>NC_092364.1:14658065-15369257 GCF_030848805.1 Temnothorax longispinosus
TGTGTCCCATTACAGAAGGTAGATGTTAATATTATTTTCAAAATAGAAAAATATCTCAACGATATATACAATATGTAGAAAAATATAAAATTTGGAGTCTATTATATAAAAAAAGTATAAATATTGATTATATTAAAATAGTATTTTTTACGTCTAATTTTTTAATAACATTTAATACTATTTCTTATGATTATTAGGTACAGGAGCGGTTACGACGTGGACCGTCAAGCCCACACAAGCGATACAGACGACTACGACAGTGGATCGCGACAGTTCCGGCGAGTTTAAAGTCATCTGCTATTTCACTAACTGGGCCTGGTATCGGCAAGAGGGTGGCAGATTCGTACCGGAAGATATAGACTCCGATCTCTGTACCCATGTGCTTTACGGATTCTCCGTGCTAGACGGTAGTAGCTTAACGATGAAATCCGACGATCCCAGGTCCGATATAAACAACAAGTTTTACGAAAGGGTGGCGGCGTTCAAGGCAAAGGGTCTGAAAGTGCTGATGGCACTGGGAGGCTGGAACGATTCGGCCGGCATCAAATACAGTAGACTGGTAAACTCGCCGTCGGCTAGGCGAAGATTTATCACGCAAGTTCTTGACTTCATCGAGAAGTATGGTTTCGACGGTCTCGATCTCGATTGGAAATATCCGGTATGCTGGCAAGCGGACTGCAACAAGGGCCCGGAGTCTGACAAGCAAAGCTTCGCTGAGCTGGTGAAGGAACTGAGTAACGAGTTTAAGCCTCGAGGATTACTTCTCTCTGCGGCAGTATCGCCAAGCAAGAGGGTGATCGACGCGGGATACGACGTTCCTATCTTGTCCAAATACCTGGACTGGATATCCGTGATGACGTACGACTTCCATGGTCAATGGGACAAAAAGACTGGCCACGTAGCACCGCTGTATTCTTTACCGAATGACTGGAAACCGACATCTAATGCTGTAAGTTTAATTACTTTGAAAATTATTTAGCATGGAAATTATACTAATAATATCGGAAATTTTTAAAATACTTAGTTCTTTGTCACTAGAACTTTTCGATCCATTATTGGATAGAGAAAGGTGCAAATCCGAAAAAGTTGATCATGGGCGCCCCATTACACGGCCAATCATTTTCACTTGCGGCGAGTAGCGTACACGGATTAAACGCGCCAACCTATGGCGGCGGCGAAGCTGGAGAGGCGACCAATGCAACAGGCTTCTTGTCATATTACGAGGTAAATTCATGTCCAAAAAAGAAATATTAAAAAATAAAAATCTAAATAAATATTAAAAAATCATCAAATAAGTTTCTAATAAAATGCATATAAGAAAATATTAATTCTGCATTAATTAATAGCTGCAAATAAAAAGTTATTAATTTTTAATATCCCAAAGATGTACATTTATTCCAGGAGTAAATAAATATCTATTCTTTTGCTTTTATGACAGATATGTGAAAGAACGTTGAAGAAGGGATGGACAGTCGTTCAGGATAAAGACAGAAGAATCGGCCCTTATGCCTACAAAGGTCTTCAGTGGGTGAGCTTCGACGACGCTCAACAAATCAAACTGAAGGCAGAACTGATCAAGAAACTTGGTCTCGGCGGTGGTATGGTTTGGGCCTTAGATCTGGACGACTTCAAAAACAAATGCGGCTGCGAGCCTAGTCCGCTATTGAGAACAATAAATCGAGTTTTAAGGAATTATCCGAAGGGCCCGCTGTGTCCCATTACAGAAGGTAGATGTTAATATAATTTTTTTAAAATAGAAAAATATCTCAATGTGATATGTACAATATGTAGAAAAATATAAAGTTTGGAGTCTATTATATAAAAAAAGTATAAATATTGATTATATTTTACGAAATAGTATTTTTTAGGTATGATTTTTTAATAACATTTTAATACTACTTCTTATGATTATTAGGAGCGGTTGTAATCGACGTCAGCCAAACCGACATCGAATCCACAACTACCACAAAACGTATCCAATATACGAATCCACTACATCATCAAGACCAATATAAGGGGAGACCGGGGCACTATAAGCCACAAGAATTCAAACTCTGAAAAGTATTTTTAAATATAAGATTTTTTGTCTCATTTTTTTTTTAATAATTAAAGCACTATATTTTAAAATTTATTTAGCGTATTTGGCAAATATTGATTAGTTTTGGAAAAAAAAATTAAAAAACATTTTTTGAAAAATGACCCAAGGTGCCTCATACCCGGGGCATCATGGGTCTGTCACTGAGGCACTATAAATTACACAAAGAACTACGTTTATTTATTCAAAAAATAACGAAAAGTTATAAAAGTTAAAAAAAATTCTATATTATATACATTTTCTTATGACACTGTTCAGGATTGGGCAGGACAAACAAGATATCAGAACCCACTATTGAAATATCATTTTTTTGGGAAAAAAACTAACTTTTGACATGTTTTCTTCAATCAAAAATAAAATATATCATCAACCTATCTATCTATCATTAAGCTTGGTGGCGTGTGTGATTTATGGTGCCACAGAGCAGTGGGTACCATGGTGCCCCGAATGCACTTAATATAGAAAAAGGTGAAACGTAATAAAAAAAAAAATAAACGGTACACGATTATCTGTAGTGCAGTAAAATGACAAAAGATGTTAGAAAGTTTCACCTAATTTTTAGTATGTGTATATTTTACTACAAAAACAATATTAAAACATTTCTAAATGGTTAAAAAGAAATTTACGCATCACGAAAACCATTTATGTCACGTGCGTCTCGAGACTACGGACTTTGATGACTGTCACCTCGATACGAAGTATGAGCAACGAAATAACTGTCACATGATACTAACTGAATCAACTTAAACATTCTGGATTACCCTAAACAGTCAATGACCCATGGTACCTCGTAGCTCATGGTGCCCCGGTCTCCCCTACATCCACATCCCACCAGCAACAACCCCGACTACAACGACGATTGAATCAGACATTCTTCCTGATCAGAATGCAGTAACGTGTTGTGCTTCTTTTGGCATCTTCGGCACATTGAAGATTTACAAGCCGTCGCGTAGTGACCCTTGCTTAAACAGTTTATGCATATCTTTTTCGCTTTCACCTCTTTCATTCTGTTCGAACACGATAACTGTAGAAATTCCGGGCTTTGGAGCTGGCAGAGTTCTGCTGGTCCATAAATAGTCGGGCAGACAGAAAAGGTGTTTAATGTGGCCATTCCTACGGGCTACGTGTCGGCGCCGTCGGCGGAGCCTCTATAGTATCGAGTATAATATTTTCTTTTTATTCAAATAAAAACTATATCGAAGTAAAACATGTATTGGCATCTCAGTATGTTAAATTCAATTCAATTTATATAATCTCATTGTATCCAAAAAATATGGTATACTATCATGGTTCATGCTATATTAGATTTTTTTAAAGATATGAAAAACTGTTTTTTAAAACAGTGTCTTTCTAAATTTAATTTTAAGATATATATATATATATTTATACGTATAACTGAATTCATGTCTATATAGAAAGACCTCTACGAAACTCTTAGCTGCAATTTTTTTTAAATACATTGTTTTTTAACTCGAGGCAAATAATCATGCCATAATTAGTGCAAAACACTAATCTTTTATCTTAATTGCAAAAAATCATATAATAGAAATAATATAGAAGTTTCATGTACCCTACTGATTAGAAATCTCCGGCCATGGAAATGAAGATCCAAGTCCATTCGGCTCCACAGAAACGACTAAAAATCGTATAAAGCGTCATCGCACATATATGCATGCCGCAGCTACGTTTTGAGGGAAAGATGCAAAAAGTGGGGCCACTGATTTTTAGAGCACGTTCGACAAGATAACGCAACAGCAGTTTGTTCTATATCAAATTGAATGGAGATAATGTCGCCATTATACTCGTACTTTGATTCCATCGGTAGTTCGTTCGTCAATGAATGCTGGACAAGCGGCTTGCGATCGCAAAATCTGTTCTTTTCAATAAAAACGAGCGTTGCGCACTTCCGAAATATACATATGTACAACATATTTTCGGATCGCACTGTATTTACATTCGCTTTAATATGCAGCTTGATTCGCTGATAGATTTGGCGACATGGTGACTGTGGTGCCATTCACGTACCAGCACATATAAGGAAGTCGAATCGTTATTATTCAAATTAAATATAGGATAATACCTATTGTGCGAAAAGCAATATCGTATATGTTATACTAGTTTTTAGTCTCCGCTTTTTTGTTCTTTTCTTCGTTTTGCTTTTCGCGAGCGAGAACGAGCGCCTTCCACGATTCCACATCCAAGGCATGTCTTTCAGCAGCCGTGTGGCGTTATCGCTGAAGCCAGTATCTGTTTGACAGTGTCGTAGGATCAATTAAAATAGCCGATAGTGACTTGAATCGAGTCCGTTCTTGTTCGGATTGTACTTTGTTTCCGCGGGGAACACGGTGCATCCTCTAACTGCAGGTGGTGTCAATGCGACGTGTCGAAAACCGTTAGGGCGTTAGATCGAATAAAGTTTTTCTGCCTGTGGAGCGCTTTCCACAATAACAGCACCATCGTCACAGATCAATGGTGATTTTAGTGTTGACAAAGTAACCGCCGCCAGATGGTAATTTGTGCAAGGTAATCCTAAATATAAGTCAGTTAATCTTTGAATTTAGCGGATTGTTGCCGACCGGTTGCGTCAATTTAAAATATTAGGGTGCGTTCACGAATTGCGCCCAAGCACAGCAGGGCATATACGTGACGTAAATTATAACTTAGTAAATTATACAGTAAGAGCCAAAGCACATAACATGGCGTAGCGATATACGACGGTCGTAGTTCCCGACCTGACAGATCAGGATACGCCAAAGCTTGTGCGTTACTTACGTCCACGACTACGACTGTCATATGTGCTTTGGCCCTTACCCAGGTTGAATTTCTGAACGCAGCCTTGATGTTTCCCGAGCTTGTCTTTTATTTTACCTTCGAAGTTTTCGCAAATTGTAAAAAAAAATCAAATAAGAATTATGTTTACTAACTGATCTTTCTTTTGTTATTTGAAAAGAGAAGATTAAAAGACAAAAAATTAAACCGGACATTTATATTCTAATTGAAAGTGAGAGAATCTTGTAGCGACCTGACGAAATTATCTAAAGACCCTACAGCTGTTTCTCGAGCGTATTCTGTTGCATGCGGCGTATCGCATTTTAAGACGTATCTGATGTAAAGAAGGTGAATTTTCAGCGTAGCGCATGGATAGCGAAATTGGTGCAACAGCGACATTGGTGCAACGCAACAGCAGCATCAAACGCTCGACGGTATAATCACCATCAGGGTCAGAAGGAGCAGGACCACATGAATAATGGTGCGTACTGTTGCGGCGTCTGCCGAAGGTCATGCGGTCGACAGGTTTCGCGGTGAGGCTGGATGTTCGGCGAAGGAAATCGCGGTCGTAGCTCCGGACAATGATAGCGTTGGAGATTCCTCTACGCAGTGCAGTGACGTTATAGATGACGACAATGAAGAAAAGGAGGAAAGCGGCGCCGGCGGCTGGATCATGAATCCGCTGGTATCGTCGACCATCGTTCAGCAGCACCAAGCGTTTGCCACCACAAGTGGCGATGTCATCCTACCGAATCCCGATCCGTCGAACTTCGGCGACATTTCCGTGGAGAACTCGACAGGAGTGCGTGTGGGTAATAAGACCATCTACAAATGTCCGGTTACCATAAACCAATTCGTATACACGAATCCTACTCCGAATCCGAATCAGGATCAGGATGCCATTGAACTTATCAGCCCCTCCGACGATATCTCGGATTTGTCGACGAGTCAGGACAACGAAACTCCAAATAAATCAATTTTTCTACAAAATACTGAATTAAATAAAGGTAATAGTCAATCGTGCGATGCAATAAATTGTTTAAGCTCGTTTTTTTAGTTTTTCTATACTTAATTCTTTCTTTCCGTAAATACACAGAATAAAGGTTTACATAAGAAATTATAAATCGCGACTTACTAAATTGAATTATAATGTAAATATGCTAAATATGTTATAAACTGTTATAAATGTCATCGCAACGAGACATTACTCTAATATACCTTTCCTCTGCATAAGAGAAAATATACTTTCAAGCTTACAATTTGAAAGCGTGTGTAATAAATATCTTGAGTATCTAAATATTAAATATTAGGACGAATCAATATACGTCCTAAAAATTTTAAATATATATATATTAGTAGAACGTAATGATTACTTGCAGACACTGATTTTAATCTGATAAATTCAAAGACATCATAGAATCAAATACACTTTGTGTTGCTTACGTATCCAGCCAGAAATTATTAGTTGAATCGACGTCAATTTGATGTCAACGCCTTGATAAATAGTCGATGTCGAATACTGACTCATATCTTTGTCATCTCCGATCTCATCATAGTTGTTTTTACGTCAATTAAACAATTGCGAATATTTTTGTAAGATTTCTATTGTCTTTCATCTGGCACCACATCCAGATGACAAAATATCAATCAGTATTCGACATCAATCATTCATTGATGCATTGACGTCGATTTGACTAATTATCTCTAGTTAGATAGTACTGATAGTTCTGCGATAGTAATGCGATAAGAATCAATGATGTACAATCTTTATCTATTTTGAAGTAGTTTCGATAATTTCTTCCTTTTAGTACATGTTTTTTTTTATCTGAAAGAAACCTATTTACAAACCGTCAAAGCCATATGTTGACCTGTCAGAGCATGGGGGTTTTCGGAAGAACAGCCATTTTTTCTTCTACATAAAATATAATCATGTTATCAGAAAACCATTCAGACTGCAACAATTTTTAAAAGTAATTTTAATATCACGAATATCATTAAATACTTTCACCAATGGTCTTTGTCATACTATTCCAGAATATAGTTTAATATCGACAATATTTTAGATTTAAAATTGTTACATTTTAGTTGCGCCACAAGAGTTAAAGCTAAATATAAAAGAGCTATTTTGACTTAACAGTATATATGTGTTATGCTATCTGGCATATATTAGAGATATTGCATGCCGCAAATTGTTTTCTTGATTGTGAATAGGATAACAGAAAATTGACACCAAATAAGAATTATATAATGCTTTACGTGAGGGACTTAATTAACGTAATTATAATACTCCTTTCGTACACACTTGCTACCCGTCATATTAATTGTGTATGAATTTCATCAAATGGTATTAATAAGTAGGTTGTAAAACAAACGTTCTAATACAGCTTTTTATAATTATTCTAGTGACACCGTGGTCCTGGACGTGGAAACGTGCGGTTTTATCGTGCGTTATAACTTTAATACTTCTAGCTGTTGTAATGTCCATAACTGTACATTTCACTCATAAATCAGACGCATCGGTCTCCTCGGAAATTTCAATCTCATCGCTCGATGGTAATTGTCTATCTGGAAAATGTTTTATTTTGCAAGCGTGACATAAAGCAAACGTTATATGTTATCACGATCCCAGCAATTATAGATCCCGACAAGGTATCCCCGTTATCCGACTACTACAAGGTTGTGTGCTACTTCACAAATTGGGCCTGGTACCGTCCTGGAATCGGCCGTTACATGCCGGAAAACATCAATCACACTCTATGCACGCATATAGTGTACGGCTTTGCACACCTAGATTATTCCGAGCTGGTGATTAAGGTGAAAGACTCCGAGACGGACTACGACAATCATTTCTACAAGCGGGTGGTAGCGTATAAAGAGCGGGGTCTTAAGGTCCTCCTCGCGCTGGGCGGATGGGAAGACTCCGCCGGCGGCAAGTACAGCCGATTGGTGAATAGTCCATCCGCTAGGAAGAAATTCATCAATCAAACCATTGAGTTTATCGAAAAATACGGCTTTGACGGATTGGACTTGTTTTGGGAGTATCCTGTTTGCTGGCAGGTGAGCGCAATTTTTCTTTATTTACATTCCGTCAAGTAAGAACGTGGTCGCTATAACTCGCAGTTGTAAAAGCTATACTCCTGATTCTTGCATGAGTTGATAGAGGATACTTTTTTTCTTAATGCTTTGCGAAGAAAAACTCAGTTGTCGTTAAAGTTTTGCCACAGCAAAGCATAAGCGTCGCATGAGTGCCGCGTACGCGTCGGGCTTCGAGCTGTATTACGTGTTTACACACAATCTGAATGCGGACAAAATTTTGGAAATCTGTAAAAAGGCCTTGTTACTATCTGCCAACTCGTGGTTTATAAAAAAAAAGAAATAAAGACTGGATCCTGCAGGTGGATAATGATCCGAAACACCGGAGCAGACTCTGTACTGACTGTGAGTTGAAGGAGCAATCTGGCATCAATCAATTGAATTGGCCGTCACAGTCGCCCGATGCAAATCTAATCGAAAATGTTTGGGCATATATTAAGCATAAGCTTCGTGAAAGACAAATATTCAGTTTAAAGCAATTATCTTGAGAGTTTCGTTGGAGATATGGAGATCCTTGCCGCACGAATAGTGCAAAATATGCCTTGGAAATGTCAGTCAATTATCGACGCCGATGGTGACTGGACACATTATTAATGTAATTGCATCTTAGCTTTATACTAATCAAATAGAATGTATCTATATATGTATTTCAAAATTTTGCTAACTCAATTTTTCTATAAATTAGGCCGACCACGCTCTTACTTGACAGACTGTAATAATATTAATACAAGCGTTAGAGTTTTTATTCATCATCGTCCTTTTTTTTGTGTTTTTTTTTCTTTATTTCATCTCTCTGGAAATATTTTGAATAATATTTTAAGATTTAAATATAAAATTTAGATAGTATTTTATATCTTTATTTGAAACTCTGTTTTTCGTACTTTTTGTATATAATCTTGAAAATTATTTATAATCATTTTCAATTATTAACAATTTTTTTCAAATTTTGGCAACAGGCAAATTGCAACAAGGGTCCAGATTCGGATAAAGAGAACTTTGCAGCTATATTGCGGGAATTAAAAGCTAAATTCAAGAAAAAAAAATTGCTTCTCTCGGCAGCGGTCTCGTCGGACATGCAGGTGATTGACAAGGGCTACGACGTCCCGGCGTTGGCCAAGTATTTGGACTGGATCACCGTCATGGCGTCTGAATATCACGGATATTGGGACGAACGTACCGGTCATGTTGCGCCTTTATATTATCATCCGGACGATGAGAAGTACTACGATGAGATGTACTACTTGAACGCTAACTATTCGATTAACTATTGGATCTCGAAGGGTGCACCACCCAGGAGCATTGTTATGGGCACCCCATTGTACGGCCGATCATTTTCACTTGCGAATAAAAACGTACACGGATTAAACGCGCCAACCTATGGCGGCGGCAAAGCTGGAGAGGTAACCAATGAAACAGGCTTCTTGTCATATTACGAGGTAAATTCATGTCCAAAAAAGAAATATTAAAAAATAAAAATCTAAATAAATATTAAAAAATCATCAAATAAGTTTCTAATAAAATGCATATAAGAAAATATTAATTCTGCATTAATTAATAGCTGCAAATAAAAAGTTATTAATTTATAATATCCCAAAGATGTACATTTATTCCAGGAGTAAATAAATATCTATTCTTTTGCTTTTATGACAGATATGTGAAAGAACGTTGAAGAAGGGATGGACAGTCGTTCAGGATAAAGACAGAAGAATCGGCCCTTATGCCTACAAAGATGATCAGTGGGTGAGCTTCGACGACGCTCAACAAATTAAACTGAAGGCAGAACTGATCAAGAAACTTGGTCTTGGCGGTGGTAGTGTTATGGCCTTAGATCTGGACGACTTTAACAACAGATGCGGCTGCGAGCCCTATCCGCTATTGAGAACAATGAATCGAGTTTTGAGAAATTATCAGAAGGGCCCGCTGTGTCCCATTACAGAAGGTAGATGTTAATATATAATTTTTTTAAAATAGAAAAATATCTCAATGATATGTACAATATGTAGAAAAATATAAAGTTTGGAGTCAATTATATAAAAAAAGTATAAATATTGATTATATTTTATGAAATAGTATTTTTTAGGTATGATTTTTTAATAACATTTTAATACTACTTCTTATGATTATTAGGAGCGGTTGTAATCGACGTCAGCCAAACCGACATTGAATCCACAACTACTACAAAACGTCCAATGTACGAATCCACTACATCATCAAGACCAATATAGGGGAAACCGGGGCACCATAAGCCATAAACATTCAAACTCTGAAAAGTATTTTGAAATATAAAATTTTTTATCTTATTTTTTTTTATAATTAAACCACTATGTATATTTTAAATTTTATTTAGCGTATTTGGCAAATATTAATTAGTTTTTGAGAAAAAAATTAAAACACATTTTTTGAGAAATAACCCAAGGTGCCCCATACCCGGGGCACCCGGACATTACAGTGTCAGACTAGAGTCAAGCTCAACAGGGTCTTCTTTCCCCGCTAATTTTTCCAAGCCCGTTCCTTTGGCAGTGATTTAGCTAGATAGTAGATAGGGACAGTGGGAATCTCGTTAATCCATTCATGCGCGTCACTAATTAGATGACAAGGCATTTGGCTATATACATCACGCCATTTTGGAGCGTCTTCCCGCTTCCTGTCAGTGCGGTTCCTGGTAACAACGGGTCCTGGCTGAGCGATCCTGCAGGTTAACGATTTGATCGCTCGTCTGCGCAACAAAGTACTCAAACAACAAGGATACGAGATCCAGCATAACTTTCGTTCTGACATCCTATCTAATTGACTGGGTCTATCTAGCACTCTTGGCAAGTCCTCCCGCAGGAGGGAAACCCATTTGACTGATCTGCCGCGGGATTCCTGCGTACGGGCTGGAAAAATTATTTAGCCGAGTCCCCAACTTGGGGAAGCGGAACTTGGCCAGCTTAGTATTCTCGTTACCGCGGGGAGCCACGTGGAGGCGTCCGCCCGTGCGCCGGAGCGGTTCAGTCGCACGGCTTTGCCGCCGTTCGGTGCCCGTCCGAACGACTCGCATCACTGATGTCAACGGAAAAAGTGCCGGCATAACTTAAAATCGGGAGTGTAGAATTCTCCCGAATAAATAAATAAATAGATAAAATATTGGGTGGATCAGGTCCCAGACCATCGTTTATATATAAAATTACATCAGTGAGCTAGTGCCAAGAGTTTTTAATCTGCAGCATCGCTGCTGTTGAGGCGCAAAGGCGCGTTATAATCCATAAACATATATGAAAAAGTTTTACTGAGCTCCTGAGTGCTTGAAGTGTTAGCGTTCTCAGCGAGCCTCTGTCTTTAATTTGCAGTTCATGAAGATAGGTAACAGTGTCTTTGGGCATTGCTCCTCTTGTCCCGATAACTATCGGGAGGATCACACAGTCTTTTGCCCCTAATTGAGCTTTAAGTGGGGCTACGAGGGACGCATATTTAGCGAGCTTGTCCCTTCTACCTCTCTTTAAAAGATCGCCGTCTTCATGGCAGATTGTGATGTCAGTCACAAAGACCCTTTCCCGATACTGTATGATCAGGTCTGGTTGGAGATTCCTCAGTTGAGGGTCCCGCAGTCGGGCCTCCTTCGTTACCATCATGTCGCGCCGCCCCAAAACGTGACGCTTTATACAATCTCGGATATCATTATGCCGCTTGATTCGGGCAGACTTGGTGTACTGCCCCAGTATGTGACCCAGCGTCTCAGGCTGTGCCTTGCATTTGCAGCACATGACGTTGTCGGTCTTGGCAATTCTGTTGAGCGACACTTTGTTCGCTGCCATATTGGCTCTGAGTTTGAGCGCCGTGATATATCTGGATGGCTTCAACAGATTAAGACGGTATAACCATTCGTTGCTTATTTTATCATCTTTGTAGGCTTGCACTCTTTTCCCTTGGGAAGGTAATTCCGACCATCTCTTCCATTCGCTCGCTTTGGCTTTGAGCTTGTAGCCTTCGACCTGTTTGATCGACTGTAGTGGCCAGCCAAGTCTGGCTACATGCGCCAGGCGCTTTAGTTTCTTCTCCAGCCCCGACGCTACTACTAGGGCTTGGATAGCCGGGTCGCTATTGTTTAAAAAGCCAAATCCAGCTTTTAATGTTGCGGACGTTACAACAATTTCGAGCTTTGGAAAGCCCATGCCGCCATCGCGTTTGGACGCGTATAGCAGACCATCTGCTGTGGACAGGGGAAGGTGCAGATAGTCTTTCACCGCCGTCCTCAGTGTTTGATCCAGATCTCTTAGTTCAGTGGCACTAATAGCGCCCGCGGTGAAGACATACAAAAAGTACGGCAAAACATACCGCGCCAGGAGCTCGATTTTTTGATGAGGAATAGCCTTTTGATTCTTGGGAGCGTGTCCCTCAGCCGTGCACTAGCGCGCTTAACAACCACTCCTTTCCACGGAGTGACCTGCATACCCAGGTATTGCATTGACTGCGCAGGGCCGCAGTAGGCGACCTTTTCGCCGTTACTGTAAATTTCAGGGTCCACCATATGCCAGCTATCTTTGGTGGCGACAATAATACCAAAGGCAACGCACTTTCCAATCGATAGTCCCATTCCCCATCTTGAGAGGGAACCGACGAGCTTATCCATAAGCCGACTCGCCGCGATTCTATCATTTGCAATTAGTATTATATCGTCGGCAAAAGCCAGGCACGATATGCTAAGGCCACCCATAGCTTGGAAGCCTTTTATCCTTTCCAGTCTGTCAATAATTAGATCCATGCAGACATTGAAAATAAGTGGAGACAGAGGGTCCCCCTGTTTGACACCTCTACTCAACTCTGTCGAACGTTTCGTTCCGACATTTCATGGTCGTTTTGGCTCCTTTATACGAGTCCATTATCAATGTGACTATCTCCTCCAACAACCCTTTCCTGCGTAAGGCATATTTGATAATTGGAGGAAAGCTATCAAACGCCTTGGCAATGTCCACCTGAGTGGCAACAATTTCTTTGCCCTTTTTAGCCGCTGCGAGAACTTCATTTAGCAGATTGATGTTATTGTAACATCCCATTTCCGGCACAAAGCCCTTTTGCCGTGCATTCAGGTGAACCATTTTTCTTAGGCGTTGGTCCATAATGCCCCAATACAGCCTACTTACTATTGACGAAATAGTAATCGGCCTATAGTTAGCCGCTACTGAGGGATCTTTTCCCTCTTTGAGCAATAGCGTTGTTCTATTGCAGCGCCATGCGCTTGGTTGTTTCAGTGCCAGCATGATCACACTGGTCCTCTTCATTGAGGGGTTCTTGATTTGAAAGTGTATTCTCTAGGCGCTGCTCTCTCCATCTCTTGAAGCACGCCTCGTTTCTCTTGTCCCTTATCTGTTTTAGGGTTTTATCCGGCATAAACGGAACCATATAGCTTTCGCTATGTTCCTCTCATCCTTGAGCTCAACTTCAAGCGCGAGCATCCTGCCGATATCCTCGGCAGAGAAGACTCTGCCCCGTCCTTGTTCGTGTACCTTGGGAGCCGCTTTCTCCGATCTCACTCGGTTTCTTGTTTTCGAGTGCGCCAACCTTTGATGTTGTGACAGTCCTCGCTGTGCACGTAGTGAAATTTCTGTCACAATCAAGGCAGTCGAACCTGCCCTGTTCTACAGTTTGCTGCCTCCCATTAGCCCTGGCTGCTGGGCATTTTGGCAAGTGGCACGCGGCCGCGCGGTGCGACACATAAGACTTGCCACATCATTCGCATCTGTACCTGCGCGATGCTCAAGTGAGGGTGCACCTCCTCTATATGCCGGGCCTCATCTCTGACCGTGAGAGCCATATAATCGCCCACTCCACGCGCGGCACAACTCTCGCACCTTCTTTGATCGAAGGGGAGAGATAATTCACAGACCTGTGTTTCTAGCCTTGGTTGTCTTCGTGTAGCCCCTTGGCCGTGTTCCAGGGGAATGGGGCCGTATTCCCCGTCGTCCGAGGCTTTATCATCTCCATTTTGGCCAGCGACTTACCTTAAGAGAGTCATAGTTACTTCCGCCGTTTACCGGCGCTTGCTTGAATTTCTTCACGTTGACATTCAGAGCACTGGGCAGAAATCACATTGCGTCAACACCCGCGAGGGCCATCGCAAAGGGTTTGTCACTGGGGGACAATAAGTCACACACAAAAACTATGTTTATTTATTAAAAAAATAACAAAAAGTTACAAAAGTTAAAAATAAATTTTATTTTATACGTTTTCTTATGACACTGTTCGGGATTGGGCAGGACAAATAAGATATCAAAACCCACTATTAAAATATTTTTTTGGGAGAAAACTAACTTCTGACATGTTTTCTTCAATCAAAAATAACATATACCATCAACCTATCTATCTATCATCAACCTTGGTGGCGTGTGTGATTCATGGTGCCACAGCATTGGGTGTCCCATAGTGTCCCGAATGCACTTAATATAGAAAAAAGTGAAACGTAATAAAAAAAATAAATGATACATGATTATCTGTAGTGTAGTAAAATGACAAAAGATGCTAGAAAGTTGCACCTAATTTTTAGTACGTGTATATTTTACTAAAAAAACAATATTAAAACATTTCTAAATGGTTAAAAAGAAATTTACGCATCACGAAAACCTTATTATGTCACGTGCATCTCGAGACTACGGACTTTGATGACTGCCACCTCGATACGAAGTATGGGCAACGAAATAACTGTCACATGATACTAATTGAATCAACTTAAACATTCTGGATTACCCTAAACAGTCAATGACCTATGGTACCCCGTGGCTCATGGTGCCCCGGTCTCCCTTACATTCCATCAGCAACAACCCCGACTACAACGACGATTGAATCAGACATTGACGATACCATCGAGATCGAAGTCAGTCCACTATCCGCGGCAGATTGCGGAGGACATTCATTCATATCGCACAAAAATGACTGCACCAAGTATTATATGTGCAACTTCGGCAAGATCTCGGAACAGTCCTGTCCACCTGGACTCTACTAGAACAAAAACCGATGCGACTGGCCGGAGAACACCAAGTGCAATACTACTCAACGTCAAGTACGTATCGCGATGAATAGACTTTGATCATTTTAATACAAACGTAAAGCGCTTTAAAAAAAAACGCGAGATTTATTCTGTCGATTTCTTAGAGCAGCCTATCGCCGAAATTTAGATTCGCAAAGAATATAAAAGAAAAAAAGGTGGTTTGTTACTATACGAATTGAGCTTGGAGGTGGGCAAGTTTCGGTAGCTTCACTCCCGAAGACATCGACGAGCAGCTTTGCACACACATCGTATATGCCTTATTCGCTACGCTAGACGCGGAGACATTTCTCTTAAACATTGATGACTCCGTCGACGTTTATAAAAGTTTTCTCAACAAAGCGACGGAAGTTAGAAGAAGAAACGGTTTTAAGGTGTATTTTGGTCTAGGTGGATGGAATGACTCAAATGACGACAAGTACAGCAGATTGGCCAGCAGCTCGCGGTCAAATAGAAGAAATTTTGTCGGATATATCATAAGAATTATCGAGCAGAACGGATTCGACGGTCTGGATCTTGATTGGGAGTTTCCGGTATGCTGGCAGGTAAACCAAAATATTTCCTACTCTCTTCTTCTCAGTATAATTATAACAATTCTTTCAACACATGAAATATTAAAGATGCTTCGGAACATTCAAAGGAGACATTTTAGTTTCGATTTAGAGAAAATGCTTAAAAAGAAGGAATTATTTTTCAAATATACATGTAGTTTTTCATTAGTAAAATTTGCTGTTTATCAGTAGATCCCAAATGCTAGGCTAGGGACACTAATTATGGAAATTAATTAAAAACCAAATATCTCGGACAGGGTAATTGTTGCCGCAGTCCTCAGCAGGACAGCGAAAACTTCATAGGACTTCTCGAAAATCTCACAGTAACACTACCCAAGTGTAAATCGCCGATTTGGATAATGTTTTAATATGTTTTAGTAGACGTAAAAATAAGACATACGTATTTTTTTTTATCTGCGGAAAACCATATTTAAGGTGTGAAACACCCCTTTGAATTTATGGGTATCGATTTAATTGTTTTGTATATAAGGATTCAGTATTTTCGGCCCGAACCAAATAAAATAGTTGCATTATCAAGAGATATGAAAAATGAAAAATTTTTGACTCGGTTCGATCATTTTTAGGGGGTAAACCACCCCTTGTATTTGAAACAAAAATTTAAAAAATGCCCAGATAATTGCAAATTTCATTCAAAAATTTTGAAAAAAATATATGTTACACTTGCATCCAAAACAAAAGTGAGACTGTTTGAGGATTTAAGGGTGACCACCCTTTTATCGAATTTCTTACGTAACATTTAAATAATTCTGAAGGGAATTCCCTCACCCCCTTATAGAATTGAAGGGTTGATTAGACTAATTTGTAAATATTAATTAATTTGACGATAAATGAAACTGTTTACCATTATTTCGGGATAAATTTAAATGTTACGTAAGAAATTCGATAAAAGGGTGGTCACCCTTAAATCCTCAAACAGTCTTACTTTTGTTTTGGATGCGAGTGTAACATATATTTTTTTCAAAATTTTTGAATGAAATTTGCAATTATTTGGGCATTTTTTAAATTTTTGTTTCAAATACAGGGGGTGGTTTACCCCCTAAAAATGATCGAACCAAGTCAAAAATTTTTCATTTTTCATATCTCTTGATAATGCAACTATTTTATTTGGTTCGGGCCGAAAATACTGAATCCTTATATACAAAACAATTAAATCGATACCCATAAATTCAAAGGGGTGTTTCACACCCTAAATATGGTTTTCCGCAGATAAAAAAAAATACGTATGTCTTATTTTTACGTCTACTAAAACATATTAAAACATTATCCAAATCGGCGATTTACACTTGGGTAGTGTTACTTGTCAGTGAGGCGTTCACATCTCAAGTACTCCTGTTATCCATCGCGGTCTCGGCGAGCAAGATCGTCGTCAACCGGGGCTACACCCGCATCTCGCTATTAGTGCGGCACGTGGATTGGATCGCCGTTTCGTATGATATGTACTATATTTTCATGACTTTCAGATAATAATGGAACAGACACTTCGTTACGCTTTGTTTAGAGGGATGAATGGGATGCGGAGCCGCCTTTGGAACCTTTAACAAAAATGAGGCTGCCAGTATCATATGTAATTACACTGGTTTACAGCCAAAATGTACATTCAATGCCATTATTTTTTTCCTGTGTATTTTGGCCCGTTAAACTCGAAAATCACATAGAAAAATTTTTTTATGGATTGGTTTTTGAGATATGAATTTTTGGATTTTTTTTTTAATTGTTCATTACTCCGGTATTTATATCCATAGATTTTCTTCATCAATAGCTTGTTTTTGTCGTAAAAGTACGACCTATACGTAAACAATAAGAAACTGGACATAATTTGACGTTTTCTATTTTTGCATGGCGATAAAGTAAATTTCCTATTTTTATTGTAAAATATTGTAAAAATCACCGACAAGTTGCGAAAACTGAGTCCTGGAGATGCCTTATATAACGAAATTAAAAAGTGGCCCCATTGGTCACCCAAGCCCTGACCCGATAACTTAAAAGTTTAACTTATGAGTGAAATACAATGTCTGAAAATATTCACATCCCTTTTTCCTTTAAATCTGTAATTGCCGCACTGCAAATCCAAGTGTGTTAGTTCTATACGCATAAACGTCTAAGAATTACACATTTGCCTGCAGTTCTTTTTACACACATTTGGGCATTTTAAGTTACGTCATTTAACACCTTTAACCGTATTAAATTAAAAGTTAATACGTTCAATCGTGTCAGATAATTAATGTGATTTAAAACGGCAAGAAATGTGTCAGAAGAGTTTTAGCTAAATAACACATTTGCATTTGCAGTGCATCTATATATCTATGTCAGTGAGATATAATTCCAACAAGTTCAGATAACAGTTAACTGAATATATCGCAGGTCTATTATTTTCGTTTCAAATATAAAATCTTCTTACACTCGAATACAGTGAAATATATGACAAAAGAATTAGTCTCTGCTTTTGTAGCATCAATAAATTTAATTAGATCAAGTTAATTAGTGAATAAAGGAAATAAATGTCATATATAAATATATAATGAGTGTAGAAGATATA
Source organism: Temnothorax longispinosus (assembly GCF_030848805.1). Classification (NCBI taxonomy): domain Eukaryota; kingdom Metazoa; phylum Arthropoda; class Insecta; order Hymenoptera; family Formicidae; genus Temnothorax; species Temnothorax longispinosus. Next base: position 14,676,149 of record NC_092364.1, read on the forward strand.
AAAGGCATTGTACTGGTCGAACTTAATAATAATAAAATTGATTTGCTGTTAAGTAAATATTAAAATTGAAAATCACTATAGAAATATATAACATGCATGATACAGGATATATATGTATATAAGAAATTTTAAGTGATCCATTTTAAATCAACCACACACATTCACTAATGTGTCGAAATACCAGATTACTCATTATCAGTTCAGTGGTTTGTGTAAAGAAATAAAGGTGCCAATGTGACAATTACTTTCTATATTATTACTGTATATACTTTATTTTATAATATGCCGAATTTATCAGTCATGTTTTAATACATAATCTTGGTGAACATGTTGTTTATATCAAAAAATGTAACATTTAATTTGTACATTTAACGAGCCTATTACTTGTTAAATAAAGAAACATATACGTCCGTTAAATAAAAAAAAAACATATTCAATTCCTGTATATCTTTTTTTTACTCGTCAAACATCATTTTGTACATCTCACATTGGCGCGTATTTACATGCAATAGAGAATTTTAAAAATTAAAAATGTAAGAGGAATTTCTCTTGCATTTTTAATTTAAATAAGAGAGAGAAATAAGAAAACTAATAATATTGTGATAAAAAAATGGGAGGTCCAAAAAAGAGATGCTGTAGAAGAAATGGTGGAAGAAATGTTACAAAAAGAAGTCCACATAGAAATTAAAGCAAGTTCTGAACAAGAAGAGGAACAAATATGATTACAGAGAAACTGAAAGGTAAGGAACAGAAAAAAACAGTTATGGTTAAAAAAAAGATTTTAAAGGAGAAAAATATTGACAGTGACCTAACTTGGAAGGTAAGACAGATACAAAGGAAAATATATAATAATTGAAAGAAAGTTTGCATGGAAAAAAGAAGGGGTTTAAAAGAACTAAATTTTTGAAGCAGGCAGAGTTCTGCTGGCCCATAAATAAGTGAAAAAAAGTTAATGCGGCTGTTCCTACGGGCTATATGTCGGCGATGCCTCTATAATACTCTATATTATTATTAGGTAGATATAATATTTTTTTTTATTCAATAATACTATTATTTAATAAAATAGGCGGCAGTGTGGTCTAGTGGTAGAGCGCCAGACTCGTAACTTGAGAAACCAGGTTCGAGTCCACTAGAGCCATGTAACATGGAAAGTTTTTTCCGAAAAACTGCGCCCTCCGTGCAAGATAGGCTCTTGTGCGGAGCAAACTGGGCTCCGTCTTTCGGAAAGAGACGTTAAGCTGTTGGTCCAAAGGGTTAAGTGAGAGGAAAAAGGGTGGTATAAAAATAAAATTTCGTTTATTGATTCCCCTCAGGGTTGCAAGGCGTTTTGTAGGGACATTCTCAACCCTTTACCCACCTCTCACTTAACCCTTTGGACCAACGGCTTAACGTCTCTTTCCGAAAGACGGAGCCCAGTTTGCTCCGCACAAGAGCCTATCTTGCACGGAGGGGCGCAGCTTTCAAAAAAACATTCCATGTTTACATGGCTCTAGTGGACTCGAACCTGGTTCCTCAGATTACGAGTCTGGCGCTCTACCACTAGACCACACTGCCGCCCGAGAAAGGGTAGTATTGGATGAGAATGGAAAAAGGGTTGGGAACGTCCCTACAAAACGCCTTGCAACCCTGAGGGGAGTCAATAAACGTATTTATCTTTTTATTATTTAATAAAATACTATATAAAATATTATATAAAATATTATATAAAATGCTATTTAAAATACTATGTAAAATATAGTATATTGAAGTAAAAAATGTATTGACATGTCGGCATGTTAAATTTAATTAAATTTATATGATCTCATTGCATCCAAAAAGAATATGGTATATTGGAGTGATGAGGCTCTGTTGGATGTCCACACGTGGAAAGAACGGGCTAATTAAGAGAATATGGTATATTATTATGGTTCATTATAGTAGATTTTTTCAAAATATGGAAAATTGTTTTAAATCATTGCTTTTCTAAATTTAATTTTAAGATATATATATTTATACATATAACAAATATATAAGTCTGTGTCTACATATAGAAAAACCTCTACGAAACTCAGCTCCAAATTTTTTTTATAATACACTGCCTCTTAATTTGAGGCAAATAATCGTGACACAATTAGTGCAAAACACTAATCTTTCATCTTTAATTGCAAAAAATTATATAATAAGAGTAATATATAGATGTTTCGTGTATGCTATTGATGTTAGAAATCTCCGGCTATAGAAATGAAGATACAAGTCTATTCGATTCCACTAAAAGACTAAAGACCTCCGCACAACGAAAAATATAAGGAACAAAAAACAGATATTAATATCGCTAGCGATTAGGGCTAAAGAATCAAGAATAAAGTTGAATACACGATGAAAAATACAGGCAACAAAAACAGGGAATAACACAGGCAATAGTTATTTGTGCAACAAGTGCTGTAAGATGAAAATTCCCGGGTGCGGAGTATACGCATGAGCCGAAGGCGAGTTACACACAGATTTTTATCTTTACGCACGACATCCTATTTTATGTTGCAAGTGCGTGGAAAGTGGTCTATCACGCACGCGTAGCGTGCGCAATGGGCCACTTTCCATGCACGTGTTACATAATAGATTTTTAACCTATCGGAAGCCGTGCATTAATGCTACATCAGCTTTATTCCTATAATTTCTTATTTCTAATCGCTAATATCTGTTCCTTGTCCCTTATATTTTTCATTATGGGGACTTAAAAATCGTTTAATAAGCGACGTTATCGCACATACATGCATGCCACAGCTACGTCACTGATAACTGTGATTGAAGGAAAGAGGCAAAGAGTGGGGTCACAGATTTCCGTTCACGTTCAACAAGATAACGCTACAGCAGTCTGTTTTGTGCCGGTTTGAATGGAGATAATGCCGTCAATTCGCGTGCTTTGATTGCAACGGTAATTCGATTGTCAGTGGCTGTTTGACAAGAGGCTAGCGACAAAATCTGTTCTTTTCAATAAAAACGAGCGTTGCGCACTTCCGAAATATACATATGTACAACATATTTTCGGATCGCACTGTATTTACATTCGCTTTAATATGCAGCTTGATTCGCTGATAGATTTGTCGACATTGTGACCGCGGTGCCATCCACTTATCAGCACAGAAATCCCAGGCGTTATCATTCAAATTAAATAGGGGAATACCTATATTATGCAAAAGGCAATTTCCTGCTGCTAGCTGTACTAGTTTTTAGTCTCCGCTTTTTTATTCTTTTCCTCGTTTTGCTTCTCGCAAGTGAGAAGTGTGAGAACGAACGCCTTCCACGATTCCACATCCAAGGCGTGTTTTTCAGCAGCCGTACGGCGTTATCGCTGAAGCCAGTATCTGTCTGACAGTGTCGTAGGATCAATGAAAAAAGGTGGTATGTCCATATAACCTATGAAAACAGATCGATGCAGTTTTTTCAGTAAAAGTAATTAAGCAACTGACGAATCTTCATGCTAAATTTGAAATGGATTGACCGTGTAGTTTCCGAGATATTATTGTCTAAAAATATGCTTTTTTCCCTATCTTAAGCATTGCGTTTATGGCGGACGACGCGTGAGAGACCGTAATTTTGAGATAAATTGATGGTAGTAAATTATAGAAAAGACAGATCAGGTTGAAAATTAGAATAAAAACAGAGGATGAGTGTCTTCCGAATCATATGGTACCAAAGCCAACAATCTCAACCGTATAGAATGTTCACAAAATTAGTTAAAAGACATCGATTTCAGTCCATTCCTCACTGTGATCACAAACCTTCGGATATGTGGCAACGTCGCGCTTTGAATTCATAACGCGAGTTGCATAGGTTAAAACGCGGTTGTTCGTTCATGATATAAAAGTAAATGTTGCACTTAAATAAAATTAACCTCTAAGTTTATTGCTCCGAACGATACACGTGCAACCATTTGTTTACATGAATGTTGCGACGTTGCCACATCTGAAGCTCTTCTGTACTACGCTAAGAAAATAATTGGACTATTTTCATTCGCCTCTTTTTTATTATTGATTATTTATTCGATTTGAGATATACAATCATTTTGAGAAATTCATTAATGAATTTAGTCGACTATGAAAGTGTATGAAATTAGAAGTTTTAAAATGAGGTTTATTTTGACTCACATAGTCGCGAATAAACCACCGTTCGGATTGTACTTTGTTCCAGCGGGACGGTGCATCCTCCAACTGCAGGTGGTGTCAATGCGACGTGTTGAAAACCGTTAGGGCCAGATAAAATAAAGTTTTCCTGCCCGCGGAGCGCTTACCACAATGACAGCACCATGTCGTCACAAATCGATGGTGAATTTAGTGTTGACAAAGTGACCGCTACCAGATGGTAATTTGTAATCCTAAATATAAGTCAATTAATCTTTTAATTTAGCGGATTGTTGCCGACCGATTGCGTCAATTTAAAATATTAGGGTGCATTCAGGAATTACGATCAGGCCCACCTAAGTAATTCTAATGCTATAATATACATGACGTAAACTACAGCTTAGAGTTACCCAGGTTGAATTTCTGAACGCAGCCCTGATGTTTCTCGAGCTTGTTTTTTATTTTACATTCGAAATTTTCACAAATTGTAAAAAAAATCAAATAAGAATTATGTTTACAAATTGATCTTTCTTTTGTTATTTGAAAAGAGAATATTAAAAGACAAAAAATTAAACCGGACATTTATATTCTAATTGGAAGTGAGAGAATTTTGTAGCGACTTGATGAATTTATTTAAAGATCCTGTAGTTTTCTCGGCGAGCGTAAGATGTATCTGATATAAAGAAGGTGAATTTTCAGCGTAGCGCATGGATATTGTAACATTGATGCAACAGCAGCATCAAACGCTCGACGGTAATAACCAGTGTCAGAAGGAGCAGGACCACATGAATAATGGTGCGTACTGTTGCGGCGTCTGCCGAGGGTCATGCGGTCGACAGGTTTCGCGGCGAGGCTGGATGTTCGGCGAAGGAAATGGCGGTCGTAGCTTCGGACAATGATAGCGTTGGAGATTCCTCTACGCAGTGCAGTGACGTTATAGACGACGATAATGAAGAAGAGGAGACGGATGTCGAGGAAAGCGGCGCCGACGGCTGGATCATGAATCCGCCGGTATCGACCATCGTCCAGCAGCATTAAGCATTCGATACCACGAATGGTTACATCGCCCTTCCGAACCCCGATTCGTCGAATTTCAGTGACGTCCGCGTGAAAGATTCGAGGAATGTGCATCTGGGTAGTGAGGTCAACTACAGTGGTTCGGTTACCATTCATGTAAAACATGTCGTTTATACATCTAGTCCGACTCAAGATGCGAGTAAATCTGACACCAACGTCTCCGACAATACCTCGAATTTGACGACGAATAAGGATAACGGAGATATAAACAGATGCATTTTTCAGCAAAATATTAAATTAAATAAAGGTAATAATCGTGCAACGCACCCGTTGCTTTTAGTTTATACTTCATTCTTTATACGTAAGTATACATAGATATGTTTAAGCATAAAATCGCCGGATAACTAAAAAGTACAGATCCTTTATATGTTTTTGGATTTTAGGGTAACAACAATTTTATATAAGAAATAATAAATCGCGACCCGCTAAATTGCATTATAGTGTAAATATGCTAAATATGCTATAAATTGAATATAGATATAATGTAAATATTTTTTATTGATATCATCATAACAAAACTCTTCTTTCCTGATAAAATAAAATGTACTTTCAACTCTTTCAAACTAGTTTGAAAACGTGTGTAATAAATATGTTGTGTATCTAAACATTAAAGAATCAATATTCATCTTGAAAAATTTAAATATATTAGTAGAACGCAATGATTACTTGCGGACACTGATTTTAATCTGATAAATTCAAAAACATTATAGAATCAAATTCTCTTTGTTTTACACGTAAACATTTCGTGGTACATGTAAACATACGTGGGTACGTAATAAGCAACAATGTTTACATGTAAAACAAAGAGAATTTGATCTGGCTGAGTCTGAAACGATTAGTTGAATCGACATCGATGTCGATGCATTGATAAATAGTCGATGTGAAATACTGATTCATATCTTTGTCATCATACTTGTTTTTTACGTCAATTAAACAATTCCAAATATTTTTGTAAGATTTTTATTGTCTTTCATCTGGCTCCACACATCCACAGATGACAGAAATATCAATCAGTATTCGACATCAATCATTCATCGATGCATTGACGTCGATTTGACTTTTTATCTCTAGTTAGATAGTACTGATAGTTCTGCGATAGTAATGCGATAAGAATCAATGATGTACAATCTTTATCTATTTTGAAGTAGTTTCGATAATTTCTTCCTTTTAGTACATGTCTTTTTTTATCTGAAAGAAACCTATTTACAAACCGTCAAAGCCATATGTTGACCTGTCAGAGCATGGGGGTTTTCGGAAGAACAGCCATTTTTTCTTCTACATAAAATATAATCATGTTATCAGAGAACCGTTCAGACTGCAACAATTTTTAAAAGTAATTTTAATGTCACGAATATCATTAAATACTTTGACCAATGGTCTTTGTCATACTATTCTAGAATATAGTTTAATATCGACAATATTTTAGATTTAAAATTGTTACACTTTAGTCGCGCCACAAGAGCTAAATATAAAAGAGCTATTTTGACTTTACAATATATATGTGTTATGCTATCTGGCATATATTAGAGATATTGCATGCCGCAAATTGTTTACTTGATTGTGAATAGAATAACAGAAAATTGACACCAAATAAGAATTATAATGCTTTACGTGAGAAACTTAATTAATGTAATTATAATACTCCTCTCGTACACACTTGCTACTCGTCATATTAATTGTGTATGAATTTCATCAAACGATATTAATAAGTAGCTCGTGAAACAAACGTTCTAATACAGCTTTTTATAATTATTCTAGTGACGCAATGGCTCTGGACGTGGAAACGTGCGGTTTTATCGTGCGTTATAACTTTAATACTTCTAGCTGTTGTAGTACCTATATCGGTTCACCAGACCGCATCGGTCTCCCCGGAAATTCCAACCTCATCGCTCGAGGGTAATTGTCTATCTGGAAAAATTTTTATTTTGCAAGCGCAACATAAAGCAAGCGCTATGTTATCACGATCTCGCCGATTATAGATCCCGACAAGGTATCCCCGTTATCCGGCTACTACAAGGTTGTGTGCTACTTCACAAATTGGGCCTGGTACCGTCGTGGAATCGGCCGTTATTTGCCGGAACACATCGATCACACTCTTTGCACGCATATCGTGTACGGCTTCGCAGTGCTAGATTATTCCGAGCTGGCGATTATGGCGAACGACTCCTGGGCGGACTACGACAATCGTTTCTACGAGCGGGTGGTAGCGTATAAAAAGCGGGGTCTTAAGGTGCTCCTCGCGCTGGGCGGATGGAATGACTCCGCCGGCGACAAGTACAGCCGATTGGTGAATAGTCCATCCGCTAGGAAGAAATTCATCAATCATGCCATTCAGTTTATCGAAAAATACGGTTTTGATGGATTGGACTTGGATTGGGAGTATCCTGTTTGCTGGCAGGTGAGCGCAATTTTTTTTAAATTTACATTCTGTCAAGTAAGAACGTGGTCGCTATAACTCGCAGTTGGTAAAAGCTATACTCCTGATTCTTGCATGAGTTGATAGAGGATACTTTTCTTCTTGATGCTTTGCGAAGAAAAGCTCAGTTGTCGTTAAAGTGTTGCCACAGCAAAGCATAAGCGTCGCATGAGTGCCGCGTACGCGTCGGGCTTCGAAGCTGTATTACGTGTTTACACACAATCTGAATGCGGGCAAAATTTTGGAAATCTGTAAAAAGGCCTTGTTACTATCTGCACACTCGTGGTTTATAAAAAAAAAATGAAGACTGGATCCAGCAGGAGGATAATGATCCGAAACACCGGAGCAGACTTTGTACTGAGTGGAAGGAGCAACCTGGCATCAATCAATTGGATTGACCGTTACAGTCGCCCGATGCAAATCCAATCGAAAATGTTTGGGCATATATTAAACATAAGCTTCGTGAAAGACAAATATTCAGTTTAAAGCAATTATCTTGAGAGATTCGTTGGAGATATGGAGATCCTTGCCGCACGAATGGTGCAAAATATGCCTCGGAAATATTAGTCAATTATCGACGCCGATGGTGACTAGACACATTATTAATGTAATTGCATCTTAGCTCTAATCAAATAGAATGTATCTATGTATTTCAAAATTTTGCTAACTCAATTTTTCTATAAATTAGGCCGACAACGCTCTTACTTGACAGACTGTAATAATATTAATACAAGCGTTAGAGTTTTTATTCATCATCGTCCTTTTTTTTGTGTTTTTTTTTTCTTTATTTCATCTCTCTGGAAATATTTTGAATAATATTTTAAGATTTAAATATAAAATTTAGATAGTATTTTATATCTTTATTTGAATCTCTGTTTTTCGTATTTTTTGTATATAATCTTGCAAATTATTTATAATTATTTTCAATTATTAACAATTTTTTTCAAATTTTGGCAACAGGCAAATTGCAACAAGGGTCCAGATTCGGATAAAGAGAGCTTTGCAGCTATATTGCGGGAATTAAGCGCTGAATTCAAGCCAAAAGGATTGCTTCTCTCGGCAGCGGTCTCGCCGGACATGCAGGTGATTGACAAGGGCTACGACGTCCCGGCGTTGGCCAAGTATTTGGACTGGATCACCGTCATGGCGTCTGACTATCACGGAGAATGGGACAAACGTACCGGTCATGTTGCGCCTTTATATTATCATCCGGACGATGAGATGTACTACGATGAGATGTACTACTTGAACGCTAACTATTCGATCAACTATTGGATCTCGAAGGGTGCACCACCCAGGAGCATTGTTATGGGCACCCCATTGTACGGCCGATCATTTTCACTTGCGGCGAGTAGCGTACACGGATTAAACGCGCCAACCTATGACGGCGGCGAAGCTGGAGAGGCGACCAATGAAACAGGCTTCTTGTCATATTACGAGGTAAATTCATGTCCAAAAAAGAAATATTAAAAAAATAAAAATCTAAATAAATATTAAAAAATCATCAAATAAGTTTCTAATAAAATGCATATAAGAAAATATTAATTCTGCATTAATTAATAGCTGCAAATAAAAAGTTATTAATTTTTAATATCCCAAAAATGTACATTTATTCTAGGAGTAAATAAATATCTATTCTTTTGCTTTTATGACAGATATGTGAAAGAACGTTGAAGAAGGGATGGACAGTCGTTCAGGATAAAGACAGAAGAATCGGCCCTTATGCCTACAAAGGTCTTCAGTGGGTGAGCTTCGACGACGCTCAACAAATTAAACTGAAGGCAGAACTGATCAAGAAACTTGGTCTTGGCGGTGGTAGTGTTTGGGCCTTAGATCTGGACGACTTCAACAATAGATGCGGCTGCGAGCCTAGTCCGCTATTGAGAACAATGAATCGAGTTTTGAGAAATTATCCGAAGGGCCCGCTGTGTCCCATTACAGAAGGTAGATGTTAATATAATTTTTTAAAAATAGAAAAATATCTCAATGATATGTACAATATGTAGAAAAATATAAAGTTTGGAGTCTATTATATAAAAAAAGTATAAATATTGATTATATTTTATGAAATAGTATTTTTTAGGCGTCGATAAAGAAGTGCTCACCGATTCTTACACATACATACAGAGCGCCTGCTCTAGGGCTACCCGTTATACTGATCCGTATGTTTTTGGCTGAATTCGAGGAGACGCGTAACATGTGCATATGAAATTTTCTAACATACTTTTCTCTTATACTAAAGCTCACAGCTCATTTCTGCAAGCACAGGATTCTTCTTCATTGTATTTCCGTGACGGCTGCAAGGTTTTTGTATACGTACACAGTCTAAAACTTTTATCTGCAGCAAATGTTGTCATGAGTCGACCGCAGAATCGAAAATAAAACTGTAATTTTCTAATTTTTTTTCGTTTTTCATACGCAATTGGTGCTTGCCGTCTTCGTTATCGTCCATACTTTAATTCTGGACAAAAAATTTTTAATTCGGTGAAATCAATCAAAAGATTTGTGTGTCTGAAAATATCGCGGTAAAACAGACCTGTCTCCAGCATCCCCTTTATAGAAAAAGGTGAAACGTAATAAAAAAAATAAATGATACATGATTATCTGTAGTGCAGTAAAATTTCAAAAAATGGTAGAAAGTTGCACCTAATTTTTAGTACGTGTATATTTTACTACAAAAACAATATTAAAACATTTCTAAATAGTTAAAAAGAAATTTACGCATCACGAAAACCATTTATGTCACGTGCGTCTCGAGATTACGGACTTTGATGACTGCCATCTCGATACGAAGTATGGGCAACGAAATAACTGTCACAGCATGAATCAATTACTACTAATATACCACTAATAATATTAATTGATTCAACTTAAACATTCTGGATTACCCTAAATAGTCAATGACCCATGGTACCTCGTGGCTCATGGTGCCCCGGTCTCCCCTACATCCCACCAGCAACAACCCCGACTACAACGACGATTGAATCAGACATTGACGATACCATTGAGATCGAAGCCAGTCTACTACCCGCGGCAGATTGCGGAGGACATTTATTCATACTGCACAAAAACGACTGCACCAAGTATTATCTGTGCAACTTTGGCAAGATCTCGGAACAGTCCTGTCCACCTGGACTCTACTGGAACGAAAACCGATGCGACTACCCGGAGAACACCAAGTGCAATACCACTCAACGTCAAGACGTATCGCGATGAATAGACTTTGATCATTTTAATACAAACGTAAAGCGTTTTGAAAAAAACGCAAGATTTATTCTGTCGATTTCTTAGAGCAGCCTATCGCCGAGATTTAGACTCGCAAAGAATATAAAAGAAAAAAAGGTGTTTGTTACTATACGAATTGGGCTTGGAGGCGGGTAAGCTTCGGCAGATTCACTCCCAAAGACATCGACAAGCAGCTTTGCACACACATCGTATATGCCTTCACTACGCTAAACGCGGAGACATTTCTCTTAAATATCGATGACTCCGTCGACGTCTATAAAAGTTTTCTTAACAAAGCGGCGAAAGTTAGAAGAAAAAACGGCGTTAAGGGGGGAGCCTCGTGTAAAAATTTTTTTTTTTGCATTTTTTTTTATGGTTTGAAAAATTCATGTACCATCTGAAGAATATATTTCCAAAGTTTCAAAGCCTAAATCAAATCCTAAAGGTCCCTAAGACCCTGCAGATACTTATGATAAGAATCGAGTAAAGAGGCAAGATCGACGATCACAAAAAGCGACAAAAAAGGCTAGGACTGCTCGAAAAAAGGAAAATGCAGCACAATTAGATGTTTTTCTAGAAGAGGAAGGATTATTTTACGGCCCTGGCATCGCAGATTAAGCTTAGGTAAATATAAGTCACTATCTTTAAACGCGTTTTTCTCAAAACGCTTTTTTTTTCGCGCTGGGGAATATAACTCAAAAAGTTAATGGCCGATCAACTTGAAACTTTGTAGAGATATTTGTATATGTATCGTATACTTCATGAACCTAAAAATATATTAAAATTTTTATAATAAATATAGTTTTTAACGATTTGTTTAAAACAGAAAATTGAATAAATTTTTTTAAATGTCCCCAATTTTTCATTTTTTGTTTTTTTTTTTTACTAAATTTCGGTTCATGAAGTACTAAATATCTTATTTTAATGGAAAAAATTTAATTCGTTGATTTCAGATAATTGCAAGGACCTGAGCGTTCCCCGGCGCAAACTCGAGGAGCCAACTTTAAGCAGCTGTAGCGTTGCCATTTTGTTTTCTTTTTCCAACAAAAAAATTTTTTCTTGTACATTAAAACTTAAATATTACAATGTATTTTATTTGAATTCAATAATTACTCCCACTTTTTTGTAATAAAATCTTTAAAAAAGTGCTGTTTATACACGAGGCTCCCCCCTTAAAAGGGTAGCCTAGTCAAGCGCCCGAAAAAAGTGATGTTTTAAAACTGTTGTATTCAGAATCTACAATTGCAATCAATTTAAAACTTTTTTTGCACATTAATATAACTCTTAGACAATACAGAAAAATTTTATTCATGAAAAAAAATTATTTAAACAAAAGATATAGCAGATCTTGTTGAGCGTCTTAATTCAAAGCACGAAATCGGTGTGCAGTCTCTGGATCGCAAAGATGATCCAATCTGAAAATTTCAAATGATTTTGTGATCTATATACCCACATTTGCTATATATAAATAGACACAAAATTTAAAAAATTAAAAATTTTATTTTTTACAGCAATTTAAAAAAGAAAACCGATTTCTCACATAAAAGAGTCGGTAAAAATGGCCAATAAAATTTTTTAAAACAATTTTTTAAAAATAATTTTCTATTCATATAGAAGATAATTATGTATTTTCAAAGTATGTTAAGTTTTAAGTCAATCCGTTTATTAGTTTTTGAGTAATCGTGCACACCAATTTAAAAAACATCGAGAAAAACGCGTTTAAAGTTTTCGGTACAAAAATATGTATAAGAAAAAAAGTTGAATAAATAATTTTTTTTGGGAACTTACGGCTTTAGGTCAGTCAATCGGCAATTTCTGGACCATATAACCCATAAAACCCATAAAACCGTTACGGCTTACTGCGCGTCAAAGGGTACCTGAGCGGCAACTGCGTGCTCACATACTTGCTCGGAAAAAGGCTCGATCTACCGATCGGTAGATTTACCGTTCGAATTTCGAAAAACCAAATATAGCCCCGTATTCTACAGATATTAGGGAGTATTTTAAGCAAAAAAAAACTTTTCTGACTAGGCTATCCCCTTAAGGTGTTGCTCGGTCTAGGTGGATGGAACGACTCAAAGGACGACAAGTATAACAGATTGGTTGGTAGCCCGCGGTCGAATAGAAGAAATTTTGTCGGATATGTCATAAGAATTATCGAGCAGTACGGATTCGACGGTCTGGATCTTGATTGGGAGTTTCCGGTATACTGGCGGCTAAACCGAAATATCTTCTCTCTTCTTTTCAGTATAATTATAACCATTCTTTCAACACATGAATTATTAAAGATACTTCGGAACATTCAAAGGAGACATTTTAGTTTTGATTTAGAGAAAAAGCTTAACAAAAAGAAATTATTTTTCAAATATACACAGTTCTTCTTTAGTAAAATTTGTTGTTTATCAGTAGATCCCAAATGCTAGGCTAGGGACACTAATTATGGAAATTAATTAAAAAACAAATATCTCGGACAGGGCGATTGTAGCCGCGGTCCTCAGCAGGACAGCAAAAACTTCATAGGACTTCTCGAAGATATCAGCGAGGCGTTCACATCTCAAGGACTCCTGTTATCCATCGCGGTCTCGGCGAGCAAGATCGCCGTCGACCGGGACTACACCTGCATCCCGCTATTAACGCGGCAAGTGGATTGGATCGCCGTTTCGTATGATATGTACTATGTTTTCATGACTTTCAGATAATAATGGAACAGACACTTTGTTATGCTTTGTCGAGAGGGATGAATGGAATGCGGAGCCGCCTTTGGAACCTCTAACAAAAATGAAGCTGCCAGTATTATATGTAATTATTAATCACACTGTGGCAGCATTCTGTACCACGCTATCAGAGTGTGCATTCCAAGTGAGATTTGTTCAGTATACGCATTTCAAAGATTACAATTTTTCGGATATCGGCTATAATTTTCTCGTCGGAGGTGACGGCTTCGCATATGTTGGCAGGAGCTGGAACTACGTCGGTGCCCATGCCCGCGGTTATAATAGCAAAAGTATCGACATTTCTTTCATCGGTGGATTCAATTTGACTGTACCGCCGAAACCGCAATTACGTGCCGCGCGAAAGATCATAGAGCTCGGCGTCAAAGCCGGAAAGATCGCGCCCGACTATAAACTGTTAGGTCACCGACAAGTTTCGAAAACTCTGAGTCCTGGAGATGCCTTATATAACGAAATTAAAAAGTGGTCTCATTGGTCACCCAAGCCCTGACCCAATAACTTAAAAGTTTAACTTATGAATGAAATACAATGTCTGAAAATATTCACATCCTGTTTTCCTTTAAATCTGTAATTGCCGCACTGCAAATCCAAGTGTATTAGTTTTATACGCATAAACGTCTAAAAATAAACATTTGACTGCAGTTCTTTTTACACATTTTTGGGCGTTTTAAGTTACGTCATTTAACACCTTTAACCGTATTAAATTAAAAGTTAATACGTTCAATTGTGTCAAATGTTTAACGTGATTTAAAACGGCAAGAAATGTGTCAGAAGAGTTTTAGCTAAATAACACATTTGCATTTGCAGTGCATCTATATATCTATGTCAGTGAGATATAATTCCAACAAGTTCAGATTAACTCATTCAGTTTTTTTTGTTTCGGAGGAAGAGAGAAAGTGCCTCGCGCATTCTCCAGGGACTGGTCTCTGGGATATGTGGGGCTTGCACCCACCAAAAACTCTCTCCCCTAAACACAAGACGACGGACTACAATTGCGACACGCGGGACACACGAGGTACTACTACACGTGCCACAACAGCCCCACGCTCGAGGCGACAGACAACGTAAACCATATTAGAGACACACGGGAGGTCTAAATGGGGAATGCTTATCTCCAAGCAGAAGCAGGTTTTTTAGTCGAATAGTATGACGAACGCCTCTATACACGACTGCCTCGGAAAGCCCCATGATGGAGGCTGCGATTGCAGCCACATCATCGGGGAATTCTTCATTGGCTACGGAAACCGTTTCACCAGGAGAGTCCACATCCCCAGGAATTCGTACATGGTCATGTAGACGTGCACGAACATAACGAACAGAAACCTCCTACCCGGGTAGAGAGGTTCCACGCGAAACAAGACTCGGGCTCGGCCAACGAAAAGTCAGACGAGCCCGTTAACATTTGGGGAAAAACAGCGACCCATCACCAATAAAAAGGATCCGACAACCATCGGATCCACAGACTCTAGTCAAGGCAAAAGGCTCTTGACGAGAGCATAACCGCGCCCCTCCCCTAGGCCCACCCCGAAAGAGAGAGCCCAGGGGGAGGGCGCGGGAACAAAACCACAGAGACCCACCAGGGGACGACCCACAGGGGTCCGCCGCTACAAAAGGCTTCCAGCACCCACTGTTTCCAGTAGGGCAGGAGCCCGAAACAGTAGCGAGCGGCAAGCCACGGCCGGCCAACCCCAGGAGGATTCCACAGCCAGAGGCAACCGTCCCTCTGATATCTAGGTAAAGGCAACCGCAATGCCGACACAAGAGGGAAACGGAGTCCCCGACGACCCCCAGAGGAGTGGCAGGCGCCGACCGCCCCCAGGCAACCAACCCCCCAGGGATCCGGGAACGTCGCCAAGCGTATCCAAGAGTCGGCGCAAAGCGGTGGCGGGACGCACTTCCGCTTTTCCCCCGTAGCATGGCAAACCAACTCCGACTCCAGGCACGCACACAGCGACGCACCGGACCCCAAGGGAGGCAAGCCCGCGGCCGACCGGCGCCCAACCACCCCCGAAGGGCGCCCCAGGAAATCCCCGACAGTCCCGCTAACTCACCGTAAAGGTGACGCACGCCACAATTTAATAATCCTAATTTAAATACTAATTTGCAAGTACAAAATAAAGAACAAAGTCACAAAGGACATTGTCACACATCGTCCTCATCCGCAGCTCCATCGGGGACATCCAGCTGTCTCCTGCGCTCGTCCTCCTCCTTCTTTGACATAATTCGCTCCGCGAAAGTCGCGAACGCCTTCCAGGCTTCCCTTCTATCACAAATCCCCTCCACGACCGCAACCAAGGTCAAGTCCTGACCCAGAACCGCGGTGAGTTCGCCTCTTTCGACACCCCAGAAAGCAGGGCATACGGAAAGCGTATGTTCAGCCGAGTCCTCTGCGGCGCCGCAATACTTACACACCGGACTATCATTCTTTCTAATTCTGTTAAGGAAGGTGGAAAAACATCTGTGACCCGTCAAAATCTGGGTCATCCTGTAGGTGAGAAAGCCCGTGCGCCTATTCAGCCACGCATCAAAATGGGGAGCGATAGCGTCTCTCGTTCGTTTTCCGGGCAAACGTTGGTCCCGGATGTGTTCAGCCCACTGCCTATGGAGCTCTAACCGCTCAACTGCACGCTCCTCTTTCGGAGAATCCTTTGTAAAAGTGCCCAGCTCTTTTAATTCGCAAAGGCGTAGATAGACTCGGCGGAGAAAAGCCGCGTGTAAATGCAGGGGTGGTATCCTTGCAAGCAGCGTCGCCGCCTCGTATGATACCGTGCGGTATGACATGATTGTTCTAGAGGCGACAACGCGTAATACTCGATGTAGGAGCCTTTGTTGCCTGTTAGACGCCTGCAGCTCCTCGCTCCAGATCGGGGCTGCGTATAGAATCACAGAGAGAACTCATTCAGTTAACTGAATATATCGCAGGTCTATTATTTTCGTTCCAAATATAAAATCTTCTTACACTCGAATACACTGAAATATATGACAAAAGAATTAGTCTCTGCTTTCGTAGCATCAATAAATTTAATTAGATCAAGCTAATTAGTGTATAAAGGAAAGGAATGTCATATATAATAGTATATTACACTACAAGGGCCGAAAGTTGAATTTTCGGCCCTGCGCGTCATGATGCCCCGAGGCGAAGCCGAGGGCATCATGACGAGCAGGACCGAGATTTCAACTTTTGGCCCGCGTAGTGTATACGATTTTTCTTCATAGCCGGTCGAAAGTACGTTATTAATTTTACTTTTTTTAACTTTAAATGTTAATAAGCATGTTTTTGATGCCTGCCCCCGACATTTGCGGCACGAGCGAAGCGAGTGCTGCTGGTCGGGGGGGCAGGCATCAAATACATTCCAAGAGTCAAGTCTTGTCATATTTTGTAAAAATAAATTCACGTGCGTGCCAACGGGGTGACCGTTGGTATGTGTGTGCACGTGTGTCGCGCGGATTCGCACGCCAGGACGATCGATAAGCCGTCCGTCGTCGGGATCGCGTCTTCCGGCCGGGGAACGAGACGCGGATCGTCGGGAAGCATCGAAATTTCGTATAACTTCTTCCTCGTCTACGGATTCATCAGATGACATATTGACAGAACAATATTGATGACTATTTTTAAGGTTAAAGGGCGTTAAGGTTTAAAGTTATAGAGAGCGCGCGTGTACTTCTCACAGGGAGTAAATGTTAAACTTTCGTCCCTGCTATTAGGGACGAAAGTACGTACTTTCGACCGAGGTATGAAGAAAATATATATTGTAGAAGATATAAAAGGCATTGTACTGGTCGAACTTAATAATAAAATTGATTTGCTGTTAAGTAAATATTAAAATTGAAAATCACTATAGAAATATATAACATGCATACAGGATATATATGTATATAAGAAATGTTAAGTGATCCATTTTAAATCAACCACACACATTCACTAATGTGTCGAAACACTAGATTACACAGTTCAGTGGTTTGTGTAAAGAAATAAATGTGCCAATGTGATAATTACTTTCTTAATATATTATTACTGTATATACTTTATTTTATAATATGCCGAATTTATCAGTCATGTTTTAATACATAATCTTGGTGAACATGTTGTTTATATAAAAAAATGTAACATTTAATTTGTACATTTAACGAGCCTATTACTTGTTAAATAAAGAAACATATACGTCCGTTAAATAAAAAAAAACATATTCAATTCCTGTATATCTTTTTTTTACTCGTCAAACATCATTTTGTACATCTCACATTGGCGCGTATTTACATGCAATAGAGAATTTTAAAAATTAAAAATGTAAGAGGAATTTCTCTTGCATTTTTAATTTAAATAAGAAAGAGAAATAAGAAAACTAATAATATTGTGATAAAAAAATAGGAGGTCCAAAAAAGAGATGCTGTAGAAGAAATGGTGGAAGAAATGTTACAAAAAAAGTCCACATAGAAATTAAAGCAAGTTCTGAACAAGAAGAGGAACAAATATGATTACAAAGAAACTGAAAGGTAAGGAATAGAAAAAAACAGTTATGGTTAAAAAGAAGATAAAGGAGAAAAATATTGACAGTGACCTAACTTGGAAGGTAAGACAGATACAAAGGGAAATATATAATAATTGAAAGAAAGTTTGCATGGAAAAAAGAGGGGATTTAAAAGAACTAAATTTTTGAAGCAGGCAGAGCTGGCCCATAAATAAGCGAAAAGGAGGCTGTTAATGCGGCTGTTCCTACGAGCTATATGTTGGCGAAGCCTCTATATTATTATTAGGTAGATATAATAATTTCCATTTATTCAATAATACTATTATTTAATAAAATACTATATAAAATATTACATAAATTACTATATAAAATATTATATAAAATGTTATATAAAATACTATATAAAATACTATATCGAAGTAAAACATGTATTGACATGTCGGAATGTTAAATTTTATTAAATTTATATAATCTTATTGTGTATCCAAAAAGAATATGGTATATTATGGTTCACTCTAGTAGATTTTTTCAAAATATGGAAAATTGTTTTAAAACATTGTTTTTCTAAATTTAATTTTAAGATATATATTTATACATATAACTAAATATATAAGTCTGTGTCTATATATAGAAAGATCTCTACGAAACTCTTAGCTCCAAATTTTCTTTTTATAATACATGGTCTCTTAATTCCAGGCAAATAATCGTAACATAATTAGTGCAAAACACTAATCTTTCATCTTTAATTGCAAAAAATTATATAATAGGAGTAATATAGATGTTTCGTGTATGCTATTGGTGTTAGAAATCTCCGGCTATAGAAATGAAGATACAAATCTATTCGATTCCATTAAAAGACTAAAGGCCTCCGCACAATAAAAAATACAAGGAACAGATATTAGCGATTGGGACTGAAGAATCAAGAATAAAGTTGAATGCACGATGAAAAATACTGGCAACAGAAACAGGGAATAACACAGGCAATAGATTTTTAACCTATCGGAAGCCGTATATATTAATGCTACACCAGCTTCATTCCTAATTTCTTATTTCTAATCGCTAATATTTCTTCCTTGTTTTTTATATTTTTCATTGTGCGGGGGCCTTAAAAATCGTCTAAAGTAAAGTTATCGCACATACATGCATACCACAGCTATGTCATTGATAATTGTGATTGAAGGAAAGAGGCAAAGAGTGGGGTTACAGATTTATGTTCAACAAGATAACGCTACAGCAGTCGGTTCTGTGTCGGTTTGAACGGAGATAATCTCGTCATTTTGTGTGCTTTGATTGCATCGGTAATTGTCAGTGACTGTTTGACAAGCGGCTTGCGACCACAAAATCTGTTCTTTTCAATAAAAACGAGCGCCGCGCACTTCCGAAATATACATATGTACAACATATTTTCGGATAGCACTGTATTTACATTCGCTTTAATATGCAGCTTGATTCGCTGATAGATTTGGTGACATATGGTGACCGCGGTGCCATCCACTTATCAGCACAGAAATCCCAGGCGTTATCATTCAAATTAAATAGGGGAATACCTATTGTGCGAAAAGCAATATCGTGTATGTTATACCAGTTCTTAGTCTCCGCTTTTTTGTTCTTTTCCTCGTTTTGCTTTTCGCGAGCGAGAACGAGCGCCTTCCACAATTCCACATCCAAGGCGTGTCTTTCAGCAGCCGTGTGGCGTTATCGCTAAAGCCAGTATCTGTTTGACAGTGTCGTAGGATCAATGAAAATAGCCGATAGTAACTTGAACCGAATCCGTTCTTGTTCGGTTTGTACTTTGTTCCCGCGGGACAGTGCATCCTCCAACTGCACGTGGTGTCAATGCGACGTGTTGAAAACCGTTAGGGCTAGATCAAATAAAGTTTTCCTGCCCGCGGAGCGCTTTCCACAATAACAGCACCATGTCGTCATAGATCAATGGTGATTTTAGTGTTGACAAAGTGACCGCCGCCAGATGGTAATTTGTGCAA
Organism: Temnothorax longispinosus; assembly: GCF_030848805.1. Taxonomy (NCBI): domain Eukaryota; kingdom Metazoa; phylum Arthropoda; class Insecta; order Hymenoptera; family Formicidae; genus Temnothorax; species Temnothorax longispinosus. Next base: position 14,696,150 of record NC_092364.1, read on the forward strand.
GGTAATCCTAAATATAAGTCAGTTAATGTTTTAATTTAGCGGATTGTTGCCAAAAGGTTGCATCAATTTAAAATATTAGGGTGCGTTCATGAATTACGCCCAGGCACAGGGCATATACGTGACGTAAATTATAGCTTAGTAAATTATATATAGAGTTACCCAGGTTGAATTTCTGAACGCAACCCTCCGAGCTTGTCTTTTATTTTACCTTCAAAGTTTTCGCAAATTGTAAAAAAAATCAAGTAAGAATTATGTTTACAAACTAATCTTCCTTTTGTTATTTGAAAAGAGAAGATTAAAAGACAAAAAATTAAACCAGACATTTATATTCTAATTGAAAGTGAGAGAATCTTGTAGCGACCTGACGAATTTATCTACAGACCCTACAGCTGTTTCTCGAGCGTATTTTGCTGCATGCGGCGTATCGCATTTTAAGACGTATCTGATGTAAAGAAGGTGAATTTTTAGCATAGTGCATGGATACAGCCGATTGGTGAATAGTCCATCCGCTAGGAAGAAATTCATCAATCATGCCATTCAGTTTATCGAAAAATACGGCTTCGACGGATTGGACTTGGATTGGGAGTATCCTGTTTGCTGGCAGGTGAGCGCAATTTTTTTTATTTACAGTCTGTCAAGTAAGAACGTGGTCGCTATAACTCGCAGTTGGTAAAAGCTTACTTTTGATTTTTGCGTGAGTCGATAAAGGATACTTTTCTCCTTGATGCTTTGCGAAGAAAAGCTCAGTTGTCGTTAAAGTTTTGCCAGAACAGAGCATAGGCGTCGCATGAGTGCCGCGTACGCGTCGCGCTTCGAAGCTGTATTACGTGTTTACACACAATCTGAATGCAGACAAAATGTTGGAAATCTATAAAAAGGCCTTGTGCCAACTCGTGATTTATGGGGAAAAAAAATGAAGACTAGATCCTGCAGGAGGATAATCCGAAACACCGGAGCAGACTCTGTACTGAGTGAAAGGAGCAATTTGGCATCAATCAATTGGATTGGCCATCACAGTCGCCCGATGCAAATCCGATCGAAAATGTTTGGGCATATATTAAGCATAAGCTTCGTGAAAGACAAATATTCGATCAGTTTAAAGCAATTATCTTGAGAGATTCGTTGGAGATATGGAGATCCTTGCCGCACGGATAGTGCAAAATATGCCTCGAAAATGTCAGTCAATTATCGACGCCGATGGTGACTGGACACATTATTAATATAATTGCATCTTATTAGCTCTAATCAAATAGAATGTATCTATGTATTTCAAAATTTTGCTAACTCAATTTTTCTATAAATTAAGCCGACCACGTTCTTACTTGACAGACTCTAATAATATTAATGCAAGCGTTAGAGTTTTTATTTATCATCGTCTTTTTTTTTTCGTGTTTTTTTTTCTTTATTTTATCTCTCTGGAAATATTTTGAATATAATATTTTAAAATTTAAATATAAAATTTAGATAGTATTTTATATCTTTATTTGAAGTTCTGTTTTTCGTACTTTTTGTATATAATCTTGCAAATCTATACTATCTATACTATTATTATAAAGAGACAGAGTTTGTAGCCTTTTTTTGTCCGCTATGATCTCGGAAACCATTTGACCGAATTTTTACCAAAAGTATATAAAATAGGGGTAGAACTTCCCGTGGAGTGTTATAGATAGAGCGTATAGTTTTTCGTTACCGGTTTTATGGAAACCGGTTTCTTTAATTTTTCGGGAAATATTGACCGAATCTCAAAGAATTGTATATGAAACAGGGGTAGAATTTTCAGGTGAGTGCTGCAAAGTGTATAATTCTTCATTACCGATCTTTTTGGAAGCCGGTATAAAAAATTTTTCGAATTTTTGGGGAAATTCCCGGGGAGTGCCATAAAGTGTATAATTTTTCGTTACCGATCTTTTTGGAAACCGGTACTTAACAAAAGTTTTTCGAATTTTTCGGGAAATAATTGATCGAATTTTAAAGAATTGTATATAAAACAAGGGTAGAATTTTCCGGGGAGTGCTATAAACTCCATAGTTTTTCGTTACCGATTATTTTGGGAACCGGTATCCGAAATTTTTTCAATTTTTCGGGAAATAATTGATGCTCGGGAAATGTTAATGCCGGCGGTATTGACACAAAATTGAAGTACGGCATATTATATGCAAAAATGCTTTATTTCCAAAATATAAGTTTGTAATATTAAAAATTAAAAAATAGCAAAAGCTACGCGTATGAGAACCATGCATATGAGGTCGCGAGCGAAGCCGCGGGGCATGCTAGTTATTTACAATTATTTTCAGTTATTAACAATTCTTTTCAAATTTTGGCAACAGGCAAATTGCAACAAGGGTCCAGATTCGGATAAAGAGAGCTTTGCAGCTATATTGCGGAAATTAAGCGTTGAATTCAAGCCAAAAGGATTGCTTCTCTCGGCAGCGGTCTCGCCGAGCATTCTAGCAATTGACAAAGGTTACGACGTCCCGGCGTTGGCCAAGTATTTGGACTGGATCGCCGTCATGGCGTACGACTATCACGGACAATGGGACAAACGTACCGGTCATGTTGCGCCTTTATATTATCATTCGGACGATGAGTCTACTACTTGAATGCTAACTATTCGATCAACTATTGGATCTCAAAGGGTGCACCACCCAGGAGCATTGTCATGGGCACCCCATTGTACGGCCGATCATTTTCACTTGCGGAGAGAAACGTACACGGATTAAACGCGCCAACCAATGGCGGCGGCGAAGCTGGAGAGGCGACCAATGCAACAGGTTTCTTGTCATATTACGAGGTAAATTCATGTCCAAAAAAGAAATATTAAAAAATAAAAGTCTAAATAAATATTAAAAAATCATCAAATAAATTTGTAATAAAATGCATATACGAAAATATTAATTCTGCATTAATTAATAGCTGCAAATAAAAAGTTATTAATTTTTAATATTCTAAAAGATGTATATATATTTATTCCAGGAGTAAATAAATATCTAGTCTTTTGCTTTTATGACAGATATGTGAAAGAACGTTGAAGAAGGGATGGACAGTCGTTCAGGATAAAGACAGAAGAATTGGCCCTTATGCCTACAAAGATGATCAGTGGGTGAGCTTCGACGACGCTCAACAAATCAAACTGAAGGCAGAACTGATAAAAAAATTTGGTCTCGGCGGTGGTATGGTTTGGGCCTTAGGACTGGACGACTTCAAAAACAGATGCGGCTGCGAGCCTAGTCCGCTATTGAGAACAATGAATCGAGTTTTGAGGAATTATCCGAAGGGCCCACTGTGTCCCATTACAGAAGGTAGATGTTAATATCATTTTCAAAACAGAAAAATATTTCAACGATATATACAATATATGTAGAAAAATATAAAGTTTGGAGTCTATTATATAAAAAAATTATAAATATTGATTACAGTATTATAGATTATAGATTATAAATATTAAAATAGTATTTTTTACTTATGATTTTTTAATAACATTTTAATACTATTTCTTATGATTATTAGGAGCGGTTGTAATCGACGTCAGCCAAACCGACATCGATTCCACAACTACCACAGAACGTCCAATATACGAATCCACTACATCATCAAGACCAATATACATCCCACCACCAACAACCCCGACAACAACGATGATTGAATCAAATATTGTCGATATTGACGATGTTATCGAGTGGTATATACTGGCCCATAAATATTCGGGCAGAGAGAAAACGAGTTTAATGTGGCCATTCCTACGGGCTACGTGTCGGCGGAGTCTCTATAGTATTATTAAGTATAATATTTCTTTTTATTCAATAATATTATCATTAAATAAAATACTTTATCGAAGTAAAACATGTATTGACATCTCGGTATGTTAAATTCAATTCAATTTATATAATCTTATTGTATTTATATATATAATCTCATTGTATCCAAAAGAATATGATATACTCATAGTTCATGCTACTAAATTTTTTCAAAGATATGAAAAACTGTTTCGTAAAACAGTGTCTTTCTAAATTTAATTTTAAGATATATATTTATACATATAACTGAATTCAAGTCTGTATAGAAAGACCTCTATGAAACACTTAGCTCCAATTTTTTTTTAAATACACTGTCTTTTAACTCGAGCAAAAAATCGTGACATAATTAGCGCAAAATACTAATCTTTTATATTTAATTGCAAAAAATCATATAATAGGAATAATATAGATGTTTCGTGTACACTACTGATGTTAGAAATCTTCGGCCATAGAAATAAAGATACAAGTCCATTCGGCTCCACGGGAAAGACTAAAAATCGTATAAAGCGACGTTATCGCACATATATGCATGCCGCAGCTACGTTTTGAGGGAAAGAGGCAAAGAGTGGGGCCACTGATTTTCCGAGCACGTTCGCGACAAGATAACGCAACAGCAGTCTGTTCTATGTCGGATTGAACGGAGATAATGTCGCCATTACTTGTACTTTGATTCCATCGGTAGTTTGTTCGTCAATGAGTGCTGGACAAGCGGCTTGCGATCGCAAAATCCATTGTTTTCAATAAAAACGAGTGTCGTGCACTTCCAAGACATATATACATATTCTCAGATCGCATTGCTTTAAGTTTACGGTAGCTTCATTTTAATACGCAGCAATGATATAGATTGAGATGCGACCGCGGTGACCGCGGTGCTATCCACGTATGGTATCAGCACAGAAATATCAGGAATTCAAGGAGTTATTATTCAAATTAAATACGGGACCTATTATATGCGAAAGGGATTATCGTGCAATTCGTGCACGCCTGTTCCCGTTCTCCGTTTTTTTGTTCTTCACCTGGCTTTGCTTCTCGCGAGCGAGAATTTTCCACGATTTCACCTCCAAGGCGTGTCGTCCTTCAGCAACCGCGTAGCATCATCGTTGAAGCCACTATTTATTTGATAGTGTCAACGAAGATAACTGATAATGGCTTAATCCGACTTCACTCTTGTTCGGATTGTACTTTGTTCTCGCGGGACGGTGGATCCTCCAATTGCAGATGGTATCAACGACGTGACAAAAACCGTTAAGGCCAGATCGAATGAAGTTCTTTTCCCGCGAAGTGCTTTTCACGGTGACTGCATCATGTAATTGATTGATGGTGGATTTAGTGTTGGCATAGTGACCACCACCAGCACGGACGATGATTTGCGCGAGGTAATCTCGAGTATGAGTCAGTCAATACTTAAATTTAGCGGATAATGCAGATTGTTGCCGATTGGCTGGGCCGATTTGGGATATTGATTATGAGTGATATTTCTCGATTGAGCTTGTCTTTTATTTTACCTACGAGTTCTCGATTAAAATAAAATGTACGCAAAATACCATATTTTACAGTTAATGTTGATTGTAATTTGTTAAGATAATGCATAATGGACTATTTATATATGCTATAATGAAGATGTCATGATCAAGAAGTTACAAAATGACATCTTCTGTCATGAATCGTACCAAAAATGTAAATAATTTTATCGGAGCAAGAGTTAAACCATATGACTATAATTTAGAAATTTGCCACTGTGATATAGATATGAGGAATATGATTGATCAGCCAGATTGAACGCAACTTATTCCGCAGTAAAATATTTTGAATGGTGAAGATATAATTGTGATGTTTAGTCCATGATAGTGTAATCGATGTCCATAAATTGTTTACAAAGAAATTCAGTTCGTTGTAGATGCTTTACTTCTTATGAAAGATACCGTTTTTTTCTCGCCGTTGTTTTTTCACATACATTCTACTCGAGACTTATCTCATTGATCGGCGTGAATACCCATAATCTGTAAAAATGGAGTTTAAATAATATTATTGTTATTGAGTTATATATATACAGAACAATAATTGTACTGGAACATTTCTGATTTGTTCGTGATGATTTTTATTTATAAAATAACGATGTAAGATAAAAAATTCGACGTAAAAAGAGCACAATGACGTCAATGACGTACATTAACGATGTCTAGTGTGTTCGCTTTCGAGAATTCTTAATGACTTAAACGATATAATTTTTAAATATAATGAAGAATTTATCCACTGAATTAGCACATCGGATATATTTAATGTACGCATATAATTTGTATCGATTTATAATAATTAATAAATATCCGCTATGTGTAAAATGCATAAATGCGATTTACACCGTATGCAGCATAACGTTAGTTCTTCTTATTCCGTTAACGGAGGAAGTTTGAACAAATTTACATTACCAAATAATATTTGACTTATCGAATTTTATTTTTAATCTATTTATTTAAGCTTCTTTATCATTGTCGTTTATTACTACGTTTATGTGAGCGTTACTTCTGTAGTAACTTACGATAATTCCTTCGCGTAAACGGAATTTTCCGTCGCGTAAACGGAATTTTGTAGTAACTTACGATAATTTACTCCGCCCAAACGAGTGAATTATCGTAAGTTACTACAGAAGTAACGCTCGCGTAAACGTAGTATATGTCGCAGAAGTTGCTCCCCAATCACTAATTCTGTTAATTCGCGCATTTATACCTACGTTTTGTCAACATAATTTCCTTGATTAAAGCATTCAATAGAATATATGAAATAAGGACTCAACAAGCACATCCGACAGCCGTCTATTAGAAACGAGCTGTTACATACCTCGATGATTTTATTCAACAATATACTAATAATCGGTTTCAGCAATTATAGTCTATCATGCATAACTATGATTCAACTTAATCTCAACCTTTTTTGTAAATCTTACGAAGAAATTGCATATCTGGCAAGAAATTTTGTTCAAGCGCTTACATACAAACAACACTCTTTGGAAAAATTATTTTTAAAATATAATAAACAGCCGTAGCTTTTCAAAAACTGTTAAAGAAATCTTATATTAACAAAAAAAGAATCACGTTTTCAAACTGATCTTTCCCTTGTTATCTGAAAAGAGAAGATTTAAAGACAAAGAATTAAACCGGACATTTATATTTTAATAGAACTGAAAGGATCTTGTAGCAAAATAACGAATTTATCAAAAATTTACCCAACAGCTGTTTCTCGACGAGCTGATTCTGCTGCATGCGGCGTATCGCATTTCGAGACGTATCCGATAAAGGAGACGAATTTTCCGCGTAGCGTATATGTATGTTGACATTGATGCAACAGCAGCAGCAAACGCTCGACAATAATCACCAGAGTCAGACGGAGCAAGACTACGTGAACGGTGTACCTGCCGAGAATCACACTGATGACAGGTCTCACAGCGAGGCTGAGCGCTTGGCGAGGGAAACCGCGGTCGTCACTCCAGGAAATGGTAGCGTTGGAGATTCCCCTACGCACTGGAATGACGTAGACAACGACAATGAGGAAGAGGAGACGGATGTCGAAGAAGACAGCGGCTGGATCACGAATCAGCCGATATCGTCGACTATTGTTCAGCAGCAACAAGCGTTTACCACCACAAATGGCGATGTCATCCTACCGAATCCCGATCCGTCGGATTTCAGCGACATAACCGTGACGAACTCGACGAGAGTGCGTGTGGGTAATGAGACCATCTACAATGGTCCGGTTACCATAAACCAATTCGTTTACACGAATCCTACTCCGAATCAGGATGCGATTGAACTTGACGTTATCCGCCCTTCCGACAATATCTTGGATTTGTCGACGAGTCAGGACAACGGAGTCCCAAATGAATCAATTTTTCCACAAAATATTAAATTAAATAAAGGTAATCATTGCAATCATTGCAACGCAATAGATTGTTTAGGCTCGTTTCTTTTAATTTTTCTATACTTCTTTCTTTTTGTAAGTACAAATATGTTTAAGCACAAAATCGCCGAATAATTAAAAAGAACAGGTCCCTTATAAGTTTCTGGATCATAGAATAACAACAGGACACAGTTTTAAGAAATTATAAATCGCAACTCACTAAATTGAATTATAATGCAATTATGCTAATTATTTTATAAATTGAATATAATGTAAATATTCTTTTATCGATGTCATCGCAACGAGACATTACTCTAATACCTTTCCTCATAAGAGAAAATACACTATCAAGCTTATAATTTGAAAGCGTGTTTAATAAATATTTTCAATACCTAAATATCATAGGACGAATCAATCTTTGTCCTAAAAATTTTAAATATATTACTCGTAATGATTACTTGCGGACAACACTGATTTTAATCTAATAAATTCAAAGACATTATAGAATCAAATTCTCTTTGTTTTATATGTAAACATTTCAACACTTTGTGTTGCTTACGTATCCAGCCAGAAATGATTAGTCGAATCGACGTCGATATCGATGCATTGATAAAGTCGATGTCAGGTACTGATTGATATCTTTGTCATCTTCGATCTCATCATAATTGTTTTCATATGTCAATTAAACGATTGCAAATATTTTTGTAAAATTTCTATTATCTTTTATCTGGCCCCACATCCAAATGACAAAAATATATATATTAGTATTCGACATCAATCATTCATCGATGCATTGACGTCGATTTGACTAATCATCTCTAATTAGATCATAGACAAGTCTATGAGTTAGATAGTACTATTTGAGATAATTGTTGAATATCAGATAAATGCGATAAGAATCAGTGATGTACGATCTTTATCTATTTTGAAGTAGCTTCGATAATTTCTCCCTTTTAGAACATATATGTCTTTATTTATGTGAAAGAAACCTATTTACAAACTTTGACCAAAACCAGAGCATGTGTTTTCGGAAGAACAGCCATTTTTTCTCTTACGTGAAGTATAATATATAATATTATTCGAACTGTTCAAATCGCAACAATTTTTAAAAGTAATTTCAATGATACGTCATTAATATCATTAACTCCTTTGACCAATGGTCTTGTCATACTATTCCACAACATATAAGTTTAATATCGACGATATTCTAGATTAATAATTGTTACACTTTAGACGCGCCACAAGAATTAAAGCTAAATATAGAAGAGCTATCTTTTACTTCACGCAGTATACATGTGTTAAGCTATTCATAAGTTGGTCCAATTGCATGCCGCAAATTTACTCGATTGTGAATAGAATAACAGAAAAGTGATATAAATCAAATAAGAATTATAATAATGCTTTACGTGAGGGGGACTAATAATGTAATTAGAATATTCCTTTTGTACACACGTGTTATCCGTCATAATAACTCTGTATACATTTCATCAAACGGTATTAAGTAGTTTGTGAAATCGTTCTAATACAGCTTTTTATAATTATTCTAGTGACGCAATGGCTCTGGACGTGGAAACGTGCGGTTTTATCGTGCGTTCTAACTTTAATACTTCTAGTTATTGTAGTGCCCATAACTGTACATTTAACTCATCAATCGGACGCATCGGTCTTCCCGGAAATTCCAACCTCATCGCTCGAGGGTAATTGTTTATTTGGAAAATTTTTCGTTTTGCAAGCGCGACATGAAGCAAACATTATCTTATCACGATTATAAATTTAAAATCTGTATCTTGCACTTTAATATTTGTATTTATTCCATTTATTCGTTTACTTAAAAGCGTTTTTTTTTTACTTTCCACGTTTCATATATTATATATTTCAAAACACTTTACATTGTCATATATATATATATATATATATATATAGATATATATATATATATATATATATATATATATATATATATATATATATTATACTGATATATATATATATATATATATATATATATTATATATATATATATCAGTAAAAAATGACGCATTCACTAATGTGTCCAAACACCAGATTACTCAGTTCAGTGTAAAGAAATAAATATGCCAACAGTTACTATACTGGATTTATCAGTCATGTTTTAATACCTAATTTTGGGGAACATCTTTTATATATTATTTAAAAAATGTAATTTGTTGTACATTTAACGATCCTATAATTTGTTAAATAAAGAAACATATACGTATTCAATTCCTGTACATCTTTTTTCCACTCGTCAAACATTATTTTGTACTCATCTCACAGTGGCGCGGATAGCGATCTACATATATATATATATATTCTGTATCATGCATAATATATATTTTCATAGCGATTTTCAATTCTAATATTTATTTAACAGCCAATTAATTTTATTATAAAGTTCAACCAGTACAATGCCTATTATCATACCTCCAACACACAATATATTTTTATATACGCCATTTCCTTCCTTTATTCACTAATTAGCTTGATCTAATTAAATTTATTAATGCTACAAAATTTGCAGGGACTACCTCTTTTGTCATACATTTTTATTGTATTCAAGAAGATTTTATATTCAAAACGAAAATAGTAGATCCGCGATATATTCAGTTAACTGTTATCTGAACTTGTTGGAATTATATCTAACTAATATAAACAAGTGGCAACTAAAGATTTAAAGAAAAAAAATGTAAATATTTTCAGACATTGTATTCCATTCACAATTTAAATTTTCAAGCTATCTGGTCAGGGCTCGGATGACCAATGAGGCCACTTTATAATTTCATTATATAAGTTATCTCCAGTATCCCAAGGTTGTCGGTCTAACAGTTTATAGTCAGGCGTGATCTTCCCGGTTTTGACGCCGAGCTCTATGATCTTTCGCGCGGCACGTATTTGTAGTTTCGACGGTACAACTGAACTGAAATTACCGATGAAGCAAATGCCAATACTTCTGTCGTTATAACCGCGGGCATGCTGACCGACGTAATCCCAATTTCTGCCAACATATGCAAGGCCGTCGCCTCCGACGAAGAAACTGTAGCCGGTATCATCAAATTTATTTTCCAAATACCAAGCCTGAATCAACCTCACTTTGATTGTACACTCTAATTGCGTGGTACAGTAATGTGACGGAGTAACGATGAAAGTACCTTGTGACCGACCAATAATTACATATGGTACTGGCAGCTTCATTTTTATTAAGGGTCTCGAAGCAGGTTGTGCACCCCACTCGTCCCTCTCGACAATGCGAAACGAAGTGTCTGTACCATTATTATCTGAAAGTCATGAAAACTTAGTACATATCATACAAAAGGTTCAAGATATACCATGCAAACAAATTAATTAAAAGCTCTAAATACACCAAATGTGTCAATCTTAATCGGATGCATACGCCAATTTTAGCTTTAAAGTCTAGAATATTACTCTTATATATTATATGATAATGCAAACTGTTTTGAAATATATATATGACACGTGGAAAGCAAAAAAAATGCGCTTTTAAGTAACCAAAATAAAATAAATACAAATATTAAAGTGCAAGATACAGATTTTAAGTTTACAATTGTGATAAGATAACGTTTGCCTCATGTCGCGCTTGCAAACAAAAAATTTTTTAGACAGACAATTACCCTCGGTCGATGAGTCTGGAATTTCCGATGGGACCGGTGTGGTCAGTTCGGGCGGTGCGAGAGATACGTCTGATGGATGATAAGTGAAATGTACAGTTATAGGACACTTGGATTTGCAGCTGCTATCTGGTCCATCCTCGCATGAGTAATGAGGCCACTTTATAATTTCATTATATAAGTTATCTCCAGCATTCCAAACTTGTTGGTCTAACAGTTTATAGTCAGGTGTGATCTTTCCGTCTTTGACGCCGAGCTCTATGATCTTTCGCGCGGCACGTATTTGTAGTTTCGACGGTACAACTGAACTGAAATTACCAATGAAGTTAATGCCAATACTTTTGTTGTTATAATAACCGCAGGCATGCTGACCGACGTAATCCCAATTTCTGCCAACATATGCAAGGCCGTCGCCTCCGACGAAGAAACTGTAGCCGATATCATCAAATTTATTTTCCAAATAATAAGCCTGAGTAGCCCTCACTTTGGTTGTACACTCTGATTGCGTGGTACAATAATGTGACGGAGTACCTTGTGACCGACCAATAATTACATATGATACTGGCAGCTTCATTTTTATTAATGGTCTCGAAGCAGGTTGTGCACCCCATTCGTCCCTCTCGACAATGCGAAACGAAGTGTCGGTACCATTATTATCTGAAAGTCATGAAAACTTAGTACATATCATACGAAAGGTTCAAGATATAATATACCATGCAAACAAATTAATTAAAAGCTCTAAATACACCAAATGTGTCAATCTTAATCGGATGCATACGCCAATTTTAGCTTTAAAGTCTAGAATATTACTCTTATATATAATATGATAATGCAAAGTGTTTTGAAATATATATATGACACGAGGAAAGCAAAAAAGATGCGCTTTTAAGTAACCGAAATGAAATAAATACAAATATTATTAGAGTGCAAGATACAGATTTTAAATTTACAATTGTGATAAGATAACGTTTGTTTCATGTCGCGCTTGCAAACGAAAAATTTTTTAAATAAACAATTACCCTCGGCCGATGAGTCTGGAATTTCCAATGGGACCGATGTGGTCGGTTCCGGCGGTGCGGGAGATACGTCCGGATGATGAGTGAAAGGTACATCAGTTATGGTACACTTGGATTTGCGGCAACTATCTGGTCCTACCTCGCATGACCAATGAGGCCACTTTATAATTTCATTATATAAGTTATCTCCAGTATCCCAAGGTTGTCGGTCTAACAGTTTATAGTCAGGCGTGATCTTCCCGGTTTTGACGCCGAGCTCTATGATCTTTCGCGCGGCACGTATTTGTAGTTTCGACGGTACAACTGAACTGAAATTACCGATGAAGCAAATGCCAATACTTCTGTCGTTATAACCGCAGGCATGCTGACCGACGTAGTCCCAATTTCTGCCAACATATGCAAGGCCGTCGCCTCCGACGAAGAAACTGTAGCCGGTATCATCAAATTTATTTTCCAAATACCAAGCCTGAATCAACCTCACTTTGATTGTACACTCTGATTGCGTGGTACAGTAATGTGACGGAGTAACGATGAAAGTACCTTGTGACCGACCAATAATTACATATGGTACCGGCAGCTTCATTTTTATTAAGGGTCTCGAAGCTGGTTGTGCACCCCATTCTTCCCTCTCGACAATGCGAAACGAAGTGTCTGTACCATTATTATCTGAAAGTCATGAAAACTTAGTACATATCATACGAAAGGTTCAAGATATAATATACCATGCAAACAAATTAATTAAAAGCTTTAAATACACCAAATGTGTCAATCTTAATCGGATGCATACGCCAATTTTAGCTTTAAAGTCTAGAATATTACTCTTATATATTATATGATAATGCAAAGTGTTTTGAAATATATATATGACACGAGGAAAGCAAAAAAGATGCGCTTTTAAGTAACCGAAATGAAATAAATACAAATATTATTAGAGTGCAAGATACAGATTTTAAATTTACAATGTGATAAGATAACGTTTGTTTCATGTCGCGCTTGCAAACAAAAAATTTTTTAAATAAACAATTACCCTCGGCCGATGAGTCTGGAATTCCAATGGGACCGATGTGGTCGGTTCCGGCGGTGCGGGAGATACGTCCGGATGATGAGTGAAAGGTACATCAGTTATGGTACACTTGGATTTGCGGCAACTATCTGGTCCTACCTCGCATGACCAATGAGGCCACTTTATAATTTCATTATATAAGTTATCTCCAGTATCCCAAGGTTGTCGGTCTAACAGTTTATAGTCAGGCGTGATCTTCCCGGTTTTGACGCCGAGCTCTATGATCTTTCGCGCGGCACGTATTTGTAGTTTCGACGGTACAACTGAACTGAAATTACCGATGAAGCAAATGCCAATACTTCTGTCGTTATAACCGCAGGCATGCTGACCGACGTAGTCCCAATTTCTGCCAACATATGCAAGGCCGTCGCCTCCGACGAAGAAACTGTAGCCGGTATCATCAAATTTATTTTCCAAATACCAAGCCTGAATCAACCTCACTTTGATTGTACACTCTGATTGCGTGGTACAGTAATGTGACGGAGTAACGATGAAAGTACCTTGTGACCGACCAATAATTACATATGGTACCGGCAGCTTCATTTTTATTAAGGGTCTCGAAGCTGGTTGTGCACCCCATTCTTCCCTCTCGACAATGCGAAACGAAGTGTCTGTACCATTATTATCTGAAAGTCATGAAAACTTAGTACATATCATACGAAAGGTTCAAGATATAATATACCATGCAAACAAATTAATTAAAAGCTCTAAATACACCAAATGTGTCAATCTTAATCGGATGCATACGCCAATTTTAGCTTTAAAGTCTAGAATATTACTCTTATATATTATATGATAATGCAAAGTGTTTTGAAATATATATATAACACGAGGAAAGCAAAAAAAATGCGCTTTTAAGTAACCGAAATGAAATAAATACAAATATTATTAGAGTGCAAGATACAGATTTTAAGTTTACAATCGTGATAAGATAACGTTTGCCTCATGTCGCGCTTGCAAACAAAAAATTTTTTAGACTGACAATTACCCTCGGCCGATGAGTCTGGAATTTCCAATGGGACCGATGTGGTCGGTTCGGGCGGTGCGGGAGATACGTCCGGATGATGAGTGAAATGTACAGTTATAGGCACTACAATAGCCAGAAGTATTAAAGTTAGAACGCACGATAAAACCGCACGTTTCCACGTCCAGAACCATTGCGTCACTAGAATAATTACAAAAAGCTATATTAGAACGGTTGTTTCACGAGCTACTTATTATATTACGGCACGTGTGTACGAAAGGAATATTATAATTACATTAAGTTTTTCACGTAAAGCATTATAATTCTTGGTTGGTATCAATTTTCTGTTATTCAATATTCACAATCGAGTAAAGAATTTGCGGCATGCAATATCTCGTCAATCTATAGGAATAGCATAATATACGTATTAGTCCAGTCAAATTAGACATTTGAGCTCGGAAGTGAAGCGGTATCAATGAAACCTTTTTAGGGTTATTGGGGGGATGTAGAAGAGCTTATTTCTGAGTTGTCGGGTTAATCGGACCGATGGGTTTTTAAGGGGGGGAGGGGGAATGAAAAATTTCATTTTTTTGCAATAACTCGGCGAATTTTGACCGTACATGATTTACTAACCCCTCATTTTGTAGCTCTTTTAAAACCCTACAATTCATTTCCTGGAGACCCTAACTTAAAATCAATATTTGTCGAGTTCTAGCCGGTGAAAGTGGGAAAAAATGTATTTTGTCGCGGTTTTTTGCGTTTATCTCGTTTTATTGATAGCTTTTTTCATTATCTCTTTCATGTCTTTTATTTCACAATAAATGTATTATTTCATAATATTAAATAGAATTTAAACGCAAAAAACCGCGACAAAATACATCTTTTCCCACTTTCACCGGCTAGAACTCGACAAATATTGATTTTAAGTTAGGGTCTTCAGGAAATGAATTGTAGGGCTTTAAAAGAGCTACAAAATGAGGGGTTAGTAAATCATGTACGGTCAAAATTCGCCGAGTTATTGCAAAAAAACGAAATTTTTTATTCCCGCTCCCCCCCTTAAAAACCCATTGGTTCGATTAACCCGACAACTCAGAAATAAGCTCTTCTATATCCCCCCAACAACCCTAAAAAGGTTTCATTGATACCGCTTCACTTCCGAGCAAAAGCCTTTTTTTTTGTCTAATTTGACTGGACTCTATATACTGTGAGGTCAAAATAGCTCTTTTATATTTAGCTTTAATTCTTGTGGCGCGACTAAAGTGTAACAATCATTAATGTAGAATATCGTTGATATTAATCTATATTCTGGAATAGTACGACAAGACCATTGGTCAAAGGAATTAATGACATTTGTGACGCATCATTGAAATTACTTTTAAAAATTGTTGCAGCCTGAATAGTTCTGATAACATTATTATCTTTCACGTAAGAGAAAAAATGGTTGTTCTTCCGAAAACACCCACCCATGCTCTGATTTAGGTCGAAGTTTGTAAATAAATTTCTTTCAGATAAATAAAGACATGTTCTAAAAGAAAGAAATTATCGAAGCTACTTCAAAATAGATAAAGATCGTACATCACTGATTCTTATCGCATTTATTTAATGATCGACAATTAAAACATATACTCCATTTATCCGTTTTTATATTTGCTTTTTCACTTATCTCAAATAGTACTATCTAACTCATAGACTTATTGTCTATGATCTAACTAAAGATGATTATTCAAATCGACGTCAATTCATCGATGAATGATTGATCGAATACTGATATATATTTTTGTCTGAATGTGGAGCCAGATGAAAGATAATAGAAATCTTACAAAAATATTCGCAATTATTTAACTGACATGAAAACAATTATGATGAGATCGGAGATTACAAAGATAATAATCGGTATTTGACATCGACTATTTATCAATGCGTCGACATCAAATTGCCGTCGATTCGACTAATCATTTCTAGTTGGATACGTAAGCAACACAAAGTGTTGAAATGTTTACATATAACACGAAGAAAATTTGATTCTATGATGTCTTTGAATTTATCAGATTAAAATCAGTGTCCACAAAAGTAATCGTTACGTTCTACTAATATAGATATATATTTAAAATTTTTAGGACAAATGTTGATTCGTCCTAATATATAATATTTAGATACTCAAGATATTTATTACACACGCTTTCAAATTGTAAGTTTGAAAGTACATTTGCTCTTTTATGCATAGGAAAGGTATTAGAGTAATGTGTCGTTGCGATGACATTTATAACAGTTTATAACATATTTAGCATATTTACAATTATAATTCAATTTAGTGAGTCGCGATTTATAATTTCTTTTATAAAACTTTATCCTGTTGTCATTCTGTAATCCAGAAACTTATATGAGAAATCTGTCCTTTTTAATTATCCGGCGATTTTGTGCTTAAACATATACTTGCAGTGTACTTACGGAAAGAAAGAATTAAGTATAGAAAAACTATAAGAAACGGGCCTAAACAATCTATTATTGCATCGCACGATTGACTATTACCTTTAGCTAATTCAGTATTTTGTAGAAAAATTGATTTATTTGGAGTTTCGTTGTCCTGACTCGTCGACAAATCCGAGATATTGTCGGAGGGGCGGATAAGTTCAATAGCATCCTGATTTGTAGTAGGATTCGTGTATACGAATTGGTTTATGGTAACCGGACCATTGTAGATGGTCTCATTACCCACACGCACTCCTGTCGAGTTCGCCACGGAAATGTCGCCGAAGTTCGACGGATCGGGATTCTGTAGGATGAAATCGCCACTTGTAGTGGCAGATGCTTGGTGCTGCTGAACGATGGTCGACGATACCGGCTGATTCGTGATCCAACTGCTGTCTTCTTCGATATCCGTCTCCTCTTCCTCATTGTCGTTGTCTACCAGTGCGTCAATCCAGTGCGTAGGGGAATCTGTAACGCTACCATTTCCTGAAGTGACGACCGCGGTTTCCCTCGCCAAGCGCTCAGCCTCGTTGTGAGACCTGTCGTCCGCGTGATTCTCGGCAGACACAACAGCACCGTGCTCTTGCTGCTCCTGACTCTAGTGATTACCGTCGAGCGTTTGCTGCTGCTGTTGCATCAATGTCAACATACACATGCGCCACGCGGAAAATTCACCTTCTTTATCTTATGTCCTAAAATGCGATACACCGCATGCAGCAGAATACGTTCGTCGAGAAACAGCTGTAGGGTCATTAGATAAATTTACCAAATCGCTACTATAATTCGAGATTATAAGAACCGACTATGAATACCGCGGCCTAAATGTTTGGTTTAATTCTTTGTCTCTTTTTCCTCTCATTTCAGATACTTAACGAGGGAAAAATCAGTTTGGAAACGTGATTCTTTTTTTATTGTTAATATGGGATTTTTTTAACGGTTTGCGAAAAACTACGGTTTTTAAATGATCTTAAAAATGATTTTTCCAAAGACCGTCGTTTGATATATATTTAAAGCACTCGAACAAACTTGCTAGATCTGCAATTTCGTTCAGATTTAAAATTTTATTTAGTTGAAAAAAATTACTAGAGAAAAGTCTCATTATGAGATAGGATCCTAATATGAGATGGCGGGGTTTTTTCATAATGGGATCAACAGAATAATAATAATAATAATAATAGGGAACTTTCCTCTATACGTTTTCGAGTTCTCCTTGTAAGATTTACAAAAGAACTGAGATATATACTGAATCATGGTTAAGATTGACTAATTGGTGAAACCAGTCATTTTAGTATCGCTGAATAAAATCGACGAGAAATGTAACAGTTCGTTTCTAATCGACGGCTGTCGGATGTGCCTTTTGAGTCCTTGTTTCATACAACAATAGAAAGTTTTAATCAAGAGAATTATGTTAACAAAACTTTAATGCGCAAATTAACAAAACTAGTGATCAAGGAACAACTTCTGCGATATAAACGGCAATGATAAGAAGCTTAGTAAATAAAATATTAGATAAAAAATAAAACTCAATAAGCCAAATATATTATCTGGTATGGCAATCTTATTCAAACTTCCTCCATTAATTAAATAACGCTCCAACGTTATGCACATGCTGCATACGGTACGGTATAACGCACTTGTGCATTTTACATATTGCGGATATTTATTAATTATTGTTAATCGATACAAATTATATACGTAAATTAAAGACATTGGATGTGTATTGCTGATTCAATGGATAAATTCTTCATAATATCTAAAAATAATACCATTTAAGTTATTAAGTCATTAAGAATTCTTACGAAAGCGAACACACTAAACATCGTTAGTATACGCCACTGTGCTCTTTTTGCATCGTATTTTTTATCTTGCATCTTTTATCTTACGTTATTTTATAAATAAAAATCATCGCAAACAATTCAGAAATGTTCCAGTACAATTATTGTTCTATGTATAACTCGATCTGTATTAATAATGCGTATTATTTGAACTCGTGTTATTTTTACAGATTATGGAAATTCACGCCGGTCAAAAAAATAGTATATGTTACGAATAGAATGTATGTATATGATAAAAGAACGGCGAGAGAAGAGAAAACGATGAGTATCTTTCATAAGAAGCAGTAGAACATCTACAACAAATTGATTTCTTTGTGAACAAATTATGGACATCAATTATATTAGAATGGACTAAACATTACAATATTATATCTTCGCGGTTTAAAATATTTTATTACGTTCAATCTGGCTGATCAATCGTACCCCGCTTATCTATACTACAGCAAATATCTAAATTATCATGGTCATGGTTTAACTCTTGGTACGATAAAATTACTTACAATTTTGGTATGATTCATAGCAGAAGATGTCATCATATGTTATGACAACTTCATAGCAGATATAAATAGTCCATCATGCCTTATCTTCACAAATTACAACATCCAACTGTAAAAGTGAAGTTTATCGTGAAAATATATCGTATTTTAACGTGCATTTTATTTTAATCGAGAAGTCGTCAGTAAAATGTAGAACAAAGCTCGATCGGAAAACATCACTCGTAATCAGTAATCCAAATCAACGCAACCGGTCGGCAACAATCCGCATTATCTGCTAAATTAAGGATTGACTGATGACTCATAACTCGGGATTATACGTCGCACAAATCATCGTTCGTGCTGGCAGCAGTCACTTTGCCAACGCTACGTTCACCATCGATCTATGGACGACATGGTGTCGACGGCTGTTACCGTGGAAAGCACTTCGCGTAAAGGAAAACTCTAATGGTTACCGACACGTCATTGACACCACACCTGCAGTTGGGGGATGCTCCGTCCCGCAGGAACAAAATACAATTCGAATAAGAGTGAAAATAAGCCACTATCACTTATTAACTTCGTTGATACTATCAAATTTGAAATTAATATACTGGCTTCAGCGATGACGCGACGCAGCTGTCGAAGAATGACGCGCCTTATGCCCGTTCTAGACTGGAGGATGATCCTACTCGCGACTACTCATCCTAGTCAGTATAGTCATACTCACTAGGATAAGCTGCGAGTAGGATCATCCTCCAGTCTAGAACGGGCATTAGAGATCTTCTTCTTCTTCTTCTTATATTTGCATTGGCTGCTGCCTCTAATACGAGGTCAATATGGCCAGCATTTGCCCCTATTTGTTAACAAAGTCTGAATCAGGTTGAGTGGCAAAGTCCAAAAGGCAATTGCAGCAGCAGACAGTATCAGTCGCAATACTTTAAAAAATTGTTTCGTTCGGGTGGAACACGTAGTCCGAACACGTTAAAACGTGTCGTCCGTGACTACACGCGAAACACGTCCGAGCTAGTCCGCGTACGTTGGGCGAATTAGGGCATTAGAGATGAAATCAGCGTTCGTTCTCGCGAGAGCAAAGCGAGAAAAGGAACAGAAATACGGAGAACGCGCGTGAACGATAGTCCCTTTCGCACAAAATAAATATATTTAATTTGAATAATAAAACACGCACCTTGGATATCCCCCTGTGCTGATACTAATGGGTGGCACCGCGGTCACCGCGGTCGCATCTCAATCTATGGCCGGTATTCATAGTCTTCAAGATCGTCTTAAGTAATGTTTAATAAGACGCTAATACGGCATACGGCTCTGATTGGTTCATGACATCTTAAGATTGAACTTCAGACGGTCTTAAATAACTATGAATACCGGCCTATATCATAATTGCTACGAATTAAAATAAAGCTACGGTAAATTTAAAGCGATCTGAAAATATGTTGTGTGTATATATTCCGGAAGTGCGCGACGCTCGTTTTTATCGAAAACTGTGAATTTTACGATTGTCCAGTACTCATTGGGCGCGGTTCAGCAGACACAACTGTTGCACAACTGTTGAGTTCGTCTTATCAACACTCTGCATTGATTGGTTGGTTCTAAAAGTAAGAGCCAATCACGTTCGATTGCTACTGAGCGGCTTGGTCTGCTGAACGCGACCATTGACAAACTACCGATAGAATCAAAGCACGAGTAATGATCTCGACATTAGCTCCGTTCAATCCGACACAGAACCGACTACTGTTGCGTTTTCTTGTCGAATGTGCTCAGAAATCGTTGGCCCCACTCTTTGCCTCTTTCCCTCAACCACAACTGTTAACCACATAGCTGCGGCATGCATGTGTGTGCGATAACGTTGTTTAGACGGTTTTTAATCTTTTCCGTGGAATCGAATGAACTTCATTTCGATGACCTACTGAGATTTCTATAACACCAGTTGCATGCACGAAACATCTATATTATTTCTATTATATCATTTTTTGTAATTTAAGGAAAATAATTAGCGCTAATAATTATATCACGATATTTGCCTATAAGAGGCAGGGTATTTAATCCTAGAGAGTCTTTATGAATTTTCTCATACGTGAAAGGCCAAGCGGGGTAATAAATTACCCCAAACTTGTACCGCGTGTATAATGTTTCTATTTGTTGTTAGACAACTTTTTAATAGATAATTTTGTTTGTTCTTTAATAGGGAAGACGATAGTAGTCATATCAATTTACAGTAGTAAAAAAAAACAGTAAAAAAATTTCGGAAAACAAGAAAAAGAACCAAAAATTGGGCTGCGAAATGACTATTTTTATTAAAAATGCTGTAGTTTTTCATAAATATCACCGATTTTAAAAATTCCAAAGGAATTTTGAAAGACGAATAGACAACCTTCAAGGGCATGTAAGCGATTTTTTGTTTCTTAAAAAAAACATATTTCTTTGAACATCTGAAGTAGAGGAAATGATGAAAAACTGTCGAATGGGAAAAATCGCAAGAAATGGAAAGTAAAACAAATTCTGTCGATTATTATTTATTTGAAAGGTAGTCAAAAGTTATAAAAGTATATGGAAACAGTAAAATTAACTCCACAAAAACTTTACAAAGTTTTAATCAGTTACTGTGCAAGAACAGCAAAAATGAAATAATTGACCAATCTTAAACAATTATATATGAAACAGGGGTAGAATTTTCCGTAAAAAATCTGAAATATACTTTACTGTGGTAAATGTCGAACGTAAACGGCCAAAGGGGGTAACACGTTACCCCAAACGATTTTCTTTTTCGGTTTTCAGCTGCTGCACGGGTCTAACGCACTCGCTGAATGACGGAGGTCGACTGCCGGATGAATAAACTGAATTATGGTTAGGGTCTCGGTATGAAAACTAACCTTCCTAAGGCAGGGGCGCAATTTGAATTTCGCGTGGGGTAACGTATTACCCAAGAAAGACTCTCTAGGGTTAAAAAAAATTTTGAGCTTCGTAGAGAAAGTCTTTCTATACAGAAACAAACTTATAATCATGCAAGTTACATGTATAATTATATATCTTAAAACCAATAATTTAAAAAGATAATGTTTTAAGAGACAATTTTTCATATCTTTGAAAAAATTTAGCAGCATTAACCAGATAATACAAGATTCTTCTAGATACAATGAACAATGAACGCCGTATTCAACATGCGGAGGTATCAATGTTTTACTACGAAATAATATAATTTCGATTATTTATATATATATAGTATTATTGAATAAAAATAAATCATTATATATTCAATAATAATACAGAGTATTGATCCTACACGAATTTTCGGAATAATTGTAGTAAATAAAATAAAATAAATAAAAGCATATGATTAAAAACTTGCTGACAATCGGTTCGCAATATTAATAAAGATATACTACATGTGTATAAGGTACATGTGTAAAAAACATATGTTAGAAAATAATTCCTAAATTAGATTGTCTTCCTTTATGCTATATATATTGCATTTGTTAGATAGAAACTTTAATATCATAACCGATTATATCAGCATCGAGTTCAAATGTGTTGTTTAATTATAGAAAATATATGTATAAAAATGATATGACCAAAAATATAAATAATATAACTAGAAAATATAAATCGAAAGCGTAAAATAAGTTTCCTTTTCGGGAAAATTGATTTTAGAAACTGGGAAAAATTTTTAAACCATAAATAAATAATATGTTTGTTCTATTTGCTTATAAGATAGTTATTTATGTACGGAATCCAAAAGGCTTATGGTGATTTCGACTTGGAAGCTATTGAGTAGAGATTAAAACATACTTGCATTTCGATATCGTATGTATATTTTACATATATGTGTAATAACGGTTAAAGGTATATTTATGCATGCTTTATATACTTTGTTAAAAATTATTACATATGTATGTAAGTATACAAGTGTAATCGAGGTTTACCTCCTGCGATGACTTCTGAGAATGTAATCGCGATAACCGATAACTATTATAGAACACAAGTAAAGTCGTTTCTCGGAATATATATATATCTCGCAAGTAGGTACCTATACTGATTTTAGCATTTAGCGAAGACTCGATAAAAACGAATAAGATAAAATTAAAGATAATTGTAAGAAAGAGTTTGATATAGCACACGAATCCAATCACTTATTATATAAAATATTAACATCAGTCTTCTTTTTGACATTAATATCAATTATGTCTCTTCACATAACAAATTACTCGAATAACCATAATAATCTGTTACTTTTCGTCCTTGTTACATGTTATAATATAGATTGATATTTATATCAATATTGATCTGTAATTATAAAATTAATATTATTATAAGATTAAGATCAGAATTATGTTCTTCTTTTCAAATAAATGTAAAATAAAGATTTATCTCTTGATAGTTCAATCATATGCTTCAATATGTTTTATTACTCGATTATTAACAAATGTATTTATAGTTAAAGATAAAAACAATAATTCATTATAAAGATTACATATTTAAAAAATCACTAGTGTACAAAATAGATTTTTCAGAAACACATATGATTAATCAATTAGCAATTTTTGAAAAAATAAATATATGATGATATTCCAATAGAGCGAAAGAAAATATGAAATATCGCTACAATGTGATATAATGTGAAGCAATTATTGCACGAAATATATTTTTAATAAATTATTTTATTGTTGTCACATTACGTATGCTCCAATTTGATACCAGTTATCTTCTTCAAAATTGTTAGTTTTTCATATGCTTGGCACATACACATATAATCAGCGACAAATTATTATGTATAAGGTGCGATAAATTAATGACTAGAAAAAGACACCAAATGTTATCAAGAAATTTAATATCACGTCATAACTTACACTTTTAATAAATGTACAAAAAGTTTTTTTTTACTAGCTAATACATGTAATTATGAGATTACATGACACGAAAATTTAGGAATATTATTAGACCGTATGCCAATTATTGATATTATAGTGTCATTAATTAATCTCATACATTGTATTACCTTGAATGTCATCCTATTTTATATAACACCTAACGAATTATTTTTACATGAAACTTTTACAGCTTTCAAAAATTATCAAAAGAATGTAGCATGATATGACAATATCTCATATATATTTTAATAAAAATCATATCTATGTCGTAAGTGCTAATATTAAAAAGTTTAACGCATATAAGAGCTATTATCAATTCTCACTATATTGCTTTAACTATAATATGTACTTTATTAAAGACATAGTATTAATAAAATCTAAGTGGTAGCCTCAAAAAGTCTTAAAAGACAAATAAATGCAACGGAAATATATTAAAAACAATGTGGTTTGATAAGAAAATGGCTTATTTAAAAAGCAAAAATATATATTGCGCTTAATCGCATTTTGTTATTATAAAAGAAAATTAATGCACAATAGAGTAGTATTTATCATTGAATTTTAAAAAATATATTTTTTTTCATATATAATTAGATTAATTCAACTTTTGAGTTTTATTAAAAACAACAGAAAATAAATTTTTAAAATGTATATAGCTATTGTAATATTAATAGTATGCATATATTTACCATTTTTTATCATAATTTCTAAATTTATTAAATGATTTTATTAACGTACATCAGGAATCTCCTTAAATTCGGAATAACAAGAGAGAAAACTTTATATTAATATCTTTATAATAAATAATACCTTCTTATCTACCTTTCTTTTTAGCATTAATTTACTGTTTTGATAATAATTCTATGTAATTAAAATACGCTTCACTATCAGCAACATTGTAATAATTTATGATTAAACAACTCACGCAGTTTGCATTAACTCTATAATAATAATAAGTAAGTTGTAGCCTTGTCTTTTTTTTTGAAGTACGCGTCTAATTTCTTGTTATATTGACTTGACTATATAATATTGTATGCAAAATTCTATTTTTAATGCATCAGGTTTGGATGTTATCCCACTTGGTCCAACAATTCAATGTTGACAAGTTGACAAAATCTTTCCACGTTTTTCAATGTTAGACACTATCATCTAAAAAAAACAATAATTATTTATTTTACTCATAACTTAAAAATAATTGCACTTATATATATATAAACCTTTACCCATAACTTAAAAATAGTTGCACTTTTATGTATCTAAAACTATAAATTAGTTAGGGCATACTGGATTACAAATATTATAACAAAACTAGAACTTAATATGGGGTCTGTTTTCTATTGTTGAACTGGATGCACTAGTTCAGAGTTTATCTTTTTCCTTCTACTGTAGAGTAAAAAAGATAAACTCTAAACTAGAGCAGCCAGTTCAGCATTAGAAAACAGACCCATGATAAAGACACACTTGAAAAATTCTGAAAGTTTCACGTAATAATATATAGTCTTCTCACCGTGATACCACCATTTTGTCTTTTTTGGATTCTTGTTGCAAGTTTTCACATAAAACGTATTGTCGGGCGGTCTCTTCTGCATGAAAAGTATTTGCATTATTTATGAATAATAAAGACACACGAGTGTTCATCTAATATCTAATGGCTATATCTCGCACCTTCTCTTTACAGCTGCTTAGCATGGAAACGATACTCAGGCAAATGCTTTGCACACTGAGAGCAGGAGACCAATCCTCCGTCAATATGGATAAACAAATGTGACCGTTGCTGTAGACATGTGGGTGTATAGGGATATTCCCACCAATGAAAGTCACTTCTGGCGAATCAAACGGGTATTTGGAGCTGAATTTAAATTGCAGCTGAAATTGTTCCCCCTCGTACAGCGTGCCTTTAGCGCCTTCCATGTGAACGATCCACTGCGTCAAATTTTGCCCAGCCAATTCTCCATCTACGTGTACACCTGGCGGTGGCTCGCGTATCAGAGACATCAACTCCTTCTGCAGTCTCCTCTGGGATATTAAAAGAATTCATTAATGTTACATTCTCTTTTATTGTTATCAAATAGTCTTATGGAAAAACCTATCTTGTTCAAAGAGGCAAACGTAATACCAGTTAGTTAAAAATATATATTAATGCCTATAATAATAATAATTAGTAAAGAAGAGGAAGAAGAGCTCTAGGCGAGAAAGGACGAGGGAGGAAGAGGGAAAGATACCAGTATGTAAAGGTATGGTCTTATATGGCCAGGCAGGAAAAGGGGATGTTGATTTATTGTAAAGGTTTGGGTATGTTCCTTAAAAATGCCTTTCAAACCCCGACAGGAAGAAATAAACGTATATACATGCCTACAATAATTTCTCTTACTTCAGGAACCTTTATAAAAATCTCTATTTTAGCATATGTTAAATAATAAATTTAAATATGTTATACAGGGGTTATCATAAGAAACAAAAAGATGGAACCATTTTGTTTACGAGGCATTTATAACAATAACAAAAATTTTTAAATAGCATATGTGTTGCGTGTGTTTAAAGATAAATATAATCACGTTCTGACGATGTAAAACTCTTTGTTGAACATTACAGTCGCTTCTGACTCATTCTCCAAGTAAATCAGAAACGGACTGCGTCAATAACGAGCACGGTTGACAAATCGTATTATTCGTCGCTGACGATCGTGACTCGTTGGACGATAAGCGAGCCCGGCGAACAGATCGTCGGCAATGTCCGTCAGAATTACGCTCGATATGTTCGGTTTCCTCGCAAATCGAAGAAATGCCCTTTCTCTCTTTCCCTCTCTCCCTCCTTCGGTCTTTCCATTTTTCATTCCCGATTTCCTTCGCTGACGATTCGCCGTCTCGCTCGCGTCCCCGGGGATCACGCGAAGAAAAAGAAAAGAAGATGGAAAACCTCCGACGTACCTTCGACGGGGACGTTGCTGCCATTGTCGTCAAAGCGCTCTCCATCGAGAAACATAACCGCGGCCTGTTCGCGGGCGGGCGCACGTCCTCTCCGCCGTCCGTACCTTCCTCGCGGAGGGAGCAGACGTGTCTTCACGTTCTACCGCGATTCTCTTGCATTCTCGCGTGAAAAACCGTGGCGGAGGAGCGAGCGGCCCGTGCGGGGAAAACCGGGAAAAAGCAGGGAAAACGGACGGTGGCGGTGGCGGTTCCGCAATCCGCACAGTTCCGCAGCTGACTCCGCTTCGCTACTCCGCGCCGATACGGCCGAGGCTGTCGGCTGTCGCGAGGTGCAGAGCGCACGATCCGCACGATTGTCGTCGTCGCACAGACACAGACACACGCGAAAGCACGCGCGCGCGTGAATGCACGTATATGTATGTATGCACAACGGTACTTTTACAACACGACCGAGGCGAGGGAGGATATGCGAATAACGGACGATCGCCGCGCGAACCCAATCGGATCCGTCCGCGAGAAGGAAGGTAAAAGACGACAGGACGACGGAAGAGAGCTGTCGTCGCGCGCGCGCGCGATCGGCGCGAGTGAAATCGCCGCGGAAAATCGGCGCGCCCCTCGAACGTCAACGAAACGCGATGCGCGATATCGACACGCTGTAGAGACTCCTTTCAATAATTTACGGCGGCTCGTCGCGAGACGGAGGCGAGGAATCGATGCCTCGCGTAGACGTCAAGATGCGAAACGGGCTGATTCGGTTTTTAAAAAACGTGCGCGCGTTTCACCCGGAAGCGGCTGATCGGATCGGACGTCGAGTCATTGGCTCCGCCATTTCCCGATTAGCACTTCCGGTTTTTCAAAACATTTGACAGGTTGTTATCATATCAATTAATAATATATAAAGTATTCAGCAATTATAAAATATTCTAACTTGAAATAAATACTACTGATATGTTTTAAATCTTAATAATACTATTTAAAATAAAGTGCGAGTACTAAAAATCTATAGTTTACGTAACTAACCTACACTATAGATTTTCGGTATTGACAGTGAATATCGGAACCCAGCTTTAATATACAAACTGAAGTTTCAGCAATTTGAAAATTCCGCGTATCAAGTTGGTCACGTGGTTTGATAGGGAAATGGCGTCTTCAAAACTTCCGGCCGATATTGACTTAAAGCCCCTTGCACAATAGGCGATAGCGACAGCGACAAAGTTGCCGACAAAGCTACAATCGCCTAGAGTTCGTAGCTTTGTCTCACTCCCACTAACGTCTTATCGATAAAAGACGGACCATCGTGAAGTATGTTATACCTTTGTCTCACTCCCACTTATAGCTTTGTCTCACTTCCACTAAAGAACCGGCAGCGCTGGGTAGCGATCATGTAACTTTTTCCCTAGAGCGGAAACGTGAAAAGTGAAAAATTTCATGTAACTATTTCTTTCTATTGGTATTGAATAGAAAGAGATAAACTTTTCACTTTTCACGTTCCGTCCTAGGGGAAAAGATACATGATCGATCCCCTCTGATCGGGAAATGGCGGAGCCAATCAGCGAAAGAAACACCATTGGCTTTTACTCTTCCTTGATCAACTCTACAATCGCCTATTGTGCAAGGGGCTTTAATGGCGCCCTCTGACATGGACGGCATGGACAAGTTGAACAAGGACGGAACGACGCTGTTGTGCACCCGAATGTAGAGCTCTAGATCTATAATCTTATAATTAATTCTTCAAAAGGTGAATTGAAAGGAACTGTCTTCTGCGAGGAGAAATTAATTCTGTAAAATTGCACTCGTCATCTTCAAAGCTGGGAATCGCTTCTAAAACTCGGTGAATTCTCTCTCCTATGCCCCTTTTCAACGAAAAAAAAAAAAAATTGTTTTTATATTCTACTGTTGAATTACGAAACTTTTGTTTTTTAATAATACACCTCTTTTCAACAAGATAGTATACACATACACGCGCACACATTTCTCAATAGATTTAATTTATTATATAGTATATATGTACATAAATTGGGAGAGTTTCTATTAATTCCTTTTAATTCTTACATTTTGTAGAAATCGCAATCGACACTGTATAATAAATATACGATTATGTTCAATGGTCTTATATTGTTTTAGATATTGCAAAAAATGGACCTCTCTGGCACAGGCAACATTACACCGCAAGAATTTATACATGTGTTTTCCAAAATGCCATCAGACATCGCACACACTACGTTCCAATTTAAAATTAATTATAATTTAGCAAAACTTGTCGCGCATTAACTCTCCGACACCGATTCGTTTTAGTACTTTCCTTTATGTAAAGAAAATTTTCAATTATAAAAGAAATTAAGGCAGAAATTTCTTCACAATTTTGTTTTAGGAATCATATTATATGTTACGATACAATTTTATAATTGAATTATATTTTACTATTTCACTCGTCACGTCTTGTAAATATATATATGTATAGGTATTATTGCATAAATATATTGCATAAATACATTACAGCATAATAAACTTCCAATACAACTAGCGTTCAACAGTTAACACTTGTAAGCGATGTAAATCGCGCTTATTGCTAACTTATTTTGTTAAGTGAGAAATTATAATTACAATTGATTTATGATATATACATACATATATACACACTCGAGTAAAAAATTATTTTATATATTTTTTTTATTAAATTACAAAAGATAAAGTAACAATCGATTATATATATTTATATATCTAGGAAATAATAATGTACACGCATTAGATTGGATTAGGTAGGATTAAAAATAATTATTTTAATAATCAGTAGAATAATACATAGTACAAAGAGAATATTTATTACAAAATTAAATTTGATACAAAAATATGGCCGTTTATATTTTACAATCAAGAATTTAAAATTTACAATTATCTAATCTCTTTTCCTTAAACGTAATAATAAATAACGCAATTCTAGTTCCAGGTTGAAAGTCTTTTCATACCTTGGATTTTATATTTAATTTATTATAATTTTTATTTTGTTTAATTTAGGCACCATGCTATAGGGGGTTCTCTGGATGTATGCTAATAACAATTCCCGGGTTCCCCCCTCAAGCGTCGCGAGGGACTCGTGGGTGTTTTTAGCTGGTAGGCCATGTGCGTGGTATCTTCCGCGATACACGCACATGGAATCCGGCACTCCCTCTGCCTCTCCTCAGAGGCGGAGGGGTCTTCCCCCCGACTAGGGGGGCTACAGGGCAGGCTCAGGGGCGGAAACGTCCCTGGAGTATCCCTGTAGTGGAAGATATTTCACCCACGATAAAAAAAAGGCACCATGCTATATCATTATATCATTATACATCGTACATGATGCAGTATATCACTGAGTTTCTGATTCACCCGTATCAAGTTTCGGTTTTTTCATTCTTAAGTCCTTTCTGGTTTTCTTTACATGTGAACTGGGAATCGGATTAGGAAATTTATTGTACCTAGCATGTCCTCTGAAGCCATCAAAACTCATACCACTGCCACTGGCAGTTTTCTGAAATAAATATGAGAACATTATGTGACACATATAGATAACAATATATTAAATACAAGTGTAAAGTGACTCACTTGATCCGGTTGATAAAATTTCGATTTTTTCGCAAGTATCGAAGTTTCTTTCAAACTGTTATTAGATTTCTGTCTTTTTATACCATTATCTCTCATCGAAAAAAAACCTTGCGATTGTATGCTCTGTGGAGTATTCTCGGTACTATCCTGCAACACGAAATAATAATTTATAATACTGATATTCAAAATGATTCAAAATAAAACATTTTAGTTAAACTCAATAAGTTATAGTTTACTTACTAGATTTATAACCTTGTTTTCTGTAGAGACACGCGTATATTCTTGCTGTAATTTTTCATATTTCTCTCTAACCTCTCTGCTCTTGTTAGACATGTGTTCCAATTCCCTGGAAAATTTAATAATTAAATCTATGATACATTCACATGTCACGTTTGATGACAATGGATGCTTGTACGCTATAAGATAACATTTAATTGCAAGATTAAATACAAACTTGAAAATTACACGTATATATTTAAAACTTATATAACAAAATACTATGAAAAAAACATACTTTTCCAAATGTTGAATATTTTTCTTCAGATGTTCATTCTCTTTCCTGTAATATTGTGTTTCCAATTTTCCATTTTCCTCTGTGAGTTTGCGAATTTCATCTTTCAACTTTAGTATAAGAATCAGCGTGTCAATTCTGTTCTGCAGTGATGCAGCATCTTCTGCGATACTGTCGCTGTTTGAAAAATTGAAATATATCCTGCGTATCGTCTGCTCGGTTGTCCTGTCCCGACATTGTGGGCAGGTCTTTGATCTGCAACAATTCCACAAATCAAGCTAAACACATTCATGTGCAAGCAATATAAAACATTTTCAAAAATTATAAAAAAGCTTCTTTGAATAATAGGCAAAAAAAAAGAGAACTACAAGAGAATGCAGAAATGTTTGATAGTATCAAATATTTACCTTTTTAGCCACTGTATTAAGCACGCGAAGTGAAAAATATGTCCACACGGTGTGTGGAAAACATCGTCGGATGGTGCCAGCAAATCACTACATATTACGCACACTATATTCATTTTATCAACTCCGCTGATGGAAAATCGACAATAATCCGCTTGATTACGAGTGACAATTGGCTTTTCGTAGATGATCGTTGCGGATTTCACGACGAAGCTCCCATGATATTTCGCTGAACGTTATGTCGTTGTGAGTTTTTTGTGTTCGCACCGTTAAAGTTAGAAAGTTAGAAAAATATTCAAATATTCACCTATACAAATCAGCTGCTTATTATTGACTGCTTCTTCTTTGATTTGATGACCTTCAATACGGGCCAGTATAAACAGAGAACAGAGTATGTACATACAAGTCACTACAAAATACAAATGAACTTCGGGCGAACAACGACCACCACATGCCGATTGCCGCCACGGAAATCGCAGCGAAAGACATGCCCTCCCGACGACACCATCAACCAATCGGGACTCGCATATTCAGAGCGATACCGCTACGCGCAGATGGCCGCACTAGACACGTGATCGGCGACCAATCGACGTAGTCACTTGCGGAGCGCATGACAATTGCGGGCTGCGTTCCGAATATATTCACTGCAAATACTAAAAATCTATAGAAAATTTCTGAGTATTCTAAAAAAGATCTAAAATATTAAAGAGTGAATTCTGATTATAATGTGAAAAATTCTGATATTTTTTTACCAGGGCATCCATGGGAGGTCACATAGTATTAATACCGTGTGACATTTCCATATGATTCTCTATTACTACATTTAATCTTTGGGGCATAGATGCAACTTTTTGGAATAACTCGTGCCTTGCGCGGAAATCTTCCCATACGATGAGAACATGTTGCGCCAATGTCTCGCGTCTATGTGGAAATTGAGGTTTCCATATTTTCTGAGTAGGTTGTTCCTCTCGTTTTCCATAATGTTACACGCCCAGATTCAATCCATCGAAACTACCTTCTCATTCGAGAAAAACGGTATTTGTCCATTCATGCTTCTGTGCCAAATGCTGCAAGGCAAAAGCCGTTGTTCTTTGTGGCGTTCGGTTAATTGTTTATATTGAGCCGATTTATATCGATTGTGTCTCTGTTCTCGCCATCTGCGCCGCACGGTTTGCGCTATCGCATATTAGGAGCCTGCGGCGCAGATAGTGGGAACAGAGATACGATCGATATAAACCGGCTCAATATAAACAATTAACCGAACGCCACAAAGAACAACGGATGGCTTTTGCCTTGCAGCATTTGGCACAGAAGCATGAATGGACAAATACCGTTTTCTCGAATAAGAAGGTATGTTCGATGGATGAATCTGGGCGCGTAACATTATAGAAAACGAGAGGAACAACCTACTCAGAAAATATGGAATCCTCAATTTCCACGTAGACGCAAGGCATTGGCGCAACATGTTCTCATCGTATGGGAAGATTTCCGCGCAAAGCACGAGTTAATCCAAAATTTAGTTGCATCTATGCCCCAAAGATTAAATGTAGAAATAGAGAATCATATGGAAGTGTCACACGGTATTAATACTATGTGACCTTCCATGGATGCCCTGGTAAAAAAATATCAGAATTTTTCACATTATTAATCAGAATATAAAAATTTTCAGATTTTTTTTAGAATACTCAGAAATTTTCAGATTTTTTATACGAATTAAACATCTCAGACGAAATAAGAATAAAGTATTTTTCGCTAATATATCCTTGCAGAAATCTGAATAAAATATAAGAAAATCTGTGCAATTTGTCAGAAATTTTCATATATACGGATATTGAAATATTCTAAAAATCTTCAATTATTTCTGAAAGTATCTGAGAAATATCATATACTTTTTCAGAATTTTACAAGTCCCAATTCTTGTAAAATTTCTGAGAAAATATGAAATTTTTCACCAAGATGATGTATGAATAAATGAAATAATATGTTTGACATTGAATGATTGTAACGTGAACAACTCTCGTTAATGAATGAACGAATGAAGGAATGAAAATCTTGAATAAACATGGCACAAGGCAAAAGTCATCCGAAATATCTTTGGGCCTGCCGATTCCGTGACCTTCTCGCCTAGCTGCCCATCAAGTTCTGTGGCACTTTTGATACTAACAACGCCCTTGGTACCGGTCTTCAAGCTGCTCACAAACTCCTCTCCAGCCACCCGAGGACGTATCGCCGTTTCCAAACATGCCTGCCTAATGTCGGTCCAGGGGCCCTGCAGCCGAAAGAAGATCCCAGTACTAGAGTGAACAAAGACGTGCACATCTTAATCCCACAACGAATTTCTACAAGAGATTCGCTCTGGATTGCAGCGGACAACAGATTGCGATTGATCTGTTCTTACTGAACAGTCAATAGTAATCAGCGATCTGGCAATTTTATGTAAGTAAATCTATCTTCTCAACTTATTATAATTATAATAAAATGATGATTTTATACTAAAACTGAATTTGCAAGTAATTAATTTTTATAATTGTAATTTTTTAGAAAGATTACTTCATCGTTATTTGACAAGAAGGATTGGCTTTGAAGCGGTGATGTAGCGTCGCGGTCTCAGCATCCACGTCTTCCACGGTAGCTTCTTTGATCGACTGATGTCCTCTGCTTGCCGAACTACCAGACACCGGTTAATTTTACTGTTATATTAATTATGTATTAATATTATGTATTAAAATTAATATGTTATTAATTAATTTTAATGTTATTAATTACGTAATAATTACTGTAATTAAAATTAATATAACATAAACACAATATATTAATATAATTATTATAAATAATTTATTAATAGGTTATATTACATTAATTTTTAATGTTACACACGTCTTGAAAATAAAAATTAATTTATAAAATAAAATTGTCTATTTAGCTTATTCTTTTATACTAACCCCGATATTACAGTATCCAGTTGATATCTTAAGATTTTCCGCGCCGCACAAGATACATTTCGTGAACCTCCACCTTGTATAGTTCACTTTGACAGCTATCATACCGTTCACTACTGTGTATACAGAGATGGTGGATCGCGATCTCAAAATTTCTGCGCGTTCCAAAAATCATCAAAAAAAAAGTGTTGCAACCTTTCCGTGAACGACTGTACGTTACGTAAACTATAGATTTTCAGTACTGACAGTGAATATCGCGGAACGCAGCTACGGTTTGAATTCGCGATAAATTCACCAGATTTTTGCAAATTTACGGAAAGTTTTCACCAGTTTTTAGAATAGAAAAGAAATCACCAAAGGTGAAATTTCACCAGGGTGGGCAACACTGGCCCTGACGTTGGCCGCGCTCCGAAGTAAAGGCGAGTTCTCGCGAGATCTCGAACGCTTTGGACGGCTTGGCGGGGGGGAGGAAATCGGACGACGCGCCGTCGCGTTGCGGTGCGACACGATGGTAATCGCACGTTCGTGACTGTAGCCTGAAAATATTTTTGCGGATGACGTTCTCTCTCGCGCGGCCGAGATCGGAGGGACGATACGTTTTACGGTTGTTATTACGCGTCTGACGTGCGCGCGGGGTTCAGCGTTATTATCCGCGGTGTTATCGCCGGGCGGACTTGTGTGCAATGGAGAGTATATTTCACGAGAAGGTGAATAACGTAAACGCGACGATCAATTCGACGTCGTCACCGTGCGCGGGTGTCGCGCTCTCTCACGTTTCTCTTCGCTCAATGTTTCCTTTTTTTTTTCTTTCCTCGCAGCAAGAGGGATACCTGTGCGCCCAGCACTGCCTGAACGCGCTTCTACAAGGCCCGTACTTCAACGCCGTCGACCTGGCAAACTTCGGCCACCAGATGGACGAGGAGGAGAGGATCCGGATGGCCGAGTCGGGCGTTGACAGCGAGGATTACAAGCTGTTCCTCGAGGTAAACACGACGTTGGAGCCCCTCGCTGTATCAGTTGGCGATACTCGACGATGTAGGAGCATCACGCGAGGTTTAAATTACAGAAAAGACCGTCAACCCTTTCAAAAGTTCCCTTTTCGCTTGACCCTTGTCTATTATTCCCCGCCGAGAGCCGAGCACAGTACTGTTTGTAACAACCTCAAATTGCTTCTTATGTTTAGCAACCATCGGGAAACATGGACGACAGCGGATACTTTTCAGTTCAAGTTATTAGCAGTGCTTTGAAAGTTTGGGGTTTAGAACTGATTCCATATAACAGCACGGAACCGACAGCTTTACTGGCACAGAATGATCCTTCGTAGGTTATTGATAATTTGTTCGGGTCCACTTTTGCGCTGTGCCTTGAGACATTCTGTTCTATCGCACTCGCAGAAGAGCACTCTCTTTCCAATGATTTTTCAATTGCTCTTAGAACAATTAACAGATCCACACAATTTAACACATATGAATTAAGTAATATTTATATACTAACATATTTATTTATATACATTTATATATCAAGTGTACTCTCTTTCAAAGATATAAAAACAAGTAATTTTATTTACAATAATCTTATAAGATAATGCGTGAAGTGGCGATGTAATTTTCAGGCGGATGAGAGCGTATATTTGTAATTATAAGGGACATTGGTTTACAATAAGAAAACTCGGAAGTCAGTGGTTTAATTTAAATTCAATGCTTAGCGGACCCCAGCTTATATCAGACACATACCTCACAATGTACCTAGCTCAATTATTACAAGAAGGTAAGCAGTAGCGTAACGAGATAATAACAAAAAGTAGTAAGATATGTCTCAATCGCCAATCCTTCTTACAGGTTATTCTATTTTTATCGTTATCGGCACCTTTCCGCAATGTCCCGCCGAGGATGTACTTCTGAAAAATCCCATAGTTGCGACGAAAAACAATTCAAACTCGGAGTCGAAAACCACGTCGAAAGGCAATCGCTTAGGCACCAAGCTGGAAGACGAAATTTTGAAAACCGCTCTTGCGATGGGTGAAGTGAAGGTCCCGCAATCCTCGAGTGCAATCAGCGACGTGTCCGCGTTCTCGCACAAACCTGGACTATCCACGGACGAACCTCGCGAAAGGATAATCCCCATAAGAATCGAGGGCAGGGAAGAGAAGAGCGACGAGGAGGAGGATGAAAATGTGCAATTAGCTAGGGCCCTGCAAATGAGTTTGCAGAATGACGAGGACGATGTGGACAAGACGCTAAAATTGAGACTGGATCTTCACACCGACGACACGACGACGCATTTAACAGAGATGGCGAACGACACCGACGAGGATGACGAGCTGAGACGAGCGCTGCAGCTGAGTCTCGAGTGTGTCACCGCCCCACCAACCCCCGATCCCGAAGATCTACGCTGGCGTCGGCTGAATCACTTCGGCATCTACACAAGGACGTCCAACAGTGAGACTCCCGCGAAGCTGAACACTTAACAATAAGCATGAACTCTGCACAAAAAATGTCTATTACTAAACTGACCGTTGTATTATAAATTATACGACCGAGTGATTGAGCTCGACAAGGTATGTCACTTTGTACACTAATAAGATAAGAGAGACACATGTCAGAGGGGATCGATGTTCTTCTTCTGGTTCCTTCACTTCTGGGTCGTTGAAGCTGAGCGGAGCTCTTGTTGATGTCTCGTTGATTCTCTCTTTCTCTCAACTTTGTTATACTAATCGTTCTCGGAATAAAACCGTTTGAGCAAGAAATCTGCCATTACTGACCAATTCTGATCTAAATGTGTGCGTGTATATGTGTGACAGTTTATATATACATATAATATATTTAAAATACAAAGTATATTTGTGAAAGATGATTGATTTAATATAAAAAATACAGCAATATCTCTTATAAAATATATAGACTTGACGAACAGATTGAAATACTTTTTGGATCAATTTATCTCCATTATTTCTACCAATGTAGATTGACTTTAACATCGGTTTAACTTACTTTTTATCTTTTGCTAATTATTAGTTAATCTAAAGTTAATCTGCATTGGTAGAAGTAAGCGTTAGGATTAAAGTGACAAAATTCCCATTAATGTAATCGGCAATTGTCGAGTAATATCACCGGTGAAAAAATGTCAATTATTAATTAGAATTTCTTAAAAATTATAAAACTGCTCGGACTTCATCAGAATGCTCATAATTTTTCAGATTTTTCTATTCTATACGAATTACAACGTTTTTTCAGAAAAACTCAGACACAATGAGAATAAAATATTTCAGATTTTTCCCCCCAACATATCTTTGCAGAAATCTGAGTAAATATGAAAAAATTTATACAATTTATCAGAAATTTTCATACATATGGATGCTGGAAATATTCCGAAAATCCTCATCTAATAATTTCTGAAGTATCTGAGAAATTATATACTTATATTTTAATAAATTTTTTACAAGTCCCAATTCTCACAAAATTTTTAAGAAAATGTGAGAAATTTTTTCACCAGGGATCTACTATTTCGTCGCGATGAATACAGTTCTCAATTTTTTATTAATATATAAAAAATATTAAATTTAGAACACCGGAAATTAATCGGAGTTTGATCGAGATCGCCCTTAGGTGAAGCACTCGATATAATAAGAAAATTGTATTCTCTAGGGGCAACTAGGAACGACATCAATGAAAATAATTAAAATAAAAGATTGCAAAACAGCCTTTGCCACGCGATTTCCTTATCGTCCGAGAAAACGTGCAAAAAAAAGCGTCGGTCGAAAAGCACGCAAATTGTATATCTGTTCGAGAAAAATCGAGGGGGACCTCCCGGCAAAAAGGCCCGTTTCCACCGCAGCAGATCCGGAGTGCGCGCGCGCGCGAGCGAGCGCGCACACAGGAAACTCGTGGTCGCTCCCGCTGGGATGTATGCGAACGCCGAATGTTGACATTCAACATGGCGGCATGTCGTCAGTGCTGTGCTGTGTCGTGGTGAGTCTCGTAAAGGCCTCCCGTCGCCCGATAATTGCGAGCTCTGTGTGGAAACGCGTGTCAAACGGATCGGCGCGATCCGCGCCGACGATCGCCAGTCGATTCGGGGCCCGGGACGGTCGGACGGGGGCACGCCGCGGCCTCGCGACTCGCGACGGATCGTCGCGGCGCGCGATAAGGCGCCCCGCGACCTCATAAAAATATCAACCTCTCGTAAAAACGCGTGCGAGGCGCACGCATGATAACCGCCTCGACCGCGGGCCGCTCCGGAACGGAAAGGAGGAATCCGCGAAACCGCGGCCGCGAGCAGGACACGCTCGAGGGGGGCCGGGCGGGGGCCGATGATCGACGCCACGTCCACGATCTGTCGAAGGATCTCGCCCGTTTCTCGTCGCCGCTCTCGATCCGCGCCACCCCCTTTCGAATTTCCGCGAACGTTTCACGCGTAATCGCGTCCGCTGTCGGTTGAGATAGCGCGAGCGGGATGAGGCTCGCGGCGGAGATTTGTAGCGCGGAGTGTCCGAGGGTCATGACTCACGTCCCCCTACGGTACTGTGGTACATGCTGCGGCGCCGTGCGACGCCTTCGCGTCAGACGCAATTCTCACGCGCTGACGAACAGTAGGTTTCGGTATCCCCCTTTCGCGGTGTCAATGTCAAACTGTCCCGATAATCGGGCAGAAGCGTCTGTGTTTGTCTCGCCGCGGCGCGCTATAAATAAACGGCGTTGTGTTATTTCACCTCGGGTTGTTTCCTCTCGGATTCCGGAATATTCCTTTTTTTTTCTCACGTCCCTGCAGGGATGAAATAACCTAAGTACTTACGTGTTTAGGCTCGCGGATCACGTGCGCGCTTGAAATGCCTACTGAAATTCATGTTTGCATTTTCGTGCGGATTTTCCACGATTTTTAAATTGAGTTTTTTTATTTGAACGCATCTGGAGCTGTTGTTACGGCAGAGTATAAAAATCCTTAGTATTTTCTGCCGTTTGATACTTTTTTATTTAGAGCACGTGCGATACATCGTGATTAGCTTCTTTGTACTCTTTGTCGTCTTTGTCTCGCTTCGAACGATATTATTTGCAAGATTTATCTGTTTTATACATAAAAATTTTGAGATTTTTATGAAATATTTATTTTATCCATATATTTAGTTTAATTTGTATCACAAAATATTGTAGAAATTAACGTTTGTGTATTTTAATGTTTGGATACA
Source organism: Temnothorax longispinosus (assembly GCF_030848805.1). Classification (NCBI taxonomy): domain Eukaryota; kingdom Metazoa; phylum Arthropoda; class Insecta; order Hymenoptera; family Formicidae; genus Temnothorax; species Temnothorax longispinosus. The sequence continues at coordinate 14,735,724 of NC_092364.1, forward strand.
GAGCTCGCAATTCTCAAAATGATAAACAGTATATCTCTAAATATATCTTATTGTACTTGCAAAGTGATTGTTCAACTTTTGTAATTGTCTCCTCTTTTTCTTTTTCTTTTACAGCTTGTGTCATTGTTAGTTTAGGACACTTCTGAAACCAAGGCTCACTGTAAATTTCACATTTAAAAGCTCTAAAGAAGGAAACGTTACTATAGAAATATCGGAAGAACACAATCAGACTCAGCACGCATTGAAGACATCTGAGGATTTTCAAGTCAACATTTATCCTTTAAAAATCTCCTATGTTTTTGATTTACTCCTTTTTATAAGGGATGACTGATGTTTAAAAGGGAAAAACAGTTATTCTAGTGCACGCTAAATTAAGTATCTATCAAACAGTTGTTATAATATTCAAGCATATACGTATGGAAAGTATTGACAAGTGTATGGTGTGCTAAGATTTTGTACTTGTATTAAGTCATAAAACCAGCATTAACTGCATCGTTCATTTGTATATTATATATACACGACAAGCCTTGTGAGCGAGAGATAGGTGAGCCAATTACAGTGACCGTGATTGTGATTGCGGCTGAAATTGTGCTGCTCCGCTTGGTTGCTTAGAAACCACCTTTATCCGCGTTTAAGGAGTGTGCCAAGTTTGTGCGTCGAGCCACCGTGGTACTCTCTGAATAAAAATAAAAATTCACGATAAACGCGTTAAAAAGATTTTCAAGAGACCTCACTTCCACTTTCTGGTCACGAAGGAGCCTGCATTTCTGCAGCATTTTCAAGGAGCCACTCTTCCTCTTCATTAAGTTCTTGTAACATTATAATAGTGAACAAAGATATAAGGTACCAAGAACCGTTCTGTGATATCTATGTTAAACACTTAAATAATTGAAAAAAAAGACTAAAAATTTCTAAATATAAGTATATATATTGTGGGGTGAGAGAACAGAAGTGTGAACATAAAAGAAATTAAAGTAATTGTTTCAAGAGAGAGAGAGAGAGAGAGAGAGAGAGAGAGGAGAAGAGCAGAGCTAAATTATACGTAAATATTACACATAACACTGCGCAAATTGAGAAGACAATGTCCAACAATCCTCAGTGGAAAACGTTCCAGCCGCCAATCATGAACTCTGACCCAGCAATACTTGACTACAAGTCTATGGCTATACCAAGTCCTAAGGCCATAACGGGATCTCATCAGCCGACGTCTAACAATTATCGAAACGGTACCAACTACAGCGGTGACCATTATATGGGCTCACCGCCTGATTGTGGTAAAAATTCCACTACTAACTACGGAAGTTATCCCGGCACGCAATCGTCGCCACGCAATGGCGCCACAAGATTCCCGTTCGAATTCACGGGTATGGAGACGAATGCTGGTTATACGAGCGAACCCGCCACCAATAATTCTACCTACCAGGATCAATCTGCGAATCAAGGAACCCGGGAAACTGGTATAATTGAGAAGTTATTGGTGAGTATCATATAGCCATAGAACTCTTGATTATCTATAATTATGAAATGTATAAGTGACTAATTTATACGTCGTTTTTATTCGACAGCATTCTTATGGATTCATACAATGCTGTGAAAGACAGGCAAGATTGTTTTTTCATTTTAGCCAATTTAGCGGTAATATTGAGCATTTGAAGATTGGAGATCCGGTAGAGTTTGAAATGACTTACGATCGACGAACAGGCAAGCCTATTGCGAGCACTGTTAGCAAGATCGCGCCAGTGGTTAGTAAAACAATAACGGCAATAATAATAAGGGAGTGGTGGAGAAATGTAAAAAGAATTCTACAAGAAAGTAAATGTGTGGATGTAATTTTTTTTAGGCATTAGGTGATCAACGATGCATCGGTAATGTAACAACGGAGTTACAAGCTAGTGGCGATTCGCAGGGACGTATCAGTTACGAAAACCGTGGAGAATGTTTTTTTCTGCCATATACCAAAGATGATGTTGAGGGAAATGTCACCTTACGTGCTGGTGATAAAGTGTCATTTCAAATCGCTACTAATCAACGGTATAATATATAGTACTTGTTAACTGAAAAAAAACTTGTATAAGTAGTAATTTCTCTTTCTTACATACGCAAATATATTGCAGAGGAAATCTGGGTGCATGTAATGTAAGGCTGGAAAATCCAGCACATCCAGTTCGTTATCGCGGAGTGGTTTGCTCAATGAAAGAAAATTTTGGTTTTATCGAGCGTGCTGATGTAGTCAAAGAGATATTCTTCCACTTTAGCGAGGCTAAATCTATGAAAGAAGAACTTAGGTTAGGAGATGATGTGGAGTTTATAATACAGACACGCAATGTAAGTAAGATTAAAATAACAAAGAACTGTATATACGTTTCTTGAAAAGGTATCTATATATGTAGCATATAGTTTAAGTAACAAAGAATCTGAAATCTAATGTTTTGTTGCAGGGGAAGGAGGTAGCTTGCAACATTACAAAGTTACCGCCCGGCTCAATTGTATTTGAGGAAGTCAGCAACGAAGTGGTGAAAGGGCAAGTGTTGAAACCTTTGGAGAGAGGCAATGCTGCTCGTCATCAAAATGATCCGTTACCTGGTCGCATTCGATACAGAGACAGTGATCATTCTGAAGTTGAAGTACCCTTTGGTGATAAAGACCAAAAAGGAGACTTCACTCTTAGGTAATCTACACGAATTAATGAATGTACTTATTTTTTTCTATTTTATTCTTGTGTATATAAACGTATGATATTTATTTAAATGCAATAACGCGGTTTTTAAATGTAATATAGATAGCTATATACACAACTGTAATGTATTGCAATTTGATTTCTTTAACAGGCATGGGGACTGGGTCCAATTTCGTATTGCAACAGATACTAGAGATCAGCTCAAAAGAGCTACAGAGATAATGTTGTTACCAGAATCTTTCACTGTGTCTGGGGAAAGACGGGAGCAAGGTGTAATACAATCTCTCAAGGATGGATTTGGCTTTATTCGTTGTGTAGAAAGAGAATCTAGACTTTTCTTTCATTTTAATGAGGTTCTTGATGTTGATAGAGAAATTAGTGTAGGGGATGAAGTTGAATTTACAGTCGTACAAGTGAGTATATGTTAGCAATATACTTCAGCGTTAAAAAAGTTCTTTTGTTATTACAGTTCATTCTTTTGTATCTTAATTATAATTTTATTCTTTTTTTTTTTTTATAAGGATCCGTCATCATCATTCTCTAATACTCGACAAAGTGCTATTAGACTGAAACATTTGCCAATGGGTACCGTAACATTTCAAACCATTATAGAGAAGGATATATTAGGTACTGTATCACAGGACACAAATTCGATGGAACCTGGCCTTATTTCTTATGGCCAGCAGAAAAGCATCATTTTCTTCTCCAAAGATTGCGACCCTAAACATATTCCAAAATTGGGTGATAAGGTAAATTGATACAAAGTTGGATAAAAAAAATCGATCCATATTTCACTTTTTAGAAAAATATGGAATGCTCTGTATATTCGTTATAATGCTATCAAGTAATACTTATGTATTTACTTGGCTTTATAGGTAATGTTCAATATTGTTCAAGTGAAACGAAATAAAGAACTTGTTGCTGAAGACATATTTTTAGTAAATGCCGCTGGTGAAAAAATTCAAAATGTTAATAAAAAATCAAATGGACAAGTATGTCAAGGTTTTATTGCCGCCCTCAAAGACGGGTTTGGCTTTATTGAAACAGTAAATCATGATAGAGAAATATTTTTTCACTACAGGTGAGAGCTATACTTTAATTTTTGCGGTGAACGATACATGCATACATACATATATGTATAAAATAACATTTTATTCGCAGTAACTTTGAAGGAGACGCTAGTACATTGGAACTAGGGGCTGATATCGAATGTACAATTGGTAATTCGAGTAACGGAAGAGGCTCCGGAGGTTGCGTAGCTGCCGATCATGTTAAATTGGTGCCTCGCGGAAGTATTCCTAGGCCAACACCTGTCAGCGAGGTACTCGACGGCACTGTGGTACGACCGCTGCGAAGTGCGAATCCTGAGCAGGCTGAGTACGCTGGTTTGATCAAGATTAATCCAACTACCGAGGATGAGGAGACGCCGGAATATGAATTCGGCATCATGGGACTTTCTAACAAACGGGAGCTATTGCAGGCTGGCGATCCTGTGCAACTGCAGGTCGATTCAGCAGGTCACGCTTGTAATATCGTAGCCGTCAGGAAAAAAAGAAGAGCAACTGTGGACGCGATGAAGGGTCCTTTCGGCTTTCTCGCTTACGAAGTCGATGAGGGCAGAAAATTATTCTTCCACGTAAGTGAGGTTCGAGATCACGTTACGCTGCAGCCAGGAGATCAGGTGGAGTTCGTTTTGGTCACTAATCAACGCACTGGCAAATCGTCAGCGTGCAATGTAACTCGATTAAGGTAAATTCATTTTTTTTTTGTTTTTATACAAATGGTGGCAGTGCGATTTTATTTGCAAACTTTTATTGCTTAACAGCGATGCTGTCCAGCAACGACCCGAGCGATTAATAAGCCGATTACGTACTATATCGTTGGAAGATTCGGGCCCAAAATTAACTGTGGTCAGGCAACCAAAAGGGCCCGATGGCACGCGCGGGTTCACGCAGGAAAGATGTCAGCGTATTCCTGGTGCCATAGAAGAATAATGCGCCTGGGCAGCTAATGAGACTGGGCTATTAATTATCCAAATTGTAATCTACAATTTGTTTTTAGTCCATACACTTCGATACCGAGATTACTATTGTAAGCATGGTCGTAAACGTTTGCCAAATTCAGACTAATGTGACAACAATAATTATAATGATAATAATCTGAAAATGGATGGTGACCAAGGGCCGAAATAATATAAAAGTAAAAAAAATAAATAAATAAACAACGACTCATTTTATCACCTCATAAAGGGAGGAAACGGGAGGAAAAAGAATAAAAAGGCGGTTCTTACATTCAGATAATGTTAGAATTTACTCTAATATGTAATTGGTTTATCTCTTTAATTAATTTCCCACATCATGAATTTATTGCTAGGCTATCTATTCGATTGTTACTTTTCTAAACGTAATGGGATAGTATTGGTAGATAAGATTTGTCGAAATTTTTTTATTAGTATGTTTCTATTTTCATGGAAGTTTGGTAAATACATCAATTCACTACTTGAAAATAAAGTACCAAAAGACGTCCCAGAATATTTACAGGTTGAACTGTTAGCTGCCTGCTTGTATCTGAGATATGTCTTTATAAAAAGTATATATTATACATATTGATATACAAACTTTATTTATATGATTTATTTCAAAATTTGTTTTACTTTTTATGTATATCATATGTGATATAAATGTACAATGGGCAAAAAAAAGGAAAAAAACATTGCAAGCAAATACTAGAGTCTACGAGATATTGATACAAAAAAAAATTGAAGAAAAATATCCTGCTATAGATTCTTTACCGGAATTTGCTGAATAATTTTATTATGAGCAGTGTGTTTTGTTGTAATCAATTACGATATTGAGTCACTTTGTTAAAAAGATGTCTATAAATTTGTAAAAAAGAAAGGGAAGAGTTATGACTGGCCAAGTGTTTATCTTAGATAATATATATATATAAATAAATATATATATATAAATATATATACATGTCGTTAAGTTCCTCTAATGCAGTGTTGTAAAATCAAATTAGTATTACTAATTCTGTGGACATGCAACAATGGAAATTACAAAAAAAAAATACCTATGTAAAGAGTAAAAAGTCACGTTTTATAAGTTTTGCCATCTGAAACGGTAAGGCGAGGTACATGTGGCATTATTGTAGAGATATGAGAGAAATAACGTAAAATAAGGTAAAGTACACAAGCACGATACAAACTAAGCGCTTGTCCCGAAACTCATGGATCCAACACATCATGTGCATACATATTGTAAAATTATTGATGAATAAACAGTGGAAGCATCGAAATATATCTACCTTCTATGAAACGTCAAAGCTCTTTCAAAACCGCGAAATTATTTTGCGGTGTAACTTCAATACTTAGCTGAACTATTTCCGAGGTCGCGGTTACAAAAAGGCTGAATGGAGAATGCAAAATGAGAAATGGAACGGCGTATCACCTGTGTGTTTTAATATTTATTATGTATGTACAAAGATGTGTGTAAATATGCTTTATGAAATGCGTTTCTTTCCCTGTATGTACGTATCATATTAAGACAAATTTGAATTTCAGATCAAAATAAGAGGAGAGATTGGAATTAGATCACGACGCACTCGTAAGGGAATTGTCCTCGGAAAAGTGTATTGTCTGGTCGTGGACAAGCTGTAACATATAAATTATTCGTGTTAATTTTTCCTCTTTCGTCTGCGTCATCGTAATATATTCTCCATGTTGAGAGAAAAACTCAAAACATGCGAGGACTTTTTAATATTTAATAATATATCTTTTTTTTTCTACTAAAATGTTCTTTGCTTTCTAATGTTATTCAATCATTCAGGTGATTTAATATGCAAAGATTTAATGTATAAGAAAACAATATTATTGAGACTGCGAAAGTTAAGTCGAATTATCTGCTGCCATTGAAAGGTACTAACGTGTCTCGCAGTAAGTGCCATAAAATCCAGTTCCTTCGCAACGACACTTAAATCCGGGCTCTGACGATATTTGGGAACACGAGCCTTCGTTCAGGCATGGTTTCGATCGAGAGCATATGTCGCTACGTCTTCCTGTAACGAGACAAATTTAAAACTCTCAAGAAGCGTGTAAAGTACATCGTCAATGTCTGTTATTCTACCGATTTAACAGATCAAGTAAGAGCAAGTATAGTTTGTCATTACCTTTCAGCGCTAACTTGCAATCATCATTGTTGTCATATCTATATTCGGATTTGCAGCCGTAGCCGCAACTGCATTGTGCATTGTAGATGCGACATCCGTATCGCATCTGATCCAACTCGCACCCCTTCGACAATATAACTCCTGAACAAAAAAAAGCTTGGTGTTAATTAGACCGCGTTGAATAAGCAATTATTGAATTATTTAAATTGAACGAAAAATCGCATTTGCAGAATACCTCTGATGTTTTTTTAACAAACGTTTTAATTTAACTGGAATTAATTTTTCTTCAATAACAGAACTTACATATGACTTTCAAGTAATTAATGTTTAAAAATAAGGAATAATGAGATAAGCAGTAAAGGAAACAAAAAAGCTTTGTTTCGCAATCAATTTCACAAGCTGACTTCAACAGAATTTTAACTTCAGACTTAATACATAAAGATATAATATTGAATATGGAGAAAGATGCAATAAATAATGAATGCCTTGGATATTTTCAAGAGAAAAAAAAATTATATTGGTCGAAGAAACCGCAATAAAAAAGTATTCAGTGGTTCAGAAATAACAAAAAAGAATTAAAAATAAGGCTCTATTTTTACTATATTTGTTACTGTGTGTTTATTAAGAACTATTTCAATGCATATTATCAGAAGAATTGATAGACGCGGTTCTATATTTATTAATTATCTGCATTATTTTTAGGTGAATGTACCACAGATGTAGTGAAAATATCTACGGTTTATTTACCCCGAGGAGAGATAGTGGTGTTTTAATGGAAGCGAATGTTTGCGCCGGATGCGGTCGGCCTGCACTTCCCACTTGTCTAAATTGATAAGCGTTTCACGAGATAGAGGATACCATGCGTGGGCTAATCGATTTTTAGATTCGTTTACTCTCGACCTAATGCATGACACTTGCGATCTATCTCGCCAACGTGTGGATATCTTGCAGCAACGTATTATCCAGTAATTTTTAATTTCTTTTAGCAAACGCTGCGCTCCTGTACTTCTCCCTTCGATTCATTCAAGGGTAATTTATTAATTACAGACGATACGCGGCTCGTTGTAGCGACGTAATCAGAAAGGATGCGTGTGTGGGATGTCCATCATTGAGAGTGCCGTTCATTATTATCGGTATGATGGGTTTATCATTTGATTATTCAGAAAATAAACTGAGAGAGCGCGTTTCATATATTACTGCTACTCTATGGGAGATTAATTTTGCTGAGGAGACCGTAATAATTTCGAGGAATATTAAAGTCTGTAATTAAAAATCTGCTTCTGATGATTTAATGACTCATATTCAAATAAAACTAATTCGTTTGAAATTATTGTCTAAGAAAAGGATTAAATAAAGATAGAGAAAATTTCATGTTTTATATTGCAGAAAATAAAACATAGTAACAAGAAAAAAAGCGTAGATTAAGTGATGGTCTATACTCCGTCCAACGAGAGATCATGGTTGATCAAACGTAAATAATAACGATAGGGCACAGAGCCGCAACAAGGTGATATTTATTTCCCAACACTATTAAAAATAAAAATAATTTAACGCGAACACCTTGTTGCGGCTCTGTGCCCTATCGTTATTTACGTTTGATCAACCATGATCTCTCGTTGTGTGGACGGAATATAGATATCAAAATCAAATTTTAAACCGAGAAATGTCTTGGATACACCTAAAATCCGATGAGTGTATTATTTATGTTGACCACATACAATGCTAATTGTTATAGCCTCTGGCGTTTATATATTTAATTAGTAATTTATACAGTTACAAAATCTGTAACACATTCTGGAAGAATTGATTATCTATGGAAAACTTATAATTCATCGTTTGGAACTCGATATTATAATACAACATACCCATTGTTAAAAGGAGTAGAGCGACCAACAGCATCAATCTTGGTAGCATGATGTTCTCAGATGAGGTGAGACAAGAGACGTTAAAAAGTCACACAAAAGATATCGTGGACGGCGATAATCCAAGAGGGGAGGTCGAAGGGGAGAGATCGACGACCGCTCGGCGTTTTCTTGGTAGGCTTCTGTCGCCGGCCCAATGTCAAAGGTCGACAGACTCCACACAGGACAGGGGATCGGTGCGGTCTCTCTCCTCGCGCGCGTTCTCTCGTCGACGTCGCAACGGGAGAAGCGCTCGCTGTGCCGTTCGGGAACGATACAGCGGCCGAGTCGACCGAATCCGCCGACTAGTGGCAGCTAACTGTCGTGGACCGCTAAACTAGTTACGATTGTGCAGAAGCCGTCCAATCGCTGAAGAATTTATGCGTGGGGTAGAACACGACATCCGCTGACATCCGCAATAATGCCTGAGACACGAAATCATGCATTTCTTTTCTGCAACGTTAATCAATTTATTAACAAGAATGAAAAGTTTCTTGCAAATTTTAAACTTCGTTTTTGAGATGCGCAGAGAATTTAATCGCACGTCGAAATGTTTAAAGAATGTTTACGGAGCTTTAATTCTTATATATAATATTTTATATAATATTTTCTAGTGAAAAGCTTACATTTTATGATCTTTGAAATGCAATGTCGAGATATTGCTATTCGTAATGTCTTTATTGTAACTTGACGCAATTTAAGATTTATGTCAGTTTTTTTTTATTTTCTGATAAAGTTTCACGAATTAAGCTTTTTATCCGTTATCACTGTACGACTATGGCTGCGGTCCACTTGACGCTACAAATGCTTTGGAGCGTTCTTCTTCTCCTTCTTTCTTCATTGGAAGAAAAGAGAAGAGGAATGCTTCGAAGCACTTGTAGCGTCAAGTGGGCCGCAGCCTATATGTATACCAAATTATCAGTCTTTGCAGCACAGTGAGTCTATTTTCGTCATGAAAAAAAAGACTGTCTTCATAGATCTTTTTGGACGCGAGATAAAAGGTAGCTCTCATGATGAAAAAATCGACATTTTTCGCAGACAATTAAATTGAATAATCTAGCAGGTCAATTGGATATATTTTTATTAATTTCCGACACAGATAAAATAATATTGCAATTAAGATGACATAGCATATTATTGAGGGAATGTGTATCGATTTAAGAAATGAAGCGCTTTCTATTTATTTTATTTTTAAGAAATAAAAGCAATTCTTATATATACGCATGTTCGAAATTACATTCAGTTAATTTTCTAATTTCATTTATTCTTCATGTATAATTGTAATCAATTCCAGTAACGCTCAATTCTTTGTCCTTTGTTAGAGCAGATATTCGTATTGTAAACACACAAGACGAAAACAGTACCACCTAATACACGAGACCAAACGATTCTTTATTTATCTCGCAATATTAGCGAAATCGGTAAATATATTATGATTTGTCGACTACACTAATGACTTCCAATGATAGAACAACCCAAATAATATTAGAAGTATTGATCATTTATGAAGTTACTTCAATTTTCGAGTCATGCATGAAATTCTTTTCTGTAATAATGAGCAATGAGTTCTATTGAGCAAGATCTAAACCAACGGATATAACGACGTATCATCATTATGTGCTATCGCCTTTCAGAATTCGATAACATTTGACACTGGCAGGCTTCTAAGTCCGGAAATTGATGAAATGTATGTCATGGAGACAGACCCGTAAAATTTATCGCTCTTAACAAAGCAATAAGATTTAATAAAAAATTCTATGAGATCAAGATCGATATGTCAATAGTGCACACCCGCATCATGCGTTTATCACAAATAATACTGCATAATATATAAGATTATACATATTAATTTTAACCGACTTAAGATTATAATAGATTATAATAGATTTACATATATTAAACCAAGAAGAAATAGACGTCCATATTTATTACATAATTAAAATAATTTATTAAAACGGTTTTTTTTTAACAGATTACAGAGATGTTAAGGCAATTTTAGTCACCTATTACTATAAATTGTATCTAATTGCATATTCTATTAATGAATATTTTACATCCTTAATATAAAATATCAAATTAATAAGACAGCGATAATTATTTTAACGCAATATGTCAAACATTTCATATTTTAAAAATGTGTTCTACATGGCATTATAAACATTTTGGAATGTTTAAAACACGATTTTGTTCATTTATTGTTGTAGAGTACTCCAACTGGAACGTCCGGCATTATTAGTACATTTGTACAACATTGGAAGCGCTAATCGACCACTTTTTTCGCATTAGTTTCTTTAACTCTTTATTTTATTTAAAGTTTAACTCAAATTCTATCACTTATGTGGCACATTCTCTAAAACCTGGGAACCTCATATTCTGAAAAGAATATTTTCAAATAAAATCAGGGATTATTGATTTTATTCGTTATATTTAATTTAGAATGTTAGTACCTTACATGAATGTTTGATCGTGTTGTTCCTGGATCATTGTCGCTCTTCGGGACTGCACCAGACCAGACTGTCTATTATATAATTCTCTAACCAGACTATCTTTTTCTTGCTCGAGTAACGCTATTCGTTGGCTCTTTTTGCTAACTTCCTGTTTTGGTGGCGCACAAAAAAAAATAGATTAAATTAAGTTATTCACTATTTCTTTTTATATAATGCGTTATTATTATTCATTACCTCGGTTAATCTGTGATTTTGTTGTTTAAGCCTTGACAACATATCTTGCTGAAGCTGGGCCGAGGTCGGAGCACTCAGGAACGCAAGATTCATATGAAGGGGAAGTCCTCCGCGTTCCCAGCTACTTATCAAGGCAGCTAAATGCCGATTTACTTCCAGAACACGCGCGCGTTGCAGTTCCAAGCGCTCTTGCTGTGCCTCTGTCCATTGTTCCTACGTGAAATATAACAGTACATATTTTGTGCAGAGCTCCACATAACGTTAAAAGGGTGAAAAGTATCTTTTCTATACCACATGGGAACCCATTTGTCCGAGATGCTTAATCTTCTCTTGAGTGATTGCTATCTGCTTCAAGTACCATTCTCTAGCTTTATCAACAGCAGCTAGACCTTGAAGTAACACATCCTTCTCCTGCTCAATCTGCTTCATCCTTTTCATCTGAAAGCGTTATGTATTATGAAAATATTTTGGAATATCCAAAAAGAATAATGAGTTGTGTCGCCTATTATATATACGAATGAGATTTATGTTAATTAAAAACTAATTAAAGTTATGGGAGACACATGTCTTTCATTCTTAAGAGATATGTATCACCGTTAATACTCAGTTAGTGCATACCCAGAACCAATCACCAAGGGTTAGTCGGGAGTCCTAGAGGAGAACATCTTTACCATATTGTAATCAATACCATTCTGCAACGTGTGCCGCCTGGGCTCTCTGCGGCGATTCAATGGTTTCTTGGCTTGAAGACCGAGTTGATTACTCTGTATATCAACTGCTTTGCCATCGCCCAGCACTCTGGCCGGTCTCAACAGTGTCCTGGGGTCCGGCCTGTAATTTACCGCCTGCAGCTGACGCTTCTCCTTCTCGTCGCTCATCATGAGACCCATCTGCCAGTTTTGCAGCGCCGTCCTAATCTCAGATTTGTCAAAATTACGTTCTAGGCCCATCGTTCTGCCTTCCAATGCGGCGCCGGTCCGCGGCGGTTTCGGCGGGCCGTACACCTTGTTGATCTTCGGCTCGCCGATGTTCCTCCCGTCCATCAGTTCCAGCTGCGCGTTCACGTCCTTGCGATTGGCCAACAGCTGCGGCATACTGAGGGTACGTTGCTGGGATATGGCGTTGTTGGGTCTTATAGCGGCGGTGTTGGGCGAGGTCCAAACCGCCTTGTTCTGACTATCGGGGATGAGTATCGGTGCGGAGGGCGGCCTGTTGGGCTGGCCGTCGTGCTTCTTCGCGTCCACCTCCGCCTGTATCTGCAGCAGACAGATCTTGAGACCGGCGCAGAATCTCTCGAACGACAGCATTCCGTTCGGTGGCGTGACCTTCTTCAGGCTATCCAGCACACCCTTGGGCAGGCCCTGCGTGCCGTCGTCCTGCCATCGGCCCTCGATATCGGCGAACTTGACGAAACCGGTGTTCTGATCGTCCATTATGTCGAACAGCGTGCGCATCGCGTTGACGAAGTGCTTCGGCAGCCCGTCCACCGTCGACGTCTGTATTTGCGCCATATTCAGCAATTCAGCTAGGATTTTAACCTCAGAACGATATCCGTTAGTCCGTTATGCGTTGTCCATGTAACGGCAGCTACATAATCGAGACCGATTAGAAGCCGTGGCTACTTAGCTGATCGGTTCACAGGCGTACCTTTATCGAGTGCATGTCTCCGAGAAATTATCGTTGTTCTTCGCCAAGATCCTCCGGTGATTGATCACATCGTCTCGCACACCAGGTTCACGATCGCCACAAGTTGTTTTTCATAAAGCAGGATTAACTAACCTCCTCTTGCGCGGCCATATGCAATCATGCGCATCAGCACAGGCCACAGACCACAAACTTCTAATTGTATAGAAGTCTGTGCCACTGGTTGCGTTCTGATATTGGATCTGTTTGGTATTGCTGAACTGGCTGCATCAGTTCAGAGTTCAGAGTTTATCTTTTTCCTTCCAATGTGGAGTAAAAGAGTAAACTCTGAACTAGTGCAGCTAAGTTCGTCTATTATTCTGCAATTATTCTGCACCAGACAATGACATATATACAATGTAAAAAGAGTAGAAAAAGAAGAAATTTTAATCTTACTTATGTAAGGGATCGGTTCGTTCACGTTCACTACATATATAATATATGAAAGTTCAGCTTTATTAGAGACCCTCAAGTAAAGTGTCTGGCCAATTTCACAAATATTATAATATAATATTATAATATTATAATATTATTATATTATATTATATAGTTTACACCGATTACAATAATTAATTAATGGCAAGTAATCAAATAATAAATTACGCCTTTTTAAATAGATGTGCAACTTTTCAGATCAGAGGAAATTCCGACATCATCATCTGCTACTTTTCGCATGAAATAAAATAATTATATATAATTATAATTATATTAATATAATTATAATTATAATTATATTAATTATCATAAATTGTTTTATTAATTATTCGGTATTTTTCTACGACCATATACATACTTGATAATATATAGACAATATAGATATCATAATTTTTTAATTCAAGTCTCTTGCTGCATTCGTGTACGAAAAAAGGATATCACAGATTGGTATTATCTTACTTGCACCCGGCAAAAGTAAATTTCATGTTCAGTATAAAAATAAAATTTATCATCAGTACTCACTATTACAATCGAACATTTCAGGCTCGTTTAGTTACCGAAGATGGAGAGATATTAAGAGTTTATATTATGAAAAATATATATTTGACATATGTATAAAAAATTACTAATGACTCTTTATTGACATTTTAAATATCTTTTGATATTTAAAAATTAAATTATAGGTAAAGAGTGTAAAAAAAAAGATTATAATAATACTTATTTATCTTTTAATAAATAAAAATGTAAATATACACAGTATATAACTAGTTGTGAGTTATCAAAATTTGTGTTAAAGAAATATTTCTAGTTCAACGAGCATAATCCAATAAGAGAAGGGGATAAGCATGAAATAGACTATTCGTCTTATCTTATGTTTGATTTAAGCAACACGGGGATTGTAAAAACTGCAACTAACACAGGCGGCTTTCTTACTTTAACTGATCCATTATCAGTGATAGGTTTGTGCCGGATAGGCACGCCGTGCATACCAATCCAGCGGCCGTGACGGGCGTCGCAGATAAATTTGGTAGGATAATAAAAACATTCTTTAGAAAAATGTAGGCTGCATAAGACGCTGTTTTTAGTAGGGACGTTTTCTAGTCCTGCTGCTTTTATCTACATCTGAATATTTTCTTTTTTTTTCGGAAACCTATAATATAATGACATAGTATAATTATTTTTTAATTATATGTATATATCTTATATATATAGTATTAGAATTTACATGTCACAAAGTGTAACACCGTAATTGCCATGCTTTATTTACATGAATTTCCTAGGGCTTCAATGCCTTCAAACTGCCTACGTTTCTTTGATTAGATATATTTAAACCAAAATTATTTATATAATTATTATAATTTACATAATTGTTTCTAAAACGGAAAATTAATAAAATTTAAGAAATGACGTGGATGCATGGAGCAAGAGTTGTCAGCAAGAGATTGGATCTATATCATAGTTTTGCATATATTTTTTAATCCCATTACGACACATCTCAATAACTATACATTCTACATAATATAATACATTCTACATAACATCTTATTTATACATTTAACAGAATCAGGAGCGTATATGTTATATCGAAGGATTTAAAAGTTATAGTCGAAAAAATGTTGAATGTAGGTATATCATTGCTGAGCGAAGATAAATATCAGAGCTGAAGTCGAATGTAAGGGGAAAGTGACCAGAAGCGTAAATGGAACTTTTAGAAAGCATAAATTGGAACAGTAAAACGTAAAAGAGTCGTTTACTTTTTAAAACACTTTTTTTAAATATATAGCGTTTCAATTGACGCTTCCTAGAGAGAGAGAGAGAGAGAGAGACAGAGAAGTTTCGTTTACGCTTTTGTCATTTTCCCCTTACATTTGATTTACGTTCCGATTTTTATTTTTGCCAGGGATGAAATGACCGAAAGCTGAAAACTCAATTCGTGAAATTTCTCTTCTGCTTTTTAAAGAGAAATCCTTGCTCAAAAGATTACATTTCATATGCATACAATTACATTCTAGTCTAACTATTCACGCTATAATATATTTTAAAATGAGATGACTAGTATATTGATGTCTCTTATTTTCTTTTATATATTTGAATCTTCGGATTATTATCGATATACTTATTTATGAATAGGCGAGCAGGAAATAAATAAAGATAATTCTTCTTTTTAATCCGCCTATTTTACGCGTATTTTAATATTTTAATATATTTTTAATATTTTGAGTTTTCTTCTCAAAATAATTATCTTTAGCTTACTTTTTATGTCTATAATTCTACGACATCTTCATGTAAGACACCAATGAGATTTTTGCATTTCTGTTGATTTCGTCAGAGAATCCATTTCTAAAGCTTTACGTCGATCCTTTTAAGCGATCCTTCTAGAATTTAATGAGTCTGCGATATATCGAGAACGATGCCATTTAATTCTTTACATTGATGGCATCTTCATCGTCGTGACGCAATTGCTGATCTTCCCGAGGACGAGTCTCCTCGGCGTTGGGACTATCGTCGCTGTCCGAGGACGAGTTGCCGCTGTCCTGCGGCAAGTCGATGCCGTGCGTCAGCAGGCTCGTTATCCTTTCGACGTCGACGGTGTCGTCCTGCTCATGGATCTTCTTCAGAGCGTTCGATACTATGCAAAGATCGCCCCGCAGCTCGGTGACCACTGCCGTGATCTTCTGGGCGTCCGTAAGGACCTCCACTGACTGAGTGTACGGGTTGTAGCGTATCCCGAAGGGCCGTTGAATCTGATTAGCGAACGCGCTGGAGAACACAAGCGGCAATATAACAACGATGACATAGTAGCAACAACAGATACAAACAGCGACGACGTTTACTCTTTTTTAGTTAACTCTTGCTTCTTTCGTTTTTTAAATATTTTTTGGTTTCTTCTTACTTTTTTCGGAAAATGTTGAGTAAATCTATATACATATTGTACTCACAAATACTGATAAATTATAGAACAATCCAAAATATGCAATATATGTAATTAATAACAATGACTTTTAATTGGGATGTAAAAATGGCCCCAGGTGACCATTTATGCAAAAAAAAAAAACAAGGTGCCCATTCTCGGGTTAAATTCAAGAGAAGAAGCTAATTACCGCATTTTCTCCTTTGCCTCCTCTATGCTGTCCGTGTAATAATACGCATTCTGGAACGCGGTGATGATGCATTCCTGCTTGCAAGTGACGTCCGGTTCGAATCTCATGGTCTTCTCGGGGGTGGTGACCGCGTGTCGCAGTTCCGCCACCGACGACAGCAGACCGGCCCCGTAAACGCGCAGCATACCGTCTTGCTTGCACAGACCGAACTCCACCGTGAAGAAGTACAGCTGGAAAGACATCAGAAAGTCGTGCGTGCGAAAGAGGAAAGAAGTATATTCTCCTACGTTCGAAGACTTACGGTCGCTAGTTTGTCTATATCTTCGTCCGACGCGCCGAGAGAAGCCAGACCGAGTTCTTGAGAGAATTGCGCGAAGCTTGGGTTCGCGAGCAGCGGCATGTGGCCCAGCAATTCGTGGCAGCAATCTCTGAAAAATTGCGAGATATTGCAACTATTTTAAAACATACGCCGACAGCATAGCGAGGTAGTTAAAGAACAGTTCAGCTAGAAGTTTTATTTCATCATCGATATCCGTTTCACGGTTTACAACGTATTTTGTTCGCGCTTTTACAGAGAACGGGGCTTACGGCTCCGGCGTGTAAAATGGATCGGAAGAGTGTCGAATATACTGCGTGCAGTGAAACACTCGGAAAGCGAGGCCGGAGAGGAAATCCCGCGGTGTCAGATATCCTGCGACTGGGCGAAGTTGAAATCCGGTCGTTCCTGTGAAATATATTCCGTTTAAACATGCTACCAGTACTTCCGCGAAATGACAGATTAACTACGTGACAGTTTTACTTACGCTTCAGGAAAACGTTTATATCCTGCAGTTGTGGTATATTGTCTTCTCTAAGAGAAAATGAAAATATGATATATTTTATGCTATTTTTGCAAATTGATATTTCTTTTTATTTGCTTTTTTTCTTCAGAAATTATGTTTAATATAAATATTATCTTTTTACGTGCACTCTGCACATCAATAAATGTTTACTTTTTAAGCAAAAGTTTGGACAAATTTTGTGTTACATAAATATCTGTTAGATGTACCTGTATCCACAATACTTGACCAGCTTCGGCCAATTTTCCAGATATTCCTTGCACGCATATTTTTGATAAAGGTGATGCAGTTCGCGGAAAACGGTTCCCCTAAGACACAAAATTGCTATTTTGTTATATTTTACAATCTTTTTATATTTTGGTAACGTTTTTGCATTACGTGTTAAAAATGTATTTAATCTCTGCTATATTTCGATATATTGTATATCTTTTTTGGACGATGTTTAATAAAGCATTGTTAAATGACGAATTGACGATGGTCATTAAATTATTCGAATTCGTGTTTGGCGTTTACCAAAGAGCTCTCGTTTTGATTAAGTTTGTTGAAGCGGCAATGTTTGCCTCATGCATCGTTGCATTTAAGTTAGAGAGATTGCATTAGCCGAGTCGCTCCTCGAACTCTTCCTACGCCGAGGATAAATCAAATTGATGCAATTAAGGGTGCATTCAGCGTCTGCCAATCTTACTCGTGCCTTACAAAGAGACACATAGAACGAGGAAGAGAGAGAGAGAGAGAGAGAGAGAGAGAGGAGGGGAAGGAGGGCAAACTGACTTTCTCGTTTCGAATCGGTTTCGAAAGCTGGGAGGGTTTCCTCGCATCGGAAACACCGAGCGAATGTATAGCTTAAGCATCGAGAAACAGAAATGATTCTTCTATCCGTTCTAATTGCCTTCATGTATACGGAGGCACGTTCGTAGTTCTGTCCGTAGTTTAATGAGAAAAAGTTGTATGCCGTGTCTCGAAAGAGAATATCAGTTGGTTCGTGACTTGCGATACATGAATGATTTTTATAACATGATCGCGGTACTTATTTGTGAATTCTCCTGTTAGTCTTTCCTACTTTGGAGAATGTTACAGATTCGATTTTTGAGAATTTTGGATTTTTTTTTCCACGTGATATTCTTCTTTTTTTACGAAAAAAATATTGCGAATGTTGCAATAATGTTATAAAAAAGTTTAAAAAAAGAACGTACCAAGTTCTGATCTCATCCGGCGTGTACTGCACTCTCGGTATCGGTTGACCACTAAAACATCACGTTGCTTGTTAATAAAAACAAAAAAAAATCTCTCTCGCGGGTAAACTCTTTCGCTTTACTTACTGCCTGTAATTATAAGCAATATCAGCGAACTCCTCGCGGCGTTTACGATACACGGTATCCTTGAAACCCTACAATTGTAAAATAGTTTTGTTAAAGCACGCGGTCGAGTACGAGAAGGCGTAATTGCAATAACATTTACGAAATTATGCCGTAAACTTACGGGATGATCCGCGTCCAATTCCGATCCGTACATGAGAACTTTTTGCGCCCGATCGAGGTCCGATATCTTCCGCGGGAACCAGGGCATGTCTACCTCGCTAAAATCTTTAAATCCATTGCGTGTTGCTTATAAGATATTCCATTAATTCCGAAAGTCTTGAGACAGAGGTAATAAAACGACGTGTTTCGCGATAAAACCTTGATACAAATTCTATCGGACTTGCAATTTTAGCCTTTGCTAAAAGGATGGAACACTTTGAGGTAGCGATAATAAACTGAGCGACGCACGTAAAGAAATTCAATATCTCTTTCGCGAACAAAGAGATCGTATGACCAAATACTTAAGTTTATAAGCTTTAAAATAAACGAGGATTTGAAACAAAAAAAAAATTCTCTCAGTTTCAGCGAACTATAAATATAACTGAATGCGACAATGAAACTATTTAACAAATTGTTAAATTATTATTATTAAATTGTTAAGTGTTTTACTTAAATTGAACAACAAATGAATAAAAATTATATATTACTATATAATTATAAATTATTAGTGTTTTTATTTAAAATTGGAAACTGTAGCTCTTAATTTATGAAGATTGAAAGCGTTCTTCTGATCAAAACTGCATTTTATCGTATCGAAATTTAATTACGCCAAGTTGTGCAATACACATTTACAACGGCACACGGGTATTGGAATTGCATTTAACCCTGTTTCGTTACGATGAAAAATTTATTCTATCGATATTCGTTACCGTGCACGTGTACTGGGGGGTACTCACCGAAGCTCGTCGCGGTCGAAAGAGAAGGCGCGCGTGGTATACTTCCGATTTGCTCGTAATGGGCGAGATTGATAGCCGCCACTTCGCGGCTCAGCATCTTCATCAATTGCTCCATCCTCTTCGAGTCGCACTCGACATCCACCATGATATCGTACTCGGAGCCGCGGCGCAGCGACTTCCTCGATTCGATGTGCACGACATTTATGCCTAAATCCTTCGCGCGACGAAGAAAGATTCTCCTCAATAAATTTTCGAACCGTGCTTCTATAAGCACACACCTATGTGTGTGATTCTCATATCTACGCGGTAATTATCACTTGGAATTTCAAAAACGACTCTATTTCATTGCACCGATTGTCGTAAATTTATAATCTATCTCATATTAATGGAGGGCTTGGAAAGGTTTGTCTTAGGAACCTCGCGAGGTTCCCGTATTAGTAATTGTAATTCCCAGAAAGCAATCATCCTCGTTTACATGTACGAGTAAAAATTTTGTAGAGAACTTTGCTTTGCAGCATTATTTTTTATTTTATTTTATTTTATTGCCGGATTTCTGATTTTGCTCGCTCGGTCAGATTTTTTAAATAACGTGTAAAAAATTTAAAGAGGATGTAACGTAATTTTAACGTAAGCATACCGAAAACGGGAAATACAAAACGTACCTGAAACACTTGAAGTGCTCGTGCTAAGCCACCGACCTGATTCTTCAAGGAAAATATCACGGAATTCTTGTTGCCACTAGTCGGATTATTCTCACTCTCGGGGATCTGAATGAACGAGAGACCATGTCTGTTTACCTTTATGTCTATTCATATATAAACTCAATTCTACACTTTTATAAAATTCAAAATTTTGATTAAATCCAATTGAATTATAATTATTAATACGAAAGAATTAAGAAATATCGATGATTTGAAGATAGAAAAGTATGTTTTTGAAGTTAATACCTAGTCAACACAGGGCACATCACAACACATGTTGTTATATGATTTTTACATTATTGTGCGAAATTATAATATTAATGTTTGGTGTTGACTGGATATTTATAATTATAAATACAATTATAAACAAATTAAAGCTTCTACAAGATTAATTAATATTACATTTACTTTTACATATATATAAGTATACAGTTTGCTCTAAAAGTAAGAGAACATTCTAATCATATTCAAAGACCACGTATTCTAAGATTAATTGCTAAAAAAAAATAATTTTTAAATTATCCTTGTACGCGGTTTTATTTATCGTAATGTTTGTGACTTTAACTAAAATCATCGAGTCGTTAACATACATCGTCGCGGCAACATACGTCGCGCGATTTGTGTAGCGGACTTCCTTCCTTGACGGCCCAACTCTCGCCTCTCCTGTACAGCCACACCCCGAGAAGACTCTTCCCCGATCCACTCATAATGACTTTTGTGACAAACAAATTCGCGAATCAACGAGGAGTTCTTTTTTTTGTCGGTAATTCCGTTTATCGACGAGATTTATCTTGCACGACGCGACAGACGGTTTCGCGACTGATTGACGGTTCGCTGTCTTTAAGGAGACGAGCAACAGTGTGCCGGTACCATCCTTAAGGTCCTCTTAAGACCTCGGTCCCCCCGTCTGCGCTCGTCCTTCTCAATGACGATCTCGCCTGGGCGGCGCACAGCGGCACCAGCGATTCCCATTGGTCGGATAAAATTTCTCATGGGGTTGAAGACAAGTGTTGGCTCACCCCCCCTCCCTCCCCCAGTTTAGCGGCAAGTGGTGCCGGTTCTCGAATGTATTCCTCGTGAGTGACGTCACTGGAGCCCACGGGGCGGATGATGCGAGCACCGGTAATGAGAAGCGCGCCCAAGAATTGCAAAGTTTCCAATAAACGAGGTGCGACACTTTTATTTTTGCAATAAATTTCTACCTAAGGAGTCTCTTTTATTTCGTTTTGCTTAAAGAGACCGAAAAGGATAAGACATTCATTGAATTGACGCGAAAAAAAGATTTAACACTAGAAAATAAAATTATTGATTAAAATAATTATATAATTATTAATATTTATATAAAATATAATTATTTTGGATTTCATCTATTTTAAATAACGTTGTCGCTATTAATAATGTAATTACGTATATACACAGAATTGTATATATATCTAATTACAAATTATTCATTTATTTTGAAATTAGTATATGTACTGCCAAAGCAAGTACTTATTTTAAAATTATTTTTATATAAGATACTTAATTATGCTTACACTAAAAGTCATATTTCAAAGCTTTTTCTAAATATTATAGATATATGTATAGAGCTTTTAGTATGAATATAATATATTGACGAGATTTTCTTCCTAAATTTATAATATTTTATAGAAATTATTACGGAATTTCAGTAACGTTTTTATCATTAAAAGATGCATAGTTCACGTATAAAATTGTACATGTTGCAATTTAAAAAATCGCAATATCAAAAGCGTCAAAGCGAAGAAGCGGTCAGTTGGTAGGACGACTTCCTATACGGGAGACGGGGGAGGAAGCTTCTTCAACGAGGCGGCGGCGATTTCTCGTTCTTCGGATTCTGCTCCGAAACAAAGAAACTGTTTAATAAAAGCTCGAACACCCGAGGGGTACTCCCACTCGCGAGGAAAGTAGATGCAGCACATTACGAGTGGTCTATCACTTACCACTATCAGCTGCCGCAACGCAGTTCCACCCTCGGTAAATTATACCGAGTGTTTCGCTCGGCATTCAGCGAGATTGAGAGTATCGTTCGATCCTCGGACCGGGGATGCTCCCTTATCGGAACGCGTTCTCGTAGACAGATAGTTCCAAAGAGGGTACCTCTCCGCGAGCGTTCTCAACACTATATAACTATTTATTATTTAATCAATTTAATTCTCACTGCCGATTTTTTCGTTAACCCCATTGCCGAATGTGCTGTAAAATTTATCGATCCCGACACGACGCTGCCAGCATTTAAGAGACGAAGAGATCTACGGTCCACGTGAAACTGCGAGGAGATCAGTCCGTGTCCATAACGCAATTTTACGTCACTCGCATCGCTAAATTCACCCTTAAATTTCGTATGCCGGTATATTATTGCCGGTGACATGAAAGACATCCTTTGTCGCCGCGATACGGCGGCGAAGTCGAAAGGGCATGGCGCAGTTACCAGCAACGATATGTCGACGGCAAGAGGCGATATGTCGACTTTAGAATCAAACGGGGAAGTTTTAATGGGATATGCCGGGTAGCACGAATTTAGCCACTGTCTTCTATCCGCGGCTGCAAAGGCCACTAGGTCAGACACAGTCAATACCGTCGATTTCTTTGTATTGTCTGAGTTTTTTCCTTGAGATTACACTAACGAAGTTGCCCCCCCACCCCCCGTCGTGTAATAAAAACATATTTAATTGCTGCAGTCTCAAATCATATTTACATCCCCGATATATCGATCTCTCCTTTTCAATATTTATAATCGAACGATCGGGTTACGTATCGCATGAAATGGTGATTATTTATTAAAAAGACATACAGTTATATTCGCGTCAAAATTATTGTTTTATAAATTCCATTATTTCGCGTACGATTGCGTTTTTTATTCTTTTGCTGTACAATCTGTGTTATACTTTCATGTTATATTTTTATTCTATAATTTGAATATTTTTAATGCGCTGTCTATTTTTAGCTATACGTTTTATTGCGTTTTCGTGTCACTGATGCCTTCTGACGTCGACAGACGTCGATAGCCTGTTGCTTCACCTTCGCGAGACGCGTTCTTCCTCAAAGCTTTCTGAGTGGCCTCGAGAAAATCGGCTGAAATTTTTTAATCGATCGAGACGACCAAGAGCGCAGAAAGTCTTCGCGACGGAGAGGATAATGACTATTCATCGAACAGCAAACAGGAAGATCCTTTCCGAGCAGCCTCTCAGCACGAATGAAACTGGCGATCGGTGAAATCGGGGGTGGATGTGAGAAAAACAGTTGTAAGAGATTGTAGAATGAGAAATTTTCTTCGTACAGCTGGCGAAGTCGCGCAGAGACATTCGCAAAATGTAATCGTGGCGCAATTTAATTTTGGCGACACGCCAGTAGGAAGTTATCGCTATCGTAATGTTGTTACAATGACTTAAAATTGCCCATAAAATATTGTTATGAAGCTCTACGTCTTAAAGTAAAAATTGTTATATTTTTAATCATCGATTTTATCCAAGTCACACTTAATTCCAATCGTTTGGTAGCTTCATTACTTCGTACTAATTCTAGAGATCAGTGATTAAGTGAAAAGGGCAGAGAGCCGTATAACAAGTTTACACTGAGGATGGCTTAATGTCAGGCTGAAACGTATGCTAAGCTGTCAATTTTTTTACAAAGATTACGACAATAATGCTTTGTTACGGCCCTGTGGCCTTTTCACTTAATTATTGATTTTTAATCATTTAAGCCTTGTAAGATTATTAATTCTTAGAGAGCTTTGGAACGAGATTGAGAATCGATTGACGAGATTCATATTGATCGAGGCCTCGAAGAAATCGATTTTAATGCATGAAAAAAAAACGCTGCGTTTACGATACTTTATTATACTTTTATATGTGTGTTATATGACAAAATGGCGCAAGTTGCAAAATTTTCGACGAATCATCGGAATATAGGCAAATCTTTATCGTTACAGCACGAGTGTACGAGCGAAAAACATCGATGGCGAGATGGCTGTAAAATATTTAGCCGCCTTTCCCGGAATTTTTATGTTGCGGCTCGGCTGCGAATTCCAAGCCACTCCGGGAGATACGAGTGTAAACTCCCCGAGAGTTTACGTGCCCCGCTGATAAATGTTTCATTGCGCAATGTACATCGACCGGCGGCGCGCTAGATCCACAAATGTTCGGGCAGAGACCTGGCCCACATTTTCTCGGAGCGCATACATGTAGTTTATGGTGTTACTCCATAGTTTTTCTATTATACAGTGTCTTTTGTAAGCGTTTGAAAAAAATTTAGCAAGGAAAGAATTATTTTATCGCATTAAACTCATATCGTTTCGCAATCAAATTCCTGCTTCGAAAATAGCGCACCGGCTATTGATTGAATTCGTATCGTAAACAATTATCTCAACTTAAACATAGCAATTGAGAGCGATTGAGTCTTTCGGAAGAATTTAGGCGGATAGAAAACTAAGACTAGCATTTACCGCAGCTTTCATTTAGCAACCACTGGATTCTTTTATTTGCCTAATGTTAAAATCACCCGATGTTATTGGCTGCATTTAGCAGTAAATGCGAGACGAGAATACGTAGCCAAACGTTCACCCTCTGATTTTCTCTCTTTCTCTTTTTCTCCCCCCCTCTCTCTCGTTCCGGTCGAGAACCAACCCCCGTCCACCCTCGCGAACGAGCAGGCGCGCGACGTTCGCCACGCAGGAATCAATAGGGGTTGCGTCGGGCTCGCGCGGCGACGTCGAAGCGACGTCGGCGACGACGACGTAAGCGACATCTCACCCCGTATCGTTTCCTGGGGGTTGTGACAAGCAGCTCTTCTCCAGGTCGTCACGGCCGCCCTCGGGACCGATCCCCGTTCCGTATACCTCGCACCGTGCCCTCGCGAACGTCGTTGGCGATGGCCGACAGCGAGTTCGAGGAGTTTCGGCACTACTTCGAGAGGCTGCCCCAACACCTGAAGGCACCGCTCTCCAACTACACGTGAGTGCTTTACACAGCGGATTTTTGCCTTCGGAACAGATGATATGACATACGATGCAACGAGGACCGCGACGGTGACACACATAGGTCGTGGCGAGAGAGGCGGTCGGGAATCAAAGGGAGGAGATAATTTAGATGGGAAACTGGGAGCACGAGGCGTGGGGATCGGTCCAGGAACACATTAGAAGCCGTAAAAATGTATCGCGGGTCATACATCGTTGTCGAGTAGACTTGGTGATATGTGCAGATTGTGCAAATGATAAATAATGTAGGTTGTAGATAGTAGACCACGTTGAGGGAGTTGAAAATTGGTAAACGGGACTGGGGGGAGTGTATGAGAAATATTTGTACATGACACGTTATCCCAAATAATTTTACAAAACTGGCGAGATTATAAATAATCTGACTCTTCATTTAATGAGCCGTCATCTATCGTATCAATTATAGATAATAATTGCAAAAGATACACGCTGAATTCTTAAAATGTTATTTATTTTATATGTGATATGTTTAATATTGTATACAGACAACTAGTGATTTATGATTTTAAAAAATTATATATCCTCCAATATTATTAATTTCTTGAGGTATATCCATTTAAGGCCTTGTTATTTTATTTAACGAATTTTATTCAGTGGCCCTTTAAAATATGCAACTACAATTAACAATTATATTATACTTTATTATTTTAATAAGCAATAACACAGTATATACCTTCAACCGGAATTGATAGTTCAAGAAGTAGGGATGCCGTCTGAGGATGAGTCATTTTGACAGAAATTTCCCACATCACTGAGTAATTTAATGCGACAATTTAATGGCAAAGTTATTTCTGTATCATCAAAAATTTTTATTTAAGTTCTAAAATATAGCAGTCTAAAATCTTCTTACAATTAGATAAGATTGTATGGCATTTATAGACTTGAAAAAAGTGAAGTTATACGAGAGCATTGTTACTATCTGATCATTTGTTTCTATTATATACAATGATAAAATATTATGACATTATTATACGTTGTTCCCAAATGCACATATCCCTCTGATATATACAAAATTCAAGGGACTTATAAAATGTCACAGTATAAAATGTCGCATTCGCGGATACACTTCGATGCACTACCAGACTGAAAGTCACCAAGGAGAAATCGCCAAGAATGCCCCTTCAGCATCGTGCCTTTAAAATTATTGATCCTGGAGCATAAGTGACACAAGGATACGAATGCGACATGAGACTGCAACGCGACGCGCGTATAGACAATTTTGACGGATGTGATCTACGGCTTTCGTTGATGCATACGTACATGTTACCGCAAATAACCGATGATCCTGCTTAGACGGTTAATATATTGTAGTGTTGAGACCGACGTGAGATGTAATTGCATAACTTTGCGTATAGCAATTGACCTCATAAACGTAACGCAGCCACGTAACGTTTGTGTATTAGTTACGTATTCAATTGCATTTCAAGCACGAGAGATTCGGTTAATGAAGATATATATTTTGATCTCGGGAAGAGAAAATTTATGTAACATAAATAATACACGTAAGCAGAAAAGCATGTGTCATTTTTCTGTCATTTCAAAAAATATAGAGATATAATTGGTAACTAGATTATAATCTTTCTACATGATCGACATTTTGTATAGAATTTTTATTATGTTTCTCACCAAATCGTGCGAGATTATACTACTGCAGATACATTTATATTGAATCACAGACGTGTCACTGCCCGCAGCTGATTCTGTAAAAATAAAGCAAGATCGATACGCAACAGTCTCGCGGCTGCAATTATTTCCGATCTAATTTCCGAGTTTGCTCGCATTTCGAAGCAACGTGTGTGAAATTAATGGGCTTTTCTCTCAATTAACATTCACATTTTCGTCAAATCTGATGCCACTTTTATGATTTATAAAATCAATGTGCAACTGGACGCGAGATATTTGTCGGCGATTGTGGCTCAAGTATTCCCTTTCATCTGAAGAGTGAAAGAGTAGACGTACTTCTCGCACGAGAGCTTCGACATTATAACGCTTTCGAATTATTCTTTTACAAACGGGATCTTGATTGTTGTGTAAATAGGAGGTACAAATGTCACTTACAATTTTCACTTTTTATTAACAATGAATTAATTACTAAGAATTATTCGTGCATTTATATTTACCTATGCGATAAATGGCGCAATATAATAGACAAAAATGAAAAAGCACAAGACCAAAATTTTTTTTCACTCTTAATTCTGATAAATGACTTTATACTTTTATTTTTATCGGCAGACGAAGTATCGCCATCAATTCTATTTTATATGTTGTGACTATCTTTGTGTCATTATTAAAAAATAATAACATAAAGATAGTCACAACATATAAAATAGAATTAATGGCAAAAATATTTTTTTATTTTGATTTATTATTATTTTCTACATATTAAAAATTAAAAACACCACGACGTGCGATAATTGCACGCCATTTTCGAAGAATAAATTAATTATTATCGATTATCATATTTTTACCTTTAATTAGAGAACGCTGTCAGATACAGCTCATTAATTTTTTATTTCATATATAGCACTTATGCATCGTTTTGATCGTGATTTTCATGCGCGTAACCTTTGCGTATTTTAATAATTTGGATGCCAGGCTCGTACACGATGTGATGATCGATGATTCGCCGACGTCCTCGCAAGGGAGCGACGGAGAGGTCGGCAGATCCTGCGACGTCGTCACCGGCGACTCCGAGGACGAGGAAGTCGTCGTCATCCACCGGCACGACAACCAAAGCGGGCACACCACCCCCGATGATAGCGAGGAGCTAAATCATCATTGCTCGATCATAGCTGACAGCGATTTTAGGTTGGTAACGTCGTAAGTGTTGTGCTTATTTGTTACTAATTGTCTTTGTACGCTTTTAACATTTTTTTTTGAATAATTTTTAACGAAGAAGAGATTGGCGAAGAGTTTCACTTTTAACTGGCACTAACTTGGATAAAACTTGTAACACTTTGAACGTTGAATTATGATAGAAGATAATAAGAATTCGAGACAGAGGGAGAGCAGAAAACATATTAAGAGATTTAAAGCGATCTTGCGAGAGATAAAGGAATGAGTACAGATTTGTTAAGATAAGGGATAGAATATCTGTGATAATTTCAGTTCTCGCCAAGAAAAAACGGGATTACATTCTCAGCGATACGAATCCCTTCCACAAAATATTGTTGCGACAAGCTCGGAAATTCTGTTGTGTTGTGGCTATTACAATTTATCCCACGTCTCGCTTATGCTACGTTTTCAGATGCAATTGTACTTTAATTCGCGACGGTATCATTCACATACACGTAGGTACAGGTGACGTACGCGCATCATCGCATAGTAATCTACAGTAACGCCGTAATCTCGTCGGTCTGACCTTGTTAAAAATAACTGAAACTTTCGGAAAGAGTTCGCGGCGTGCAGCAACGCTCGTAATTATTAATCAAGTGTCGCCCACCGCGGCGGTTGGAAACTGGTGATGCATGCGGACGATGGTCGATGCGCTACAAGAATATATAGCACTTTCTGGACTCTTAATGTTTCCCGAGGGTTCTAAGTGGGTTTTCGCATCTCTGTTCTATATCTACCATTGCGTCAATAACCTTTTATGATTCCTCTATTTGCATAATAATTAAATATCAAGAGAATTTAGATTTTTTTATTATACTCTTTATTAACGTGAATAATATATTGTTATATGACAAGGAATTTAGATTGCACATTGCGTAGATATAATTTCTATGCGATGATTTGTGTGACACTAACCGAATTTTATGGTTAGAATATGGTTGTTTATTTCTTTCGCAGTGAACAATTTAATTTTCATTTGATCATTAAATTCACTTGTCTGTTACTTATAAAATAGAATAATTAAATACACGAAAGAAACTCTGTAATGCCAAGATAACGTATTTATATTTTATATTATTTCTTCTCTTAACTTGGTCATCAAAATTCAGTCAATTCGCAATTATGAACTCTCGACTGACGTAGTCTCGCGTGTTGCGCGACGAGATAAATCTCCTCACAATCTCGACGAAGAATAAGAATCAACTTTTTTATTTAATGTATATCAACGGTCTTATTTCTCTTATTATTATGTTTTATTGTTATGTTTTACTTAGATCTTCGCGAAGAATTAAAATAGGCAGCATGAAAAATGATAGTTTAGCTCACTATACGATTGCCTTGGATGACATTAGCTTGTTCGGTGGACTGAGCAGCAGGGGTCGATCGGTAGGCGGTGGCGGACCAGGACCGGGCGGGGGTGGTACTACCGTATCCGGTAACGACGGCCGGGATAGTGTCGTCAGCGATGTCGGCGATTCGTGTTCCAGTTTGAGCTCCTGGCCTACGCCGGAGCACGTGCCGTCGAATCGACCCGGAAGCGGCGGCACCGAGCGCAGACGTAGAAGACTGCCGGAAATTCCTAAAAGCAAAAAATGTAAGAAAAGCACCGTATACGAATGCACAACGCGTCTGATGGTAAATTAACAATAACGAGAGATTTGGCGGATGTGCAGAATTTCTTCGCATTCGATCTTACATTCAACAGTTTCAATGACTAAACTGTTGTAAACTTAATACTGTAATTTTTATAGAAAAACACAAAACGCGAAAGAAAAAAAATTCACATGAGTAGGTGATTTATCAACAATAGTATAAACAATAACGAAAAATCTATTCTTAATGTGGAAGTCTTTCAGCAACATATTGTCCGCAATTTTCGAAAAATTAGAGTAAAGATCAGAGTAAAGATCGAATGCGTGTTGACATATTAATGTAGAACTTCTCATTAATATGCTATTAAAAACCTGTTGATATTTTACAGATCTTAAGCATCTTATGTAATGTATTTTAATTTATTTAGAAATATTTATATATTATTTAAAATATGCACGCACATATATGACTTTTGTATTTTGATGCGTTGTGTGATTTTGATTATGGTGAAGTAACCATGAATTTCATGATATGTTTTAAAATCCGATTTGACGTGGAATATTACTCGCGTACAATGAATGATAAACATCAGTTGTATTATTTTTGCCCGTCGCACTTGTCACTGTCACTCATGCATCTTACATACCGACGAAAACCAAGAAAACCGAGAAACTGACCACACTGTCGCGACCACAGAAAGAAAATCCACTTGCATCATGTTAGTTCTATATAAGGCACCTGTTGTGGAGCAGCAGCATTTTCCATTCGCGGTCGTGACAAATGTGCTGTTCCGATATAGATTGAGAGACGCGATTTTATTTTGAATATTATTTCAAAAACCGTGCCAAAAGAATTCATACAGCGTATTGGAATTCTTCGAGAAAGAAAGAGCATTTCGCGTGTGAAACGCGCGTGTTGACGTTCATCGATGCCGTTTCAGCTTTGCCCACGTGCCAGACGTCGACCTCGCTGGCAGACGAGTTGAGTGCCGCCACCGGCTCGACATCGGCCCGACCTCATCTTGTCTTAAGGAAATGTCATCCCAGACTCCGTCACGAGGACAGTTCGCCCGACAGCGAGAGGATGGCCACCGACAGCGGTCATTCTACTGCTCATTCTCCTGATAACGGCCCCAAGAGCGTGTCGCCCATACCATGCAATACCTTGCAGAACACGGACTCGGTGTCGCCCAGCAGCACCCCAGGTAATCACGATCCTCCTCGAGAAATCTTATCTTTGCCCTTGTATCCATTTAAATTGACTCGAATGCGCGATTACAACACAAAAATGACATGGAAAGATAAAAAAAATACTAATATGTTAGTACCGCTATTATAATATCATTAATATCACAGATATAAAGAAATTATGTCGAAGATCTAACGAATTATATTAGAAGAATTAAATTTAAAAAAACAAAAAATGAGAGAAGAAATTATAAATGTGTTTTTGTCTACTAATTTATAAATTATAAAAATGAATATCTTTAAAGCTGTTGACCTATTATTTAGATAAAAAACACTTATTTAATTTTTAAATATTTCTGATATTTATTAACTTCTCTTTCTTTTAATGAGTTCTATTAATCCCTAAAATTTAGGTCTATAGCTTTTTCCTTGTTGTGCTTGTTATAATACATAATGATAAAATTTCCCATTTTGAAATCTGCTTGCTATTATGGATGTTTATAGATTGAATTCCTTTGCTTGAATTATAAATTTACATTAATTTTTGCTATTAAATAATTCAGAGATTATATTTAAACTTTATTCTGATGGCAAACAAAATTATTTTAAAAATCAACAGAAGGTATCGCTTTGCACATAATATTTTAACGCTTCGTATAATTTTATGCTTCGTTGGAATTTTCTGCTACACAATAATCTAGCGCTTCTATTGCCTTAGTTCGGAAAAGTTGCAAAAGCCAGGAATTGTTGTCCCATATCATAAACAATGTTTCTCAAGCTAATCAGAGTAACTCTCGGAGAATCAATACTAGCTCGCTTTTTCATTCCGAAGGAAGCGGAGGCGTACCGTTCACCCAACTGGAACTGCTCGAGGCAACGCATCGAGGCCTGCACAAGTTCATATCGCGGCACCATGACGAAATTGATCTTGAAATCGGAGACCCCATATACGTGCAGAAGGAAGCCGATGATCTCTGGTGCGAAGGTGCGTAAGAATATTCATTTCGCAATATATCGACTTGACTCAGCAGTAATCAGGGGTTAACTTTAGTATATTATCCAAGTCCGATTTTGATGAAATTTTACAGGTACGTAGTACTTACTGAATGTAGTCGAAGCCACATATGCGGAGTTGCGAAAATTTTTAGTTTCTGAAATATTCAGATTTTAATTATTCGGCTTGAACATTTTTCAAGATTTTGATATGAAAAAAAATTAGAATTTAAAAATATTTTGCTGAAATGTTTTATTTTCTTGGTGTATTAGAAAACTGTACGTATAGTGTTGTCAAAATATTATTATAAAAAAACAAGAAATTAAAAAAACTTAATTATTTTCTCATTACATTTTTTTATATCGTCGATTGTTGTTTGCTAAAAAGTTATTATCAAAAGAAATTTCATAAATAAAACGTATCCACATGGGTTATCCAACTTTCTACGTAAGCGAGATTCTTATACAGTGTGAAAAATGTAAGAAAATAGGCTTCTTTAATTTGTTTTTTTTTCTTAAGAATGATATTTTGTCAACACAGTACGTACACTTTCCTAATACGCTAATAAAATAAAACGTTTTAGCAAAATATTTTTGCATTCTAATTATTTTTTTTATAGCGTCTCCGCTCCCTTTTTCGTGCGAAGAAGTGCAGTTCAGAATACCTACTTAGAACTTGATCCGTTCACTCACTCGTTATTGAGATCTTAAAATCTCGGATACCCGCAACTCGTGCGTTCGCGTAAAAGAGTCACGGTGCGGTCTCGCTTCGCGCGTACTTGGCGCGAGACACTGCCGTGTCTCTTGATTAAAATTCCTGTGATCAGGTGGACTTAAACACGGTTTTTCGTAATTACGAGTCTGGCGCTTTACCATTAGATTACACTGCCACCCAAACTCTAAAGCAAT
Source organism: Temnothorax longispinosus (assembly GCF_030848805.1). Lineage (NCBI taxonomy): Eukaryota > Metazoa > Arthropoda > Insecta > Hymenoptera > Formicidae > Temnothorax > Temnothorax longispinosus. Next base: position 14,768,691 of record NC_092364.1, read on the forward strand.
TAAATGTCTAGAAGATATAGAGACGGTTTAAAGAAAGAAATTCTCATTTTTCGGTTGTCCTTCAAATACTTTTAGACATACTTCGAATTTCTCTTCTATTTGATTGCCTATTTCTTGAGTGTATCAGATAAGAGTGGAAATAAAAAAAAAAGCAAAAAAGAATGTAAAATTAACGCCACGCACAGAATTTAGTATTCTATCTTTCTGTTTCTCGCGATTAGGCGTGAATCTGAGGACGGGCCGACAAGGCATCTTTCCGTCGGCTTATGCGGTCGACATGGACTACAGTGACTTCGATCCCACCGCGCCCAAAGTGAAGAGAGAGAGATATCTCCTGGGTTACCTGGACTCGGTGGAGACCCTGGCGCACAAGGGTACAGGAGTGGTTTGCCAGGCGGTGCGGAGAATCCTTCGCAACTCCTCGCAAGATCCGCCTGTCTCGCAGAGCTGCATCTTGGAAGTGTCCGATCAGGGGCTTCGAATGGTCGATAGAAGTAAACCGCGAGTAAGTGTCCCCTTGCGATCGATTGAAGTTCATTTATGTGTGCAATATACGAATTACATATTTATTTTAATTCTCAGCAAGAGCGTCAAACCTTAAGACTTTTAGACTATTTAGACTATTTAGAAAAGATTTGTCACAGCTAAAAAATTTACAAAAGAATTATATTAATTCTATAAAACTATTTGATGCGCAAGACGTTATTTAATTACGACTTTAATTATGCATGTATAATTAGTTTTAATTCAATATTTATTACACGTTAATGTGTGAATATTGAAAGGGAAACGAGAAAGTCGAAAAGTTTTTAATTGCCAACGTATTTTTGCAGAAAAGTCAAGGTCCTTGTCACGATTATTTCTACTCGCTGAAGAATGTATCGTTCTGTGCATTTCACCCTCGCGATCATCGCTACCTCGGCTTCATCACGAAGCACCCCACTCTGCAGAGGTTCGCTTGTCACGTGTTCATCGGTCAAGAATCCACAAGACCCGTCGCCGAAGCTGTCGGGTGAGTTATCCTGCCTCTAAAAATTAATTTTTCTAAAATTATTATCACGAAAAACTCGACCTGGCCGTCACTTAGCGCAAAGTCATGAAAAATTTTCACTTTATGAGTAATTTCTTTATTAATTTGATTATATTTAAATATCGTATTGCAACTAACAATTTAGCAATATGATACAGTTCATATTTAAAAATTTTTTTTTCTAAATCTCCGAAAAATCTCGAGAAGAACGAATAATCTATTATTCGTAGAACATGAGCGATAACTCGAGACTCTCTTCTTTCAGACGCGCTTTTCATCGGTTCTACACGAAATTCATCGAGACTGCTTTCCCGATAGAGGACATCTACATTGAATAAATTGCTCTCAGTCTGACTTATAGTGGCCACGGAGAAAATGATACATCTCACTTCCTCCCCCTTATCCCCTGTATATATTGCCCGTTAGTTGTAGATATAAAATAATAAACGCGAATCAAACACCCAATTTATACATATATTGAATATATGTATATCTATGTATACCTATTGTGTACGGAGCATTTTGGGAAGCGTCACGACGAGCTCGAGCTTCCGTTAACAGTCTATTCTCTCGTTATCCATTTTTCCTTTTATTCGTCGTTTATTATCAATTTCTTTCAATTTCGTGCGTGTGATCCAATACGATCCTACGTACATCGAACAGCGGGAAGAAATTATATTTATTAAATAACACTAAGTAGACGAATTACTTTTATTTCACAGGCATCGTATCGGCTGAAATTGATGATATTTTCATATCGAATTAAAATATATTCTTAATACTTCTCTTAGTTTCTGCTAATAAAATAATGGCAGAATCACACAAACGTAAAATTGACTGAGTGAATGAAGATAGATGCTGATGCTTTAATAGTCGATAAAAATTGATCTATTTTCAATTGCGAAGTTTCATTGTCGAAATTATATTTTTTCACAATTGAAAACAGAACGACTATCTTAACCGTTTAACCGCCAATGTTCCTAATTAGAAAAGTATCATTTTTGACATAAACTTGAGTAAAATATTATACTTGTTAAAAATATATGTATTAATTTTAAAAATAATAAAAATAGAAATATTACAAGAGATTTGTCATTTACAGTACTTTCTAAATTTCATTGAAACAGTTTTTATTAGTCAAAAGTAAACATAAAGTTAAAAATGATTAAAATTTTAATTCCAACAACAATTAAATACGGTTAAATGGTTAAATATCACGATCCATCGTATTATCGAAAGGTATTACACCTTTTTGACTAGACTTCGTGTTTAAGGTTGGAAGAGAGCATGATATATAGAAGAAGACTTCGTTAAAGATCCTCTAATAAGCAGATTTGGTAATCGATAGCGAATTAATTCCTAAAACCCCGATTTCACGACCAAGTTAACCCGCTTAGTGATGCGTAGAAAAAGGGAGTACGACAATAGAGAATGAGAGAGCGTTGGGTCATTTGGAGTTTAGCGAGAGATCGTAGCAGAGAGATCGAGCGATTTGGGGAAGAGAAGTGACGCTTTAACTTTCGGCGCGTATCGATTGTGCTTCTTGCTGATGGCGTTTTTCATCCTAGCAACGAATAGTCATCTAGAACGATCTTCAAACTGTATTGTTCTTATTGTTAGAGAACGGCGAGGCCCACGCGCGTGGGCGCGCCGCTATTTAGAAACTCGTATATTTTTCTATTTTTCTTTGCGGCAGAGAGAGAGAGACTCAACTCCGATCATAAGTTTTACTGTACGAGACAAGTCCCCCCCTCTCAAAAGTTTGTACTCTCGAATCTCCGCGCGACCTGCGTGAGGAAAGAAAATTAACGTTATCGAAACGCACACGGGCTTCTGCATTCGAAGTATCATTAATTGCGCTGCGTCGCAACGTTTTAACAGTGACTTTATACGGCTCTCTGGTGAAAAAATTTTTCATATTTTCTCAGTTTTGTAATAATTGAGACTTGTGAAAAATTCTGCAAAAATTTATAAAATTTCTCAAATAACTACTTTTAGAAATAATTTTCGGAATATTTCAATATCTATATGTATGCAAACTTCTGATAAATTACACAGATTTTCTCATATTTATTCAGATTTTTACAAAGATATGTTGGAGGGAAAAGTCTAAAATATTTTATTCTTAATTTGTCTACATTTTCTTTAAAAACGTTCCAATTTGCGTATAAAAAAATCGAAAAAATTCTGAGCATTCTGAAAATTTTTATGGAAATTCTAATTAATAATATGAAAAATTCTGAGAAATTTTCCCACCAGTGGGAATATGAACCAAATTGCAAGTACGCGCAGCATCGTTGCCGGAAATGCGAGACGATAGGAAAGTAAAAGCGATACCGTCTGCGTGCAAGCGAGATGAGCAGTATCATTATCAATCGATATCTACCGCTATCAATATCCGTTTTTATTTCAATTCGCTATTTCACACTGCCTTTAGGATGTTGCGTACGCAGAGCGCGTGTACGATGTCCCAGTAGTCGCATAAAGTTATCTATTATCAGCATTCGTTTGGTCTTGAACTTCTAATATCGCGGAGCAGCTCACCGACGCGCGACGAATGGATTCGATCGATGAAAAATCGTATTATGATCGACTTTAAATCGACTTCAAATTACGTCGACCAATAACAATTTAACAAAACATCGATGATCTCCAAAACATTTCTTCATCCGTAAATCTTTAGTTATTTCGAAGAGACTTACGGATTCAATATCAGTTTTATATTATCAATATTTCAGGACTAAAGGATTAAAACAATGATTAAAATTATTTTTAATTTAAATTTAATCCTTTAATAATTTTAAAGGATTAAAAGCATCTTGCGATTAAAATTTCTTATTTCTCATTTTTTATGTGATTTTATAACTGGGATCTCTTATTCGCGCCGGGAGAATCTTGTCAATTTACGGACTTCTCCTCGACAATACGAGCTCTGTGCGTTGTCTTACTTGGGATTTGGTGCATGTTAGATAAGTACGACTCACACGCCTCGATTATACAGTATATCAAATAAAAATTGAGAGACAAATTACAGTGATTTCTCATTTTAGGGGACTTATTTCATTTATATCCGCGGTACGTAGAATGTGCCTTTCGTTCGGATCGCCACGAAATGCCGTGCCTTTTCGATCATTTTCTCTAACGTAGCTACGATATTCACCATCGCGTACAAATCTCCACTATTTTTACGACACAGTTATTCCTCTCGAATCTTTTTAAGACACATCACCGAATGGAATAAAATAAAAACGAGCGAGAATCTTCAATAAATTTATTTCCGACAGCTCTCCGCCCATTAAACAATTACCGATAGCAATTACGTAAACGTATTAGAAATTATTCGATTGACTGATTTTTTAATTATCAAAGTCGCTTCGACAATTACGTATTATTGTATCTGAGGCGACAAAATCTTCATCACTATTTTACGTTTGTAAACTAAACGGTTCTGGCGCAAGTTAATTTAATAATAATAATTAAAAAAAAAACCTCGCGACCTTAGTATTTTGAAATGCGGTATATTTCTTTTGTAGATTTGTAAACGAAGACAAGAAGGGTCAAATATAAATCAAACGATGTGATCGACACTTCTACAATATTCATATAATTTCTACATATATTTTTCTTCCAGAGGCAGTATTATTTACAAAAATGTTCCACCTTCTTGAAGTCATTAATTCAGTCTTGACACAATAACTGTACATGTACATGATCCTCCTCCATCATTATATTCCTTTATTCGTCACAATTACATATTTTCCTCTTTTTCATGAATGCGCATACGTATTTCTTTTTTTCGTTATATATTAATATAGAGTAATAGCCGAATTATGCAAACTATACGTTGAATTATTAATTTCCTTCGTTTATCAAAAACGAAAAGATCATCCGATCGGAAAAAAAATGATTTCTCATTTACAATTTTTTTTGACAAGTTCTATCGTGCTCCGCGTTATCAATAATTTCCGAGCGAAATTAATATCTGTATCCGTTCTAAAGCGACTCGACCGTAAACATTTTTATAAATCTCTGCGCAATTTCTTTGAATTCGTTCACAATGTACGCGTATCTTCATTATTTCCGTTCGCCCTCCGCTTTTCTCGACAAGAATTAACCACCTTCAACGTAAAGTAGAAAAAAAGAGAAAAAAAAAATACTTATAGCTGTTTTTAATCCACATACATTGTGTTACGACGCCATAAGCACCAATGCGCGATATAATTAATCGAACATTAATCTATTTTTACATTTTTAATACAATCTATATAATCTTTATATAAAAAAGTTGGAAATATATTAAAATATTCTGGACTTGTGTGTGCCATCTGGCAATATATTACAATATAAAAAAAATGCCAAACTCAACATGTAGAGCCATGATGAAATCAGCGTGAGATGTATTAACATACACATACATATATCCAAGATACGTAAAAATAAAAGCTACGTGAAAAGGATGATAAAAGTAAATAAAATAATTTAGCGGTGGATTTCCTACCGGAGTAGCTCGCCATGCAAATTACGTTCGACGTACCACAGTATAACTCTATCGGATTTTACATAGTGCTTAACAGCAAAAAACATTAAGATTATACATTAGAAAATTTTCTTTTTACAAACGTTCTCGCTCGTATAATTATCGGCCGGCTGAGACTCGTTCAAAATAAATTCACGTGCTCATATATGGATCGTTCCGTTCAAAAAGATGACGCTAACGGGAAATATGTCAACTAATAACGTGTGTGAGCAATCTGCAGGAGAGGTAAGTATAAACTGTAACGTTTGTCGTTCCATTGTATTTTACAAAAAACGTCATTCTTTTATTGTGCACGCAGTATTCAACGAGCCATACACGTCATCGTGAAAATCTACAATTAGTCCTCGCGTCGGTATGCCTAGTGCACGTATGATTACCAGGCATTTACAATATAACATTAAACTCATCTTTGTAAATCGCGCGAGTAACCGAACAGCACGCATATCCTGCTCCGATACGAGCTTCGCTGCAAACTAACATAAATTAAAGAGGTAGAAAAGCACATTTGACTCTCTCTCGATGTAATTTATGACACTGTTAAGAACAATAGTACAAGAGGAATACCTCTCGTCCCAAGTAAGAATCTTCAAAATTCTTGCGTTTTTATAAAACAATAATAACAGTCGGGACTGTACAACTTGATGCTGTGAAGTTCCAAGTGGTACTGACGCGTGCCACGCATTCTGCATTTAATATATGTATACATATACATATAGAGGCGCGCATATGAGAGGAGGTACACAACCACACTTAATCGCCTTTGCTCTTGCTCCTTATAGAAAGAAATCGGAAAGCCACTTATGTGCAATCAGCAGAATATAAAATATAATAACGTAATATATATGTATATATTTACAGCGGTATATAAAGTTCAACTTTATCTTAGCGTATAATGAACCGTAGAGCCGTCTGTGTTGCATTGGTATCCACTTTTTTCTATTAAATATCAACCAGCCGTCCGTTTTATATATCTCTCTTAGTTACCTTAAGATAAAAGAGCTTAGAGGATCTGTTTTTTTTCCTCAATCCCTGTTTCATTGTGATTTACGACAACGTAATCGCATACAAGTAATTTAATTTTCTGCATGCATGCACAATTATGCACATGACTCCATTCCGGAGAAATTTATATGCCTCTACTCCATTTCGTAACAATGAATGAATGAATTCTTAAATGACTACAATGCACGGCGTCGTGTCATACAAACCGTAGTGACGCTTGGTTGTCTTCTCATAAATTATCGCAAATAATGTAAAATGGTATAGCGCATGTTGTAAAAATTAATAGCTGTGACATTCGGATTTTTTAACGATTTTTTGTCAACAATTTCTTTTGTGTGATATCTCTCATAAATAATTTCATAAAAATATCACGACGATACGGAAAAATAGCAAAAACTGGATCTCCATAAAAAGAAACTGTCATATTTCTTGTTTAAATCGACCAACTTTTATTGTTACTTTCTCGTATGTATTCATGCGCAACTAAGATATAAGTATATTTAAACAGGTATTGTTTTAAATGCCCCATCAGGTATAATCACAACCAAGCTGATATATTCAAAGCTACACGACGTTAATACCAGTTATCCCCGGCACGACTGATGACAGTTATGAAAAGTTAGTTTGAGAGAAAGAGAGAAGAGGATGAGGTACACTGAACACAGACAGTTTTAACTTGCCCTTTGTACTATAAGACCGAGTGAGAAATTGGGCATCAAGGGCGATGTTGAGCAAACTTGATGCCCGCTTTACACGCGGTCGTCAATTATGCGAATGTGAACTTCGTACATACAGGTCGATTATAGATACTCCTTTTTTTCAGCGGTGGATTTCCGCATAAAAACGTAGGTTCTCATCGATGACGAGTGATCGGCACGTGAGGGCAGTAAAGCCCTTCTACCGATAAAACCGACAAGGGGTAATAGGCTGCTTCAAATTTCACAATTCCAGCATACGTAACGATCGTAATTATATAGAGGCCTTTACTGACCGATAATCTTGACTTCCTCACTTGACACCAATGTAACATTAAAAACGAGTTAACGAAACTTTTTACAATGAATATAATGCGTGTATACAAAGTGAGTTTTATTTCGTGTGCCAATTATCTCTGCCAATTATCTCAGAAAGTATTGGTTTATTGGAAAAATGTGTATACACAAGTATTTAAAAAAGTTGGGGTACTATTGCAACAGCATATTCTTGAGAATAAATGTAGTAAAAAAGTATAAGCCAAATAAAAAACAGTTTCAGATAAACGTTATTCCAAATAATTAGTAGAAAAAGATGATACAATAAAAAATGGAAGTTTCCATTAAAAAAATTTAACTTGGGCCCTACTTGGGTCCAACACGGATCCCAAAATCTAATAAGATGGTTTATTGGCCTCTCTAAACCCTCCAACTTTTATCCGAAACATTTTTCCAATAAACAAATCTTTTCTGAGATAATTGGCACACGAAATAAAACTCACTTTGTATATACATGTATATATATATATATATAGCATTTGTGTGTATGTGTATGTACATGCATACATACGTATATATGTATATATGCTGTTACATTGTTTCTTTACAAGTGACAATAAAATTCCAAGTCCCACAAGTTGATGCACGATAACAGGAGCATGAAAAACTTACAAAGTATATTAAGATAAATGTACAACAACAGAACGTAGGCATGACAAATTTATATGTATTAAATTCGTGTGTTTCAAATCAGTTCTTTAGTGTAACACAATATAGAAAAAAATGTATTTTTTATTAACTTAATACACATAAGACAGCACGTGACTGCAGATAACAGATATACATTCTAGATGCTCGCCGGGTAATTTTTGTTCGAAAAAAAGAAACGCTTGAACGTTGTCGATTTGAGATCAAATTTAACATTTTTATTTACATGGCCAGTCTTTATATTACCTGTACATGTGGGATCCAAATAAATTTGTAGATCTGTTAAGTGCCAGTGCTGAATATGTTGACAAGTGTATACAATTTCCGTCACTCTCTTATATTAATATCTTTTACATTTTAAACACTTTTACGATATACAATACGTTTATATTCACGCTGACCCGCATCATCATAAGTAATCGCTGGCAACACGATTGGCTAATATGTATTTTATCTTAATAATTGACACACATATACGTCAACCGTATCAACTTCCACGCAATTACTCATTAATGCGGAGGTCAACCAACGATGAAATAAAAATAACGTTTATTAATGTATGTTTGCGTAGTAACATGATATTGGATGGATAGCAAGGCCAGTTAGATCAAAAGTCATTCAAGAAATTATAAAAGATACATATTAAAACCTCACGTATATTATAAAACCTTATTATGCAAATCAATTTTTTTATAAATAAGTATATGAGTCGGTTTAAATGTACTCATTTAAACTCACTTACTCACTTACTTTATATTATTACGTTTAACGTTTCTATGTTTGTAAAATTAAAATATATTTTCAGTGGTTTTCTATTGAATTTATGGAAACTTAAAATTCAGAGATATATTTAGGGTTACCACATTTTGAAAGTATTAAAGAAAATTATAAAAAATAGAATCGTGTATGAAGCAGTAATCGTGACGGGGAAAAGGATAACCAAATAAAAAATGAGATTCGTTTTTTAATGATTAATTTTATATTTGTCATCACTTTTTAATAACACGTGAATGGACTTTCAATTTCCAAACATTACAAGAACAATTAAACGTAAGTAGAATTCTCAGGTACATACAGTTGTAAAACTATCTCCCTAAAAGTAAGGACAAATCCGATCTATAGTGTGGCAACCCTAAGACATATCCTTAAATTTAATATTTTGTTGTTCCATATAAATATGCAATAATAAAATTTACACGATGCGATAAGTCAAAACATTATTCGTTAAAATAACCAAATTGTCTTTTTCACACATTTTCAGTGACGTCCTTTTATAATTATAAAAAATGCCAACACTATGAGTATTATTAATATTTAACATAGATTTGCAATTACAACCGATAGAATAAAGAAAAAGTGAGACTGGTTTCGTATCCATCCGATACAAATATGTAATTGCAGAGGTAGCATTCAAACTCGACCGGACTTGCGGCGAGCGAGTTAGCACGAGAAAAGTGCCATACGCGGCCGTGCTGCATTAAAATCGAATGTATATCATATATACAAGTTCATTATACCGTAAAATTTAAAAATTGCCAACTACATAACACTCGATCGCCGCAGGAAATCTGCCTGAGTAGCGACTGTTATTTATAATGCAGTGCTCGCAGAGGCACATTTCGAGTCGATTTCTGAGACGACACCTCCTATCCCTCCACTGTTGCTCGAGGCTCGGCGGCCGAGCTGCTGATTGCGCATGTTTGTTATGCCGCGGGAGCATTCCTATATCAAAAATATGCTGAGATGATCGTACCTTCTGTTAAACAGTTAAAATTTAATACTAAATTTTATATTATTAATGTACTATGGCTGTGTTCCTTTATTCACTGCCAGTACTGAAAATCTATAGTTACGTGACGCAAACTATATATTTTCAGCACTGTCAGTAAAAAAGAAACACGGGGTATATATGTTCCATAATAATAATAAAATTATGACTTCATACATATATATAATATATGTATATAATACATATATATATATATATATATATATATATATATATATATATAATATTAGACTTAATAATAGAAAATCTAGTGTTCAACTTTTAACCATTTAACTTTTAACTTTTAACTTAACTCTTTTGGCATAGCGTCACGTGCGTGATCGGCAGCTCGGTCGCCGAGCGTGGGGAGATTGGAGGCGTCGCCTTAAAAATCGATTCGAAATGTGCATCTCTTTGCGAGTACAGTTATAATGTATCAACGTTTTAAATAACAGTATACAATGCGGTTTTGTACGATCTTTGCATTATCAGTTAGTGAGCGAAGCACGCGTCCTTCTACATGACGGCGCGCGATAAAGTCCTTAATCCCACGGAGTAAAAACGACAAGAAAAGAAAAAGAATCATTTACATGCGTCGATCACTCGATTATATACTGTGCGAGTTCTTTTTTCAATGTCTTTCCATTCGTTTCTTTTCCACTGGTCAAGGGAAATCGCGGATCGAAAGCGAACACACAAACTGCTTTAGTAATAAGTAAATCACTTGCGGTCAACTTAAGCAACGTCTTGGCTTCTTCGTGAGCTGAGCGGTTTTACACACGGCGCCCGCACTGATGCAAACCTCCATTCGTTGCTGCACTGATAATAATTACCCAGATCTTCGTCGTAAATCTTGATGATATCGATATCCGAGACAGAGAGATCTCAGAACACAAATCGAGGAGGTATTATGCAAATTGCGCGTACGCGAATGCCGAGAGCTTTGTCCTAGTCTTTTAAGGAAAGGATAACTTTTAAAGCTTGTTTCTTATTAATTAAAACAATTTCCGGATGTATCATCATATTAAGCTCGCGTTCTTGAAAGCCGTTTTCGCGAGATGACTTAGAGACCATCCCATTTCTCAGATTCCAAGCTTCTGCTTGGCATTCACTTGCATTTTACAGTGATCCTGTTGTAAAGTTTTAAGCATTTGCTTTTGTATATCATTCTCGGCCTAGAAAATAACGAATAAATAATGAGTAATCTTAATATATTGCGCGATATTTCTTCAAAATCAACCTACCCGTAACTGTGACAAGTTTTCCCTTTGGATACGGAGAGCTGAATTTTTGAGATCACGCGCCAACACGTTCATATGGGACTCGTTCAATGTTATACTGTTTTCTAGCTGACAATGCGTGCGACGTAACTCGTCATTGACTATTTGCTGTAAATTATTGCGTAATTTAGCTTTTGTTTGTGAGATAACTGATCTCTAATCCACATTTTTTAAATTAATTTAATTTATAATAAATCACATTTATCATTGTATACTTACATCATTAGATATTATTTGCTGTATTTTTGCTTCGTTAAAATCTGAAACAATATGAATCAGAATTAATTTGACGAACATACGCCTCCCAAGATATTTATGAATAATATGTAAACTCACTTTCGAAACCTGCAGATCCATTACGGCCGAATATCTTCATCATAAGTTCTGCAAGAGAACAAAATCTATTCAAAAATATGTTATTCATTATATGCAATTGATTCTATAACGCTGTAATGTGACTTAAATTGGGAAATTAAATTTAGCTGGCAATGAGACTTATGAATACAATACACATTCAGTATAGGCTATATCATGTACTATTCAAAGATTACAAAATAGAATATCTCATTTTCTTTAAAACAAAACTCAGTCTCTTACTTTTGGAGATAGAGCAAAGGACAATCCCTTTCTATAAAAATTACATCTTTAATAAAACCAGAATAAAGCCAAAGAAACACATAAAATTGCTTTTCTCCAGGAGACCAAGATTCAATTAGGGCTAGGCGCTATCGAAGAAGTTACTATCGTAATTTACCTGGATTTGTAATTTTTTCCAGTTCCGAACCTAGCAACGTATCCTCCGGCAACTCGAACTGCTCGTGATTTGTTACGACCAGCGGCACAGTGGGATCTACCAATTGTTGATAGTCGTTTCCGACATCGTGCAGAATTGAATTAGGCGCAGATTCCATCGTCAGCAAATGCGAATTGATGTCATTGTACTGATTAAATTCATCCGAGAACGTTCGATACTCAGCCGCGAAAGATTTACATTTCAAATAAGAAATGCGTTGTTGTTCGTTGTTCGCATTTATCGATGCGTATACATCATTGGGTCTCTTTTTACTATGCATCGCCAAAAGATCCTCATTGCTACATATCCTCTTCAATGGACACCGATTGTGCATCTCGATTTTTGACGAGACGATAGAACTGTCGCTCGCGCTGTCGTCGAAGTATTGCAGTACCGACTCCTGCTTTCCCAAACAATTAAATGTCTCTTCGATGCCACGTTCCACCTTGATATTGCATGTGGTGTCGTCGTTTAGAGTGCTTGGCGACAACATATTCACATTGCACTGGTCTATTCTTTCCTGCGCGTTTAAGACGTTCGTATTTTGAGAAATGTCCAAACATGATGTATGATTACGTGACGCGCGAGAGCTCTTACTAGACTTAAGAGCGGCAAGATTTGATTGTGCAGACATATCGGCGTTCTGGATATTGCCATGGCTGTTGGGGGCAGCGTTCATCATTTCAAAATTTGACAAAGACTTGCCGGATGGCATCGCACCCTCCAAACTCGATATCGGGCTTTGCTCCGCGCTACTAGGATTAATCAGTTTTCCGATCGTATGTTTGGATTCTTGCTTCGGAGTTACTTTGCCTTTGCCTTGGATAACAAGGCAGTGGTCGATCTTATTGATACCAATCTTGTTGGCTTGCGCGGCAGCCGGGGGCATACGAGAAGAGAATATAGCAGCCTTCACGTATTGCGTGTGCGGCATCGGCGAGGGGGAGAAACGGTCCTCCGACATAGCCGGTGAGGGTAGGTCGCTGATTAGATGGGTGATAGCATCCTCGAGCTTCGCTGGATCTTCGAGATCACATCTCGGATTCGATGGCTGGGAGTTTGAGTTCTAATAAACCATTATTTTCAGATCGTTAAACAACCTTCTTATTCAAAGTATCATGCACAATGTAAACGAAAGTGTATTATATCTACAAACATGATACATATACAGTTTGACTTACCAATTCTATCGGTGAGTTAATGTCGCTAGCCGGAATAAGACCTCTGTTACTTGCGGACACGGTGGCAGAAAACCTTGCTTTCATCTCTTTCATTAGTTTAATCCCTTCCTCTTCCCTGCGTACAAAATTTTCCCATTGCTTTATGTCGAATATAATACACCTTATATGATATCCGACGTGTTTGCTTTAGCACTTGAAGAACAAAAAGAAGAGCTCTTTCTTCTTGGAAAGATGGGTTGGAGCGAGTAAAAAAGCAGAAATTTCGTTTAATAAATTGTCTCGCGGTCTCAACAATTACTCAACAAGTTTTTTAATTTTGAGTGGTGATAATTCCACAATAATTAGAAAAAAAGATCCTTTAATGTTTATTGCTCGTTAATATCGTTATTCGGATCAATCAAAACCTTGTTCGCCTTGTCACTTGCCCCGCAATCTATTTTAAGATGCGAATACTTACGATACCAAGGTGTTGACGCAAACGAAGGATTCCACTGTTTGCGTATCCTTGTCGAATTCCAAATAACCGTGGGTCCGTAAGTAGATGAATCCATCGTTCTTCGTGACTAACCTGTAGCACGACGTGCCACACGTTTCGGCACGGTCGTACACTACAAATGCATAACAAATCGTGATTAATTACAAGAACAAAATGATATTTGACCCGTTACATCGGACTCTAAATAGGTCGTTTTACATATACTTTGTTGACATATTCAAATTGCAATTGGTTATGGAAATAGCATGTAAAACATCTCATAAACGATCGCGTCGTAAAGCTTGAATCCATTAAAATAATGCTGGCGTAATGCATAATATAACATTATTAATGTAAACTAATGTAAATATACGGCCGTGTACAACTTTAATGGCTTATTCGGAAGTGATAAAATTAGGAAGTGACATAATATTACTCGAATGCTTTAGCTAATTTTTCTTCGAATTTCAAAGAGAGGGGAAGAGAAAGAAAAAAGATCTTGGTATCGGTTGTAAAATGTGACAGCTGCCGAGTGGTGCGGCAAGTATTCCAATGAGGGCTTAGCGCTAATTACATTTAAATGCGGAAACTTACTTTGCCGTAGGCCGATCATCGTCCACCTGAAATCATCCTTGTGCATGAAACTGAACGCGTTCCGGCCCGATACCTCCTCCGACAAGAACCCGGCAACGACGGACACCCTGTGATCGCAAAAAATAATACGCCCGTCGACCAGATGCCGCGTCACGTACTCGTCTTTATTCGCGTCCAGTATCGACAATTCGGTGATGGACCGCTTCTTCGGCATGGTCACTATGCCGGTGAAAACGATGTCGTTGCTGGTTCCCGTGGTTTCTGGAAAAGCCATTCCAAAATCGTCATCATTAGCAAACAATCAGCGATTGCACGAGGTACAAATCAGAGCGAGGTAAAAAGAGAGGATTGTCCCAGGAGAGAATTGGATCAATAAGAAAAATACCATCAGAAAATCGATTAATCTTCTCATCGAGAAGCGATATTTAAATCTACCATCTTGTTGAATTAAATCGGCTAAAGAGTGGCCGAGGTTCGCTTCCAGGGCATTGATCAGGCATTGGACCACAAGATTATTGGAGAAGATAAAAGAGGTTTAAAAATGCAAATACGTAAATCATATTTTACTTTCCCCGAGAGTGAGCTCTATCCGCGGCGAAAATATAATTTCGAACCAGCTTACCGAGATTATTTAACGCCGAAAAGTGGAAAGTTACGTCGGATGTTGGCTTTCCATTAAGTATTCAGGCAGGGAGAGAGTGATTCGAAAGACGTTAAGGAATTCGCGAGCTGAAAAGTGGCGCGACAGGGCCGACAGGTCTGGATATCCAGCGTAATAAGGATCGGCGGGCACGGTTGAAGGCCCGCGCGTGTCGGCCGGTCCGTCTCTCCGAGCGCGTCTCTCTACACGGCGTTTTTCGCCGCGTTTCGGTTCTCATCTTAGACACGAGCGGAAAAGAAAAAAAAATAAGAAGAAAACGAAAGAAGAGCCTACGTTAAACACTCGTGACGCTGCGCCTACGTATCCTCGTCCGCGCGACGGCGAAGGTCTAAATTTAAATACAGGAGTAGCGTAAATATTTGCGATACCCATTTCGAAACCAGCCGTACAGGTTTTTCAGCCGTGTGTCGCGCGATAAAACAAGACCATCGATCCGAGGTATACGCGCACGAGAGTCGCTCACCGCGCGGGACCGTTCGACATGGAATACGTAATGAGGCACGATATTGCTGATTTATACGGAAGGAACGTCTGCGGTTGCCGACGCAACACAGCAGTCACGATAGGATTATTCGAATCGCGATGGGAACGATCTTGTTGTTAGCCGTGCCACGCGATAAAACAGCGTAACCGAGACACTCGGCGGCCGTCGATTGAATCGTAATCGGATTAAACGCCACGTGAACGTAAATGACATTTCGTTCGCAATTGGTTTGTGAATCCGCGATTAGATATCCTCCCTGATCTAAATTACTTAATGGCCGGGGATTTTCTTTTTTTTATCGAACTGATTCATGAATCAATTATCTGACTCGAGTCGCGATAGCTTGTCAAAACTTAACGATTAGACTGTTCTTTCATATTTCAATAAAATATTTTATACAAAGATCGCTAGAATCAGTAGAATCAGAGGGTGAATCCCAACGTGAAGCGGAATAACAACAATCTGAAGTTCAGGTTTTGAGAGGTATCATGTACCTGAGCCATGCTAAAATGCATGCCGATCACGATCGTTCTCCATCACGGTTGTTACGCTTCTTGCGTACCATATTCGAAATGTAACGTTTGTGTTGTATAACGAAATGTAATGTTTGCGTTTTGGATTATGCAAACTAATTAGGATGTAACGTTTATCGCATAACGAACCGTAATGTTTGCGTTTTGGATTATGCAAACTAATCAGGATAATGGACCAGGGCACAATCATAAATTAAGCGACACTGCAGAAGAGAAATAGAAAACAATTTGACGATTAAATTCGTATTCTGACCGCGCTCTTGACGCGCTTCAAATCTTTTCAGATTTATCTTCTAAAGTTAAATTTACCCGACGTATCAAATTCCATTTACGCCAAAACGACGCCAAATCTCAAGCTGTTACGAGATAACATCTTATATCTATCGATGTCGGAAGGACAATCAAGTCCTTACCTCTTTGTCTCCCTCTGCTCCCGCTGACGTCCGCGTTCTTGCAGGCCTCCGCGAGCCGGAGAAGGCCCGAAACGTCGAAGCACTGATGCTGGGTGTGATCGCGCCTGGAGTTGGCGCGTTGCGCCATCCGGATCTGGAAGTGTCGTCTCTGCTCGGAAAAGCGTTTGGTCCTGCTCTCGCTCGTCCGGCGACTGCTCGTCGTCGCGGAGTCCTCGGAGGAGCTGGAACTGTTGTCGTGCGCCAACTCGGACACCTGCGCGACGCCCGCCGGCGACGGCGCCGACATCGGCTGCATCCCGTCGGGGGTGAGATTACGCGTGAGCACGTCATGGTCCTCGGGATGGATGAAATTATATAGGGATTGACCCAGCAGCTCGTTCTGCGAAACACAATTCCGAAGTTCAGAACGTGTGAGAGACTAATTTCCAAGTTTAGATGAATCCGCGCACCGGTGATGACCTTTGTTAACTTGTGACTTATACATATATATCGGCAGTAATACAGTCGCGCAACAGTCGCCTGGTCCCTATATTGTATTAAGGATAAAGATTCATCATTAGAATTACGAGTTACAAGGGAAGTCACGCGCGCGTGCGAGAAACTTTAGTCTCCTACTTATTTTTATCAATCGATCAATTTTACTTTCGCGTTTTCAGAATAAATAAGACGATCGGATAAGTATAATCCGATACTGTGGAACGAGAAGAATCGATGTTCCTTCCTCACCTTCGGTAAAACAATATGGTATCTTCAGTATTTTTCTATAATTACATTTTATTTAAGAAATAAATTAAAATATAATTAAATCGTTCATTAATTAACTTTCGCTATTGCAGCAGAAATAATTATTTCAAGCTGAAGTGTAGCCATTGACGTGTTTAGATTCTATTAATTTTCCATGCATGCACACGGGTGCATCTTTGTGTATTCTCCGAACAGGGGTACTTCAAAGTTTCGTTCGCGAAGTCCTCAGACTCCTTCTGTGAAGGGCTCTACACATCGCGTCAGCCCTCGGACGCGATACCTCGACAACGATGACGACGATGACGACGACGACGATGGAGGCGCACCACGTCGGCGACGGAGCTTGTTTTCGCGGCAGGAGGTTTCTCCTTGAGAACAATACAGCCTGATTGTGAGTGTCTTCTTAAAAAATGAGAGCAAGCCACAAACTACGCTCGCAAACAACTCTCGTCCCCGTCTGTCCTTTTTCCACCTACTCCTCTTTTCTTGCCATCCTTCTCTATCGCCGCCAGTTCTGGCATCTCCTGTACAAGTGGGGCCGAAAGCGAGAGAGAGAAAGAAAGAGAAAGAGATAGAAAGAAGTGGTACTCGGCCGGCTTCCAAGAGCTGGTTCGTTACGGCAGAGTGGCGAATTATCGTTACGCCTGCGAATCTGGAGCGCCACCGGCGAACGCGCCCGCGATCGATATAGCGCGCGGGGGACATTTTTTTACATTTTATTCACGGCCGCCATCCCACCGCCATCCGCCTCGTTGTTTTCTCGCAGAAACACGGAGAAAACCTTCAAGGCTCGCGGGCAGCCAGGGGAGGTGAGAAGCGCGGATAGCGCATATTCGCGGAGCTTTCCCACCCCCGCTACGAACTGCGAATCTGAGAACCCGTGAAATCCGAGAACGAGAATTTGAAACGCGCATTAAAGTCTCCGGCGAATTCTCTAATTCGGCGTGGATCTCTATGGATTTCAATTAATTTTGCCCGGACGATCGGCGCCTCTCGGCGTCGAGCGCCTTCTCATTCTAATAGTGACGTGTGAATGGTTCATCCTTCCTGTTGTTTGTCGTGTGCGATTTTCTGGAAGCGATCTCGGGGTCAATTCACGTAAACACGTGCGACCTTGAACGCAAACATAAGGGCGATAACCCTAAAGTTAGTTAGGCTAGTTTCTAGCGTTTAGAGATACGCGTTCGAAAGAAATATTTCTGGGAAGAATCTCTTGACTCTCCCGCCCTTCCAGACTTTAGATTATTAGGGTTTCGATGCTTCTTTAGCGTCGCTTACACCAACACGATTATCTCCCCACAACTCAATTCAATCCAATGAATGATCGCAGATAGGCTATATATATAACAAGTCATTGCATAACAGAGGGTGAGATTAGCACGCGCCACGAATGAATGGCGAATAAGAGTATTATTAGGGTCCTATGGCTTTTCAAAACGAGCGAAGGACCATTCGGCTAGTCGAAAAAAAGAAGAGATAAATTCGCAAAATTTATTAATAAACAGAAACGAGATTTTTATCTTCCGTGCCGTTTCGTAAAAGAATAACAATTACGCGGATTTGCGTTTGATAGCTCCTCGTAAACCGAGTCTGAAATTGACAGCCAATTTCCTACGAAATCATGGTGCAAGAAGAGAAAAGCCAGAGTTAGAAAGTAAGTAGTTGAAAATGCGGAAATCTCTTCGCAATAACTGTATTATCGAGAGATATAAATGCAAAAACGACGTTATGATCTGCCGAAGAGATCCGAGACCCTTCTCGCTCCTAACATCGTAAATTTTCTCATCCTAATTTATGTGTTTACGTCACAGGCATATTCCTCGAAGCTCGTGATATTTGCCACGTCATATTGTCTTGAAGACCTTGTCTTGAAGATCGAGGGGCTCTTGCGTCAACGGCCTAAACCCACATTTTCCTTGCCGAAAGCACCAAAATTGGTCGCTTAGCTATTCTTAGCGCTCGCACGATCCTATATAGGTACGCCGCCAGGGAGTTTCGCTAAGCGTGGCTCAATGTGACCGTGGGAATCCGAAGATCTTGCGAAATCAAGACCCCGACGGACAGGAGCTTCGTATACCTTCGTATACACGTGCATACGGAACTTCTCCGTTAATAACTAAAAAAAGCATGTAAGCCTTTCTCTCGCGTGTACAATTAATCGCGTTGTTATAAGGTAGTCGTTTTGCAGCACCTATAGAATTGAGTCCAACCGCACCACTATTGTGATATTTTTTTAATTAGTAAATAATTAATTGGGATGTTGCAATATGTTTGTTTTTAATTACCTCATGACGGACTGTTACTTTACTAGGTGCTGCAAAAGGACTACCTTAATTACTTCATGTTCGCGAACAACGGAAAGGATCAATGAAGCGTCTTCGTGAATGTGGTTCTGGATACCGCTTAAAAGATCCGGCTGTACGCCATTGACCTCCTTTGTTTCTAAATTTCGATTATCCGGGGATCCTTATATGTAGGCTGGCGACTCGGTTTCTAATCGATGGGTCGGGTTATTGACTTGATTCCACGCAAACCGTCCGACGAACGTTGAGGTTTCGCACGACCTTTCACTAAGATTGGCAACGTCGTAGAATGGTAGATTCCGATGAAGACACGATGTTGTTGTTTGCGCAGAAAACAAGGATAAACGTTCGCACTTGACAGCATTCATACAATTTCATGAAAGAAATGAGCGAGGGAGAAAAATCAAATCAATGAAATATACAACATCTAAAAATCTAAAAAAAAAACTATACAGATTTAGACTTTCTGACGTATCGAATTTTTCAGACACGTGTGCAACGCTCATGGCAAAAGTTGCTTTAAAATGAACCTTGTTTTTAACATCGGAGTTTGAATCTGACGTAAGATATCTCTATTTTCCCGTTTCTGCATTTGCAATTTCCAATCCGAAGATAAAAATACGAGGTACTTTTTTGAGGTACTATTTATATTTTTTTCTTATCGTCTCTTTTTCGTATATCCATTTAATATCTCCTCAGTGTGTTGCGCAGTTCTATATCCGCATGAAGAATTTCTCAGCTAGTTTCTTTGAGTTCGTCTTATCATAGCGCGCCGAGTCTGAGCGAAATAAAATTATTCTGATCGCTGAGAGAGAGAGAGAGAGAGAGAGAGAGAGAGCAGCGTCACGTGCATAATTACGACGTCTCTCCGATAGTTCGGAAAAGCTGGCACGCCGATCTTGTCGGATGGCGACGCTACGCCAGGGACAAAGAAGCAAGCAGAGCGGGTAGCAAAGCGAGATTCTCGTTATACGTATCTCAATGTCGATCGCGCTAATTATTCCGCATACAATATACTCGTTTAATATCTGTAGCGGATAGTTAGCCGGTCTGATTTTATTGCAAGACATAAATGAGCACGCGCATTATTCCCGTAACGTTCATTACTTGATCCTTAAATCCGCCTCCGGTTAATCACACGCTCCATTTTACGTTCTGATTCTCGCGGCGTTTACCCAATTCCCATCTGGTTAAATTAATATTTCTCGATGAACCAAATTTCGCGTGTTACGATATAGAGTTATCGTTCGTTCTTCTAATGCGAGAAATAGACATTGATGGAATGACGAATAATAATAATTCGTTTAATAATATAATTATATTATTAAGAATTATTATTAAATAATAATTCGTTTAATAATTTATATAACTCTTCTCTTTTGTAAATTAAACAGTATTGCTATTATAGTATAAAGTGTAATAAAGTTAAATCCCATAATGATATCTCTATATCGTTACTTCATTAAACCATATACTATTTAATTAACCAAATATTTAATTAAATTGAAAACAAAAACTCTATAATTTTTAATCCAAGCTATTATCACGCTGTTATATGAAAAATATTTTTACCGGGATTTTTACGTATATTACGTAAAAATATCCGTTGGTTATATTTAAAATATTTAACTGTACCTTCAATCGTTCGGGAGTCATTAGTTAAAAAACAATTAACGTAAACAAAATTCCTTAACATTTCAGTTTCATGTTCCACGAATTAAAATGGATTTCTGCGGAAACTCGCCAAACCCGAGCGAGAGATATGCATATAGATATGCATGAAGTTAAATACACGTGAATTTCCGGGGAAAAGTCGCACGTGGATCCGATGAATAATTACCAAGCGGGATCATCGCACGCTTCATTTGCAGCGACGCAATTTTTCGTCGAAAACGCGCACGAGAGAGAGAGAAACCGGACGTGCAATCTTTTCGCGTACGATTGCGCGCGCGGGCAAATTCCCGCGTACAAATACGCAAAACGAACGTGCTGATGGATATTGGTGGGCACACACGTTTTCATCGCCGAGCGAAAAGGAGCAGAGGGCACAGAGGAGGCCAACACAGAGCGCGCCGCCGGTTGCCATGGGAGCATATTTGCGTTGCACGCATTCATTTGATCGATAATTCCTAACTCCGCGCGCTACAGGGTAGGTCGGTGCTGCAGCTGAGGCTGCAGCTGCGGCCACGAGATCGCGATCGCTGCCCTATGCTGTACACCCTCCCTCGCCCGCCGCTCATCTTGTTGGCGCGCCGCGCCGGCGCGAAAATGCCCGTACACACGCACATTTCAACCGCCGCAGTACAAATACATTGTAAAAAAGATCTACCGCGGAAGAGATGTAGAATTCCGTGAAAATGTCGATGGTGCGTAAATATAGCTTCGGTTAATAGTTGCGAGGTAAATAGTTTTGAGCGATGACAAGCTTCATCTTATCATCGATGCACGAAAAAACGTAATATTAATCGTTTCTATGTTCCGGTAAACAATATATTGAAAAAGTGTACAGGCGCAGGTTCTCTCATTCGTATAATACGCTTGCATTTTTATCTGACGCTACTGCTTATCGAGGCATCGAGGATGAATATTGACGAGTACGCGGTCGATTGAAACAAGGATAATTCTGGCACTCACGATTAATCGGCTTTTCAATTGCTGCGTGCACGAAGGGAGTAAAGGAAACTTAAATCGTTTCGCGATGTTAAGCACTTCAAACATTCAAAATATCAAGGTACAAACGCGATAAGAAATTCATGATTTTCTCGGAACTAATATAATTTATTCGTATCGAAAGTCGATGTCTTCAAGATTATAAATTATTCGACGCTTTCGTTAGTATTCCGGGATGTAAAAACCAATTAAATCCTTCAACACTCTACAGTCTTTTAAAATAAATTCTTCCTCAGCGGAAAATATATCCGCGATATTCGTGCAATTGATAAAATAAAGAGCTTACGGCAAAAAAAGTTTCAAGAGAGAAACATCGGCAAAATTATAGTCCTCGATCATATTAATGGAGATTGATTCTTTATATTGCTAATGATGAGGAAAACTCACCTGAACATGACCGAGATGTTGCTCCACTTGTCGACTGACATAGACGATTTTTCCTGCTGCGGTGACAACGAGGAAGAATCCTTCGCTGTCAACCAGGTGCTGTTATGATTTGAAAAACGAGTCTAGAGTGTTGATCGTCTTGGTCGATCTACATTAGAGATAAATGTTGTATACTCACGTTCACAAAAAATTGCTCCAGATCAAATTGATCTTTGAACAGCGGAGAAGGAAAGTTCATCGAGCCGCTTCCGAGTGCTGTAAATAATGTACAAGATCGTGAGTAATGCTTTTTTTCATACCTGTATAATCGTAATTATAACGATACGAATGAATGATTAACAGCGGATTTATATATAGTTATTCGTAGTCTATAATTATGTTCGGAGCGGTTAAAATATAACAAAATGTAATGCAATATGATAGATAATTCAAATCTCCTAACAATAGAATGTAATAAATAGTAATAATAATAATAGACTATAATGCCATAATAACAAAAATAACAATTCCATAATAATAGACCAGAATTGTTAGAAATGATTCGATAGAGTGAGGCGTAAAAATTTAACGAGTCATTAAGAAAATGATTTATTGGGAGATGCGAGAAATGTTTTCGCAAGGTCGACTTACTGTAGCGCGTCCTCAGAAAGGCGGTAGCTAATCTCAGGATGGATATTTTGTCCATTCTCCTCGAACTTCCAGCAACGCTCGGCACGAGGGTCGCCATCGTCGATATATTTGCGTTGAGGTTGTCGCGGCGTTGCTTCTCCGCCATGTTTCGCGACGCACGTGGATTGCTGTAACAAAGAACGAAAACAAGCGAAATTCAGTGACGTCCACAAATCATTATAGCATACAAAATAGAACAAGTTATTCTATACCTTTGCATTTATAGAAACACATTTCCTTATGCTATAATGACGTAAGTGACACGTATACTTCAAATTTACATTTCCATAAATTCGGGGATAAAATAAATTTGTCGTATAAAATTTCGTACGGATTATCATCTCGAATATTTCGCATGATATGAGGAAAACCGGTTCGATCTTATTAAAAGGATGTCATTGGTTGTAATGACGATAAACATTCTCTGTAGAGAATTCTTATACACAGTGAATTTAATTAAAAGTTGTGAGAAAAATGTGAATTGCAATTATAAAAAAAAGCAACACTTTTTCTTCAACAATAATAATATGCTTCTGTAAAAACTACTAAAATCTAAATATAAGAAACACGTTTTATCTTAATTATATGATGATATATATAAATAAAATTTATAAATAAATATGTATAAATAATCGATCCTAATTAATTATATGTAATCACACGTCTAATTTATCTCCCATAACAAGTATCTTAAATTGTCATTAGTCTCCCACGCAGAAGTCATAACATCTTTATTACATTGTACAGTTTCCCACAATGTACATAAACTGGTATACCATATACTACCATATTGCACAATTATGCACAGAAATAAGGCCATGGCATAAACATGATAATAGTTAATAACATATGTGTATGCATGTACTACTACTTTAATAAACAATCGCGTGTATATCTTACACGTGTGTATATTTATAGCGCTGATACTTTCGAACTATTTTGATGCGTGCGACATGTGTATATATATATATATATAAATATATATATAGGTATATGTGTATATGTACATAACAAATACATGCACACAAATGTATGTGTTTTATATATAAAGCTATATATAAAATTATTTGTTAAACATATTTCAAATATAAATTTCAATTGAGACACCATTAAAGTGCAAGAACGGCCGACTTCATGTTTACTTTTAAATCGTTTATAAGTAGCAAAGTACCAGATATGAGATTAAACAATCGTGGATCTATTTCTTACTGAGAGTACGTCAGTATTTAACAGAAATTCTTTATATCCAATTTGGTTATCCATTTTGCAGGGTATCATTAATGCGGTCCTCTTGATCATCGATCTTGAGATCATATGAGTCATTCTAGCATTTATAATTAAAAGTATCATCGAGATTTCATAAAACATGAAATGTTTTATCAAATTGTCATTTCATAATAAATATTCTTGAACTATATTCATCGTTAAATTCATCATAGTTATGAATTTAGCATAATTGTTATTCATCGATAATTATCAATCCCACATATTCTCAAAGTCCCTAACTAAGACTTCTGTTCCCCAACTATAAACACGATAATATTTATCCCTAACTATAATATCAGTAATAAAAAATTATATAAATATAATATATAAATGAATTTTTTAATATAATATATAATTATATTAATTTTTTAAACCGGATGGGGTTTTTTATTTTCTCCATTTTTTTGCGGTAATTTAACCTTTAGAAACCAGGTAAATGTTTTAATTTTTCGAAAAAAAAAACATTTTTTAATATATGCTAATATATAAAGTAATATTCCAGAAAAAAAAAACTGAAACCAGTCTAAACTCAAAAAATTGACTTCCCGGGTTTTAAAGGTTAAATGTACAACGAGATATGTATGTCTCTCCGGAAGTCTACAAATTACAAAAGGGATCAATAAAAATTTCTTCGAATTATTCGAGCGATTAATCCTGCATTGATAGATTGACATGTTGATGGATTGCTGTAACTTAAATACTACTTCATGAACGTATTGCAGGCTTGCGCAATCGGATATTCAAAAGAAAACAAATGACGTATATTTTTCTCCGCACTAATTGACATATTATCAATCTACTACGTAGAGTACAACGCAATTAATCCGTTCCGTTTATCATTATATCTGTTCGGTGCATGAAATTATATAATTCACATAAATATAATTTAACACATAATTTTGATAACTATCTTTATAATTTGTGGAAACTGAGTGCGTGCGTTCAATTCACAAACACTCTTATTCGGTACAATGTTGCTGGATTATGCGTTACATCATAAGTGTTTGGAAATAACGACCTGTTGCTCGTCCGTGCATACGTATAAAATGATCGAAGTGAGGAAAGCAAGCATGCGTTCGCGGCATCTTGACACGTGCATTTATGGCCCTAATCTTTTTTGCTCGTGCGCTGGAATAGCTTATATAACAGGATCAAAGCTATAACGGCCTAACCCCCCAATAAACCTCTTCGTTATGACTTATGACTAAACCGTGAAAAAGACTATAAAATAAATATACATAATCATGTGGCAACTTCCACTGGTGAGTCGCGGTCAGATATTTAAACCTTCATTTTAAATCACAGTGTTGACTGATCACTTCTTTGGCGCCACGCGCCACGTGCGCGTCACACGGAGATAAAATATATTTTTGTCACGAAGAAAAAGACCGGCGGTGCGGACAATGTTGGATGGACAATCGACAAATATGCGATATAGGTATCTATGCAGCTACAAATATATAACGTTACAATGTGCCCCGTCTAAAAAGGATCAAGCACATTGTTAGGGCGCTATGCGAGGCGCATTCTCGGGTACAAGACAGTTATAGATCAAGGCTAAGGCGGTGGTGATTTCATTCGATTCACGATCTGTTTGCGCGCGCCCGCGAGGTCTTCTCTCTGGAATCGCGCGGCGCGGTCAATTTATCTCTCTCCTCGTCTCGACTTCGGTTATAAATCTCTCAATCGTCCCCGCGAAAGTCAGTCTAATTGGTTTAACACACATTGAATTAATAATTCGCCGTCCGAAATATTTATCTCGCGCGACGCTTCCCCCGCGGAGACACGTCACCGGCAATAAACAATCGGCGCTTTGGCGTAGCAAACTGGTATCCGCTGCGTATCTGGCCGAGTGCCTATTCGATCAACTCCCGAGTATCTCGTGTCGGAAAGCGGAGCGCGCGCTATAAACGTTAACAAACGATATCACGGGGACAGCTCGAGAAACGGGTGGAAAGGGCGAAAGGCGCGATATGACGCGCAAAACGCTGTTTAGGATACGCGGTCGCGTACATGAAATATTTGCAATCTATCGCGATCATTAATCCGCGGAGATAAAAACCGGAGAAATTAAAGATAAGCCGATTGTTTGTTGATACTTGCGAATGGTGCTTGATAAGAAAGTTAAATTAATGTTATCTTCCACAATTGCAAATCACAATGACATCGTATAATCATATGTGAAACATTTAACGCACGAGGGCGGTAATGTTTACGATTATACGACGTTTACGACAAACGGTAGGTTCCTGAAAACCTAGGAAGTGTTGTAGAAATTGTATATCTATTTTGTTGATTATCTGTTAAGTGAAGAGGATGCGCGCGTTATACAGTTGATTGAAGTATGTGCTATAGCATCGATGACGCAGATTAACACTAACGTGAAATGCCATTCAGTACACAGTGTGTCCCATTTTAGTCGATCCGTATGAATATCATTAATATTATCTGCGTATCAAAAACATGCGAAATAAAAGTTAAAGGACTTCGAGCGAAACGTTACATAGCGTAAGTGATTCTTTTACAACGCGCGTTTCGGCCATTAAAAATTGTCCTAAACTTTTAATAAATACAATTAAGATTGTAATTATCATAAAATTTGAATGGATTACTGTAAAAATAATATATCAAAAGTAGATCGCTCTAAAATGATGATACAAGATAATTATCATAAAATTTGGATGAATTACTGTAAAAATAATATATCAAAAGTAGATCGCTTTAAAATGATGATACAAGATTATACTTGCAAAACGTGTAGTTTTATTGAAAGGATAGGCACGTACGACTATAGCGAACGGATTTATTAATTCAAGTAAAAATTGGTGAAAAATTTCTTCTTAATTGCACACAATGTATATTAATAACGCGATTTCCAAAATCAGCGTACAAATGTTATCTGACGACTTTTTACACAATGTCACGATTACTTTGGGCAATTACTCCAATGCTGACCTTGAGTCGCGCCGATAACGCCGTCAAGATTTCGCTTTGACGTTTTGATAGAGTCGTAGTTAAAACAGCTGCGGGGATAGCAGCTTCAAGAGGCACAAAACAGGATAAGAGACGGAGATAATTAATCCAATTCGTAGAACCTTGTCCTAAGCGAGCGAGCATCGCAATTTTCGAGCTCTCGTGCCATGCATCACGTTATCAAGTTGCGCAAATAATAATTCTATTTTCGTCTCAGCGCGCGATAACAGCAATTAGATGAACATCACAGACTCTTTTTCTCGAAAACTTCCGATTGATAATATACACGAGAGATTACGCACGCAATTAAAATAGAAAGACGTTGATGGATATATACATTTTGAAAAGCTAGTTATCATATTTGTTTCACAGATCCGCTAAAAATTACTGCAACTGACGATAGAAGAAAAACGCTGACGATATGTAGAATTTGATGAAAGATTTGCACGCGAATGAGCTGCCGACGTAAATGTCAGCTGTCGAACATATATCCCGGCGTCATAATAATATAATAACGCAACTCTCGCAGGTTGGCAGGACGTATATCTCGGTAGCCGCGACGGTTACACGACAGGCAATAAATATTTAAACCCGCCACGAGAAACAATGGTATGTAAAAATTCAACGACGCCACCGTCGAGCGCATATAGAAGCGACAATACACGAGACAATAACAGCGTTAGCGCAATTTTACGCGGGAATATATATTTCTCGCCGAGGTTGCGAGGAATGCGAGGTAGCAAGCTCGAGTACGGCGGACGGAGGACGGGTGGCGGATGCTTGAACGGCGCGGCGGCGGCCGCGGCGGCGGATCGATTGTTTCGACTCACCCTCGTCAGAAGAGAGTAGCGCGGGTCGAGGTCGCGAAAGTCGCTCTCTCGTCGATTTAGGGACCTAATTAAAACGCGGCGCTGACACCACGCTCTGCGCTTTCTTTTCCCGTCGCGCGGAAAAAGAAACCACGCACGAAATTTATTCGACCCGAACGTCAAGCAAGGCCGTCGAAACGTTTTTTCGGGATGACGTAACCGGTTGCGGATCTTTCGTCAAGGCCGATATGCCGGCGGCAGCGCGATAATATTCATCAATAAACAAGTCTTTATGACCGAGAGACATCGGAAGAATCTCGAAAACGAAGGCAGATCGTTTGCATCAATAAACGATCACGCATATCTATTAATGCCTTGCGCGCGTGGTTTTACTATACCTATATCTTTACTCTCTCTTTCTTGCTTTGGTCCCGTTCGGCGTTCGCGAGCGTGATTTTCAATCGAAACACAGATGCACGTGATGGCATTCGACAAGATCAACTTTACATAACAAGATTTTCGTATTGCGACCTCCGACAATCATAAAGCGCCGAAGAGAATTATGAACGATATCCGTCAATAAATCGCGCGAATCCTCATTTGATTTTCATTTTATTGTATATATTACGATTAACAGAGCAATTAATTGCGTTCTGTGTGACAACGCTTGACAACTACCGTATTTCTTGTTGAATTCAATAACCGGTCCTGTTATTTAAAAAATCAGAAATTGTTAATTAAATGGAACAAAAAAAATTATGATCATACGTCATAAAGTTTACGTATAAAAAAAATAATCCACTAATTAAGCAGAGAGAGAAAGAGAAAGGGAGGAGGCCAGAAAAATTGAAAGTCGTTGATATCTACATCCGTTGTGAATTATTACTAATTATATCATCGGTGGCTATATGGTAATCTGTCTGACACACCATTAAAACGTGAAACGGATATGATCGGTAATTAAAGTGTCACCGTTAATCGATTAGCGAACCGCAGCATGTGATAATGCGAGGATTGTGTAGAATATAATTTTACTATGAATATTAAATATGCGCCATGCAGAGTATACTTGTGTGCGTCATCATGCGTTGAAATTATTCTGGTGGCGTTGCTGACAAAGGCAATTAAGGCAGAGAAGTCATTAATTTGAAGTTAAACTTAATTTTGAAGTCGCTACATCCGCGATAAATTATGTCAGACCAGATGGTTCTTATAAACGCGCCCTTCCAAGTGTAACCGTTTCTATTCCAAGTTATATCATCTGCGTTTTTTCCTTGCGTATATGGCATCCAGACGACATGGGCAAAGCCAACCAAGCCGGAAGGAATTAAAAAGAACGGCGAAACGCGTTCATTAAAAGCATTCATTAGATATATTTATAGATCTATGTTTTTATTGCTTGTAAAGATAAATTAATTTTTAGAAAATAAATTTTTATTTTTTTAAGTACACCGATGCCAACTGATATGCTGTAATTCTCGAAAAAAATCATTTCTACAGTCATAACGTATAATGGAATTTCAGGAGACATTGTAAATCGCCCCTAGAAGCAATTTCTTTGTTATCTACCTCAAGAGCAGTGTAATTGGATGGAAGACTTTTCTCAAGTAGTCAATACCATCTGGTATATTTGGAAGGAATAAAATTTCGTTTGTCTCATTATTTGCAGTTCTGTCCATGATGAAAGTTAAGAAACAAACATCTTAAGCTTAAAAACCATTGAGAGGGTTATACTTGTTTCAAGTAATGAAAAAATGCATAGACCTTGAACTAGTTCTATAAAATCAATGGAAATATATCGACTTTGCATATTACATTAGATCTGATTTAATTTCAGATGAACAATAGCATATATGTAGTAGGCGATATGTGATCTTACGCGAGATAAATGAGTTTCCAAGAAGTATAAGAAAATTCTTCCATTAGGATGTACAATACGGAGAAAAGCGAGTTTCGGAACAATAATGGATTTTTGTAATACGATTTTCGCAGGATTAAATGCATTTTGGCACTCTCTTCTCTGATTCGTCAGCTTTTTCGTCAAGCGAGCAAAATCCGATAACGAAAGAATTTTATTTCAAAAGTAAGGACAAAGAGATAATGTGTGTGTTTGAGTGTGTGTGTGTGTGTGTGTGTGTGTGTGTGTGTGTGTGTGTGTGTGTGTATGAGAGAGAGAAACAGCAAAAAAGTTGTCATGTTGGCAGAATCAAATATAACAGAAACTCTGTATTTCCACATATTCTTTATTTGTCGATGTTTCGTATATTCAGCTCGGTATTTGCGAACTATCTTTCATAGCTCGAAATTTTATTTAATCTTCAAAGGAAACAAACAAATAAATTATAATAACAGTGAACAGAAAGAAATATTTTATATTATCATCTTAAATAATTTAAAAATCAGTTTTTATCTCAAAATATTTATTTCAAAATATAAGCAAAAATTAAATAAAAAATCCATAGCAAATGGAAATTTCAAACACATATTGCTATCAATAACCACGCATATTTAGTCATCTTTCATTTTCGTTTTTATTAATTTATTTCGTTATCATTTGATTCTGATAAATTCATCGGTATACAAAGCGTAGTCAGATTGAATTAATTCCTCGTAATGTAGATCGACCAATTTTGCTTATTTTCAAAAACCATCTAATATCAACTAACCGGGCTGTACAGTTATTTCTTTAGTAAAATGATGCAGTAATAAATAAATATATAGCTCAGCAATAAACGTACGTTATTTATATAATTGAAATATTATATAAATAACTTACTAAATATAATTAAATTCGATTTCGCTTGTTTAATAATTTGTATTTCTTCCTTTATCGATTTTTTTCAGAGCTTTTTATCTTTTCCTCGGCATTATTCCAACATACCTTGTATACGCTACGAATATACATCAGCAAAATAAGCTAAGCTAGTAGGACAAAAGAACAAAAATTTCTGACAAACCCCGTTCTCGCTTCTTCCTTTGTGCTCTACATGCATAAGCACGCACGCATAGGCAAGTAGACGTGAGAGCGTGCGAGAAGTGTCCTGGAATTATAAGTTGGATAGGTCGTGGTAAACGTAACAAGAGCAACACGCCGACGGACATTCTCACATGGATAAAATTCTCGTTGTAAATTTACACTACATACTATTTACTCGATGCAAAAAAGTACTTCGTTAAAACTCAATAAATAATAGAATTTTGTTCTATTTATCAAGTAAAATTAAAAATAATATATTAGCCGAAGAATTGGATTTTTTAATTTTTTAAAATCGAAAAAATGTGTTTAAGAAAATTTTATAAATTCAAAATTTATCTTAAATTTATCTTAAATATACATGATATAAAATTATGCAAATAATATAATTGAAAGTATTGTATAATAGATTATACATGCTAAATAATTGTAGTTTTTTAAATATGAATATTAAATGAAATTTATATTCTATACAAATTCTCCGGATATATCTAAATTTATAGAGAATTATGTAGGTGGTGTGTGATTTATAGAAGAGATTAAAATCACAGCAAATTACCAAGTCTCATGTTAATTACGTTTTGAGGATTGACACATAAACATTATATATCTGCACACGCGGAATACATGTGTAATATGTGCACTGTAAATTATTGCGCGCTATGTATGCATATTCAAAGTACAATAATATATAAAATAGGAATTCTCTAGGAAACGTAATAACCAGACATTCATATGTACGTACGGATATTCCAAGAATAGAAAGAAAGCGCGAATCACTTTATTTATCGCGAATTTCGCTAGCCAAACCTATCATTGCGCGACGCAATGTTTCTAAATGTTCTCCAGATTAATAAACATGGAAACACTTTGATGCTTCGAAAATAACGCCGGCCCGCGACGACGGACGCATATACCTACCATGGAAATGACAGATTGCAGGAGCGCGCGCAATTATCGCGGTAATTAGTGCGTGTTTCATTAAACCCGTGAACGCTCGACACTCGTCCCACGTGAATCATAAGCCATAAGTCCGCGCGGAAACGCGATGGCACAAAGCGCGCATTCAAGTGCACGATCACGATCGTGGGTGGACTATTTCCTTATTGATTCAGGAAACGGTGTATGTGACTTCTGAAGTCTAACGACCGTATGAGAGTTCATGGTCAGAAGTTTATTGCCGTTATCTAGAGACCGGCCAGCGCGCATCGCACGCTCACCGATGATTCAATCAATCGTTACGGAAGGCACGCTTGATGTTTCGACAAGTGCACTGACCGTGTAAAAAGCGAAAGGTTTGGAAGAAATCTCCTTTCGCGATTTAACGATACGACTATTGAACAGATATTTATTCTCGTGACGCGTTTTAAACTTTGCATACATTCGACTTTTGTCTATATTAATTAACAATATATACACACAACATTCCACGAAATACGCATATATCTACATAAATCAAAATAAGTAAAAATAATTAAAAACTTGAAATTAAAAACCCGCGATGTACTTTTGCTATCGTAATATATTTCGCGTACAAAAAATATATACAATTTCTTATATATAAAAATTATGACGCAGCACACGTTTTTATTATTAACTTTCAGCTACAAAGACTCTCAAAGTTTTTAAATTTCCCTCAAACTGATCTACCTTTAAAAAGTATTTGAGGGTAATTCGGATTTTTTCCCCTGCTATTCGTGGAATAAAACGAGAAGACCGTAGCTCCCTTGTTCCAGATCAAGGCATTTCGCTCGGCTGTCAACAAGTCGCTTTCAACGGTGCGCGCTTCGCGCTTCTAATTGGATCGTCAGTATAACGATTTTGGCTACTACGCGGCTTCGTACAACCGCGCGTTTTGACGAATGCATTATATTTGGGCGTAGCCAATCCTCTAGTTGAAATTCGGAAGCTCACCTCCGAATTTTGTCACAATTGACTGTAAATTAAGTTTCGTGACATCTGTTACGAGATGCCAAACAAAATTGGTTGCACGCTCAACAATATGATTTTGCCATCGCGCTGGTGTTTGCCGATCCATCCTTTCGCGCTCGCCGAAATCGCTTCCCTCATCCGAGAGACTTGTACCCTGGGAGGGACATCCGCCCCACGACCCCCATTCTCGGCATGCCGCGCCCTCTTCTCCATCGTCAAGGACACGGGACTT
The DNA here is from genome assembly GCF_030848805.1 of Temnothorax longispinosus. NCBI lineage: Eukaryota > Metazoa > Arthropoda > Insecta > Hymenoptera > Formicidae > Temnothorax > Temnothorax longispinosus. The sequence goes on from NC_092364.1 coordinate 14,802,080, forward strand.
TCGATCCGTCATGGGGAAGGGGTTTCGGTAGGCATGGCTTTGGGAATAGGACAGGACCGGAGAGGAGTCCACGCTCCTGCAGGGATCGATACGGGTTTGCTACCCTCCCACAACGGTCGGTCGACTGATATACACATTCAAGGTCGCTCGACGGAGCGAAATTGTGCGAGACAACAGGCGCGCTCAATTTCACCATTTTTTGGTTCTGCGTATCTTATTATCTTCCGCAACAGTGAATATATTTAGAAATAATTTTCAGTCTTCTATATATATAAAAAAAGCTATTGTTCTTAAAATCTTCAATCTAATTTTACATTGTATACTAAACTAATGTTAAAATTTTAATTAATATCAAATAATCAGATTAATATTAATCTGTTCTACAGAAAAATAAATATCTGTTGGTTTTATGTTGGTTGGAGAGATTTTTCTATTCCTATTATAAAAGCTGTTTTCCTTATAATCTGTACAAACTAAATCTTTAACAATTATGTTAAAAAAAAAAGAGTAAAACATGAAGATAAAAAGATAGTTTGTGATCTAAAAGCATATCTAAATACAGATGAAGTTTCTATCTTTGTATTAAGTTAATATTAACTTTGCATTTGTTTTAACTTAATATTAACATTGCATATTAATTAACAATCTTGGTTCATTAATATCATTGTTATATTCATTATATAAATTTATTTATCTTGCCAAGAATGTTATCATGCGAGATAAACGAGATAACTTAGCCCACTACTTAGAATTTTATCATCACGTATTAAATTCCTGTGGGCGACGCTGTTGATACAGTTCAAAACGATGCATATCTCATTAGCGTTGTGTTACCGAACTACAAAATGACGTCATACGCTATTCCTGTATCACATTAAACTTATACTATATGTGTAGGCACCAGAGATGATTTATTCATTAATGCAATTTTTAATAAAAAAATTTCATAAAAATATTTCATAAAAATATACGGATGTAAAAATTATTCATACGATACTTAATAATATACTCGATCGACATGCGTAATAAAAAAATACTTTAATTTCAATCCCATACTTTATCTTTCTCAGTCAAATTTTATATTTGTTCATTGTAAATTACATATTACATATTTAATATCTAGATCGTAAGATTTAAGAAAGTATTATTTATATTATCTGTATATAAATATAAACTTGATACATTATTTTTACTGTGTGTATTTACTATAAAACAATCTAGAAACAAAATGAACGTTTAGAGAGAGACACTCGCTTCTGGTTGTTAAACAATTTCTTTCGATTTGAAGCAAGTTGAAGGACTCATAGATTCGTGGGGCATGGCCACGTTTGGGCACCGCTGTTGCGAAATTCGGGCGGTGTCGGCGATTGCGTGTGTAGCAGTCGCCCTCCTCTCTTCTCCATGCTCCTCTCCTGCAGTTCTCTCTCTCTCTCTCTCTCTCTCTCTCTCTCTCTCTCTCTCTCGTGCACATCGCCAACGTGGCAGCGTGGCACACACAAGCAAAACCGCGTCCTGCCTCACTGCGAGCCCGCGTAAGTAAGCCTTTCGAATTCGAAGCTCGGTCAACAGCCTCGAATTCTCTCCTCTCTTCGCCTCCCGCACAACCCGAGGCCACATCGCTGCCCCCCCAAGTCTCCCCTCTCGTCAACCCATCCCGTTCCGTTCCGTTGCCCCTCTTGCTCGCGTCAACGCGAAACCGAATCTCTTCTACCAGCGATATCTCCTCTGCCCCCCCCCCCCCGTTCCCTCTTTCCTCCAGCCATCACCCAATCTTTAGGCCCCTTGCCTTCCCCTTATTCACCGGTAGTATCGTAAATCAGCTCTCTCCTCCTTCCTCTCGGCGTTCAGGTCGTAGGACTATCCGGGATTCTCTCTTTCTAAGCTTCCGTCCGCCCTCTTCCTTCCAACCAACTCCTTCGCTCCTCTAACTCCGTTCGTTGCGATGACGCTTTATTTCGTCCGTGTCGCTTCCCCTCGCCGCTCTACCGCCCTCGCCGTGCTTTCGATCTGTTTCTCTCCCCCGCCATGCCGTCCTTTCGTTTTCGCTCATCACACAAACGTTCGTTCGTTCCGTTAGGTTCAGGTCCGGGTTTGGGTGGGGTTCGCTAAACTCGCTACATTGAGAGAACTACATTGGCGCGTTTGGAATGGAGCCGCCATTTTTAGTCGAGAAAACTGCGCACTGTAGCATTATCTTGCGAAAGCAGATCGGAGGGGTACCATTCTACGACCTACGTCCAGCTCTACTATAATTTCAATCTACCGTCTCACGACCATGAATAAATAACACGGAATAAACCTCCGTGGCCTCACATGAATAAAAATGACGATAATAGACGTCGAGTCAAAGAGTGCGTAGACTCGTAAGCCTGCTTTACTTTATAAACTGCATTTACCATAAAATACATAATTTTTTCATTGATTCTTATTTTAAATCATCTAGTTCAATTAAATGCAATATTTTAAACAAAACTAGGAAAAAAAATCTTGTATCACGTTACACTAATTAAAATTTCCACGCGCTTTAATGTTTCTTTTATTACTCGGCGATTGTTATAAATAAATTTTGTAATTCTATAATGGATGGGGAAGATATCTCCTATTAAGCAGGCGACATGTTATTCATCGCCATGCATACGTGATCGTATTACATCACAATAGTCGGACTGAAAGCTGTCTGTTAATATTCCAGACAGTCGTAGGTCGGGATAAGTTACGTATCGATCGACATTGAAGCATCTCCCAACGACGGGGATACTAAGGCTCTAGCGAGAATTATACTGAAACGATACAATCTATTTAGGATCCGTCGTTTTGGCACACTTACATCTGGCCCCGACACTTGCGCATTTTCCGTTCAACGTAACGTGCGTTTCTGTGTACAGCTATCAGATCGCGTATTTAGCGACGTTAATCCGTGAGATGTGACATAACGGCGGAAGCGATTGTAACGCGGTAGATAATTCACGGGGTGCAAAGTTTTATCGATCCCGGACGAAAGCTTCGGCAGGGAGGGGAGAACCACGAGAGTTCCTGGCGCTCGATATTTCGGCTCGCGGATTATTCCAGAAGGGTCCCCCTTTTCTCTACTCATCTCTCTCTCTCTCTCTCTCTCTCTCTCTCTCTCTCTCTCTCTCTCGGTCTCTCTCTTTATCCCTCTGTTTCTCTTCCCCTCGCCGTTTCACCCATCGCAACTCATCCTCCAACTCGACTGGATTCGCGCGCCCTTTGTGTCTCGAGCCACCACCAACCGTGGACCATGACCATCCTTGCGCCGGTATATGTTGAGGAAAGTGGTTGTCAGTCGGTGCGTGCAGTAGGGCCGGATTTCGAAATAACGTGTGGGGTCTTCTCGTTGTGCCCGGTTGTAAATCCGACGACGAGACGTAAGGAAAATGCGTAAAATCCGATATAACGACGAATCATGATTCAAATTCTGTCCCATCAAATATTCTTTCCCTTCTTCCGGTCTATCTTATCGCGATGATTTACGCACGAGAATAGTTTTATTATGTAGCTCACTTGGCAACGTTCCTCTCTCATATTTATCGCATTTCGATCGACGCAGGAGAAACTCGTGCATAACTTGTATAACTTGCGTAATAGTGTACAACTAGCGTTTTGTTTTACGTTTCGCTTCGATGTGATTTCGTTCCCGCTTGTCTCTTCGTTCTCTACCCGACCATCATTCATTATCGAGTTGCCAAGAAGAAGTATTTCACGCGAGTTATGTAATTTTTTTTTTTTCGTTAGAATATTCAACATCTCAGTCATACAGAATTTCGTAATGTAGGAAAAATCTAAGAATATAAACAATGGTTATGTAAACGACGCATTAATTTTTGCACTGCAATATTACGCGATTATTTGTTCGCGTTTAATCGCTAAATGCAAAACTATCGTAATGTCGCATACGAAATCGATAATGCCGCGCCTTTTTCCATATATGTCAAATTTCCGTCGCCACTTTCGCGCGTGTGTAAGAAATAATATGTCTTTAGAAAATTATGTACGCACAAAAATGATGCTATCTAACTAACAACGTTAAATAGTGTAGTTTGGATTAGGTAACTAATTTTAGATTTCTATATTTTGAGTTGATCTAAATTCTGTAATAACATTAGAAAAATTAGTTCTAAAAGTTAGAACATCATGATACAATTAAGAAAATCAACTATAAATTTCTATACTCTCCTATACAATACATTATCGTGCGTGTTGTTATATATATTTCGTCTGGTTCCATTAGAAGTATCGTGTCGGACACACCCCAGCTACCTCTTCGATCGAACTTCGTATCTCTCCGCCGAGTCCGAACCAAGTTCGACCATGACCACTCCTTGGCAAGGTGCGTAAGGGTGCTGGAAGAGGGTAGCTACAAAAGTCTGAAAGGAGCGACGGTTCTGAGAAAGACAAAACCACAGAGAGATCGTAAAACCCACAACTCCATTATACCACCCTTCTCAGTCTGTTTGTTGCTCACGATTCCTCGAAATTAGGAGTCCGCGGTGGTATAATAGGCGGTCTGGCGCTCTACAAAGTGCCTCGATATATATATATATATATATATATTCCTAATGAGATCTTATACTTAATGTAATTTAGCATAGCTAGAAAGTTGGCAAGTATTTAACATTGACTATTCAAGTCTTTTAAAAACCCTCGAGACAAAACTTCTAGGGTTTCCAAAGTAACGGAAGACTTGCTCTCGAAGTCATTTTCAAAATAGCCGTTTTAATGAAGGCTTCTTCTAAGAAGGTCAAGCTATTTAACGTTAAGCTATTTAATATTAATTAATACAATCCTGCTGCAACGATATTCTGCATTGAGTTAATAAATAATTTATCACCATCTTAATTATTAAAAAGTTTCGTGTGAAAAATAATTATTTTATGTAATATCGTTTTTAATTATGTGATTGTTTTCAATTTTATAAATAAATATCATGGAATGTAAAATGCAGAATCTAATTAACCCGTTACTAAAATTATTGCGCGTGCGACTAGTATATTTCTCAATAATTAAAAGTAAAAATATATTAATGTTGCTGATAATATAGAATACTTCTATTGAATCAATTAAAAATTGATCAGATCATATTTCTGTAAAAATTACAGAAATGCTTATTATAATACAGATATTCTTTACTAAAAATTAGAATCTTTTCAAAGCAATTGACGGATCAGTTTCTACAAGATTTCATGATAATCTTAGCAGACTCTGCAGAGATGAGAGATTAGATATTCGATAAGAAACAAACAATGTTCCACCGAGGAGAGTGCAATCTTATTACGGATCAACTGCCTTTTTAGAACCAACCGATATTCACGAACAAGACCGGCGGCAATTTAACTTCTCTCGGTCTGAGTCCTTAGAAGACTATCTTCACGACGTTAATACGCCTGCCGGGTGTTTACCATCATCCCTTATACCGTGCGGCCAACGAGCAGTATATAGCTTCAGCATGTAATGAGACTTAGAAGATAGCGAGAATTGCGGAAACGGATCGAATAATAAAGCTTCATCTACTGGCCAGTGTTTATTAAACAAGATTGAACTTGTCGATCGTATCGCGGAATCCTCATTTCATCCCCTGTGCACGTATGCTTGGTTCACAAATATCGAATTGTTAACATTGCAGAACACAAGAACCAATATCGCGTAAATATTTCTCAATATGCGAAATTCCGTGAAGCTCGTACGACGATATCAGTTGTTGAAGCGTGAAACAGATATAGATACGACGAATCGACATATCGATTACGCGGCACGGTTCAAAGAATCCCAGGTAGGAAGAGACTCCAAAGCATCAGTTATGCAATTCGACATCGAAAGAAAAACGGGCTTCATTATGCAATCGCGTTGCGATCAATTTATTCGTCGAGTGCACTTCATATTAATTGAAAGATAATTTTCCGCTGTTTATTTGTAAGTTCTGTGCTTTTGCCCTCCGTTGGAAGTTAAAGCGTAGAATATTAATAATGAAGAAGGTAAAAGCTTTCGTTCAAGAATCAAGGTAAAACCATATTCTACAAAGAATCTTTGCTTGTTCAAGAGATTCTGTTTTAACTTTTGCTTTAATAATTCATTACAGAAACATCGTAATCATACTTTTGATAAAAGTTTCTTGTTTTTCATTAGTTATCTTATTGTGAACATTTGCATAATATCTGAAGCAACTGGATAATTTTCGTTATCTTGCGTAGAAAATCAATTCCGATTAGAATACGGCTGCGGAGGGCGAGCTCGAAGCAAGTAATTGCAGGGCGTTGAGAACCTCTAACTTTTTAAAAATAACCGGCGAAAACGCGATCGCGCGCGTAAATCCACACTCGTGAAATCTCCCGAGCGGATGTTTCGCATGTCGCTCGTAATTCGCGAAGATAAATACGATATATAGTACTTGAAAAATTCCGAATATATCCGCCTCCCGCTAAAATATGTAAACAGAATAAAATAATTTATGCACTTCTGAAACAGAACCAAAATTCATAACCCTTTATCTTGATTTATGATTTATTTCTTGAACGTTATATATAATTAATTCAATACGAGATATCATATACATATTATTATAGCACAAGGTTGTAAAATAAAACATGAATATTAAAATAAACTTCATTAAATTATGCACATCTACTTAAATAGAAGAATTGTTTGTATAACATTAAAATAAACAATAACATTTTTTCTCATAATACATAAATATTTTCAATATCTTCATAATTTATTATATGATATTAATATTTATCATTAGTAATTTATAACATTTATTGGTATAACATTTGAGAGTATTTTTTATTAACAATTTCTTGAAAATGTGTAAATTTTTTTTCAAGGACCCAATTACACACTGAGACTGCTATTTCGATCAAAGCTGGCCATGACGTTTTCGAGAATCAACGTACAATTCATTCACAAGTGCTAGGTTATCCTCGACTTCGTCTCGAGTATATAAATCGAGTGCGATTTTTTCGTTAAGCGAATAAAATGTTTGTATATTTTTGATGCGCGTTTTGTCGATTACATCGAAAATAACAATGATATTCGATACGGCACGGAATCACGTTCCTCACTTCTTACGGATCGTCAATGGATGCTAAATTTGCGACGATTATCATTGGAGGGGTATTATTTTGAAAGGCGCTTTCAGAAACAGTCGAGTTTTTGGCAAGCACAAAATTGTCGGATTGTGCGTGCTCCACATCATCAGATAACACGTAACGCTGTGCATTTTGAACAAAAAGACTATAATAATGATGGTCATAATGATTCTTCGCGGCTACCTGTTTACATTATCGCCACTTTTAGAGTGAAATTTTTAAACGCGACGATAAGTCTTCTGTTTTTGACGAACCGGTCATTTCAAGGAAAACCATAGCAAAGGTTATTGAGAATACCATAATAATAAACAGCTGAATATTTTAAACAGATCTTGCCTGATGATATCTACAATGTTGAAGTTCGTTTATTATTTTCGAATGGTAATATACATATGAATACGGGATATTTAAGCCGTCGATAAGATCTTGCCTGATGATATTTACAATTTTGAAGTTCGTTTATTCTTTTCGAATGGTAATATACATATGAATACGGGATATTTAAAAGCCGTCAATAAGATAAATTAAAATTAAATTACTGTTTATGATAAATTAAAGTTAAACTGTTTGGCGAAATAAATAAAAATTTTATTATCGCTCTTGTGGTAATATGAATTAAAATGAAATCATCGTTTTATAAGTAGATGACAAGTAGTTGTTTTTCTTATATAAGCAGATATAAGCAGTTTTATTTCTATATCAAATTGCAAGTTGCAAGTTGCAAAAAATTGTGTTAAAAAAAATTGCTACTAAGTCTTAAATCATTTATATTGAAAGATATAAAATATTTAAATACAAAACACAAGCGTATTGTATAAAAAAATCTTCACGGAGAAAATTTTATGTTAATTTATAATACAATTTTAAATTTATTTTACTGTTTTTTGTATTATCGGTGGACCATCATGACTTTATAGAATAAATTATAGTACAACGTAGTAAAATTTAAAACTTACCTAAAATGTTTAATCATTTGCCATAGTAAAAATTCGTAGGTGCAAAGTTATAATCTTCGTTATGTATTATTGTAAAATGTTGTAATTGTTTATAGAATAAATTATAGTACAACATAGCAAAATTTAAAACTTTCCTACAAATGTTTTATCATTTGCCATAGTAAAAATTCATAGGTGCAAAGTTATAATCAGAGACCGGATCGCGGTGCCGTTTCTCCCCCTTCAAGCGCGTGCTAGCGGCCGAGCGCCGTAAGAAGCAGTACCGTCTATGCCGCGCCAGTCTAGCGGTGTGACGTAGCAAAGAGGGCACCGTCACATAGAGTATAATAATATTTATACTCTATATGACGGTGCCCCCTTCGCCACGTCACACCGCTAGATCGGCGCGGCATAGACGGTACTGCTTCTTACGGCGCTCGGCTGCTAGCACGTGCTTGGAGGGGTGAAAACGGCACCGCGATCCGGTCTCTGGTCATAACTTTCATTATGTATTATTGTAAAATGTTGTAATGGTAAATTTCAATTTTTATAATTTTGACAATGTATTTTTTATTTATTTATTTTTATTACTTTTTTCTTGAATCCTTCCCTTTTCCTTCTTTTCACATTTATTTATAATTAGTAATATTTTATTTATTATTAAACGGACAAAATAAATATACAATTTTACTTAAATCTAATAAAAATTTATTCATACAAATACAGGTAGAAAATAAAATTTATAGATTCACATTCATAATTCATAAACACCAAATTTTCATATATCTTATATCCAGAGTTTTGGTATATATTTGTTACCATTAAGAGATTTAATTTGGCATGTAATTATTACTGTATGTGATATTTGTTGCAATTGAATACAGTTTCTATGAAAATCTTGACCATCAATTATTTCATAAGCTTCATAATGTTCATCGAAATGACATGATTTCTGTTATTATTAATATATTCTCATTTGATTGCGAAATTAAATCTGTCACTTTGTGAAGAATAGGTCCATTTTTTTATGGAATCATAAAGATTGTATTGCGCTTTATGTAACAATTATCTCGTTTAATCATTTTAAAGTCTGAATAATACCGAAACTTGAATCAATATTATGTGATAAATGTGAAATATTTGCAATATTATCAGTTTGTTTTGAACTTATCTCGTAAGGTGCACATGTTACTTTTTTTGTTAATAATCGGTGACTTAATTTTAATTGATGTCGTAATGCTACAGTGTAACAAATATTAATTTGCTAATAGCAGAATGTGCAATAATTTTACCTTCTCGATGTTCGCTCTTAAAACGCATAGAACAAATGTTCCATAACGGACCTAATAGTCTCATTCTTTCTGGATAGTGTATAGCAATATAATGTTTAAACTTGAGATTTTCCGAAAATAATTCAATACGTAAATGCAAATATTCTTCTATTTCTGCAACTAATAAATCATGTTCATTAACATGAATTACTGTAGCAGTAACAATAGAAGTAATTCGTTTTAATACAAGGTATAGATTCCAATATTTGTTTTCTCTATCTATTAAATAACCAATTATAAGTCCTAAATAATTTACAAAGGTGAGCATTTCAGCGGATGACATTTGAAGGCGTTTATTTTTCAAATGGGTTTGACTAATTTCGACTGGTTTATTTTTTTCATTTTTATCAAAAGGAAAACATTAAATTAAAATATTTAATTGCGTCAAAGTAAATTTATTTTCAATATTAATAAAATGATTTATAAGAAGTGCACAATCGTAAGAAATTATCCCTTCTAAAAAGTCGTATTGTACATCGACGCTCATATTTTGAAATAAATCATAATTTGGCACAGAATTGAAAACACATGATTTCTTCACCCCGCTTTTAGAAATATTACATTGTTTTATACATGTACATTATGACTTTTATTATCTCTCGGTTTACAATCACGTTCATATAATACTTTTTTAATATCATTTTGATGCGTTAAACAAAATCTGCAGAAGTAATTCGCGTGAAAAGACTCACTAAAACCAAGAATGCTATGTAGACCTAAGTTGTCACCAAGAATAAGTTCAAGAGAAAAATAAACTCGACTAGTTTGTCCATTATGATAAATTTCTATACCTTGTTGTTGTAACAAACAAAGCTCATCAACTGCTTTGTAAAAAATAGATGCATTAGTAAAAGTTTCTCTATCCAATGTATTGAATAAAATAAAAGAAAAATATTGTCTAATTTTGTACGAAGTTCCGGAGGTAGGCAAAGCACACTCATGTATACAGCCCCACATTTGGCTACACCTTTGTGGCTACCCAAAGGATTGTTAGATTCGTAATCATCATAATATATAGCTACAAGAAATACAATTTTGTCACCGAATAAAATCTTTTTATTTTCCCAAAGAGATCCTTGCATGAAATTGTACTTTATTTTATTCGTATTGTCTTCAAGCTCTTTAATGTAATTCAGAGTACGAGAAAAAATGTCAGGAAGTTCAAAAAAAGCTTTCAAAACTTTAGAAATTGGAATAAACTGAACAGATACCGGAATAGTTTTATAAATTACAGTGTCATTTTGCAGCTGATACTCTTTTCGTTCTCCAATTTTGCAAGTTTCAGGTAATATAATGTATTAGTTTTTTCAAATTCTTTAAACATCGTCGTTCAGTTTCATATGTCTCTAAAGACGTAGTAAATTTTTAACAGTATTCAGTATAGATTGAAGCTTTTCTGATGAAACATTTTCTATTAGCAATTGTTCGTGAAGATAATTTTGTAATATCCCAAATGATAATTTAAATAATTTTGAAAAGTGTATTATTATTTCCATAACTTTTATTCGTGGAATTTCGGACATATCGTATAATCTTGAAAAAAAATATTAATAATTCTAATTCGTACGATTTCATATTCTCTGGAAGCTTAGTTAATGCAGACTGTTCATTTAGAAATTCCGTCATTGTTAAACCTGGTTGATTTGACATCTGAATAGTAATATCATTAGATAGTTCATTATGTTCTTCATTTGAAAATTCATTTAGATCAATGTTCACTTCATCTCTTGCAATTTCGTTACAAAAATTTGTGTTTTTTGTGTCATCAGAAACATTGGATAGAGAATTATTAGTACTAAAATCGCGACTTTTAGAAATTGATTTTATCTTCCGAGAAATTGGATATTTTTTTGGCGAATGAACATTATAACGATGTCTTTTAAAGGATCTAAATTGCGAATAAGCTTTTGAACAAAATTCTTCTGCGCACCGAAAAACTTTTTCTTCTGAGTGAACCAACTGAATATGACGTATTAATTCGGTATTATGCGCAAAATCCCACTTACAAATAAAGCAAAGCATTTGTTTTACTGAAACCGTTTCAGTTTTCAAAATAAAAATATGTACAACGTTGTTATCTACTGGTATTATTGTGTATTAATGATTTCACAAATTTCACCTATAATTGCTCGCAAAGCTATTGGAACAGTATCCCCGCGGTTTTTAATATTATAATAACCTTGTTGAAGAAACATCCACAAAGAATATGCATTTGGTGGATATTCGCAGTCGAGAGCAAAACAAATTTTGAGGGCAAAATCTATCGCACGTAGACACGAACCTGTGTTTGAAACAGTGTAGACCCTATTATTTAAAATAATATATGACGCCGTATTTCCAAGGATAGGTCCAACAATTACAGGAACTGGTTGTTGAGCAAGAATACTTCCAACTTTACGTGTAGTTAAATTCAATATAGTTTCTAAGGTACCAGCAGACTATTAACAAAAGAAATATAAAAATATTAATTTTTTAAAATAAAAATGGTAAAAGGAAATAAATTAATATAAAATGTTATATAAAATTTTATAGAAAATAACTCACTTCCAAATGAATAAGAAATGAATTTCGTCGTTCTTCAAATGATTGTTTGCCTAAAGTTGTATCAGGATTATTCTCAATATTTTTAGATTTTCTCTTTCTTCGTGATCCAGCAGGAATTAAATACGGCAACAAATAAAACAAACTTGTATCTTGACAATCTGCAATAAACAATCAATTTCAATTTTGCTCGAAGTTGTAAAAAAATATTTAGAGTAATTTAGTAAAAATAAAATTGAAAACAAACCAGGTGACAATGTTGATAGAAAATGGACAAGACCTTTATCTTCTGCATTTGTTATTTTTAATGTTGACAGTTTTTTTTATTAGTTTGAGTGCGGGCGCACTACGATGCAGCACAATGTTCGCCGATAGCTCAGAAGGCAACGGCACGAGAGCGTGCACACTACGACGTAGCACAATGTCCGCCGATAACTCGAAAGGCAACGGCACGAGAGCGTGCACACTACGACGTAGCACAATGTCCGCCGATAGCTCGGAAGGCAACGGCACGAGCGTACACACTACGACGCAGCACAATGTCCGCCGATAACTCGAAAGGCAACAGCATGAGAGCGTGCACACTACGACGCAGCAAAATGTTCGCCGATAGTTCGGAAGGCAACGGCACGAAAGCGAGCTACGACCTACGACGCGATCACAATGTCTGCCGTATACGCGTTACGCGTCCAACATTCACGTATATGCTTCTGGCTTCGGCTGCCGCGTTTAACTGTTCGACAAGATCGTTCAGGTTCAGGCTCGACCCGCTCGACAAGATCTTGCAAAAAACGTTTATTTCTTTCCCCTTCCCTCGAATTTTTAACATTGAGTTACCGAATTTGAAATGTTTACATAATCTTCATGTAATTTTTACTATGGCAACACTGCTTTTTATTATATGAATAAAGTAATTTTTGTGAAAACGCTGCTCGAGCTATATTTTAAAGTGGAAAGAGTTAATTTTTACTATGGTGTACAGGAAAATTTATTCGGTATATATTTTTTACTTCTCTTTATAATTCTAACTTTTATACAGCAAGTTTTTGCTTTGAGACATACAAATTTTTACTATGAGAAAGCGTAAAAATTGCGTTGCTTTATTGTTTTTAAAATAATGGTCATAGCATTTAAACTTAAAATTCCTTGATGGTCCGTAGTTAGTGAGATAGCATAGTAATATTTACTATAAAATTTTCTCCGTGTTCTATTGTATTTAAAAATACAGACTCTGTTTTTAAAATGTCACATAATCATTGTTTCAACAAAAAATATATTTTTTCCAATGATAATTTATTTGTTTCAAAAACTCCTTATATAGAATAAAACATCCTTATAGAATTTTGAAGTTCTTTTTTTATTATAATATGCGACTTAAATGAGAGTCGATGCATGATTTCAATCTTAATGAATCTTTATTAACCGAACTACGCGTGAAGTTACTTGGACAAGCCGCGGATTGACGCATTCCAGGGACGATTATGTCATAACGGCGCCGAAAAGAAAGTCCGTCCGACGACGATAATTAGTCTCAATTATTGGTCGAGGCAAATATGACATATGAGGCGACGATGACAACGGACTTCGCACGACGGTCACATCAAAACAACGAGGAGGCCATTTGTGGTCGTTTGTGCCGTTAGGAACGGAGAGAGACTCGAAGGACGCCTGACGTGAATCTCTAAACACCCGCCACTCGTCGCTCTCGCGAAAGGATACGGATTTCCGATCCGTTCTTTCGCTCGTTCTTTCCCTCGTTGCTAAATTTCCGCGTGTATAGTCGATCCTCAAATATCACAGTAAGGAAAAGATTTCGCTCTGGGTGGTCAATTAGCGTGACAACTCCAACGGTACTTTTTTTATCATTATGCACTGTTTACATCGTTTGCGCTATAAATAAAGTTCGCATCCGCATGCACGGTCGGTCATGAATACAAATCACATTTTGCTCTATCTCTCTCTCTCTCTCTCTCTCTCTGCGCACTGATTAGTGGCGGTATAATAATAATCCCTTACAATAAGCATATGTAAATCCCAATGCGTTACGTTAATTAATCACTTTGTAATACAGAAATAACTGTCCAAATCTAAAATCCCGCGAAATTGGCAGTACATTATCGACTTCACGCTATCGTAATTTCAGGCGCTTATCGACACCGCGGCCGTACGATATGTGATGCGTTACATAAACAGTAACCGATTAATTTTTATCAGCGAGGAGAGGTAAGCAGTTTTTTTTTGCGGCAGACCGCGATGCGCGTTACGTATGCAGCGCGCATTAGGCGCATTACGACGCACATTAACCATAAATGCGCCGCGTCGCTGCAGCTGAGAACCGACGAAACCGGCGGATTGATATACACGAAATAATTACGTTGGAGGCGCGCTCGCGTATAATACAGTCGCGTTACCCGGCTCAATTAAGAGGGAATCGCGCAAATTTCGTTTTCCCTTTGCTCCGATACCGCGATAAGTATTATTTACACGCTCGAAGAAAGACCGACGAGACGTAACATCGACCTGGCCCAGCCCGGCATGCATGGCATGGCGCGGCAACGAACCGTAATTCGCTAAAAGTCTCTCTCGCGTGTCCGCAATCGCGCTTCGTGCGAAATTAACGTCGCAATTAAGAGGTGGAGCAGACGATTATGCGCACTTTCCAACAACTACATATTTTTCGGACGGACCTTATCGAAGGATTCTGCTTTTTACTTCCCCCGTTCAATCCGTCAAAAAAATAAGAACAAGAAATTAAATTACGTTGCTACTTTAAGCTGACAAGGTCTAATTGGAAGGTAATAATAGAACCTATGCTATTCTTATATATGTTAAATTGACGATAAATTTTTTACTGCGTCTACGTTCTTATTTCCACATTAATCAATTGTATGATTTGAATAAAGTACCAATTGACATCATAAAACTACGCTTAGAATATCAATAATTCATACTATATGTCTTTCCGCGCTTCTCTCAGTAATATAAATTCGTTTTGTGATATTATGATAAGATAATACCAGTTGCAAATTAATCGAAGAATTTAATGCAATGTAACATTTCTGACTATTCATTCTTCAAGCAATTTACATGAGTAAACTAGGCTAAGGCCGGTATTTATAATCCAATCTTATATTTTAAGACCGTCTTAGGTACAATCTTAAGATACTATCTATAAACCAATCACAAAGCCCTATATTGACATTATACTTAAGAATAAACTATGAATACGGGCCTAAGAAACTTAAGCCATCGATGAAACTTATACATATATACTAAGTTACATTGTAAGTTACATTTTGAAAATTTATCTAAGGTACTCGACCATGATGATCAGGTCTGAGTTTTAATGTTCGCAATCATTTTTGTAGATAAGTGCTAAACAAAAAAAAAACAGGATAAAATGCGAAGGATAAAACGTAGTTGAAGAATGAGGAAGAGGAGTGTAATTCGGAAATTGGAACGAAGTCGTACGCGAAGTACCGTGATCCACGTGTGTTTAACAGAAAGGTCACAAGTGCGCCAAAGTGTGGACAGCTGTCGCTCAGAGTCAAGAACTTATTAACGAGGCTGCCGATCGAGGGACGAACATTGTTTAGTCAGTTGCATTCGCTCATATGTGACCATCGAAAAGACGATACACGAGTCCATTACATATATGTCCGGCTTCGTTTCTGAAAAACCGATTTCAATTGTTTTCTGGAAGTTATCCAGTAATCGTTCGCGAATTTTACGACATGCACTAGATACGTTGAAAGATAGAGGGAATAACATGGTCCAAGAAAAGCCAAGAAAATTATTTACTTGATAATAAATAGTTTTTGGTGTTTGGTTTCAACAAAAATTTATATTTTCATATTCTTATCGTAGTTTCCTTTCATCCTTTGCAGTCAAACTTTTCTCAACAGCATATAAAAATTTTTTACTTGTTTTTTAACTTGTGTATTTTAAAAAATTATTTCGACGTCTATATAAATTAAAAAAGAAACGTATTAACAGTAAATACGTGATAAAAATATATAAGTTATGTCATACACTATCTAGCAGAAAAAGGAATTACGCTAGTGCGACTCACATTTAATCGATTATATATTTAACACTAAATGTGTTAAATATATTTTTGCTTAATAGTTATGTCTCGTGGCAGAATCGAATTCTTCATACTAGAAAAGCAAAACAAAAAAAATGTTTTCATATTTACTATAAATTTAGCGTTAAATAAAGATATATTAGACCCCAGGATTAGAAAAAGTAAATCAAATCTCATTATCGTTTAATATATCGCCTGATAATGATTCGTTCAAGAATATTATAAGATAGTAAAATGCGATTACACAAGGTTTATTGCCAAAAATCTTCCGCGAATCAATCGTATAATCGTCAATATGAACATTTTCTCTCACTTCCCACTTTTATTATTTCAAATTTTGAGCACACTCCATCCAATAAAATATCACATTTTTCACATCGCGAGAAGTTACCTTATCACAATTGGACTATTTTTTTTAACGTTTGAAACAAAATATTTCTAAAAATTTATCGTGATTCTTTGTGACAAAAATTGTGATCGGTGCGTGTTTTGATACAATCAGAATTTAAAGTAATTCACTGAAAAAAAGGCTTGGTTATAATAATCCAGGCTTGGTTAATGTGACCAAGCTACCTGGTGAAATAGCTTCAACTAAACGTATAGGTGAATGTGACGAAATAATTTGGTTAATGTTAACAAATAATTGTAATAAAACCTGATATATTTGGTAATTATTGGCAAAGATTGGTAATTATTACCAAGTAATGATAAATGTAACCAAACAGTTTGGTAACTATAAACTGATAGTTTATTAATAATTATCAAATAGTTTAGGAAATATTATCAAACTACTCTGATAATTATAACAAAATGAGTTGCTAAATGTAAACAAATTTTTTGTTAATAGTTATTAAATTTTGTATATTATATATCCGAGCATTCGTACCTACATACTCGTTCATCACTCGCGAAATTGCATCGTAAAACTACAGTTTTCGCGAAAGTACATTGTAAAGTTCTAAGAAATTAGTGAATTAGAAAATCTTCTCTTAATTTGGGGACTTAAACATCTCATTGAGGTATTAAAAGGTTAACCTTTAAAAGGTTAACCTATAACACATCAATGAGATAGTCAAATTAAGAGAAAATTTTCTAATTCACTCATTTTTTAGAACTTTAAAATGTACTTTCGCGAAAACTGTAGAGTTTTACGATGCACTTTCGCGAGTGATAAACGAGTATGTACAGGCACGAATGCTTGGATCGACGAACATGTATGAACTGGTTCAGGCTCATGAGACAAATGCAGCACGATCGGAACAATAAACTGACAGCTTTCGTAAAGAATAATCTGAATTAGCAATACTTACTAAATTTATAGTAATATTTACTAAATAACCAAATTGCTTACTAAATAATTGAGTAACTGTCAACAAACCAATCAGATAAGGCTTTTTAAGACAATTTAGTACTAATTATCAAACTGTTTGTTATTTATCACTAAGCTATTTGATAATAAGTACTATATAATTTAGTTGGCTCAACTAAACGCAAAATTGGCTCTTTCAAAATGTTTATAATTATTACAAAATGTTTTGTTATTAATATTATATTCGGTAATAATAATCAAATATTTTAAAAAGAACTGTTACTAAGTGTATCTCACAAGATTACCAAGAATTTTTTTTTCAGTGTTCGTGTCAGGTGTCTCATGTTTATATTCGTATAAACAATACCTACATATTTCGTGCTAATAAATTTAACGGAAATACGGGAATTGATAATAATCATCTGGAAGTTTTCACGTTAGTTAAATTCGTTTTTGCTGTTAGAAATGAAATTTGTGTTGTTGAAAAGCGACGGGGCGGCGATTAATAAATTTCACGAGTAACAAAGTTCACCACGTTATAACCGCGCACTGACGCCGAGCGTCCGTTCCAAAAACTAATTACCCCCGCAAATTGTTAGGAAGCGATCGCTCGTTTGCATCATTAACATCGTTAGGGTCACCGCAAAACGACAAAATAAATCGATCGCGAAACCGCTGCTCGGAAAAATCGACGGATAAATATCGCGAAATGATAAATAAGCAATAGAAAAGGACTGTTGTTTGCCGGCCACTCGAATTAGGTTTATTTTCGTGTACGGCTACACGAGCGCGATATTATTTCCGTCCTACCCAATATAACTATAACGACGCTCCCTTTTACAGCCCTTCTGCCGCTCGCGTCATCGGAGACGAGGCGGTTGAAGTAGGTAAAAGTAATTTGCTAATGGATGCAATTTTTTCTTCATTCACGAGCGAGCATGCTATTGCGATGGCGGTAGAGTGGAGTTGGTGGTTTATAATTCCCCGCGATTCTAATACAAAATGTTCAAAAGTCGCTCGCGAAAAAATTTTGCCGCCACGCAAAAACCGCTGCGGCACGGCTACCACCATACGCGATCACCGATGGCGCGTTCCGGCTCTCTCCGCGAGCTCTAAGTAATTGAATTGCGCGCTACGTAACGTTACAATGCGAGTTCGGTATTACCCGATAGTAATATATAGTGTCCGCGATATATAGCAGCACGATTCGTGGTTCGTCGCGCGCACAAGCGACATAAACGACGCACGAAGCGAATAAAGACGCGCCAATTAACGACGACAAAGCATCGACCGTCGTCGAACAAAATGGAAATTTAACACAGAGATAGGTACGTAGTGCGCGCACTACGTCATTACAAATTAGTTTTAATAAAATGGCGTAAATGATTCTTTTCAAAAGAAGAGATCGATTCAGTGAATATATGAAATAGGAATCCTACATAATTTCGCGGAAAATTCAAATTTATACGTCTTTTTTGAAATACATTAATAAGTAAAAATTAATGAAAAAAATTGACGAAATTCGATAAAAATTTTTATCTGGATATTTTCTAATATGAGAATAATAAAATAATGCGCGGAATTTATCACAGAGATATTATTCTCGCTTTATATTATCACTCAATATTTTCCATTGTATTAAAAAAAAATAGTCGGAATTTTTTGATCCAGCGGTATAGCGAAATCAATAACACGGTATAAAAGAGTGCTTATTTATTACAGCGAGTTACGCTGCATTAAAATTGTCGATTGTCGTAAATAACGGTGTTGCGATCGTTTAGCTGGAATAAAACATTTCATTTGTAACGCCGTGCAATGCAGTCAGTTGCGAGGCATTTTGATACTTAATCACTTCGGTGCTTTGTTGAACTGTTTCAACGCGGTCTGTTTAATCGCGCTACTAATACGATCTTCGTGAACTTGTGTAATAACTACCAGCGCTGCAGCGCAAGATTGCTGCATCAAGAGTTTTTATCGAGTATACTGCATGTAATTTTCTCATGTCGCCGGCAACCGATCATTCACATTTGAAGGATACGGGATATCTATCTTACATAACGTAATTTCTCGTACGTGTCAGAAAAGTCTTCTAAAAATACATAGTAGAGACATGATGGAGAGTGGTAATTTCGTCATCAATGATCTGTCATACGACGTAAACTGATAGTAAAATAACATACAATCTTCGAATATCTCTCCAACGCATTAAACTCGTAATCTAAAAACCCTATTTTGAATCACACACTACTGCGAGACACCAATTTGTTACCAGTCTCTGGGAAAAATATAATCCACTTTGGGGCCCACGATTTTAGATAATCAAATTATTTGGATATCGTAATTCTAATTAACATTTTATTTAGTGCCCCTTAAGTAAAAATTATTTTTGCGTTAAATGAATATCGACAGAACTAATTGAGAGAATTGACTAGTATAACTTAAAAATCTTTGAAATAGATAGAATAGCTAATTACGATTATTACGGCCCCAAAGTGGGTTATTTCCATCTTTATTTTTCCCAGAGTATTACAATACATAAACAACAACTTTATTCAGGCTCTGTTTTGCTTCTTCTTCGTCAGGTACAATAATTTACTTTGTTACGAGAGCCTGATGCTTCTGATGAATTAAGTCATCTAATCATGATTCGGCCCGGCAAATTTTGGCACAAAGAGACTTTTCTCCGCCGTACAGTCACTCAACTTGATTGGTCATTTGATTTATATACTCGACGTGCTGAATCCTGATAAGCGCTGACCGCGAATAATGAACCGAAACAATGGCAATGAGTTATGGTATCAAACTCAATTTCTCGATAGCGCTGCGAAGTGTAACGTTTTATTAGCTGTACGCATAATTGGAGAGGTCGTGTGTGCGGTAGGCTGATCAATTAACGTTGATGAACGTTGCGAGTTCGTTCCATAATCAATCGGCGTGGTCGGTCTATTCGGGCAATTACTCGCTGTACTCAACTATGCTCGATAGACAGATCATAATGACATGACTAAACTATTTGAATCGCTAAGAAATTGCAATAATAGAGAGTGCAACAATATTGCGTACTATAAAGACAATAATTTGAAACCATAGATTTTAACCTCAATAGATGAAGTAAAAAGTTACAATGTAATAACGAAACATTTATTTCACATCCAATCAATTGTGAATGTTCAGCATAAAGGAAAGATGGCGTATAACAAACAATGCAATTATGAAAAAACTATCGCATAGTGCTCATCGTATTGCTTTATCGTGAGATAACTTTTTTTTTTAATTTGTCGCCTGCTTTGTTACTTAGCAACAGAATCATGAAGAGTGTGATTTTCGAATCACTACAATGATTGAAATTCGCAATTATTTAAATAATATTAAAGTAAAATCATATAATCGTATGATGAAAGACGAGGTTTTACTCTCTGCAACTTAGCTTCTCAATGGCAGAGCATTGCTGCGTAATGAGAGGCCTAAAGGTATAAATTTGGATTTATAACTTTATAGTTCTAATTAGACGCTAAAATATCCGTCATTATAACTTTGCGCGCTCGTTATGTATTACTACCAAAAGTTTGTTGCAGACAGTATATCTCTCAAAATAAATAATTCTTATTTACAGGTAATGCTAAAAATTTCATGGACATAAAACATTAATTTCGGGGAAAATAGCATATCTTTTTAGTTCCTCATGATACTTCTCAATCTACTTCGCTTCGATAAAATCCAAGTTTCTCAATATTAACGAGCGTATTTGGGATCCGTATCGGATCGCAGTACGATTTAGCTGCTCGTACACGACGTTAAACGGTAAATCGATTTTTCATATCCGGCAACCGACATTTATAACTGGACTTTCCCATGTGTAACACATTTTTAACGTTTCCAATTGATGGGGAACTTCATAGAAAGAAGTATTCCCTTTGATTGCGCGCGGAAATATGAAAACTGGACTATCTCGTGTGTTGGAGACCATCCCGCGACCGCCGAATGGACCCACCTCCGGCGAGCGAATGGCGAACGTCTCTCAATTAACGCGACAAAGTTAATTAAACGTCAGAATGTCGATTCGTCTCTCGTGCGCCGGAGCCTGTATGAACGTCATTTTACATCCTCTATTTGTTAGACACTGACATCGACGGTTACGATCGTCGATGGTTACTGGCTCTTCCCTCTCGCGTGCTGCAGTAGCGCGATATTAAATGGGTTTCTGTTAAAAATGTAACTGTTCGTTCTCTCGACGATAAATATTACGCTTATACCATAGAAGCACATGGAGATTGCTTTATGCGTTGTAATTGCAAATTTAATTAATTTCGACTTTTACATCAACGACTGCTGGAGTTCGTAATTGAATCTTTTCCAAGATCTTTTACCTAATACAAAGGTAGAAAATGATGGAAATTGTGAAATCATTTCTAAATCATTGTATCTTTTTAAGCGCTAACAAACAAACATTCACGATCTAGTGGAATTTTGAACAAACTTTCAGGCTGTAATAAAATATGAAACAATAGAATCTCTCTATTTGCATTCTACATCAAGTGCAATAAATTCATCCTGTAAAGTCAATTTTTCTCTCCTTCGACAAAGAAATTTTGGTTCAAAATTTTCCAACGCAGAGCAGAGCTTTTTTTCAATTTTACAGTACAACTGCAACAAAACTTTCACAATATACCATTGTAATACAATAGTCTCCTTTCATCGAAAACACAGCCCGCGGCGCGGCGTATCCGACACGTGGCCAAATTCTTATCGGACGTGATGCCGTCTGTAAACCAGATCCCAGACTTCATCCGCCAGACAAGCGATACGTCTCGACGGCTGAAAGCGATCTTGGGATGCAGACGCTTCGCGTGTCCTTCGTCGTCATTCGTGGACATTTTTATGCCGTAGCGCGTGCCGTAGCGTCTTCCGGATGCGACAGCAAGTTTCGCTTTTGTTGGTCCTCGCGTGGAGAAAGAGGATCCAGAATGGAAACATCCGTGCATTCTGCCGAGAGAAATGCTACCGTAGGTATAAACGCGATGCCAACTGAGAGGCTACGTTGTAGAAAATAAAGTCTTATGTTTCGTGACGTGAGGATGTGCATGATATATTTTTAATTTTTATTTAAGTACTTACGAATCCAACGATTATATTTATAAGTAGTGTCTATAAGTAGCGTTCCACAAATTCAAAGAAATAAATTGAACTTGACATTAAAATAAAGTATAAGCTAGCATTTGTACAATAAAAGTAAATGATTTTTTAAAATTACAGCAATAAGCATTTAATTGCTCATAAAAATTAATGTAAAAAACATCAACTTAAAAACTAAGATTTATAAAACGCTTCTTGGTGCAATTTATCGCTTTAAAATTTCTTGTCAAGTGTCAAATTTATGTGAAAATTAACAGCTGTCACTATAATGTGACTGTGATATAAAGCTGCATTAAAATCGGTTTTGTAACGTGAAAAATGAATCATTTGTGCGGTGATTTATGGCTTTGAAGGAAGTCATTAGATAAGAATAGCGACGAGACTCGATTTTTCCTTGAATACTTAACATGGATAAGCTTAATTGGCGAAACCGATGACTTGATTGACGGGTCGGTT
Source organism: Temnothorax longispinosus (assembly GCF_030848805.1). Classification (NCBI taxonomy): domain Eukaryota; kingdom Metazoa; phylum Arthropoda; class Insecta; order Hymenoptera; family Formicidae; genus Temnothorax; species Temnothorax longispinosus. The sequence goes on from NC_092364.1 coordinate 14,824,975, forward strand.
TATAGAATATTGGCACTTCAACACTTGTATGATATCGCGTGCCGGCACAATAATGATCAATGTTTCCGTAAAAAAATTTATACGGCAAAATTCTCAAAAATAAATTTTGAGCTGCGCACGTTATTGGGATATGTGTTTGTTCGACAAATCGTTGATTGAAAAATTCGTGCGAACACAGTTGTAAATATAGTATACATCATAGTATACACCGTACATAATATAAAATATCATAAAACATGTATAAGTTAAAGATAACGCGGCCTTCGAATAAATTTTCCATTTTCACGGGAAATGTCCAAATGATTTTGTCGATTCATGAAAAACGACGTAGCGCAAGTGATAATCATTCGCTATAAAAAGAAAAAAAAGTAGTTCATTGTAATAAGAACCACCTAACCTCAAGATTAAAAATAGGTCTTCACGATTTAATTTATTACTCAATTCTTAGATTTTCATTAAACGCAATTTAGCGCATTTCGATTGTCATCTCAATTAATATCGAAAGGACTTGAAACCCCAAGATAATCACTCCGATACCGATAGATCTAGCTCTTTATAAATTAATAGCAATTAACAAATATAAAATATATTCTTCTATAATTGTAACTAAAAAAAAATTAAAATTTTGGAATTATAAGAACTATTGTGGAATAAGTTAAGGCTATATTTTTGTACATTATTTTATGTAATCCTCAATTATATTTTTTATTAAAATCACCCGTAATCATAAACAAAAAACTGCGAAAAATAAAAATGTTCTTTTTGCACTCCTGAAAAAAGCTAAAGTTTTTTCTAAATCTCAACTTTTCGATTAATCTCATCGAGATTATATTGGCTTACCATGCCTTCGTACAATACCATCTATATATGGTCACTGACAAACGTAACGTTAAATAAAAATATCAATGCGGGCCAAAGGGTTTAAAGCCGGAAATCAACCGACGGTACGTGACGTCCTTGTACTTGAAATGTCAGCGGCGAAACCGTCAGCATTTTAATCGCGGCATCATCAGATAACGTCCCGAAGAACGGAGGATCGTGCGACTATTATCATTTATCATCGACGACAATATTATAAAAAATGTACAATCGAGAAAAGAACTCTGCTGTCGCGAGACGCGCCCAATCATTTAAACGAATCTTTGTGAGGACCAGATCAAATTAAAAAACGTTACATAATTTTGCCCTGGGATTACCCATCTTCTGTGACTCGAATATCTATATATACATATATAAGGCAGATTAATCTTTTTTCTTCCCGCTCATAATTATCTGTACACTTTTGTCCGGTTATCGATCCGTCTGGGGAACAACAGGTAAATTCGGTCGCCCACCGTCGTAATAACCGGTGACTAGCTTTCGGGGAACGCGGTTTTTTTTTCAGCGCCCGCTATTTGGCAACAGAAAAAGAGAAAGTACGATCAAACGAAGAGCGCGTCTGGCCTGGCCTCTCTTCCGCCGCTCATGTGTCGAGACTTTTCTGAAGCTCTTCCAGCCGAACGTTCACGACGCCCGTAATTTCGCCCGGGCTTGCTCTTTTCTCTTTCGTTTTATTTTCTCAACAGGCTCGGATAATCCAGCGCGCGCCTAATGCGGCGCGCACGTATAACGCCGTTATACGCGCCCACGCGTGCGACGATTTTTCGGGCCTCTTACCCTCATGCGGGGGGTACCTTGTCGCGCTTTTTACGTGCGTCCGACCGCCCACCACTTATCGTTAGCGAGTGTAATGTTGTCTCTGATGAGCGCCCTGGGCCGAAAATCCGTCGTTTACATACGGCTTTAATACCTACGCGATTCAAAGTTTCCCAAAAATTGTATTGTAAAGCTGGAGCGGTAAGATTACAAAAAGTTTTAAATGCAAATTTATTTCTTTAATATAATCCCTCAAGTTATTAAAATTAGGTATTTAAATTGGCTATTGGAATTGCAAATAATAAGCAAGAATATATCATAAGTTATAAACTTTCAATGTAAATAAACAGTAAAGAGTTATACTAGAATAATTTCCGAGAATAGAGATGTTGTCAAATTAGTTCGGTGAGACTATAGTTTCAGGAAATCGTAAGTGCAGTGTTAGGTTTATGTTTCGTAAGACGATCTCTACCAGCAGGAACGGACTTGAGACAGTATGCGTGACTTAACGTTATACGTTGCTTCGCGTACAATTATCGTCGTTAAAAGCTGAAATTGTATTGAGACGTTGCGTAATAACTTGACACAGGTTATCCATAATAGTGAGCATATTAAATGCACACCATAGCTACGAATTAATCGAAATTGCTATGTAACTGTGATTGCATTTGTTAATTATGAGTCAAGAGCGCACCGGGAGAATACTCGAGCTACAATTTAATCACGTAAATTGCGCTCGCATTGCTCAATACATATCGTTGACTTGAATTATCAATATCAGTTTGCAAGTGGCATTCTTTTCGCAAAACAAATTATATTTCGCGCGTACGCTGCGAATGAGCCAATCGTAAATATCAGCTGATCGCAAAGAAACGCAATAAATTGATTCCTCCGTGCCAGGAGAGATTGCGAACTCAGTATTGATACAAAGGATATTGATATATCTATGAATATAGAGGAGCTCGCACTACTCGCGGCAAGTATACTGAAAGCAGATAAGCTGGAGGAGGATCTTCTATCGCGAACACATTCTAAGCATCTGACCAAGCGATTACTATGTGTATCGCTTTGATTCCTGGATCCAGTGATCCAACTGAGATCTATCTCGTGAAGCTCTACTGAAGCAGTAATATTTAAAGGATTCCGTATTCATGTACGAGAATTTCCATCTGATAGACTGCGTAGTCACGCATATCGCGAACAATGCGTGCCACACACGCTGAGAATTTCTTAGCATGGAAACGGCTTGTGTAACAGTTCCTAGTCGAGACGACGACTACGTGTTACGTTTTAAGAAGGAGCTTTGTTATGTATATTATCATGATCATGACGACCCTGCAAACGTTTTACATTCTTATTTTAGAGAAGATACTATAAAGAATAGTTCACAAGCGAGCAGCGCAAACTAAAATGGAAAAAAAATAAAAATTCAAAAAAAATTATTAATTTGCTAAGAAATTATTAATTCTGTTGCAGCTACTTATTATTATTATAATTAAAGAACAAAATTTTATCTCATTTCCATCCCTGAGTTTCTTTTTCATCAAATATTTTTGAAAGTGGATACAAGTATTCATTATTTTTATCGATTTAAGTATAAATAATCTTTGTCATTATTATATAAATCCAGAATTTTTTGCGATTTATTTTGAGAATGCAACGAAGATTATTGTGCACCTCATTATCGGTTTAATAAACCGAAAGAGACCGTAATACTGATCGACATTGCAACTGCCACGCGAGTGAACGAGCTATTTGCAAATAAGCGTTTCTGCACTTCTGTTTTCTCTTTCTGCTCCTGACATCGGAGCGAAATCTTAATCCTCGCAGAGGCAATTAAAACTTTCGAACCCGAGTTCAACTTCGTCGAAGCTGTCCTCAGTTAAAAAGTGAGCGCGAAACGCGAGCGAAAGAGGGAATGACAGATAGACAGGTATGTATATATCTTTTTCTGAACGTTATCACGCGCGACGCGATGCGACGCACGAACGAGAAATTTTCCACGATTGCACCTTAGTGTGCGATTTCGACGCGCATCACGTGACTTTTTATAGACAGTGCGATCAGCGGCTTCGCGAAAAATGCACTTCTCGCGACTTTCGATCTGACGGAATTCGACTCTCTTCAATTATTTTTAACTTTAATGAGTTATGGCGGAAATATCTTCAACACCTCAACACACCATTTCTCGTATTCCAACTTGACGTTTAATTTAATATTATAGCAAATATTAATACTTAAGAATTATATTCCTTTAGCATGTTTTTAGAGAAATACTAAATTTAATGAAAAATATTATATTTACAAAGATTGTTATATGAGAGATAGTAATTTTCAGGAGATGCGCTCACTTAAAATTAGAAAAAAATAAAATTAAAATTAACAAAATTAAGATATTTTTTATTTATCTAATATAGAAAGCCACAAGAGTATATCATCAATATTACGCAGAATATATAGCTGTCGTATTTATTGACGGCGGCAAAAAACTTCCATAACAAAGCATCGATAAAAATTATTGTAAAAAACAATAAATAAATATTATATAACAGATCGTTAATGTTTTTACTCAGCGTTTGTATACTGATACCCATGTGTATACTGATACTCTCCATCGATGTCCAGCTAATATCGAAGGTAGAACAGACACTCGCAATGGCATATTATTTCGTATTTCGACATTTCCCGGAAAGCAGTAGCGGATGATAGCCGCGCGAATATAACTCATCACGGAAATGAATTCGCGGTACAACACACGCGGTGGATTATTGCGCGGAGGTAATTTCACCGGTGGGTAAAATGAGAAGCGTACAAAAGCGCATTCGTGTTGAATGCTAGGAAACACGTTGCAGCATCAATTGCATTGCGTCCGTATAATACTCCGCTTTTTAGCTCCCTTGTCAAAGAACGTTATTCAGGCAGTAATCTTATTAACGTGCGCATTTTATTGCTGCGTTGTCGGGTGATTCTTGTTTATTGCGAGAAAGCGCATGCGATGCAGGTTCATAAGGGAAAACACATAAAACCACGGGTGCGAGGAAGCTTAGCTATTATGTCGATCAAAATCTTATCATTTTGCGAGATTATGAAGTAAAATCCGAGAATGCAGTCGCACATTGAATTTCAAACGCGACTCAAATGCATTTTTATATCGCACAAAAACAAAAATAAGAAAATTAAAAACTAAATATTGGTAAAAATAAAAAAGTGATACAAAAACTTAAAAAAACAACCAAAAAAACTGAAGATTCGTAACACTATTGCTCCCTTCGCGAAATATAAAATGACATTTAAAAATGATATTTAGAAATGACATTTACGTAAAGTTCGCAAATTGGTTAAAAATTTAAATTTGCTATTATTATTATATTTACCAACTATTACTTGCAATTTTGTTTTGAACCCATCGTGAGAGTTCACGTTAACATGACATTTCTGTTATCGACAGGTACGAACTGCCAGGTACGAGCGAAGAATGATGATGCTGCGGGGTACATGCAGAGAGCTAGGATAAACGTTGCGGTAGGACGAAAGAGGAAGAGCGAGAGAGAGATAGAAAAAGAGAGATAGAAAAAGAGAGAGAGAGAGAGAGAGAGAGAGAGAGAGAGAGAGAAGAAGAAGGAAAAGAGCGTGGAGGTTGCGGTAGGACCTAGGACCTGTTGCACAAGAAGAGAAAGCACTCTCGATCGTCACGAATACAAATAATCTGGAGAAACGAGCGCGCCGAGACTGAGTGTACATCACAGTCGGTCTCTCACGATATACGCGTTTCGCTAGATAACGTCTAAAATTAATCCAGCACCGATAAGGCTCGTTGAGGCTCGAGTCATCTCTTCATTAAAGTTCTTTCGTGAAATTTTTTAGATATAAATCTTTATACAAATATTTCGCAAGAGTAGTTTAGAGACTGATGAGATATTTTTTATTCTTTTGAATTTCTTTTCCATTGATGTACAGAGAACAAATAAAAGCATATTTGAAAAACAAGTTTAATGTTTTCACAGGCTAAATTAAACGATGCGTATAATAGTGAAGACAAATAAATTGAAGACAAAAATTATACCAATTTTTTTCTCTATAGAAATAATAAAATTTTCACGTATTTTTTTTTCATAAAACGTGCAAATTCACGCATTTTGAAAGATAATAGTTACGCGCAAATGCGTATATATGTACTCGTATTCATGTTAATTAAGTGAGAAGATATGTGCATGTATACTTTGTAACGACCTTTGATCAATAGTATATTGCGTATAATTTCAAGGCGATATCTTATGTAAAAAAATTGTAAAAAGTCCATGTACTATACATTACTTATAGTGTACTATACATTATTTATAAAAAAAATCTTTTGGCGTCTTACATAATTTTATAGTCGAATATGTATAAAACAAGTATTGAGGAGTATTCGAGGGTGAGCATTTTCGACAAATGATAAACGACTTCCAAACGAACTCGCGTGTTCTAATTACAATCTGTGTAACCGGCGTGTCAATTTTGGAAAGTGCGAACTCTACGATCGACTTTGCGTAATCATTTTACAATGATATAAATGAAATTAAGTCACGCGCATATGCAAGCGCATGCAAGCGGATGCGCGCACGCAAATGCCGCGCAAAAAGAAGTCGCAACACAGTTGCAAGGTTATTTTAAGATGCAAATTACGAGCGGTTAAAAACAAATGAACAGTGTGTCATAAGATATCGAGGAGTATGCGAAACGACCCGATGTATAATTGTGCATTAGACATTGTCGCGAAAGATTATGCCTTATCACCGGAAGACCGAGAAATAGCGAAAGGTAAAGGGAAACAGATAAAAAAATATGTATATATATATATATATCTCATTTAATACAAAAAGCGCGTGTTCTTTTCATTTTACCTTCGTAACCAATTACGCCGCACGTGATGTTACGTTTTTCTGTCTAGAGAGATAATTATTTTTCTTGTGATTTCTGTATAGATCGTTACGCTGTAGATTAATTAACTTCCGGCAAAATACTCCTGTGCGACAGTGTGATAATGCAACAGCGCAAATATACTTTATTGCCTTCTGACTGACATATTATTTTCTCCTTATTCCATCTGTATCCACACGCACACGCGAGGGGGTGACATATACATATTTATTATTTTTTTTATCATCATGAAACTTCCGCGAGCCCGAGAGTGACACAATCGAGATAGTCTGTTGAACGTAACTAAGAACGTAATGTCCTAGGTAAAGGACAGCAGTCACGATCACAATGAAAAACGAGTTTGTGTTGAGCGGTGCCGTTTGTGTGCGGCCACAAGAGCTCGATTCAGTGGCGGCTCCTCGTAGGAAAAATCTCCGATAAAAGTCTATCAGAGATTATTCTTTATTTATACATTTCCTCGAGAAGTCTTTTAACACACATACTACTTTAAATATACCGTAGACAGAGAGAGGAAACCTACGTTCCAAAAACAACGTCGTTGATAACATAAAAAGGTGTAATCAGATATAAATTATCTGTAAGATATTAAAATCTATATATTCACATTTTTAGGTCTTTCTTTCTTAAGCAGATTTATAAAAAAAATTGCTGTATAATTTATTTGAACAGCTTTGGTTCACAATCCCGTTAAAATAATTAATTTACTAAAAAAAAATCTTGAAAAAAAATTCAAACTAAAATTTTTTTAGCATTAGTTTCTACTTGCATATGGAAGAATTAATATGCAACGTGAAGTTATTTATTATATGTAAAAATTCAAAATGCATACTACTGTATTACGCCGGAAAGATTTATAAATTTGTATTTTGATATCTATCTTTTAAACGGCAAGCAATTTTTGATTGCATACACACACATCGAGACTGCAGTTCCAAAGGACTTGGCTCAAATATACCATCTGAAAATACTGTAACTGCATTCGTATTTCGCGTTGCCGTTCGCGTGTACGCGCTTGGTAATAAGTGACAATTTTCCGATTGACGACGACGACAACGACGACTATTAAGGTCACGACGAAGTATACGAGAACAGAAAAAAAGAAATAAAAGAGGGGAGTACATTTCCGTCGCGGAGTTAAGTCCGATTTAATTTATGCAACACAATGCTCTTTGAAATGTACACACAAACGTGCGTAATAAATGCTACCCGATGGAATCGTTTTCTTCAATATACGTATATATAATATATTTGAAAGCGCCATTACGTATTACGACGCTAAACTCGAATGCGCTACTCTTCGCGGCGCATTTTCGCGGAGATACTTGGCGAACTAAAATACGAAACGCTGACACGACCGGACTGAAAATAATGCAGCGGCCTTGCGGAGGTCTCGATCGTGACCTTGCACAACTCTGCCGCGGAATAACCGCGACCGCTATAGTAAATATAGCAGTTAAACGTTTTATTGCCAAATAACCGAAAGTATTGAAGATGCTGGAGCCCATATTATAATCATATATTTAACGTTAAAAGCACGATTTACGTCTTGCGCTTACAACGCATGCGATCTTGACGCTATAAAATTAAAGCTCAACATTTGATAGCTATATCTAAAGGTGCAAACACGAGAATTCAAAGAAATATTGTATTTTAAACAAAAAATTTTAGAAAATATTCTTTAATTACATAATATTCTTCAAATATTATAATATATACACAGTAAAAAATCGTGTGCACATAGCGGTCCATATGTTAAAATTCTCTTGTGTTACCAAGATTTGATTATTATTTCAATGTAAAATTAACATACAACAGCTGTTATTATTTTCTTAACATTTTCATGTGTTACATTTATGTCAACGTGATAACTTAACACTTTATATATGTCATTTAGAAATTAAATATTATTTTGAGTTCTTTTAACACAACTACTTTAAAAAATCAACACGTTTTAAAGTTATTTTAATACATAAACAAAAGTTAAAGTAAATTTTCAAATAATCGTAAACTTTGACACACAAAATAATTAAATTTACTAAAATTACATGTTTCTATTACACATAATTGAAGTAAATATTGTGAAATAATTAATATCATATGTTAATATAACTTGAAAAATCAAGTCAAAAGAACAAATATAAATGTAAAGTATAGTGTCAATTAATTAACATTCCTAATTTGTCAACAAGTAACACACGATGAATGAGTCATTTTAACTTAAAATTTAGAGTGAACTTTCTGGGACATGTAAAAAATTTTAAAATTACGTAGTATTTTTTTACTGTGTAACTTGTAATAATATTTAAGTGAAATTCATCGTCATTATTTAATCGAATTAAATAACGTGTACATGCAATTGATATCAAAATTAAATTTAGATTAGTAATTAAGAATTTAATAATTATTACAATATATAAAAAATTCTTGCGCCAACGTGGAAATTAGTAGAAATACTTTGTTGTTTTTCAAGATCCTGAACTGCTTTATCAGTAAAAGCAGTTCAGTACTTCGCAGAATAGCATTACGCAATTACGGACCTTGTCGACGCACCATGATACTTTGAGCAGTGGTTAAGTAATGAGTTTACGTTGCCTAAGGTCTAAGTACAAAGCCGGGATTGAGATGTTCACCCTGGTGACATTTGAAGCGCAGTCGCGAAGCTACGTAGACGCGCCCACACTAATGATGTTAAACGTATCAAAGTACTATAAAAGATATTATAAGAATTCTACCATCAATATAATTTGCTTGTATTTTTACCACGTGAAATAAAAAGTTTTCTTTCTTTTAAGAAACTCAAGCAAATTACGTGCACACGCAGTGGGAAAAAAATTATCTTGACTAAGATTCAAGAAATGAAAGATTGAAAGTTACATTTCAATCAAAGCGTAATAATCTCAAACTTTTATTTTTTTTTCGAAATATTCAAGAAGGAATAAACAAAACTCCAAGTACTTACTATGTCGAGAAGAATAGAGTATTACATGGAAAATACATCTGTTCAGAATAATTTTCAAGATATTGCGCGACTGCTCTAATTACGAGATTGTGATATTTTGTATTCCCTCGAATGCACCCTCTCGGATTTTCTAATTTATTTTTATCTACCGTATCTTGGTTCATTCGGAAATTATGACTTGCTATGCGTACAACACACTGTGCTATAGAATAAATTAATGCTCCATTATTATATGCACCTGTCCGAACTCTTTTTCGAAATACATGATTTGATTCCTCCTTTTCTGCAGAATTAAGCGCTTTTTTTGCTAGCGATTCGTCCTCGACCGTGCAGGAATGCATACTGCGGATTGACGAAAATAGTGCGTGATGGCATTCAGCAAATATTCACTTGAGCCCCAACAAATTATTATCCAAGGCCATTCGCACCAAGTCGACGAATTACATATAACGTATAGAGTGAATTAAGTTCAATAGAAATGAGGAAAACGAAACGTCCCCTTCCCTCTGAACGGTTTTTTCTCGTCGTTAAGTCAAAATTATACAAAATACGATACAATCACATTATGATAATCATATTAAAAGCAATTAAAAGTTATAGCATTGTGCTTAGCATTATAAAAAAATATTACTACATATTCTAGAATAAAATTAATGTATAAATTAATGCATGTATTATGTATGCCGTTCATTTATGCAATTTGTTTCACGATCTTTAATCATTCCGAAGAATAATTTGCTGATGATACTTTGCACTTCACGAGATTACAATTATTGTAATAGTATTATATAATATATAAAAACATCATATTAATGTTACGTTTATTAAACCATCCTCAACGATATGAAATTTATATTCAATCGTTGAACGCGAGCGAGGCAGAAATTATTAGTCTCTACGTTCCCTCGAGGTTCCGCAAGTAATTAATTAAATAAATTAACATACGTTGGAAAATACTCGGTGCAAAAGGGAGAACATAGTTTGCGAATGAACGAGTTCCTGCTCCGTTTACCACGCAGCCATGCGTCTGCTATTGATTAAACTAATTAAAATCAGGAGAATCTTGCATAACTATAGCTTTTTGCAAATCCGCCATTTTCTCTCCTTTATACTATATTCTTCATATCATTATTAGATATATACGAAATTCTTTTAATGTAATTTCAAGCTCAACGTATTCATGAATCCCCGAGTAAATCCCTTTCTAAAAAAGGCATGGTATGAAATAAAAAACAGAAAAAGAATGATTGTTTTAATATGAACAATATCGATTAATTTTCTATATATTTGTTTAATCTTTCAACAAGAAGAGTAAATCAGAGATATCTTTTTTAGCCTTAGAAGGAAGAGTTTGGGAAATAGTTTACATGTTGTGCGCAGAATAAAAACTCGCTTGAGGCTGGGAAGGGTCCTTTAATCCTTTAATGTAGTGCGAAATTAAAAAAATTAAGGTAAAACTAACGCGAGATGCCTAAAATATTTTCTTTACTTATGTGATAATTACGTTTTTGATATTGGTAAGAAAAGGACATGTTATCTTCTCACATAATGCATGGAAAAGCATGAAAATTGCGAGAAGAGTCAACAAGTTATTTCAAAATAAATATTTTACATACAATTAAATCTGATTTCTCAAATAGAAATGCTATCATAAGGGATTTATCTATTAGTTACTCTTCTCTGAATATATTTAAAAATAATTTTGTATGTCAACGTGAAAAAAATGTGGCAACAAGGAATCAAACTACACACAAATATTTTTCCGCGATGTAATTTTCGAGTGTCGATCGCGTGAGCTGGCGGACACACACACAAATGAGTTTCTTCCTCGAAGTAAATTTATTTGTGCAATGATCGAACGCGATGTGTGTGAGGTACATGAGTGGCTTAGCTTAGCGGAACACCAATTCATACTTATAAGTCCATTCAGGAAGCGACGATTGGTCTCGTGTATCATGATGAAAATGACGCGTGATTGCATACCCGCCCGCGTGCATTACCCTCTTCTGCCGAATGCATGCAGGATAGAAAGAATGTATTGAATAAAACAGTAAAATAAAAAAGACATTGAATAAAACAATTGATAAAATCGATCTTTGTTAAGTTTGTTGGTTAAATTGAAACCAATTATTTTAATCGATATTATTTTCCCGAAGAATCAATATTCATATTCAAAACCTAAAAAAAAAGAAATAGAGAGAAGCAAATCACGCTTTTCGTCGCTACATTAGGGACTGTACACTTAAGTCTTTTTGCTAAGTCATCTATTTTTATTACACAAAAATGATCAGTTGTATTACCTAGCTCTCGACCTAGCTATTAGCTAATTTTATATGCAGAGATTATAGAATCATATCAAATGCTCCTTTAATCAGTTTGATATCGACTTTTTCTTTTCGAGAAAACACTATGACAAATTTTTATTTATTACATTTCTTCATTTTTTCAATTTCCGATATTAAAATCATCTTGATAAATAAAAATTGTTTAAAGAAATTTTATTAATTTTAGATACACTTTTGAGACTTATCACTAAAAAATAAGCATTTTTATCATCTATATTAAGTGACATTAATGTGATATACTGAAATTGGATGAAAGAGATTATTTATCTCGCAGCTAGCAAGAATTTGACACCTATATAGCGCGCCTTTTTAAACGTGCAGAAGAAGCCCGCGGTTGTCTTTAGCCTTCACCTCTGAACGTGACTACGGTTTGAAGGTCGCGCGTCTCTACAGGCAATTTTGGCGAGGTTGAACCGCGCGACCCAGCGAGGCCTAGCTAGGCAATAGTACAAATAGACAATGACTGTCGGCGAGTATGAATGAACTGCGAATGAGCGCGATGGTCGGCAAACAAAACGACCGTTCAAGGTCTCCTTGCTCGAAGCGCTATTCAATTAATTCCAAAGTAACATTAACCCTTTTGCCCCAATCTTCACCATTCTGCACGGACACATTTTTTCTCCATTCGTAATATGCAAATACTATGAGAGGCACTCTGAATTGTTGTTTCAGTTAGACACGTCTTAAAATTTTTGCTGGAAGGCCGTAAACAGAGAATCCTTCATCTCATTTTTCACTTAATTCATACTCAGTTTATACTCGAAATTTGTTATCTAAAATCTTGTTAGAGAAATACATATTTTTACATTTGCGTATTACAATAGATATATTTAGACTGTCAAATAATAATTTATTTTAGCTGGCTTTATGCCATATAGCAATAAATGGATAATTCAGCATTACTGTAGCTATTTACAAATTCTACAACTACGCAAGTCAGATATCTTAACGTGTTACTTGTTTACCGTAGCAATCTGATAAAAAACTCATGTTTTCGAGAGTTATATAAATCAATATTTTAGAATGAAAGCGACCGACGGAGATAAAAGAGATATTTGATGTTTGTCTCACGTAATATGTCTCGACTTCTGCTTTTTGGATTTACGGAACGACATCAAACGTTCTCGTTCTCGGAGTACTAATATAAAGAATCGCTTTGTTTTTAAATACTGTAAGCCTTAGCCATAAAAACAACAAATATCCAAAAAAGTTGCCGCTATACAAAAGAAATCTTTTGTACATTTTTCAAACGCTCTTTAGGAAAATATATTTCTTTCCTAGAAACATCAAATATCTTTTGTATTCTTTAGATAATCAGATATTTTCTTTTCTTTCCCGTCAAAACCGATTACAGAATGCCAAGATAACATTAATCTCGAGCTTGATGCTGATAATATATGACAATTGAAGTGGGCAGTAAGCTTCTAACGGATACTTATATCTCTTACACCTGTGCAAGTGTTACGTAACAAGCGAAGAAAAATGAATATGTGAAGATGCATCAAGTTTTGCTAGCGACAGAACGAGAATGAATCATCAGCTTCCGAGTGTTAAATGTATTCAAGAATCGCATCTTGCCGAATATCGAAAAAGCCTGTATTTTCGTTCATCAGTTGTCGAAAAAACACGTGACGAAAAGATATAGTAGACATGCTGATACTCGACATTCTCGAGGAATCGGATGTCCGATCACGATACATTATAGAATCACATCGAATCCGATTTGAGTACGATTACTATAGATAATTTTAAATTTGCAGTTAAAAGTTGTCAGTTATGTTATAATAAAAGATTCAGAAAATTCAGGGATCTTTCTGTCCGCATATGATTATGAGGAAGGTAATATTAAATATTCCATTAATTGTGACAACTTAAGTTTTTGAATTATTTGGACTTATCAATAATTAAACCTAAATTGTAATTGATAAGAATATCTAAATGTGACTCGACTTTGCGAAAGCAAAATAAAGTTCTATAATACATTAACATATTTTATTTATTACAATAATTTTAATATGTATATACGAAGCAGCAAAGGACGGATTATTATGCAGCAATGTTTTATATTTATTAGATCGATTTCATGGGATCGATAGGATGGGACGAGCGAGTGAGTGAATAAGGCGCAGGCGATCATACATGAACAATGCAATCGAAATTATTTTCAACGACGGGAATGACGTCGTGAATGCAGGGAGACATATTTGCAAACCAAAAAGCCTCAAAGTATGATTTGCAAATATCCCCAATGTACGTCAGGAATAGCGATCAGTGACATAAATTACAGACAAGTATGCGAATTATCTGTATTGTCTTCTTTGTAACTTATGAAAAAAAAAATTTTTTTTCAGCGATAGTTATAAAGAACAAGAGACAAAGAATTAATTATCTCGCCAAAGTTAATAAAGTCGATATTTTGAATTGTATTAAATAACTTTGTATTTAATAATCAGAATATCGTTTCAATAATTTTGATAAATAACATATTAACCTATTTATTAAGAAATAATTAATTTTAGTAATACGTTCATCCAGAAAATTTAATATAACCTAATTAAATTAATAATAATATAAATCAAGATTTAAGAATTGCAGAACCTTTGAGACATTATCAGCTATAATATTATAAAATTTTATGTTCTAATTTCGATAGTAGATATTTCTGATATAGTTAATCATCGAATTATGTAATTCCGTAATCATTCACTATTATCTTTTATATATATCCTAGGACCTAATTAGTTTCCTCGTTTAGCTTTTATCTAGTTGGATCCTTTCTTGGAACACATAACGACCAATTATTAAATAAATCATCGATATACTGCTATAATTGTCAAATATAATACTAGTATGACTATATACCCTTTGCTCTTTTGGTTCGCGAGGTTTCTCTTGAGAGCATGCAAACGAGGCAGACTGTCATTAAGACGTTATTATGTCGTTCCTTATAAAGGTCGTCGAGTTAAATTAATTCGCCATGCAAATCAACCCGTAAATTCGGAACCATACAGAATCATGCGTTTGTCGCGTTTGTCTTTATGTAATAAATCGCTCGTCTCGTTCGATATAAAATTCAATCGAGAAAGCGGGCGAGCACGATCGTTTGTTAATCTTTCACACGAGTGCTTATATGACTGTTGATAATGTGAAAATTCATCGACTGTCAAGATATTACATAGCACTACGATAATATATTAACTTTCTGACATAACTTACAAGCTTAGATCGATCAAAACGTAAAAAAAATGCATTTTTCCTAACGAGCGTGAAATGGGCCGCTTTTCGCGCTTGTTTTGAGTGAGCAAAACGATCCATTTCTCCACTAGTTGAAAAATGGAGCCATTTCTCAACTAGTGGAGAAATGAAATTGTAAAACAAGCGCGAAAAGCGGCCTGTTTCACGCTCTTGTTAGGAAAAATAGTATGAACAACTCGTGGGAAGAGTGGTCGAGCCCAAATGAGTGTGATGAACTTCACACTCATTCAGAATCGACCACTTTTCCCACTAGTTGTACAATATATCTACTATTTCTTAAATTTCTGATTAAAAAGTACATTTTTTTGCATATAATTTACTCTTTCTAAATTATTCCCTGTAATAGGAAATATAAATTTTACGAATATATAAATAAGTAACTGCGCACTGTATCATGTATATATAGCAAATTAAAAAGTTACAAAACAAAATATATCGCAAATATTTGTGGCAATACTATGTAACATATAAGTTTTCATAGTCACTATACTCACATTTTCTTTTACCAGAACTTTATAACTTCAATGTTTTCCGACAAAAGTTTTATAATTCTTTTTGCAGTTTCAGAAAATAAATGTAAGTCACCATGAAAACTGGAAGGGAAAAGAATTTAGTTGCGAACGTTTTAAACAGCCGTGTAAACGCTAAAATCTTTAGCTCCGAACATTAAACACTATTTCTCATTTTTATATAGATAATTTTCGAACTAATATAATTACGATCATAAATTATACTTTGCAGTAGAAGTTGTAGAATTTTTTTTATAATTGATAACATAAACTTTTATCTTTTATTGCATCTGACGACACACACTAGAACTAAAAAGGTTTAGTCATAAATGCATTAGATAGTCTTCAAAACAATAAAATCTTCAGTTTCATACATTAACCACGTTTCATTTGTTAGTCGCTGGTTTCTACAATAGTCAGCATTATCGTCACGTGTGACACGTGAGTTTTCATACTTTCAATGTTATTTGTGCACAAACTTATCAGTTTCGAAGGTGGCCATGCGCGATAATATTCAGCACATTATTTGCAAGTCAAATTGTCGTTATTAATAATAGAATAAACTTTTAAGTAATGTGAGACGTCAGCATTTAATATAATACACTTCATCTTAAATCCTAGGGATAAAAACCTGTTCTCAATTGTAATAACCCAATCATATTGTGTAATAGTTTTAATAAACTTTCATTTTACGCCAAATTCATTTTTTACCTGATATTGTAACATTTTTAGTGCATCTACAAATGTACATACAACATTAATAAAACGCAAATTTTACTGATAAGAGTTGATCTAGATTATGATATTTTATCACCGGTGCAATAAAGATATTTATTTTGTGACAAAATTGCGTTTAATTCTTAACGTCATTAATCATCATTGAGCATAGCGTATAGCTATAATGTATATGTATAGTAACATAGCTCGAATGACAAATAAATAATGAAGTTAGATAATCGGTTAACATTTCTTGGTGAAGAAATCTCAGTTTTGCTTTGTATTATTTGCGTCCGCAAAAAATAGAAAAGAGAGATGGGTTACGTATATAAAATTGTAAAACTAAAGAAGCAATAAAACATTTAGCAAAACTTGTAGTATTTTGCTAAATTAATCGCGCTAGTTCTTATGTCAGACATAATCGGATCATAAATATACACGTTGATATACGGTTTATAGAGGATGAAAGATAAAAGCACACAGGTTGCAGTAACATTTGAATGAAAACGCGACCGGTTTTTTTGGCGATGTCGTCGTAAAGAAATTTTGAATGATTTCGAGAGAAGACGAGAGGCAAATTAATAATATTTAAAATATAGCGAAATGTAAAAAAAAATGTGACATGGTGTCCGATATTGTCGCGTTTATGGTGGAAATAAATCATCACCGAAATAGTTGGCCGCTAGAAAAAAACAACTATGCATTCATGAATAAATTTATCTATGAATAAAGAATTTTTGCACGGCAACTACACACAGGGTTATACATATGTACTTAGATAGAGCAAAAGCCAAGGCCTTATACGCTATTAAAATACATAATCGTAAATGCCGATGTTATATGTCGAACAGATTGCGTTGTGTATATGTACATATATAGAAATATAATAAATACATATACGTTTATACATATATTGCATTTTTGCACGTTTTCAAATTTTTCGGCGAATAACTCATACACAAATGTTTATATACGAAATTCTATTCATAACAATTCTTCTATATCGCGTAATTTTGCCATTGCCTTCTCTTTTTTTAATAATAGTTTAAGATCGAGCCAATTATTGTTACTAATTATAACATTTACGAGTCATTTCATGACAAAATATAAATATCGGCTAAGCCTTCTCTTTTATAAAAAAAAATATTAATATTCTAAACAAACTATTGCTTATATATTAAATATAACGATTTTTCTTATTTTTCAACACTCGATTTGAAAGAATAAAAATAGATTTATATCAAACTGCCCTAAAAGTCAAGACATTTTATAATCAAATATTTAGGACGGTGGCAATAAAGGATGAAATATCTCAAGACTTTCTTAAGGAAAGGCCAATTCCAAATTTATTATATAAATTAACGTCATTAAATTAACGATCCGGGATTCTGAAATATTCTCCATTTGAATGCGATTCATAGAGCATAATAAGCATGGCATCGCGAGATTGATACACATCTCATTATCATTCGCTATATATATATATATATATGCACGGTAAGGCTAAAGGTAAAATGCCAATAAAATTATAGTTTATCATATATATGACTGAAAAAGATTAAACCCTAATTAAGCTGAGAACGAGAAGATCCATTTAAGTTGTATTATCAAAATAATAAGAAAAACCACGATTAGATATGGGAATATACTCTCTCCGCGACATTCCGAACCAAGTTCGCGGCACGTTCGATTAAAATCCAAGCGTGACTGGATGCGGTCCTTATCCGCATATACCTATATCCGTTTGCCTTGTGTGATACACCCAGCGACTTTATCTCGTAATAAGACAACGAGACTGACCTTGGTACCGGCAAATCCATAATGGTAGTGCGATGATGTTGCGGGTGATGATGATGTTGCTGATGCGGATGATGCGACGCGTGGTTATCCGTGGCGATAATCCCTGGATGGAGAGTCTGTTGCTGCGGATGTTGCGAGGGCAAACCCCTCAAGTACGCTTGTTGCTGATGATGCTGCTGCTGCTGTTGCTGCTGCTGCCACATGCCGTACACTTCGAGGTACATTTATCGATAAATAAATATAATGGAGAAAGAGAGTTTCCTTCATCCGCCTGCCCGTACAAAGTACGTTCGTCCGTCGTCGTTGGCCATTGCAGGTTGCAAACTTTTCAATTAGTTCTCTCTCTTTCTTTCTCTCTCTCTCTATCCGCCAATAGTCTCGCAATTTTTTACGTCACGAAGGCAACGATGACTGTCGATATCGCGACTCTTGTCCTTATCCACGATTTATATTACTCAACAATCACTCGCGTTCGCGCCGGTAAACGTAGGTCGCAATTCGCAGCAGGTGTTCCCGCGGCGGGCGTTGCTCGCCATATTGGAGAACGGCAGCATTGCGTCCGGAGAGACGCGTCGCGTCGTCGTGGTCGCGCCGCCGATGTCTCTCCCCTCGGCGCCTTATCGCATACGGCGACGACTTGTTTGCCGGCCGAATTAAAATTAGCCGGTTAGCCGGCGATTAATCGCGCGGCTGCTCGATAGCTTATTCACGCGCGGCGATAATTCTCTAATCCTCCCCGGCCTTGCCTCTATCAAACGTTACACGAAGAGTTGTCGAGAGGTCGATCAATCAATCGATGGAGGAGCGTATACCCGGCGCCGAACGTTTTCCTGTATTGTTCCCGCGGGACCACTCCTGTCGCGATATATCCGCGTTTCTATCCCGCAAACATCGACCGTGTGACGATCTTCTTCGACGTAATAAACTCAACACTTCCCTGCGGGATTTCGCGCGCACGAGTACTATTTCACTGTGTGAAACCCGCCAAACCGAGATTGTCACGTGGGCACTTTCGCGCGATTTTTATCAATCCCATGCATCGGAGTCTGTTGATGACAGTTCGACAAACACGCGCGCGCGCGCGCGCGCGGGCGCTCGCGCGATTATTGTCGCAATCGAGCGGGCTACGTCGCGCCGCGGCGCGACTTCCCGCCGCTCGTAAAATGTTCGCCGGAAGTGCGACCTTGACACCGTCTTTCAGATTAGAGATGAATCTTGAGGAACGCGATTGCGAAGTTTCTCGACGATCGCGATCCAGGGGTTCACAGTCGACGCGATTTCTCTTTTTCCTTCTCCGTCTCTCTCTTTCTTCCTATCCTTCTTCCTCCGGTATTGCGCAGAGATCGAAGTGCGCTACGTATAGTGACACGAGGCGCGAACTCGCCGCCGGTGGCCTTGACACGGTATGCCGAACGGCGGTCCACCGTATTAGCGCGCGGTCGTGCGGAGCGGTGATTTATTCCGAACACCGTCCCGATCACAGCGGCCGCTGCTGCTATTTCGCGCAATTTACCGCGCGACGCACCGTGAGTTTTAAAAGGTCAACCGCTACCGGCGCGGCGCGACGCGACACGACACAACGCCGCCGTTCCGTTCCGTTCTGCTCCGCTTGTCGGCGTCACCTGTTTACTATACTCGCCGGTCGCCGGTCGTCACAACGTCGCAAGTGTCGCAACAAGCAGCAGGAGACGTGGTCACGCACGCGTTCGCGTGCACGCGCGCGCGGGAAATGTGTTTTTCCACACAAAATCTTACTACGACGCGCCGTCTACACGACGCGACGACACGGCGACATTGCGCACCTTACGCGCGAGTTAATCGCGAAAACTGTCAGCCGGCGGAACGTCACACGCGGCGGCCCTGCCCGGGGAGACCGGGATCGAATGGAGCGAACGAGAGGAGAGAGCGGCTGAGAAAGAGAGAAGAGCGTACCCGGCGAGACCACAACTTACGGCAGTCGGACGTGAACTGCTCGGCGAGCGCTACCCCCACTCCCGGTAACCAATCAGCGCTTTCCCCCCACGCGGCGACGACCAATCGTTCCCCTCGTCTTCTCCCGCCGCTCGTCTATTCGTGCGCCTGGCGTGATAACGATACGTTATTAAGGAACGCTCACACCGACAGGCCGGCGATAAGAAAGAAGTTTCAAGGCACATGCGAAGCCGACATATTTGTTTCTTCCTTTCTCTTTCGTCGCGTGAATGCTTACGCGCTCGCACAAGGTGCTTTTTAAACCACGCTCACAATAGACGAGTCGTTTTCTTTCGATGTATGTATTTTAGATGGATAAAATATGAGGATATCAATACATGATTTCATAATGACTTTATAATACTATTAATTATGTAGATTATAAGCTAAATGTGTAAACAATTACATAGATGATTAGTAAAATTGTCGTTACCTCGTGGTTAATTACGATGTAATCACATAATATGAAAATCTTATATATATATAAGATAAATATATTCCCCCCTATATTGTATACTAATTTACTATAATTAAACGTGACAGCGCAAGTCTATTTTTACCGCCTGCTGCTCCTAAACAAAAGTTTATTATTAGGAGAATTGCGTGTTTTCAACAACAAGACTCCGATCTTTCGAATGATGAGCTACTGTGGGGATTTTATGTGACTTATGACATATAATGTCGTGAACAAGAAGCTATTTTTTTTTTAGCAATCTAAACCGATGTCACATCAGAATGCGAAGGTCGATGTTTGAATTTGAAACACGACTGCGAAGTTTGCTAAATTTCTACCAATGCAAAAGAATATCGATAATGATTTTCGCTACAAGTATTTCGGTATAACAAGTGAAGCATTGAATTTCCGGATAACCGATCTACACCCAATGCGACGATCGGATATTCGCGATTTTTTTTTCAACTGCATTGGCCTCGCGTTTCAAACGAATGGGCAAACAAAATTCGCAAAAGTAATCCTCGAAACGGTAATCGCGGTAACCGCGCGCGCACTTCGTAACATCCAATAAGGTTTTATTCCACGTGACATTTCGTGTATTTGCGTCGCTGCGAATATCAATAATTTGTATCTTCGTAGCATTGCCCGATTTCGCTCTCCTTTTTTTTTTATCATTCAAAGTAAATATTCATTTATAACCCTTTTATAGCGATATTACAGTCGAAGATCGCGCGCACGAGATATCGAGTTACTTTTCTTATATTTGTCCGCAAATAAGATATATGTATAGCCTGTGATTTCGATCTATCGTACAATTTTATATGCGGATTGGAGTAAAATGTCACGAAAATATCGAATGACATAATAACTTGTCCATTTTGTGTGCATGCAGATATTCTATTGATCTACCATTCTAATTCTAGATAGAAGTAGGAAATCCGTTATCATAATTGTTAAAAATATTAAATAAGAATTACTAAGATACCTATTTTCACGTGATATTACGTTGCAATCTAACAGAAACATTTCGTTTTTCCGCATTTAAATTATTCAATTATATTATGAGTAATTTCAGTAATGTAAAAAACCGACAACGGGAAATAATTAGATATTCGGGGGGGGGGGGAGAATCATGAAAGAACTTTTATTATTACAATTAAAGTTATAATTATTGATAAATAAATTATATTGGCATGTACATATGTATATACATGTCAACTTTAACATTATATTTCTAAGTACTTTAATCGCGATAGAAATTGCATGAAATAATTGTACAATAACATTTCAAGAGACTTGTAACTTGCGCAATGTTTTCGTGAAAAGAGAAAAAAAAGTAGCTAAAGCCGATTTTAAAGCTGTGTTTACATGGTAGGTGTAAAAGCTTTGACATCAAACAATTCGAAGAGCGAAAACCCTTTTGATCAGCCACGCTCTAACACCAACAAGTTGATAATACCGGTTAGATGAAAGTACAGTAATGCGCCACACTTACGGCTGCTTAATTAATCATAGAGCAGCGATCATTCAGGGAGTTTGTATCCGTAAGCAGATTGAATTAACAGTAAACTCCACGGTACTTTTGTAGCATAGCTTCATCTGCATTAAAATACAACAGCTCTTCACGTTCTTAAATCAAAACGCTCACACGCGGAACGCTTTGTGCACAAACGTCGAATTTATTATAGGTATAGAGAGCGATTTCCATGCGTAATTTTTCTTGAATAAATTAACATTGAGTAAAGCTTAGTTTAAACTTTCAATGTGCGATCACCGCTTTAAAATTTAGTTAACCATGTGGTCATTTGATTAAGTTTATCAAGTCTTTTCTCCTCGCGCTGCAAGCTTAGCGAATAGTATCGTATTTGTATAACTAAAGGAGCGTATCATCGTAAAACAATTTCTTTCCGATACGTAAAATACTCAATTATTACATTCATGTACATGTAAATTAAGAAAGATTCATAAATACTATTTAGGCGACTAATAAAGATCTATATCTCATTTAACAATTTAATAATCTGTAATAACAATTAACATATAATGTTCTAATGGAAGAAATAAAATTTAAAATGTATTCCTATCACGAGTATTACACTTATCGCATCACTACATGGAGAAGAAATTATCATAAGAAGATATTATTATGCCAATCTAAAGTACAACAATCTTGACTTACCCATATGAAATGGTGTTTTCAGGCACGGACGTGCTACCCGAAGAGGACGTGCCGGAGTCATCTTCGTCCACGTCATCCTTCATCTTTCAGACCTTTTCTGCACATCAAGACGATGCTTTGTTAGTTTAGAACTGCTACATTATTGATAAGATCGTGTAAGCGCGCGAAATGTAATAACTCAACCTTCGTATACGAGTAATTACATTTCACAGAGACTGAGTTATAAGAGTATCTAACTCAATTTATATCGTATTAATTCAATCTCCTTTTCACATTTTGCACGAGCAATTTTTAAATATTAGGATGCCCACTGCATTGCAAGATATACATATATGTCACAAGCATATTGCAATGCAAGATACTTGTACCCATAACAAAAAAAGTTTCAAAAATAAAACGTAAATTGAAAAATAAAGTTACATTTGACAATTCTATAAATGTTTTTATTCTATAAATTTCATTTGGCTGATGATGATAAAAAGTCGGTGTAGTTGAAACGTTCCATTTTGGAGTATTGAAGTTAATATTAATTTAATTTTGTAACATCTTTTTTGCTCGTTTATTAGTCCATAATCACTTTACAATAAATTTTTTTATTACAGTGCAAAGTTCAGTTTTGTCGCAATGCGTAACTTTATTCTTCAATGAATAAATCGCGCAAAGAATTGAAGGTTTTCTATATTTAAACGGTTGCTATTGGAGAAAGTAAAGCAAAGTTCATTTGCAAAATACTTATTTAACCGTACATTTCAAACATTCATTTGATGAATTCCTGATTTTTTTCACACACGCGATACAATTGAATTGGCGCTGTAGAAGAATAAGTAAAACTGATTGATTCCTCAAGTAAAAGCATTGAAGAGAGAGGGAGAGAGAATAATATTCTAATACTTACATATTCTACTTCAAGGAGTCAATGCATAAACAATAAATATATCGTCATCAGTCGAATGATATAATATATATTATATATTATATAATATATAATATATAATATATAATATATATAATATATATTATATCATTCGACTGATGACGATATATTTATCGTTTATGCATTGACTCCTTGAAGTAGAATATGTAAGTATTAGAATATTATTCTCTCTCCCTCTCTCTTCAATGCTTTTACTTGAGGAATCAATCAGTTTTACTTATTCTTCTACAGCGCCAATTCAATTGTATCGCGTGTGTGAAAAAAATCAGGAATTCATCAAATGAATGTTTGAAATGTACGGAACTGATCAATCATGATGCATATAGCTTTAAATTGGGTTTCAATATGGTAGGGTTGTTAGATAATATATTACCAGAAGAAGAGCATAAGAGAGATTTTCGGTGATTTATCATATAAATGATATTAAGATATTTTAATCGTAATTATATATGCACGTAAAATATAACACGTAAATGTGAACGTCATATCACAGTTCCATCAATTATTTATTGACAATTCTAGTGTCATTTAAATGTTATTCAAATATGTTTGTTTTATAAGTTGCGTAGATCTAATTTTAGAACAAGGTCTTTTACATATTTATTAAAACTTGTTGTAAATATGTAAATATAGTAGATAAAGGATAAAGATGTAGAAATAGAACCTTTTTTTAAAGTTAGAAACGAACAAGACAGGGAAGTACGCAGCAACTTCTCTCTCAACGTGTATACTACTCATATTTTCTACTTCCATATTAATTGATAATATCTTTTACCTTATTCTATATCTATATTCGTTTCCATATCTTTATTTTTTCTCTTTTGTTATTTAAAATATATTCTTTAGTTAAAAATAAATTGCGTCAAGCCTTAATCGATTATTTACTTACAATTTTATAGAATATAATTGTTTTATAGAGTAAATAAAAATTGCGTAAATAAAAAGTACACTAAAAATTCCCAGATTGCATTGTATCTATTTTAACAAGTTGGGATATCCGATTAATTTTACTATCGAAATAAATGACAAATCGAACGCCAGTTAAAATTGAAAACTCGCCAGGTATGAGCTATTGACTTTCACCTTGGATATAATCTCACACCCAGAATGAACTTCACAAATTCGTTAGTTCTGACAAGCAGAATTTATCGTTGATCGCGCTTCGTTGCTCTACGGGCGCGCGCGAGCGTGAACGCGAGAATTTGCGATTTGTCGTAGCGCACAAAACGCCGTGCGCCGCGCCGCGGCGCCGGCCCGATGCCGAGTTGACCGACATTCGGCGAACGGCGAACCGACGAAATCAAAACGTTTCAGACCGCGGATAAACCACGCCGTGCAGAACGGTCTCAAGTGCACTGAGCGCTAATTCGTGACAATCGCGCGGCGCTGCCCAGGATCAAGGGTATATAGTCTTTGTTCATGGTCACGCAACTATACAGATTATAGCGTGTACGTGATCTCAAGCGTACCGCACGCGAGAGATCCGCGTTTTCAGCAGCAGCAGCAGCAGCAATCATTGCGATGCTGCAGTAATTCTGTTGGATTGATGGGCTCCGTCATATCGAGGTTTTGAAATGTTTGATATTTGCGGAGAATTGAAGGATCGATTAAGCGATCGAGCCTTTGAGAGAACATTTAGATGCATTTTTCAAGAAGATTTAGCTACCAATTCATGATATGTAAAAGTACGTAAAACACATATTTCCAAAAGTAAATATGCGTAATGTGTAACAAAATAAAAAAAAAGGTTATTTTTATAGACAGACTAGAATAATTATTTTATAAAGTCTGAGCAAATTTCGATCATATTTTTTAGTTAAATAAAAGCAACGAAACGATGTTAAATATTTATTGCAGCACGAGATCAATATTGTATTATTTGTCTTTCATCGTCTTGAGAAAACAGCAGTCACTTCTGACAACAGCATTTCTCTTGTGTAAAATAAAACTTAATTTGTATTTATGAATAAAGAGAATAAAGACGCTCTTCAATAAAATATTTCTGCCACATTGTACTTAATTAAACAAGCGGAATAATGAAATTACCCCAGAGCACTTTTTCCCTCGTACTTTAATATTAAGAAAATTTTCATCGACATGTCATGCATTAATTACCCTCACGTATAATTTTCAAAGTGTGCATCAATAAAAACTGTTTACCTTTAAGATTAAAATATAGTGAGAAAAATACTGTTAAGATTAATTTTGCTATTCTCCTTAATAAAATAATTAAAAGTAATTTATATTGATGCTCACAACAGAGAGAAAGAAAGAGAGAGAGAAAGGAGAGACAGAAAGAAAGAGAAGATCTTTTTACATTATTACATTAGGTTCTCCATATTAATAAAAAAAAAATGATTAATGCAAATCGTTAAAAAAAATGTTCGATTATTCAAGGTGTCACTATATAACACATTGAATCAAACTTGGAACGAAAATTCTCGAGAATCAAACAGCTTTGCAAACGTCTGCATAACATGGTTGAGAATATATTATTTACATAAATCATGTACAATAATGTTAATAATGCAGTAAAGTATGTCATCAAAATATTTGAATCTCTCTCTCTCTCTCTCTCTCTTTCTCTCTCTCTCTCTCTCTCTCTCTCTCAAATCTTTGTTCTGAGTTTCTCAGAGAGATGAATGACGAATAAGTGACAATATCAAGAAACTGGTGTCAGGTAGGTCCGCGTTGATATATCAGGTCGTTGACATTGCATTACTATCACTAAGTTCTGCTGCATACGCAGTATACTGCAGTATACGACAGCGCTGATAAGACGGCCAGAGGTAACATACGTATGATGCACTCAATTCTAGACATTTAGAATCCAGAGTCCATGGCAAATATTATATGAAGCGCTTGTATCGTCTGATATTAAAAGAGCTTCCGTAAATCAATCTCGAAAATATCTCGTAAAAACAATCATATATTTTTTATATTTGTTTGTTTTCTCGTCTATTATTTACAATTTGTTCTTCTAACTAAAAAATTTACTATTTAAAATGATTAAAAAGAGAATAACCTTAAAAGAATGTATAATCATCACTCTTTTTTACGAAATACACAACTGGTCAATTTGAATCTTTATCATAATTAAATTCGTATCACATTCCCATAATTTTTGCTGTCAGAATATTATTATAATATTTTAAACAAATCTCAGAGATATATATATTCGGATTATTTTCTCATTCATTGAAAGCTCACTTATAGATTCGTCTATTTTATAAAATATAAGTCTATATCTCAGCGTCGCGTAATGCATAAAAAAAGAATTTCTATCTTTTTTAGGAGTAGTTAGAAATTATAATGTATATGTAATGTATACAAGACTAGTAAAACAAGCCGAACACTAAAAGAGCATTAATTAAACCGCCGAATTTTGCGCGACGAAAATGCAAATGTCGAACGGTCAGGAGAAAGGGGGAGAAGAAAGAAGACAATAACGAAACCCTCCTTGTCGCTTCACGTCATAATATCCAGTCGTCTAGACGCTAGACTTCTTTTGTTCATCCCAGGCGGGCTGATTTTCGGGAATTGTCGCGAGGGTTAAACCGCACAACGTGACACGGTAAATTTTATGAGAGGAGTGCGTGGGACGCAGGTGCACGAGGGAGTAAACCCCGTGTATTCCCGGTCGCGGGTTGTTGTTTTCCCGGTCGGGAACACGTTCGACACGTCGGTCATCAGAGACGACGAAACTCGTTCGTCTCGATGCACACGCGCGACCACCCGTTGCTACCGACTCCTCTCTCTTTCTCGATTCGATGGCGCTCTCGAACCAATTTGGTTTCGCTACCACACTCGTCTACTTCCTTCTGTCTACATTTTTATCTGTACGCTAAACCTTGACACTTTATAATTTTCAACGCTAATACCATTGATGTTTAAAGAACGCGGCGACGGTATCAGACATTGACATCGTAAACACTGCAAAATTTACGATTCTGCCGCGAGAACTAATTGCGCTATTGGCAAGTTTGAAATATTAATCTTTTAAAATTTTCAACACTTTAAATCGTTAAAAGCTCATTTAAGTTCGGAAAACTACTTTCAGAAAGCTAATATTACCATCCTAAATTCATGATACGGAATATTGTTATGTGTAACAATAACGTCATAATATGTTTGCACAAACGGTATGAGAATGGCGAACCATGCAAATTATTTTTTAATCTTTGAACGCGTGTTCTTTCTTGGAAGCGTAATCATGTTTCAAGAAGACTTTATAGATATCTTCGAGACACTACATATACATTACGGCCGCAGCATGA
This sequence comes from Temnothorax longispinosus, assembly GCF_030848805.1. Classification (NCBI taxonomy): domain Eukaryota; kingdom Metazoa; phylum Arthropoda; class Insecta; order Hymenoptera; family Formicidae; genus Temnothorax; species Temnothorax longispinosus. The sequence goes on from NC_092364.1 coordinate 14,852,930, forward strand.
GAGTAAGAGACTGTATCTGGGTAAAATAGGAGTCAGAGTCCTCTGCCCCTGAAACACGGGACAGAAGGCACACGTGGCTTGGCTTACTATAGAACACTATACGATATGTATTTAAGACAGCCTACTCATTCGTTAAACGTTTAACTAAACTTAATCCCTTAATAGAAATTTAATACTGTAAGTGATTTTTTGGCTAGTAATTAATCACTTAAAAACACTATTAAAAGCACTGTTAATAGTGCTTTTAATAGTGCTTTTAAATGATTAATCACTAGCCAAAAAATCACTTACAGTATTAAATTTCTATAAGGGATTGTTAAATATTTTCTCTAATAAACGTGATAAATGCCACCCGCAATTAAAATTAGAACAATAAATGTCACCTTGCGACTTACAGACAGAATAATCATTTTATGTCTGAACATACAATAGTCCTAATTCGACGTATTGATCCCAAGAAGTTAATAACACGATACAGTCATATAATGTGGAACAACGCGGATAAAAAGACATCTTTGTTAATTAAATCACTAATGTAATAAACTAATCACTAGACATCGGATTTTTTATATGCAGATTGGTGAAAAGAAACAATTAATAACTAAGATTATGTTATTTATAATATCCAACATCTTTTATACTGCAACATATGTTAGGTATAAATATGTTGGAAATTATATAAATAACGTAATCTTAGTTATTAATTGGTCTTTTTCATCAATCTGCGTAAAAAATCCGATGTCCACTAATCACTAATGTAATAAAATTCTTTAATTAATAAATTACTGATTCTTAAAAAAAAGTTTTGTGGTAACTAATATTAAGTTTGAACATTTTCGAATAACAATAATCTTTTTGGTTTATCATGTGACGATTATGTAGCCATTATGTAAACCATATGACATTTGCTGTATACAGATTCTTGCAGAGATATGTGAATGGCCTTATACACACTGTTTATATGAACATATATGCTTGAGAACGAGTAATAAATTCTGCACTGTATGCTCGATATTAAGACCAATTTCACATTATGTCATATTTGCAGACACGCGCTTTCATGACACATGATGTCTACGCAGAGATTGAATGCCACAACAATGTCCTGTCACTGTAACCAACACGGTCATATTGTCGTCACACACATGTCATAATATCCAATGTCATGGAAATGCGCTTTGCTAGCTTACATGCAAAGCTTTAGCAACATCTCGCAACCGATTCCGGTTTTATTGATATTTTATCGTACAACTATGTCACGTAGAAGTGTAGGATGTTCTTAAAGATGCAACTATAGATGAGAATATATCTCACGAATCAAGTACACACATTTTCTCGTATATAAATGGCTGACGCATACATTTTACATGTGCATCTCCCTCCGCGCTTTGAAATACACAGATTCTCCGTAGATACGCTTCAGTTCGTAGAACGTGTATCGAGTTCAACGGCCACCCACGGAAAATGAGAGTCTATCGGATATATAAAGTGATCTCTCGTGATACGTTCGTAAAAACTATACTCGCGCGTGATATAAACAAGTACTTATATTTCTAGACTTAATAATATTTCGCAATCGAATGACTATATCGCTTGTGTTCTAGCTTTCACGTTTATATAATTAAAAACAGAAAATGATAAACCTCTATTTAATGAAAATTCAACCGATTATATATAGCAACTTTTATTCACGATAACAATTAATAAGTAGCGTGATAATTACAATTTAAAAGGCATAAGATTTTTTAATATTTTAATCAATGGATATCGACTACATCAGAATAATAAGAATCTGACGTAATCAAATTATGTATATTTCAATACGTTGAACTACAATACATTATAACACATGTAAATTTTCATTGAGAAAAATTAACGTCATATGATACTCAAGATGCTTGATTATAAATAATCAGCATTATTTTATTGGCTGTTTGCGTGTTGTATTAACATGGCAATAACAATCCATAACATTAAACTAGGGCATGCGATGACCTAATGCAACTGAACATAGTAGATATAGGAGTCATGTATCTTCATATCACCGAGTATAACGAGAGCTTATTGGACGAGCTCATGATATGAACGATATTAGCGACTTATTAATGTGCATGACATATTACGCAAATAAATTAATTCTAATGTAGTGGACGATATCAGTTTCTTCAAATTATACTTGTCGACGAGTCCTTGTCAGGCAGAAAGATTGAAGATAGCAATGTAATAGTAAACTTGATATTACCGATGACCAACATTTCTTGCGCCATTATATACTGTTCCTGTTTATCGAGAACAGAGGAAATGATTCTGATGAGTCTCACTTTCTCTTTCTTTTAAGCGGATGTGAACAAATATATATGTATTTTCGCACATGTATCTTTAAAAAATATGTTGGTTGCGTTATATAGCGATACAACTTTACTTTAGCCAAAAGTTTTCTCGATTTCTCATATAATAGGTACTATTCCCTGGAAGTTCTATCTATTCCAGGAAATTCGCATTTTCGTAGAATTTGATTATATGTTTCTGCAATTACGTTTTCTTTATAAAATTTAATTGAACGCTTCTTTGAATTACATCCGGACAATAATCAATTTAACAATGAAACTAATTTAAGTCTAATGGTTTTATTTATAATACTAAATATAACTCGAGATATAACTTCAAATAAAAATTTAATTATATTAAAATCCGTTTGAAATCATGATACTAAAGATATTGTTCATCCATTCGCGACTTTAAAGATCTACTTATATATCCCTCAATTCACGATATAGATATTAAAAAAAAATTTAGATTTTAAATTATAAAATATTTTTTAGACAAAATAAAAGATAATAGAAAAATGATTTTTTTACACTACAAATGCAAAAACAAGTTATTTAAATGTTAAATTAATAAATATAATTTGGATGCGATAATCATATATATAATTGATCAATAAAATATATAAAAATCTATACATGTATACTTGTATAGTATATATACACACATACCTACATATACAAAAACTTTCTTAAAAATAATTTTTTTTGCAATAATTGCAATACATAATTTTTACGATATAATTTTGTTTTTATCAATGTTTTTACTTTACAATTATATCATTTTTATATTCTGCCTTCAAAATGTACCGAATTGTTTGCTTTATAGTCTCGTGTGTTTGCTCGCTCGGTATATATTGATATACTGGGTAGGGCAATAACACGTTTTAATAAAATACACGGACGACCATGCATTACACATGTGACCGATTCCGCCGATTAAATAGTTGCAAATCCCTTCTGCGTGACGTTGAGCACATGCTCGCGAATTAAACGGAGCGTTAAAAGGTAAGCGAAAGTTCATGTGTTAAAGTTACAATATCGGATAAAGTATCGTTACTTTGTGTCGCTATCGATAGAAGAAAAACAAGCAAGAGCTTTTACTTTTAGAAAGAAGTATTGTAATCTTTAAATATCACATTATTCCAATTAACTTTTTTATAATGATGACATTAAATCGTATAACAGTTCGCGTATTCGCGTTCGTATATAAAATATACGGCTATCGGTTAATACAAAAAATTTATTCTTAAACTGTGAATAGTAATTTTATTTTAGTTTAATTTTGCAACAAGTGTAGGTAATTCTTTTATATTAAAAAAAAAAAAATATATATATATATATATACATATATACTTTATATATATGTATACTACGTTTACGCGAGCGTTACTTCTGTAGTAAACTTAACGATAATTCACTCGTTTACGCGGAATGAATTATCGTAAGTTACTACAGAAGTAACACGTAAACATATAGTATAGTATTAGCCCATTATTTTTATTTTTGTGTCATTACATAATTAGAATGTATTGTTTTCAGTGAAAAATATTTCGTAATACGTAGAAAAAAGCAATTTCCAGCTTGTTATATCGGAAATCTTAAGTTCTAAAATAATGCAAAAAAAGTTATTGTACATTGAATTTAAAGTTAATTTTTAACAAACAACGTATCAATATTGCTCTCTTTAAAAAAGTGCAATAATATATTGAAATAAAAAGTATATAATCTGAGAGAGACATTTAGTAATCAGGAAATTACGTACGGTTTATTTATAGAATAGCTGCACTGATAGTTGATATTAAATAGTTCACGAATGGAAGTTGTGATGTTCGGCATTCGTACGCGTGAGTCTCTGATCATAAGCATCCGGTAAATAATGATTATCGGAAATTTGAAAAAGCAGTCGTACACACGATCGCGTTCTTCCGACCTTCGCAATCCGTGTGCGAAACGCGTCAATATCGACGGTAACTTTGTACTTCGTATCCTCTCTCTTTCTATTAGCAGAAATAGCGAGCGTCGGATATCGCTGCGCAGTTGCATACCCGCTTTTTATGCGATAAGCATGAAATCTTCCGCGGGCTCGACTTTTCCGTCGAGGACGCGACGCGCTTGCAAGCAACACTTATTTTACGCGGACGATAAGATAGAAGACCTCCGCATAATAGCACTCACGCGGTACCGCAAACACAATATATCTTACCTAAAATACTATACAATTAGGGTTAATTAAGCGGACATTGTTTATGCAACTTATATCATAGTATACAAGTCGAATGTTTATCATGCTTTTACGGACTTCTAATACACTTTACGCCATTTTACTTTTGTCTTTCAAAATTGCTGTTCCCAAAAACTCATATACGTAATACAACGATGTATTTTTAAATTAACTGCTCTCTATATAGAATTCGATACATCACTATGATGCTCGAGATCATACAATTATAGTCCTCCAAATGTCAATTTCAAATTCGTTTTATATATCTTTTGTTTTTTTTAATTTAATCGCAATATAATTTTACTCGTTACTCATGCTATTTTCAATATGCTACTTTTAGAAAACAATGCTTGTCATATTTATTGTAATTTTTTAAATTTTTAGTCTTTTTTATAGAATAATAATTCAACAATAGCTAAAATTTTTTTTAATTAATATCTATGCAACATAGATGGATGCCGCAAAATATCCTTAATAAACGAATCATCGTAATTGGCCTACATGTGAGATTACTCGGCTCGCACTCTGGCCATTGCCCTACAACGTAGGTCATTTCATTGGCAGGAAACCTGCACCTGCGGCAGGTGCGTCTGCCACAGGGAAAAAAAATTCGGGCTGGTTGATTTGCAGATTTAAGTAGAGGATGCGAGGATCTGATACCCCGAAACAACCCTGCTTAAAATCAAATAAACGAAACAGCGAGAAATAATAAAATACTTATTACGCATTTAATGTATATATACGCAAATAAGAGATCTAACTCGCAAAAAATACCTTCAATATCACCGTAATTTACGATAATTAAGGTTCAAGAAAAAAGAAAGTAAGAAATAAAATAATTCAACTTGTAAGACATTTATCGTTGACGGCGAAAGCGATTAATCGATTAGCGTGAACATTAAAAACGATCGGATCGATGCCCTTGAACTTCTCGCTGTCGAGCAGGCCGACGAGATGCAATAACGTTCATTCACGTGAACAACGCGAGAATGCGGGATGATGTCAACAATGCACCCCTGCAATTTGCGGCGGCCCTCTCTCACACCTCTCCGGGAGCTAAGAATAACTATATCATCACCCGGTCAGGCATGGAGATGGACGTCAGTCGCGTGACCTAGTTTTAATCGGCGAACATTCTTCTACTAATTAACTATGTACGACCACTTTAGAAGTCGCTGGTGACGCCACGACGCCTGATAATATATGAACGATCCCCGCTTTATCGGAGGCGACGCGAAAAGCTCACGGAATGGAGAATATTAAATAATAACGAGAGAATCTGATAGTTCTCGGATGACATTTCATTCTAAAGTTCTTGTCGAAGTTTGGGTTTAACGAGCGATCCTTAAAGCGGAAGCGACGATAATAATCGATGAATTCGAGAACGAATGGGTACCGATTCGAACAATCGCGATCGACGAACCAAGATATTTCAAATTTTAATTCGTCTTTGGTCAAACATTTCCTAAAATCAAGTAATTAGTTTCGCGATCTACTATATTAATTAAATATAATTATATGTATACGTACGTACGTACATATACGTAACTATAATGTTGTAAGGTAACGGTGACATCGCGTGACAGTGCGAAATTATCGCCGGCAGACGTGTGTCAACAATGTGACAAGGATACACCCGACACACAATGCATTACAAAGAAGTGCGCGTTGTCGCCGTTGCAGCGCAGCGTGACCAACGTAATGATAGATTTATGCCTAGTCCGTAAATGCGCCGCGAGATGCGCGCGATCCTGTTTCTAATGAAGACTAATGGCAATCCCGTTGCGCAACCCGAACGGACATGTTCGTAAGAAATGTCTAATATCATGAATCCTGATTCTAAAATATCTGCTCTGCGCTCTCCCCGCGGTGATTCAGCATTCGCGATCGTTAATTATCGCTACTTGACGCGAAGAATTGCTACTCCGGTTTGAAGTTTGCCATTTGTAAAAGTCACGGACTACTAAACGCGCAAATCTAATAAGACGAAATTATGCATTCGATATACTGGGTGCCCGCTGGAAACTACTTCTTGTCTAATGTCACAACGCAATTTTTATTCATATTGAAGTCCATAACGTATCACAGCATTTCCTCTCATTTTCTTTTACCGTAAAACATCATAAACAGTTTTCTTTTAACATTCAACTATTTTTAGTTTTTAAATATTTTTAAATCTTTCTGATGAAATAAATAAATTATATTTTATCCTTTTCTTCAGTTAAAAGAAGAATTAAATATAAGAACAAAAGATAAAATTATAGATGGAGAAATGTTCTTTACGTCAATTGTCGTCATTACAAGTAAACGTCAATTTTACGTTGTCGTCATCACAAATAAATATGGAAATCTTTTATACCTCTGTCAAAGCGAACTGAAAATTCACCTAATTATTACTTATATTTCCTATTATTTATTTCAAAGAAATCAAGATAATTATAAAAATTTCTTATGTACTTTTACCCGTACTTTTATCTGGATGTTGACATTTAACAATTGCACTAAGTTTGCAATTTCCTAAGGTTAAGTAGAAAATATAAACATTTCCTTATAGCCCTTATAAGAAAAGAGAACTGTCTTAGCTTGAAACACAACCGGTCTTGGAAGTATTATAAATAGTCCTCTGCAAATATAGTATAAAAAGTCGAAGTAAAATTATTGCAGAAATTGATCTGCGCGGATGAAAATGGACACGCGGTAGACGTCCATGGTTCTGCGAAAAGTGGTTTGTGTTTAGAACGTGATGTATTACGATGTCATCGAAATAAATTAACTGGCGATAGTTCTCGCGTTGGATTTATGTGCGAGATCCGCGGCGGACTTTTCGATTGCATTAGAATCGGGAAATTAACGATATCATCAGTAATTCATTGTCAACGAACATTGTTGCACGCGCGTATTCGCCGTTCAGACCGGCATTAATAAAAATCAAAGTAGGTACACGCGTTGCGCACCGCGCGCTTGCCGCAATCGTTTCGTGATGATTCGTCACGGTCTGTTTTTGTACGGTAAATCCGACACGTCATGGCTCAACCTGGGCAAACCGATCAAGCCCGGTCGATAAAAAGTTTACCATGTTTCTCCTTTATTCAACGAACACATTTAGCCGAGAAAAACTCTCGCATAATTTCCGTATAAGACGAATGGTGTTTCATTTTTCTTCCTTGGCTTATAATTGATCGTGGCCGTTCCCATTAAGTCGCTTACTTAAACTTCCGTTCGCAAAATCGCAGGCCTAACTTTTTACTCGACCGAGCATTTCAAGCATCATCATTCTTTCTTACATATAATTAATTAATATAATATTTATACTATAAATTTACTACATTATAGATTATATTTTATTATTACATACAATCATATACTATAATGCAACAACGATGCGATTGAAAAGAATAAATATTTGCATGTGGTAATCTAGAAGTCAAGCTCGCGAAAATCTAGCACGCAAACGTCAAAAGGGGCAATGTCAAAAGGAACATAAAATCTCATAATAACTTCATGATCTCTAGGATACTACAAACTACAACTGGGATCGATTCGATGCAACGTCTAAAGTGCTATAGCTCGGATATCAATAGAACGCTATCGGATTACTTGCCAGAAGTTGTCTTAACTGGTCGTTAGTGATCGTTATTGAAATTCCAAGCAGCGTGTCATCCGAGCGTGTTGCCTTTTGCGTGCCATCCGCTCGGCGAGGAATCAAATCGGATCCAAAGGGCCGGACCGAGATTCTTCCTATAAATACGACGGAGCAGCGACTGCCGGCTATCTGGGTCAGGATAAACGAACAGTATTTTTCAGGCGTTTCTGTTTCGATGTACAATCGGCGTCAATAATGCCTTCCACCTGAAGTCAGTCGCGTTCGGGTCAGATAATAACTGAACGCATCGCGTCTATAATAGCTATTTGTGCATCATGACTGCTGGTTTAACCAACAGATTTACTACATTTTTAGTTGAACCAACAGTCATGATGCACAAATAGCTAGACGCAATGTGTTCGGTTATTATCTGACCCGAACGCGACTAACTTCAGGTGGAAGGCATTATTTACTGTTAAATTTACTGTTTCAACAATATTCCGCACACGGCTACCGCTGGCTCGAATGTGAAATGCCGCTCGCACTTGATATTGACTTGTTTTTATGACACCGCGTTTCAAACCCAGTAAACTCGCGCGCGTACAATAGGGTGAATTTCAATGGAAATTTCTATTGCAAACCATTATTAGTGTGGACCACAGGAAATTAATATTTAACACCACTGAAACGAACGCTACTAATATTGATATTAATATGTAACAGCGATCGCCATCGCGATCAAAAAACACTTTTAATTTTGAGAAATTCAATTGCAATATCGTTAGTACAATTGTTAAGGCTAAAAAAAATTGAGAACTTCGCGATGCAAATGAAATGACACGCGTATGAAACACATAATTACACATTCGTAATTTATACGAAAATGTAATATTGCGAATTGAATTTTAATAAAGCAGGTTTCAAAAGCTAAAGCAATTGCAATTCTCTATCAAATTGAATAGTATATACGTAATCAAATACTCCGTTATATATAAACCTCCAGCCAGTAACATTTAATCAATTTTCCATATTAGACAAACAACACTTAGAAAGGTCCAGCCAAATGAAAATCAAACAGTACAATGTAGCGCTAAATGTAGAACAGGAAGACACAGACCTCGGACAAAAGTGCCTTTCGAGCGGAAATTGGGGGATGATTTACGGTCGGCGCAATTATTAATGAGTTCTTAAACCAACGCCGCGGTGAACCGATTAATACCAAGCGGGACGGATATAGCGTGACATTTTAACGAAGACGATAAGCGGCGTTTATGTAATCTACGGTGAACGTGTGAAGAAAAACCCGGGGGATTGGTGTCGCACAAACGCGTGTGCAGGTCTGAAATGTCTGAATGCGAGGAAAGCGGGCCATTGTTCCCTCGGAGAATAGCGTTATCACGCAACGATTATTAGATCTCTATGTGCGGTTACGCGCGGATGAGCCGTTATAAAACCCACTGATCGATGATGACACGAGACGTCGTTGCGCGGCCGCCTGTCCATTAGTCACCATCGAATTTACGAGACGTCGAACTGCATTATTGCCGGCGCGGATCTCGCCTGACGTAGTTGCTCGCCGCTCGCCCGATTATGCCTGCATATTTTTCTATATCGTGCGGTAATGACTGCGGACTTTACCATAGCAATTTGAAACTACAATGTAGGCGCTTATCGTGCACGATAAACCACGCGATGGATGTTCTATAATGACATTCAACGATCGCGCCGGTATTCTTGAACGAAGGGTATGTGTACAAAAACGGTGCATTGTTACGCCGTACTTTAAACCCTCTTGATGAAAAGGACAACAAAGATGAATTTTTCTTGTGAAACATACTGTTCACAAAATACTTGAAAAAAAGTATATCAGCTTCAAAAAGTTGAAAAATGTGATCTAAATGAAAAATATTTACACTTGCGCATCATAGAGAGCTACTTACTTTCATACATAATAAATGAGCAAAACATATTTTTCACGAGATATACGCTTTCACAGGACAAACAACAGATTTAACCCTTAAATGCCACACCTCTCAAGAATCTCGTAAATGACATGAGGGGCTAAAAGATCCCAGCATGAAAAATGTCTCCTTACTCATTGATTTTTTGATCTTTAGTTATAAAAATTTTTTTCAATGTTGTTCAAGGCTTAGAAAAAAGAATAAAATGCTTATATTGTTAAAATTTCAATTTCAACATAGTATAAAAAATTAAGTAAACTGAGTACTGCTAAGTGTACAAAACGGGTAAGTCAATCACTCAACTATCATCAATGGGAGCATGAGCTCCATTTTTGGCAAGAACATTTGAAAACATTTCATTCTAAAGGGTCTGGGGTCCGCTGGACCCCACGGGGCATTTAAGGGTTAACAATTTTTTAGGCGAAAGAGTAGGAAAATGCTTACTTTTTTCTTTTTAAGAAGAGATAAAACATTAATAAACCAATTAAAACAATATTTAATAAGGCATATATTTGTACGCATTTTTCTCGTAGAACAATTTTAGCATAACTTTATTCATCACTATAAAATTTTTGAGAAATTAATAACAAACGTAAATAGAATATATAATTCGGTTAGTAACCGATAGTGATTGTGAGACACATTTTAGATGATTGTCAATGTAATGGGGGTGCTTAATAGAAGTACGTCTGGTATCGATCGGGCCGGAGCTTATTTCCAACGTCTCGAGTCCGTCGGATCGCCATCCGACCGTCTCGATTTAGACAAATACACTCGAGATTTTTCGATAAGTCCGTCGTTACGATTAATTTCCTAAAAATGCTGAGAATTAAATGCACATTTCAGGCCGATTTCTGAGGCGACGCCTACTATGCCCCCCACTGCCACTCAAAGTTCGTCAACTGATTGTGAATCGTCGACACTGTGCGTCAGGAGTGTCCCCATATCAAAAATATGCTGGGATCGTACCTTTAGTCAAACTGCCATTAAAACATTTTTCTTGTTAAATTATTTTTTTAATTATAATTAAATACTGCAGCTCTTATTATTAACATGTTATACATATTTTAATAATATAGTTAACAATAATTTATAATAATTAGAATTTTAACAATATAGCTTTTTGTATCATCCGTGAGGTACTATTGTTAATGTCTTTTTTTTTTAATGGTTTTTTCAGTAGGCATATTCCACTAAAAAATAATAAAAAAGATGATCAAATATATGGCTCGCAAAGGAAAGCAAAATTCTATATCGTATATGGTATTATATAAAAAAACAAATAAAGGACCAAAAGAAAGAAAAACAACCACTTTGCATTAAAAATGTTCTTTGAGCGATCCATTGTTATTCTCACTGACGCAAACTTAAAGTCTCTGAGGATATATAATCATTAGTAAAATTATGGAAACGATTCAGAAGATTAAATTAATATTTTTTTGCAAATTAGTTATTTCTCTTTTTTTTATTCCTCCTTTGTTTTTATACAATGTTTTTATGGAATTTTGCTTTCCTGTCGAGTGACATATTTCATCTTCATTATTTTTTAATGGAATAAGTCTACTGAAAAAACCACTTAAAAGAAAAGACATTAATAATAACATCTTACGGATGATGTGAAAAGCTATTATTAAAACTCTAATTATTACATTACTGCCCAACAACTATGTTATTAGAATGATATATATAATACATTAATAATAAAAATTTAGTGTTTAATTGCTGATAAAAAATAATTTGAGAAGAAAAATGTTTTAATGAAAATGGTTTAACGGAAGGTACGATCCCAGTATATTTCTGATATAGGGACGCTCCTGAGGCAAAACGTCACACGCACGATTGGCGAGCCGGCTGCTGAGCTTTGTGTGGGAGGATATAGTAGGCGTCGCCTTAAAATCAACCTAAAATGTGCATCTAATTTCCAGGCCCTAGCCCTAGTCCTAGAGTGACCTATAGAGCAAGGCACCGAAGAAGGTAATAAATTCCAAAGATTTGACTAACAACGACGGTCGGTCGACGGACCGCGTTCGCTCATATCCTACGGAATTATAATGAGCCTATCGTCGAGATATAAAAATACGAACAAAATGTGATTTTGCACTTAAAATTTGCTCACTGGCATGATGGTGGAAAGATGCGAGCTTTATCGGATCGACGATCGCGCTCCGTTGCTCCGAACCGTATATCGCGCAGTATAACCAATTTAGGGCATACGATTCGTCAGACAATCATAAATGTTAAATACATTTAACAAAGAATGCGCTCGGGGTCAAGATATGTGCAAAAACATTTGCATAATTCCGAGAAACAAGCATAATAAACATAAGTTTCTTATAAAATTAATTTTATTAAGATGTGATTTGTGTTTCTTTTCATGGAATTGCTATATTAATTGCGCCTTTTGCATACCGCAGCCGACAATAAATTTAACCATGTATAATATTACCTCAAATTCAAAAATTTAAAATCAAGAAAGAAGGAATAAGTAACTCTTTACTTATACATTTCTTAACGTTTTAATATATATTTTAATATTTAATACAAATTGCATAAAATTATTATTTTTTTTTGTATTATTTGTATTTGGGATCATTTATATTTATAAAATTTAAAATATATGTAAATGTTTAGAAATATGTAAATTTCATTCTACACATTGTCCGCATTTTCAAATCCGAGAGAGACATTTAAATGTCGCATCCTGCATAGATAATCGCACTGTTATACAGGATCAAGCCGGAGAGAGAAGCACTCCAAGACGTAAACATGGAAAGAGCTTCCTATCGGCTTCCAATCTCCAATCCAACCTTTTTACAATGTACAAATGCCTTACTATAGGATTGCTCAGTTTTCTCACGGTACGCGTTGTTTGTCGCGTTCGAGCTATAGCGTCTGTATCGTAATACGATTGTTGTCCTTGATGAACACTTTAAGATACGAAACGATATCGTTTCAGTTTATATATTTAAACTTCGTTGAAGCTAAACTTCGTCCGGGCAGTAATCTAATTGATCGAATCATTTGACGTTACGTATGTTTAATGTCCCGAAATTAATATTACGATTTTTCATGACGTCACACAACTGCATGCGATTGGCCGTACGATCGATCGGTCATGTGCGCACTGAATGGGTACCTATATGTCCGCCGTCTTCTAAATTATTACACGAACTACGTAGAGGGGAATATAATAGAGTAAAACTTTATCGAGGGCAAATAATTCTGCTAAAGAAATGCAGCAAAAGTTTACGACGCGCGACGTAACGGCACGGCTCATGGATATATATAGTAATTAATTTTCAATAGCTATAGTTATCTAACTACTGGGTTGAAGTTTAGTTTTATAAGTGGTTGGTTGAAACTCAACCTCTCGGTTCTTATCTACTCTTAATCGATTATCGCTGTATAAAACAGCTTTATAATAAAATTTTCAAGGGCAAAATAATCTAATATTTTCAAGATTCAAGATCAGATCGATATACAGATGTAACAACGATTAATGAAGAATCAACAATGAGGAAATCGTGCGTGAAAATATTCACGAGTTCGTTTTAAAAATTGCGTGCCTAAGAATTGACGTTGCGCGGATAAAAGGCATCTGGTCCTCGCACAATAAGATTGACACGACAATCGTTTCTATGTTTAGCCCTACAATTTAGCTTATTGTCAGCGTAATTAACTTTAGGACCACGCGAATAGGTCGCCATTTCAGTTAATGGCATGGTAACGTATAAATATAGTTATGCGGTACAGTTTATTGAATATAGTTTTTAGGTTCAAGGCGCGCGTTCTGCCTGCTCGCGATTGAAGTTTAAATATACATTAGCATTGACCACGCTTAGTTAATTCTGATAAATTTAACAACGCTCGCTGCTGGAGGGCAATAGCCTGCACGCATATAAGTGCGCGCAGTAAGCGACTTTGACGGTTAACGAGGGTGAACGACACCAGCGGAACGAGATATGAAATCATATTACACGCACAATTACGAATTAGATATAGCATTCCACGGAGATTGGGCGTTCTTTACCGTTTCGGTAACAAATATCAATTTTTTATGAATTAATTAATATCAATATCAATATTTTGCTTAATATGTTATAAGAACAAGGCAGAATTGTTTTATGCTACGCTGGCACTGAAAACTATTTTTAGAAACACTCCCTTTTATCGAAATTATAAATAGAAATACATTCATTTTTATCTTTTTCAATTTGTACAATCTTTAGAAGTAGGTCAATAGCGAGCAATAGTTAAAAAAAAAACCTGTTTAAATTAAGAAATAAATACAAAATAAACTTTCAGCTTTCGCTATTCGGTTCTATTTGTATCAACTGTGTACACGGGCCTATTTTCTCTTCTTATCATTCTCAAATTAGTTTGTGTCCTGCTTTCACTTTTCCTCGAGTATTCCTTACACTGCCGCTCACAAAAACGTGTGACTGACTGCAAACTGTGGTGTGTACGACGCGTAAATGCACGCGAGTGTTGTTGAACTCGGGTCGTAAGCCCCGAATGCCTGTTGTGTGCGAATCGGTCATTTCCCGCTGAAATTTTCGACAGGAACGCGAGGAACGCTCGTTCGCGGTGGCACGCTAACGCCAAGTCAAATACCCCGATAAACGCCTTATCAGTAGGTTATCATAACCTGATAACAGGTGAGACAAAGGAACAAAAAAATAAAAATGGAACAGACGGCAAGTCGCGTGGTGACCTCTATCGTCGGCGCGTATATAGGTAATGAAAAATCCGGACAATTAACGTTCTGCTTTATCGGCGGGGCCGAGTCCCGGGTCAACGACCGCGGCGTTGAGGAGCGCCTGACCTATTTATCACGAATGTACGTATCCAGCTCGCGGCACACGTGTGCGTGGCTACGTGCGTTCCCCTCCCCTCCCTCTCGCCGACCATCATTTCTCCTGGCGGCGATCGTCGAGGCGAACCCCGATCCCCAATGGTTCACGTTCGATCTCGCGTTCGACGTTATACGTATTCCCGAAATCTACCGCCGTCCTCTCCTCGTCCGGATTCGCGCGATATTCCCTCGCTTCCTTCGCGAAATCGCCAGATCATCCTCGCGAAATTTCTCCTCTCGCGCGAAATCCAAACGCCTCGAGGGCCAGCCGCATATCGACATCGAATGTACGTGTCTACCGAAGGCGGCGATCGAATTTTGATCGGAATTTATCCGGAACCGGACGCGAGTCGCCTCCGGCGAACAGATTCGCGGCGCGAAAAACAATCGGCGCGACGTCGATTCGATTCGACCGTCCGGGTGGCAACGTTCCGGGTTCCGGACGATCGCCATCGCGCGACGCCGACGAGTTGAGGGCCTACCTCAACCCGCCTTTATCGGACAGGAATAACGAACAGATGCGGCCGGGTGATGAACGCGTTTTAGGGTCGTTAACACCGTGTCCTCCGAAAGATAAGGGCCGTCTCGTCTCGCGAGAGAGCGAGCGATGCGCTCTAGGTGTCAATGCCCTTTACGAATGACAGCGGGGGGTTGCGGGGGAAAACACACACATATACAAGCAGCTGAACGAGCCAGCGCGCTCACAATGCTCACATGACATCGCGTGACAACCAAGGGGAGCAAGGGGAGTTCGAGGGGGCTGAATCATGAGCGACGGCAACGACTCGTTATTGCGCGATTTGATAAAACCGCGGAGCGCGATGTGACCAACGGTGGACGGCGGAAGGGAAGGAACGAGTGGGAGTGAGCGAGGAGAGCTGGCTCGTTACGTAGCAGTGAGAGACTGAAATATATGTTTGACAAAGAGAGAGAGAGATGCGTACCTGCCACTTTGTATCGGAGGGACTGGCGATTCGGGCGATTGAATCACGCGACGATTATTTTTATCCAGACAACGGACAGATATCCCGGCTCGGCCGCGGCTCGGGCGACTCCTTTCGTCACGAAACACTGCACATGCTGTCACACTACGGCGCGGCGCGCGCTCATCGCGCGTTAAAACTCGTCCCCCGTCCCGGTTCTATCGAGCGGCTCGGCGCGGCTCGGCTCGGCTCGGCGCGACGCGGCGCCCCACGGTGTACGTTACGCAGCGTGTCCACGCAACGGGAGGGAAACGGTGTGTGTGCGTTCACGCGGTTCCGACCTCGCGCTCGACGCGGCGGCGCAATGCCGCCATGTTCCCTCCGTTGTCGCTGATCACCGACGGTTTCGGGTTTATGCCAGTCCGCCCGCTCGGCCGCGCTCGGCCGCGCTCGGCGCCTCCTCGCTGCTATCCCGCGGCTCCCCCCCCCCTCCCCGAGCATGATCCCCGCGATGGTTATACGCGCTACATACATAACGTATGTACACAGCGTACACTGACTACACTGTCAATCGCGAAACGCGTGGCGCCCGCAACTTCGGCGCCGTCCGCGCGCGACGAAACGTGAAATCGCGACGCGACGTCCGACGACCCGGGCGACGGAGGCGCGACGTCGACGTGCGCCGACGACACGGGCGTTTTAACGTGATCGCGCGTGCACGCTTTGAGACACGGGCACCCGCGATTCTTCGCCGAGATTCACTTTCGGGCACTTAAGAATCGCGAGAAAATGCGAAAGAGGCGCGAACGCGACTCCGCGATTTAATCCGTCCGCGATGCACGGTTCTTATACCTGCGATTTGAAATCTGCATCGAAGAATGACGTTGCGATTCTCGAGATATATCGAAACGGCGCGGCGACTTGACTCGCGGCATTTATTCAAATTGAGAATGGAATAAGGGAAATAATAAATATGAAAAATAATCGAAACAATATTAATTCTTTCTCTTTCCCTCCTAATTGATTTGTTGTAACATAATTTCCGAATTGTTGGAATATCATGACATATATATTTATTAAGAAAAATAAAAATTGAAACGTAATTGTGTGTTAAAATAATATTTTAAATTTTTTTAATGTTTCAGTCAATGACGTAAAGCAGAAATGATACGTAAGAATAAAAAATGTGTAAAAAGTAAATTCTCAATGCAAACGACTTATTTTGTTTCTAATTTTTATAATTGTACCGACATTTATCGCGAATATTGATGAGATAATAGTTGCCAAATAATATCATGTTTTTCCTAAAAATAAACGTTCTTTTATGCATGAGGATATTCCTTTCTTTTAAATATAATTCTATTTCTCTCGAATCTATTTTTCGACTTATTTCTTTCTCGTTCTAGCTGCAATATTTGCTGAGAGGGCGATAATGTACAACGAATTTTTTAAAGTGCGGAAATTTTTGTAAGCGAGACTAGATTTTTTAATATTTTCATGAATCTTCCAATTTTTATCACACTTTTATACCTAAATTACTATTTATTTTTTCTTAATATTCTTGCTTCTTTTTTATTTTTATTTTTTTATTTCTTGAATTTAGAAATTATACATATATATTTGTCAACAGGGCGGCGGTGTGGTCTAGTGGTAGAGCGCCAGACTCGTAATCTGAGAAACCAGGTTCGAGTCCACTACAGCCATGAATCATGGAAAAGTTTTTTTCCGAAAAAACCGCGCCCCTCCGTGCAGATGCGGAGAAAAACTGGGCTCCGTCTTTCGGAAGAGACGTTAAACCGTTGGTCCAAAGTAGGAAAGTAGGAAACAGTAAGGTAGTAGGATGAATTGGAGGTTAGGGTTGGGTACGTCCCTTCAAAACGCCCTTTAAGGCCCCTTGGGGTATATAAAGTAAAATTCTTTATCCTTTTTATATTTGTCAATTACTTTTTGTATTGCCTTTAGAAATCAATATATCAGCTGATTATTTTACTACTAACTATATATATTAAACATAATTTGTATTTTTTATTTCTTAAATTTAAAAGTTATATATATTAGTCAATTACTTTTTGTATTACCTATAGTAATTAATATCTCTTGATTATTTTACTACTAACTATATATTAGACATTATTTGTATTTTATATTTCTAAATTTAAATCAATACTTTGTTGTGATATCTGCACAAATGTCGTATAATCATCGACGATCGATCACGTTCAACTCGGCATTCTCCGGTTACCTATCTGGCTATCTGACAGAGACGAGAGTTTAACCACGTTTGCAGATTTTTATCATCTATGATCGACGAAAGGAACATAAAAATTTAATTCTCTCGTATTTGATTAACAATAGCTTTTAACTAAAACATTATTTTCACAATTTCAACTATACAGCACGATGTAGATATTAGAATAGGCATTACTTTTTATTTTGTGATACGGAAGAATATTTTATATAAATTACCTTTACTCAATTTATCATTTATTTCTTTTAAATGTGAAAACTAAATTATGCATGTTATTTATTAGTAATCATAGCAAGTACGACTAATATTGCATTACTAAAATAAATAATATGTCGAAAAGCTTTAATTATTTTATTTCGTGTTAAGTAAAATTTACAGATTTCTGCAATGTAAAGGAATTATTCTGTAAAGAAATTATTTTATTATATAATTATTAAAATTGTAATATTTGTCGTATAATTTTCAATTTTTATGTACGATAATATCTCATATTATTTTCTACATGTTCGATTGCTGAAATTGCAACTTGATCCTCACGAACATATTGCTCAAGTTAGTTAATAGATGACGCTACAAACATTTAAAATCGTTTAGATACTGCCGCACTTGAATCATCTAGAAAACAGAAACTCCATCAGGATATAATTGATTATAATACGTACATACTATATTATAAATATATACAATTTTTTACATTCTAAATTTTTTCACACATACATTCTTTTATACATTCTAGATTTTTTTTAGAAAAAAGTTTTGTTTTTCAAAAATTGTTTAAGATTATGATATATAAATAATTAATATACATTTGATTTATTCGTGCTACATATTTGCAGCAAAATGGATAATTTTTAATAAAATATTTAAAATATTGTTTTATTCTGACCAGAAATCTTTCGCGTTTAAAAACATATTTATTCGTGGAATTGTACTGTAAATACTCACTTTTATTTTTCTTTAGTAAAGCTAAAACAAATTGTACTTGATAATGCATATATAATATACATTTAACAATGATTTAATAATCAATACTCGAAAAATATATTAATATTTTTTTAATTACAACTTAGAAATAAAATGACAAAATAACTGACAATAAAAGATTCGTAGAATGACTCTGTACAAAGACACCGTTAAAGTAAATTGTTTATAGTGACAATCTTATGTGTAAAGGAATATCTTTAGGATAGATATCTAATAAGACACACAAGCTTTTCTCGTATTGCAAAAGGTAAGACGTTGATGTTTACTTCAAATAATATCGACTGTTTGAAATATTCCTATTTTAATAATTCAAATCTCTCTAACCTAACTTGTCTAACTACGAGATCTATAAACACGTGACGTAAGTGATATAAAAATTAATTTCTTTTTTACCATTGCGACGATCACGTTACGTCCACGTGGAAGAAGGGGAGAATGCTTAATTGCACAGGAATGCGAATAGAACGAATTTCGTAAGAAAATCCGCTTACTTTCATTTCTTCTCCGCGAAATCCCATCTCGCGGCATTCCCGAGGGAAACGCACGCGGAGAGGGACGCGGCGGCGGATTACCTCGTTCCTCGAGGATCACATAATTTCGCGATCACGACAGAGTCGCGATGATGACGACGACGTGAAGTCAGTTAAAAGCGGTTATTTTAGTATTAATGCATACTAGCATACTAATAAGTTTTTTCAATGGATTGTCGCGGAAAAATAATTCCTTTTTTTTCTTGTTTCGTTCAATCGGTCGTCACGCCGATGATTTTCCTCCTACATACGACTTCACCATTGGCCGCGGTCGCGGCAGGCCTCCGGCACGTGATATTGTGGCAATCTGATTAGAATTGTTAATGTTATTGCGACTGGAGACAAAAAATGGTGTAACGGCAATGGCTTCGCGCGTGTACGCACGCGGTGCATTCGCTCGCGCTCGCATTCGCCTCTATTTTCTCCCCTCGCGTCTCTCGCTGCCTCCCTTGCTGCAAATGGCGCGCAAATGGCAGTTTTCTATCGCGAATTTGCGTTAGTACGTCCACTCGTAACTTGATAGTACAAAAGCATAGAACTGACATTTCGCTTGTCTGACTCAATATTATTTAGATATTTTTAATTACCTTACTAAATTTCACAAACTTGCGTGGTTATCTTAAAAGCATTTCCTTCAATTCTTACGTTTCAAGATACAGTGACAATAATTTTTGTCAATTGTTTTATATTCTATAATTGTTTTATATTCTATATTGTGATTTTATCTCTAAATTTTTTTTATATAATCTTATTATTCTCAGTACTTAAAGAAGATGTTCTTTTTTTCAGTTTTGTTTGATCCACAATAATCACAATAGTGATTATCTCTTTATGAATCTGAAGACGCAATAAAAATGCGTCACAGTCTTTAAATAACCAGGTCGCAGCCAACGTAAAAGCTCGGGAAATGGGTTACCGGCGTGACTAGAAAGCTCTCCGGCTTTCGTGAAAAGGGGTTGGAAGAAATGGACGAAATATGGCATAAGCGGCCAAAGAGGGATGTTAAGTCTCCACAAAAACTACCCTCGCAGCTTAGTTAGATAAGCTTTAGGATAAAGAATATTGATTCCCTTGTGGTGAAAGATAAAAGAAATTACTGTAGTGAGCGCGAGATTACTTACAGTGCATTCCCCTAAATTTTTGTAAATAATTTATCCACTTAGTAATTTCTATAACTTACGAAAATTATTATAATATTAATATTTTAAATAAATATTTTATTACATTTATATATTTTTGTATAAACGCTCACGGAACGTTTATTTATGGATAAATTTTTGTTCTATCGTTACGATGTTTGTAATTTGTAATTTGCAACAAAATCGATTACTACGAATTTAAAAAAAAATTATATTAAAAAGTTTCTATCTTAAAAAGTTCATGTTAGTTTAAAAGACAACTTTGGTCTCGATATATATATCTACATAGATTAATATTTGATATGTATAATTAAAAAAAAAATAATTATATATATTTAATTATTTATATAAGAAGGTCCGTTGTGTTGAAAGAAAAAATATGATCAAGCCTGTTGCAATAAATTACTGACACGCGCACAACGGCAGAACG
Source organism: Temnothorax longispinosus (assembly GCF_030848805.1). Taxonomy (NCBI): domain Eukaryota; kingdom Metazoa; phylum Arthropoda; class Insecta; order Hymenoptera; family Formicidae; genus Temnothorax; species Temnothorax longispinosus. Next base: position 14,874,131 of record NC_092364.1, read on the forward strand.
ATGGCATTATGATGGATGTCGTTAAAACCATATCCTTGTTCTATGTATGATGTGCATGGAAGTAGAAACTATATCTGGCCTCTGCGGACGTTCTCAACAACGCATAACTTTTACTCCGATTTTCCTTAATAATTTATATATATAATTGCTAATGACTAATATTCAGATTAATATTCAGATATTGGTTATATCTATTATAAAGAAAAGCCACCTAATTTTCTTCTATTATTTTCATTCGTTGATGTTCTATAATTTTATAATTAGTATATATATATATATTTTTTTATCATTTCTGAGAGGAAGAGAAAAAATACATAATATTATAAGTTATATTTTCCTTATTTCGAGAAACAATAAATTAAAACATTGAACAATTCAACTCTACACTTTACGGTTATTATTTTTTATGATTTTATAAAGAAAGAAATATAGAACTTTATATACCTAATGTTAAAATGTACCTGAAACTGTGTGATATATGGAAATTTTATTTTTATACTGACATGTGCATCTCGCTGTTCCGTTCGCCTTATGTATATAGCCTCAATTGATAGCAAACGTCGATACATATTTTAAAACTATTTATATGTTTCATCTGTGACAGCTGATACTGCAGTTTGACATCTGGAACGTAGTATATTCGTGATAACATATGATTTCGGAAAATCGCAATGTACATGGAAAACGCATAATCGCGTAGGAGTGGCGAAATAAATCCCACGAGCTGACATACTAACAGACCAGATAAAAATCTAACCTTGCATCGCAGGTGTGGTCTGCAGAATAATTTTTATAGCTTAACGCCGCGTTGCGATACGGCTAATGACGACTTATCAGCCAGTTCTCGTTCATTATGGAAAATCTGAAATTGCATATCGCGAATTAATGGGCTCGAAGATACATTATCTCTTAGCGCGATGTTTTATACATTCTCGCGAGAAACTATAGTAGACGACAAGTAATTGACAAGCGGAAAATACTGCGGAATGTATAACGCATACTGATTTTAATATTGTAAATCCATCAATATAAAAATTGTTCTTAAAGTCGCTTAAAAATCTTCCTTTGTGTATTTTCATATTTCAACCCGTGAGAAGAGAAAAGAATCTTTTTATAGCGGTAATTAACGACGCTAATTGACTGTGAACAACATAGCTTTGCTATAAAGTTTAAGGAAGGAAACTTTCTGGGTCGATAGACTTCTACTTTGCCGTTATGAGTCAGATAAGTGCAGGCGTATGGCAAAGTAATCGACCTTAGATTAGCCTGGTCGGGAGTCTGTTGCTTTTCCGCTACGCGAGATTATTCAATTCTGCCTTTACGGTGTTTCAGAAGTAGGAAGTATAGGTGACGCAATGCCACCTGCCCTTGTTCTACATTGTGTCTTTATGTCACCGACACGCCGGCTGTCCGCCTGACAAAAACAACGCCCGGGATATTCGGTACAGGGAATGATTTCATTTTTCAGCGTGGTTTTTGCATGCTCTCGTTCTTCAACTATCATGCAATGACACGAGCGAATGGGTGATTACCAAGCGGCGCGGAAAACAGGTTTAGCACACGAAGCCAATCTAATTAACATAATGCTGTCAATTAAATATTTATCGCGGGAGGGTGATATAGCTATTTGAAATATTTAACATACTATTGCTATTGTTACATATTTATTAATTAGAGAAAGTGGTTTTTAATCGAAAAATAAGTGATTTTTGATAAAAATCTGATTGAGATCTAATTTGATAGATCGTGCAAATAGAATTTTCATTATATAATTTTGTAAATAAAAATTTACTATAAAATATAATGTCAAGTTAATATTTCTGCTATATTGATTGAATTATCTACCAGAAATTCGATGCATCAGAATGCATTGTAGCTTTTGCTGGAACTAATGTACTGGCCATTGACACCAATCCTCTTTTATTACAGATAATTACAATTTCAAGGTGCAAAGATGCCGATTTAGATCATGCGAGAATTCTAAACGCCCACGCTCGCGATCCGTGTACGGCGATCCTTGATCCTTATTCAATTAATAATTAATCAAGTTACCGGTTGTTTGTCATAAACATTTAGTATATATAGATTCCCTCCCACACATGCGAGTGTACGAAGTTAACAGTGGTGTACTACGCTATGGAGACCAAGGTCGTTATATGGCGCGTGCACGATTTTTAAACGCACGTAAGCGCAACCATTTAACACGCTCCGTATAACGAATACTAGAGATAGTACATGGCCAATTACGTTACCCCGTTACGGAACGGATGGCTTATTCGGTATTTTGATTAAATCGTATCGCCAGACCGCTCAAATCTTTGAATCGCGTTACGATTTTACATTTTCGAAAGTATATTCGCCTTGAAATACGTTATACGTTTCAGAGAATTTCACGATTCGATGATTCACACGTTGTCCTTAAAGTCGTGCCACGATTTGATACAATCATGCCGAAATTGATACGATCTCGCGGCTTCTGTATTTTTGTAAAGTTGGAATTTTATTATAGCACATTCGTATTTTAAAATATAATTTAAGTTCAAAAGATATTTTATTTACGAAGTTATATTGATGCAACAATGATTTACTGTGCATTAATTGTTCCGTTACTTATGATAGAAACTTGATTACGTTTCTCTAAATATGCAAGGAAAGGCATGTAAATTAATAGAGCGACAAAATCGCGCAGAAAACGTGCATACTTAGTACTTTGGAATGTTTGATTGAATATCCGATTGCAATTATCATATTTAACTATGCGCGTTTATCTGTGTTCATTTTTGATAGTAATGATTTTTACGCTGAAATAATGTTTCTATGCAATTGCAATCAATTTGAAATTGTCATAATTATAAAGTTGTTGATATATCAAAAATATTCAAAATAAAACGATATACTAGATATTCCAGACTATCATTTTTTATCTACAGATTTTTTTAACAATGTAGAGTAAATTTTTTCTTAAAATATCGAGATGTTTTAAGAAAACAACAGATAAATAGTTCTTTAATTATAAATAACTAAGGTAAAGAGCTTTTAGGAAACTAACAGTTTCAGAGATACAAATAAAAATTAAAATCTTATTCTTTGTTTAATATTAGTCATTATATGAGCAGATTTAAAGTCTTTAAGGATTAATTACAAAAATAAAAAAATTAAAATTTTGCGTCAAACAATGATCTCGGAACTTGCTAAAGAAAATTCGCTTCCAAATTATATAAAAAAAATCATATTTTTAATATATTACGTTTTAATATATAAATAATTTATAATATATTGAAATGATATGCGTCAGCTAGCCTTCATAATCATAAGTTTCGAGCTGATTAGGATATCATACGATCGTGATGATTACCTATAAGTAATAGCTATGAGCGTGCAGTAACTGTTCCGCTAACAGATCTGACCGTGAGAGATTTCGTTACATGAGTGCATAATGTAATACAGACAGTTATTAGCTTACAATTACCTATATATCTATTATCAAGCTACGCAGCATGTGGCGGCGATTTTTGTAAATTATAATTCTTTTATTTTATGGCTGGATATTTTTTCACGTGGTATGTAAATTGCCATTTAACTTATTTACTGTGTGGTATTTCAGTGTTGCATTATGTTACAACTTCTATGTCATTGGTTATTGCGATAGAAAACGTTGTGCAAATAAAACTGAGTAAATTAACACGGTACGTTAACATTAAGTTATAAATGTATCGTTATTATAGATAAAAATAATAATTTCTTATTTACACACAAAGAAAATACTTGTACATCTCTTAATGGCTCTCGTTAGTCTCTTTCGTACTATTGCTATTTAGCAACATATTTATGTATTGTACAAGCAAATAGATAAACGTACAGGATATGCATTCTCTTCAGGTTGAGGTCTAGCACGGATGTAAGTGTGGAAAGTGCGAGTCAAGGACATAATTCATTTAGAAAAGATTACATTTTTTTCCATTTTATGGCCATTACTTCATGTTAGATCTATTGACGTCACCATATTTTTGGCAGCTCAGTACGATAAATTTAATCAATGACTCATATCAGTTATACATTAATTACATAACACGACAATTAAATATATACACACAAATAAAGACCCCTCATATCGAAATTGCAAAATATTTTTCTTTTGCATTTATATAAGTATAGATTCAAAGAATGCAATACCAAATTTTCTGCGCACGATTATTATATATATATATATATATATATATATATATATATATAATTGTATATTATATAATTATATGACAATAAAAACAAAAATGTTAACAAGACTATTTAAAAAACAAATTAGGTAAATCGAATTAAATGCTCGTTAGTAACTAATCACTTATTAACCTTGATATTTTTTAGGCTATTTAAGTCATTGAGTGTAAATTACACAAAGCAAATTAGTTTTATTATGTTATCGTGGGAATATAATGTTCATAGTATAGCCAAGTATAACCAAGTATAACATTATACTAATTCCATTGTTCATGCGTCGCTAAATGAAAAGTACGTTTAATCCTTTTTTAAAACAGAGAACTCGCCAGACCGGTACGATAATGAATAGATAATTTCAAGCATGTTCTTTGTTGAATTAAATAACGAAAATAAATTGCTTTAATTGTTTTAAACGGACTTTATATTTAATCCACATTTCTGCATATAATATTAATAGTTACATGTAAATAAATTTGTTGCTTTTTATATAAATTAACGCGTTAACGCATTACAAACGTAAGGCAAATTTGTCAGTAACCAGAATCATTAATCTTTTGAAGAAACGCCAAGGTCCTCCGTAGGTATAAAAAAATAATTACAACTCCTCGCAATAATTAATTCCTACAGTAATTTGATAGGCGTGTTCTCAAACGCTGATATAACGATCCTGTTGGCGATATCGATTGACAAGCTTGATAAGTCTTCATATGTTGTATTACCTCGCAAAAAGCTTATATTGTTGCGCATACGTTACATTCTAACGGAATCTTGTCAATAACTGTGTTACGTATATTGCCGACTTTTTTTTAGAGATTCTAGAATAAAATTACGAAATAAAATAAAGAAATTAATTTATAAAAATTTTATTAAAAGCTACCTCTGCTCCATTTTCGTCTGCCGAGAATATAAATATCGATACCGAAATAGATCACAGAAATAGATCTTGTGTCCTTCGGATATTGCGCAATTGCACTTTTTATTCCGGGTTTTACAGGAAAAATGTACGATATGGTTGAACGGTTATTGGTTAGATGTTACGTATAACTGTAAATTGGACGTTTCTTATTTTTACATGAAAAATGTTTTCCAGACGTGGATCTTTATAGGAAACATCCAAAATATCTAAATTTATTTTCGGAATTTTGTATCCAAAAGTTCAACAGAAAGCATTTTTTTTTATCTTACACGCAAACTGTTTATTTTTTATGTTGCAGTCTGTACATTGTAACGTGATTGCGCAACCAAACTTTTTTGCATGACTTGTTTTCTGCTCTAATATAGTCGCTCTATTAAGCATCATTAAATATTCATTTATATATACATTCTATCTTTTTTCCCACGCTGACTAGAGAATAAAGATATGTCTAATGGAATATATTGATGCTGATTTAATGCATATCAATACTACCTTCGGCTGTTTCTGCAGTCTTGACGGTTTGCATTTTGCTCTTAGCAAAAAGCAAGAAGCAAGAAACGCTTTTTATATTTACAAAACGCGTGAACGTGAAATTATTAGGTGTACCAATGTAATGCTTTTATTATTGTCACAGTCAAAATGCACGCTACATTTCCCCCTTCTTCCTCCACATGTATATACCTTTATACTTTATATTGTCAGATAAGAAGTAAAAACTAAAAAACCATGGTGACACACATCAATGCGCAAACGTTAGCAAAGAAATAGAAAAGTACACAATAACATGTAGTGTTTTTATTTCCGCAATTAATTTTAAATTGTTTTGCTTTAATTTCTTGGTTATTCGTATTTACAAACAAATCTGTTCAAATCCACCTGATCTTGGTAGTTGACAACAACCGATTTGAGTGTTAGTTGAAATTGCTGTCTCGAAGAAGTAACACGAGAGAAGTAACACAAAAATTTATATCATTTGTTAAAACTTCTAAGTGCTGCTAAAACTGCTAAAACAAAAGATGGTTTGTGAAACGGTGTGTACGATAGTGAATACAATATTATGTTGTACACAAAAGTATAAAATAGCTGAAGAAGTCGATATAAAAATGGAAAATATTCAGAGCAAAACAGAAGGTATTAATCATTCTATACTTTGCTGTTTCTATCTATTTTATTTTATTTTATTTCTATCTAATTATTCTATTGTTGATATAATCTTGATTTCTCGTAAGCAATTTGCGTACAATTAGTCGACAGTTTATTATATATAATTATATAATTTAAATTTTATTATAAGACAAAAATATATTACTATATATACTACATAAATTATATTTATAATAAATAAGAATTTTAAGAAAGAAGAACATTCTAATACTACAGATATAGTAAAAATTATAATCAAACCAGAGAAAAATGCTTCGATCAAACCGTCGTGTATTCCTCAAGCGTACGTATCTCAAAAACCGAACAGCGAGAGTTTGAAGAGGAGCACACAAAATATTGTTTCAACAGATAATTCTAAACTTGGCAATTATTATATAAGGTTAGAAATGTTATGTGACAAAATTATAGCAATTTTTTAACTATATGAAATTATTTTGCAAAATTGATTGATTAATTTCCTTCTACATAAGTATAAGAGTTTTTATATTTCAAAAATATATTAAAACAATAAATCTCTAAACAATTTTTGTTAATAGGTTTGCAAAATGTAAATGCGGACAGCAGGAGCAGCAAAATGCATCAGAAGATGAAATCAAGCTGCAAGTGATAATTGTTACAGATAAACATTATTGTGGCAATTTATCTGAGGTCGATGAACCGCACAGGCATAATGTACCTGTGATTGATATTCGGAATCCAGAAGTAACAGCCGAGGCTTCACAATCGAGAAGATTGCCACAGCCTCAGTTACTTGTGACGAGTTCTACCAGAAATTCGCAATGCAGGTTAGATTATAGTTTAATTTTATTAATTTTTTCGTAACACGATTAATTTTATTTGGTACTGAATAAAATCGAATTTACAAATAACTTGGAGAAAATAATGTTCAGACATGTTAGAAAATATGTTTTTAACTTTAAGAATATTACAATCTTATATTTATATAATAATTTCTAACGTGTAATATATTTTTGTTATTAGAGCTGGTAATTCGACCACATCAACATCGTACTTACCAATTAAAGAACAGGAACCATATCGAAAAAAACAGGACAGGATAAATAGTTATTTAACATCAACAAAAGTAGATAGAACAAAAAAGTCATCTAAACGATCATTTCATTTATCAAAATATATTACAAGAATATTTAGACATTCTGCCCCCGAAATTAAAATAAAATAAAATAAAAATTATATTTTAAGATAATTGACCTCTACTTAAACGAACGATTTAAACAGCGTTTTTTTAAAGAGAAGGTATTGCATAAATCGAAAAATTTATATAACAGTACTCTATACGTGCATTTAAATTTGTCTGCACTTTTTTTCGACAGAATGTCTAAAATTCTAAATCTATAACAGAATATTATATTTTTATGCATCCTAATTTGATGTGCTAATAGACAAGTATAATTTCTAATAAAATATAATTTCTGTTATATCTAGATTATAATCATAATTTACAAGATAGCATTATAATCATTATTTAGAAATTTATAATTTATTATTACAGTATATAACGTCTAACGTGTGAAGAATATAGATAGTGTTTGTATACAAATAATATTAGGCATTATGACCAAAATCCTTCTGCTTTCAAATGTTTGGTTAGGTTCGCTTAGCGAAATATAGTTTATTATTGTCACTCGTTCCTTCAAACAGTGTTCGCCACATCAGCGATCACCACATTGTACTAAAGTGAAATTGTCATTTACGAATAGCGATAGTGAAATGGCGATTTGGTGTTTGAGTAAAACAATAGCTTGTGGTACAGCGATAGCAACTGCTACTTTAATTTATTATATTACTATATTGCATAATCGAAGGGATAAGAAGGAAATGGACAGTAAGTTAGAATATATATGTGTTTATCTAATTGAAACTCCCTTTCGCTGATTTGCCGTTGATTTGAAGTATTCGCCGAATAGTATGTAACATAGATGAGAAAACCAATTGTAAATACAACAACTAAATGTAATATTTTTTATTTAGAGGCCGATAACAATAAAACTTTTGAAATTAAAATAATTAATACATTTTCACCTAATGTACATAATGAGAGGCATAGTTTTGGTAAGAATTCAACTAGTCAAAGTAATATGCCAGTGTTATCAAAAGTCAGACAAGTTGTTTCCCCTCTGTCAAAACAGAGTACGTCTAATAATCCAATAAAACCGCCACGCAGCAAAAGATTGTACCAGATACAATCAAAAGCTGTAGAATATTATAATTCAATTATGCAAAACAGTGCCAGGTAAGGTGTATCGTTTAAATCATTATCAATTTCAATTCACAATTATTATTTCAAATTTGTAATTAATTTTTAATTCGTAGTTAATTATTTTTAATAATTATTTTTCTTAAATACAGTAAGAATTATCAGCTCGAGTTTACTTGTCCAGTTTTCTGATATACACTGAAAAATAATTTAACGATGTGATATTTATAACAATGACGAATTGTAATGAAATTAAATATGAAGAATGTTTGTTTTACATATATTTCTCTTATATTAGAATTTTTGAATAAGCAATAACGATGTAATAAGTTACAGATTCTTTACACACGATGAATCAAGCGAGACAATTATTCGAAATAATTTTACTTCATCTTTTGAATATGAATTTGGCAATCAAGATAACTTGAATTGTCCACTAGCTATTCATATTAATAATTCAGTAGACTTAACAAATAATAAAATCCAAATAAAAGTTTTTAAAAAATCGATAAAACTATTGACGCGTTAAATATAAAGACATTATATACTTCTGATAATCCTTCTTCTAACAACAGGTAAGATTTCCTTTTTAATTTTTGTATAAATTTAGAGTTACACATAGTAAGAGGATAAATAAAATTCACAATTAATGTAAATTATAAAAATAAAATAAAATTTATACATGTATATAAATCATAGAACATACGCAAAACTAAATTGTATGCTATTTTGTCTTAAAAAAAGAGTTTCTTGATGTTATAAAAAGAAAATGAATTGAGAACAGTTTCTCTAATTTATATGAGTTCCATAATTTGCATATAATTCATTCACAACTTATTTAAAACTTTGAAGTATTTTAATGTCTTTCTTACGTAAATGATTATTTAAATTGCACTTATTTTGTGATTTATTAAGATTTCATTGAAACTATTAAATTAAAAAAAAGAAATTAATTTATTTAATATTAAAAAATATTAAATTTAAGTATTAACATTTAATATCTGAACTGAGACATAAGCCTACACATTTTCAGGTATTTTTCTAAAAAAAATCTAAAAAAAAGCAAAATTTTTATTGCATAAACTAAGCAAATTAAATCAGGTTATTGTTTCAATCACTGCAGTTTTTTGTTTTATTATATAATAAGAAATATATACATTTATTATTACGTTTGTTTGCCAGTTTGGTTATAATCAGCCAGAAAAATGAACCCAAGGAAATCGATATCACGATTCCATCATTCAATCGTCGACGCATTGTGGAGCGCATTATGACATTACATGGAGATCGATTAACGAATGCACACAAAAATAAATCTACAAAGGAAATAGAAAGAAATAATATAACTGTTATAGTCAATGCTTCTATGTAAAAATAAAAACAGCAACCGTGAGAAGCATGATACATTTTTTAAAGATTTTTCATATTTAGAAATGCGAGTACATGTCTTTCATTCAAAGGAAAATGAATGAATTGTTTAATTATGCTAATATTTGTTTTTACACAAATTAGCAAAAAATTTCTATTTTTCATGTAGAGTGAGAAAGTAAGGGAGGGAGGAAGAGGGAGAGAGAGAGAGAGAGAGAGAGAGAGAGGGAGAGAGAGATATAAAGGGGAAGAGAAGAGAGAACACGTAAAACGCAATGATCGCAAATATATTATAGTTTTTAATAATATATGTAATACTATTATATATTTGGAATATATCATTTATTAAAATAGCACTAATTTGCAGAATCTTTGTATTTCAAAATGTTATTTGTGTTATATTTATTATTATTTGTACTTTAATATGTTAATACCTTCTTTTGTATTCATAATATAAAAATTTTATAAAAACATTGCAATATGTGCCCATTCTCATTGAGAAATAATGTTTTCGCAAATTTGTATTTATATTATATTGTTTAGAGAATTTTTATTAATGTTGTATTTATATTTTATTTTCGTGATATTTAAATATCGTTATGTGTATATTGAAACTTCTAGGTCATTCTTCTTACATATATCGCAGAATATATATTTATAACTTACATATGTTTATGGAAAAATTTCAATCGTGATCGCAAAGTTTTAATAAATATATATTCAGAAATAAAAGCAGATATTTTAAATATCGCTTTATTATGTAATTGTAATAGATTTTTTCGTTTGCATTAAATGCATCAAATACATATGTAATTATAAATATTCTTTTGTCGTGTAACTGGCCAATTGTTTCAAGAATATTATTGTAAAATATCTTTTTACATTACACTAAAGTTTTTGTGTTATATATAAAATCACAATATAATTCACTAATTGTAAGTTATACAAGTTAATTGTTTCATTCTTATATCTTTCTTTCAGCGCGATTCCCTCTCTTTCTCTCAAACTATGCAAAAAAACTAATTTTTCCGATATAGATATTTTTATGCGCTATCGCGTTACTGTTTGAAATATTATATATATTATATTGTTATTATAAAATTAAATATGCGAATATATATTTTGGATGATCTTTTATTGCATATTTTAGTGATAATTAATTATTACACTAATAATTCTTTTCATGACATTACATGCTCTTAAAACAACGATTAGTGTAGGAATGTCTATAGAGATTTAGTATTTTAGTGATAGAGTGTTTTATCATATTTATCTGAAGAAATAATATGTGGAGATTAATTTTAATAATATAGTAATTGTGAATATATATGTGCAAAACGCTTAAATTCATCATCTAAAATATATAAATGTGTTATTTATAGTAAGCGTCTAATATAACATTTAGTAAAATTGAATTTTTATCTTCGTCGACTTTGTTATAGAATAAAACTATTAATATTTTGGGCACTAAAAATTAAAATGTTTAATTTACGCGCGATAGTAAAGATTTTAAAAAGAGATGTGGGGTGGTTGTGTAGACGACATTTGTGATATAATTTTTATTTACGCATTCGATATTAATGTCCCACAGATTGACATTGATAATATAATCTATCACTAATTGCCGAGTTTATTCATGAGACTTGTTAAATGCGACGTGGACGGCATTAAATAGCTTGAAATGCATAGCAAATATTTGCTAAATTACACAATATTATCTAACCGATAAAATTATACAAAAACAAAACATGTTTTTTCATCTAGATACTTTATATTTTGTTAATTTGCTTTAATGTGTATTTTTATTTGATAGAATTGTGGTAAATATTTGCATCGTTTCATGCAGAACATATGTTTATCGCACATGTAATAATATTGCGGCAATGGTGAAATAATTTTTGTCACATCCTATCATCTGAATTTTGCAAAAAATATTAGTGGTAATTTATCTTATTTAACATCGCACGTGTAACAAAATTGTAAGATAAGTTACGAATGTAATTATAACTGAGTACATGCATAATCATCATATAAGTCGAAAAAATCGGAATTATGCATTACAAAGTTATTTGACTTTCAACGCGAACGAAAAAAGATAAATTTTTAGCGTAATTGTAAAATATAAGGCAAAATATATACTTAAAAATTAAGTGTAAATATATATATTTTAATATACTTACTAGATTTTTTGTACTTTATATTTAATTAGTTTTGTAATAACGCTTAACTTTGCAATTATTAAGCGTTATTATAACTTAGAATTATATAATTTTTATTATTTTCTGGCGTTTCTGCCAGTTCTAGCTTTCAGCTTATACGTATAATTATATCGATATATCCAGAGAAATGTATGCTTGTATGGAAAAATTAAGAAACTAAAGATACAAGATACATAAAAATATATATTAGTGTTTTTTTGTGGTTGGACTTTCCAAGGACAATTATACTAAGGAACCGACATTTTTTTTCCATCCAATTGCGGTTACCTATTTCGCGCAACTTCTTGTTCTGATTCATAAGCGATCGTGAATTCGTTGAAGCGGCGAAATTATTAGTCTTATAACGTGATGAAGGAATTATTTCTCGTTAACTCGAGGCCGTTCGAGAGAAAAAAAAATCATTTTTTTCACGGCAATGCTCGTCAATTTTCCTCTTGCAATCTAGTAACGAGTGTCTAATAGACGTTACGTTGAAGCCTTTATAGGAAATTGTCGGTGTCAACATTATGTGACACTGTTTACATTTACGAGCATCTGAGTCTCGAAGTGGTGCCGAGAACCGAGAACGTGATTTATTCGCGATTGAGCTACGAGACTAAATACAAAAATTGTCGAGACGTCGATCTGCAGATCAGGCATGCCACTTAATCGATATTAAGTAAATATATTTGTCGCACGTAACAATTCGATTGGAATAGCGTAATTCAGTGAAATCCGTTATGACGTTATACGACATAACGCGAATGTAGGTCTGGGCTGACTACAAGTTCGCATTAATATGGCAACGCAATTATGACGTGATACATATTTTCTGATCGACTGCTTAAATCGTGAAGATCATTGAGACACAATTTTTAAGATTAGAAGATTAAAATAGTACAATATTCAAGAGGTAGTAGTAGTAGTAATTATAATATTTCTGTGCTTCTTTTTTAATCAATTTAAAGATTCACTTAGCATCCGATTATATTGCATATATTGCGTGCGATAATGGGTTTTAAAAAAGTAAAAAATAATAAATAAATTCTTTTTATCCGCTATAATTATTTTTGTATCTTTTTCTTCGCTACGATCTTCTTTTTCTTATTCGCTCCGTATCTTTTTTTACAAAATTTTTAGAAGTGGATGTACAAAATCATCACATTTTCATATAATATATGTCCAAAAACAAAATAACATCTGACTTGCGAATCAGAAATGATCTATCGGCCGATTGAAGTGACTGCATGATCGTGATAGACCGTAATATCGAACGATTCGGTTAATGAATTATGTATGCACTGGCTTGTGCTTAAAGTGCGACTGCCATGCACAACGCGCTCGTCGTTGCTGCGCACGATTTGCATATTGCGGGTTCGCGAGTAATTAACGATCGGCGCGTTACATAATGAATCGATTCCCGGTGATAAGGATGTCCGTTCGTTAGTGTGTGATCTATCGCACATGCACGTATATGTACCCCCGTTAGTTGGCGCGCGCGGTATTTCCTTTTTCCTTCTCAGATGACGCACATGACGTCCACGTCCACGTCCGTTGATCGTGGGTGTGAATCGGCGTGTGGCCTGCGGCCGTGCGGCAGGCGGGCCCCTCGCAGACCTTGGATTATCTCTTGTTTTGAATTAGCATTCGATCTGCTGCTATAAATGTGAGTCTTGTGGATACGTCAACAAAGCTGGAAGAACTCGCTACCGAAGTACAGACTCTTCGACGGCGTAACCGGTAGTCGACTCGCGATAGAGAATAAACAAACTTTTTAAAGGAAACCTGATGCCCGTTTAATCTGTCATAACTTTATTCATATTAATTCATTAGTATTGGGCCTTTATAATTTTAAAGGTTTATAACTGAGAAAAAATAGATCAGAGAAAACTAAAAAAAGCTAATAAAAGATCATAAAAATAAACTCAAAATTAACATAATTTTATCATATATATTATAGATTCACATTTCCACTGGTATTGAAAATATTTGTTCGTATAATGTACAATATACACTGCAAATCCAAGTATTATTTTAGCCGAAGCTCTTCTTATTACGTTTCTTGCCGTTTTAAATCACGTCATTTAACATAAAGAAACACGTAAAAAGAGCTTTTGTTTAATGTGTCATTTTTAGACATTTATGCATGTAAAAATAACGCACTTGGATTTGCAGTGTATATTTAGAAATGCGATTTGTCCTCTGTAACTATGTTGACTTAACGTGAAAATGATAATTATGACTTGTTATTGCGACTGTGCTATGTTTAGCCAGACAACTAACAACGGATGACAACAGCTTATTTTGTTACATTATTTATAGATTAATTAACTTTAATTGTAACTGTGCGCATAATGACTTACAATTAGTTGTTGTCTGTACATCATGTTTACCCACGATAAAAATACCCAGACGTCAATTTTATCTATGAGTTCTTGTAAATTCCCTTGTATTTCGACTTCTATGGAAGGGATAGAAAGAAAAGAGACATATTTGGATTCGTTATAGCATATACGGTCATTATGATTAGGTTGAGATCGAGAATTCCAAAGACTTCAATTTTAGCTACGGCCGGACGACTTTCGCTCGTTAAAGGAAAATCTCGTTTTTTCTTTTCCTTCACGATAAATCGGGCGGTCACCTCGGGTTAATGACGTAACGACATACCAACCATAATTGTACTGTACTGCATGATATCCGCATTTAGCATTACAGGTACCTGGAAGCTTCTCCACTTATGAAGAACAAAAACTTAGTAGTTGATATGAAATTAAGCTTTCTTTATTTTTTTTAACCAGCTAATAGATATAATAAAATAGAAAAATTCCATGTATCGTTGATTTATTAGAAAATTAACCATTCTTTACTGATAGTTAAAGTTGCATCGTTATGTTTTAAAGGAATCTCTAATGTCGATCGATTCCGGATTTTCCCTCGACGCAGTACCTTGAAATCTAACACGTGGCACGTACAGAAGAATCGAGTTGTCGATTAAAGATACGTTGGTGATTTCTCCCGTGTAACCCCACAACAATGTGCATCATCGATCATTGATGTTACAAGCGATACTTGTATCCGATTCTAATAACAATGCAATGCATTATCGATCGAAGGTTGCAAAGTGGTTGAAATCACTGAACAATCGCGAGAAAAGGAAACCCGGAGATAAACTCTAAAGATAGACGCAATTAATCCGTTTTAAATAATTTCGCACAATTCAAGAAGTATATATTGTTTTAATATAAAAAACATTTCATGACTACAATTTAAGATCCTTGTCTAATTGACTATAATATTAAAATAAATCTGTTAATTTTTCTATTTCTAAAGTTCTCAATAATACTTTCATTTAAAAAAAATAAATATAGAATATTTTTAATGTTTATTACATCAAAACACATATTTCTTAGATCCATTTCAGAACAGGAAAGTATTGTTGTGCGTGATTATGTATGATAGTCGTTCGATGCTGTTTGTGGAACTGCAGATTTAATAGCTATCTATCAAATCATATCAAGTCGCAAATTAATTTTTATGATTCCATCTGAACGCGTCTGCTACATATTTATGAAACGTCGCGCAACAATGAGTGCGCGCGTACACAGAGAATGGAAAAGATCGTAGTACGGTTCTGATATCGCGCTTGATCTTGGACTATGAAATGTATTCCACCGATTGCAAAAAAAAACTCACCGGATCGGCAAGGGAAACTGTGGGTTTTACCTGATTTTACTCGGTATCGAAACTACATCGCGCACTCGCTTCCTCAAGCAATCGCATTTTTATGGAGAACCTTGACGAGTCTCGTAGAATTGGAACGACAGTACACAAAGAATGCAATTATACGTCAGCACAAATTACCTGTTTCCCGATACCCTTGCTGATCTCTTTTCCAACCGATAGTTTTATTTTTCACATTTGAAACCTTAAAGCTTGAAATTTTAATCCATCTTGGATTGTATAAATTGAATAAATTGAGATATGTATTATTTACATATATTTTTAACATAAAAAATTATCGAAAATAATTTTTATTTTATTACGTTACGTAATTAAAATTTTTTAGTAGGTCTTATTTTTTATATAATGTAGAAGAACTTATTATATAGATCCGATTTTAGAACAAAATGCATGCAGTCGACATACTTTCCAAAATCAACGTGCCGCGAAATAACGCTGCAAATATTTCAATATTGCAAAAATAACCATCGCAAAATATAGATAGACCGTAGGTATATTCGTCTTCACATAGACGTAAATACCACGAGCATTGATCCTTAAGCCAATTTTAATCTTCCCAGCCTTTTAATAGATTCGCTTATTATAGGAAAGATAATTTGATTTCGCTTTTGAATGGCGAGAATAGGTTTGAAACAAAGAGAGGAAAAATAACAACTATAATCAGAGTTAGAAAGGAGGATATGCTGGAAGATTGTGCTTCGGCGATCTTCACCGGATTATAATTGGCTATATAATTAAAATTAAGTACGTGAGAATAATTTTCTATTAGAATATTAAATAAGTGAAATATAGTTTTACTTAACATAAAAAGTATTATCTAACATATTAATCGCGACATTAATATCAGATATAATCGATCGTTTAGTCCTCTATATACAATATATTAACAATTCTTTTTTCGCAAGAAACCGGCTCTGTCGCAAACGTCCATTGTTGCGTGCATCCAAAATAATTATAATAATTGAAGATTGATTTGCATCTCGCGTTGTCTACGGTTTCACTCGAGATTCGCAAGGCCGCCAAGCACACATATCACGCATGAATCGTTATATCATGATCATTGTGCATATACGTACCAACTTGTTATATTGTTGCGTGACTGTAATTCATTCTGTCACTATGCACATTTAAAAAATCCTAGAGTTCGATAAAATAATTCCAATTAAACAAGATGGACAAGATAAATAGAACTGTATCTGTAATTGACCGGCTTTAATTGATCCGAACAAATTATTCCAGTAGTCAAACCAGATTTGCATTTGCGTCATGCTTGTTAAATGTTCATTAGTAATTATTTACGCATTACCTCCTTTTGCCGTTGCGATTTACGTGTTTCGTTTATAAAAATAAACGTACAATTCCGTAAATTGTTCTTAATTGTTGCGAAGTAACGTATGCTTGCAAACCGAAGCAATGATATTAATAAAATAATAATCAGAAGCAATCAGATTTCTTTGTCTCTGAATCAAGATTCGATATAATCACTTTTATTACTAAATTTTTGTTCCAAATAAATTGTTATCTAAAGATCGATCGTTACAGTTACCGAGTGTGTCTAACCAGTCTATATACTTGTATTCTTATGAAGTAATATACGGGCCTTTATCATGTTAAGACCGTTGTCATAGTAAGATCAACACATGGAAAACTATATTTGTTGCAAAAAGAAATAAAAAATCAAAACCGTATTTTTTATACATATAAATATCCGTAAGCTATCGTCGCATTTTATATGTGTGAACCATTTTTATTTATATTTTAGTACATAAATTGAAAAATTTTAAAATAATAATTTTAATTAATTCTCGCACAATGGATTTGTGTGAGAATTTTATATAAGTACTTAGCGCTTGTTTAACGCGTTAAAGATTATTTTACCCCGAAGAAGTGACACGATTTAATTAAACTCGTTTGAGTTCGTTATAAACACAGGATTTTACGGTGTACGATGGGAGGAAATGGCAATGACTGTCCCTGATGTATATCCAGAAAACTCGGACGCGGCCACTTATCTAGAATAGGCGTCCCCTCTGCACGTAAAGCGATGATCCTTCACAGCGAATCCGTGTGAGATATATCGGGTCTTAGCGAGGGTTTTCCGACCATAAAATGTGTCGCATTCCGCAAGCTCAACATACCACCCTACCGGAATTATAGTCGAATCACGGTAATGTTTCAAAGATGCATTACTATTTGAGGGAGTCTCATTCTGCCAAATGGTACAAAAAGTATATCTAAAAATTATGCAGGTATAAATATAAGGCAGTACGGTCTGTGCGCGATAACTCGATAGTATTAAAGAGCGATTCCTAATGTGTTCGAAAGCGACGAATGCCAGTAATCCGCAAGGACATCGCTCACACATATCCGATAACGTTCTCAGGCATGCTTGCGAATTAGACATGATCGAGGTGCGTCATTGTCGGTGTAATGACAAAGCTGGCATGCTTCGGTGACTTTTGACTGATTACGTGCGTAAAGAAATAATAGAATCTCTCCTTGGATGAACTTTCCTTGAACTCGTTGGGCCTCTTCACGCGACCAGGATGATCTATGATTTCTTTTATTATTACCGACTAATATTCGTTGTGTACGTAATGGTATTGCAATTTCAAAGTCTTGATGCATACAAACGATAAACCGATGATAACGAAATATAAAAAAAATATATAATTGTCCGTCAGAAAAAAGGAATAAAGTAATTTTATTATTATGAAATAAAATCTAATTTTAGTTTCTTATTTTTGTTAAAATTTTTCATGTAAGACAAATTATGATTCATTTTATGCATTTCATCTTGAACATCGTCATGGACAATAGTTATTTCTAAGGTCAGATCGTTCCGATCGCAATCGCTAATATTTGACGGCGACTATTTATCATCTATAATAGATGATCGATCACAAAATTAGCTGTATATCTTAGAAATATTTCTGCAGCATATCTGGAATGTCAGATCGCTAAAAAAACTTTTATCCAGAAGCGAATTGTACACATATATATTAGTGACATTGATTTGAAACATACAAGTGAAAAAACTTTCTCGATGCCAGGTGTTCTTTCGAGAAGTTAATTGACCAAATACGGGTCAAGACGATTACCAAAAATAATCATTTGTAACAAACAAAACTATGTATCAAATTCGAATATATATGTATAACATGCAAATGTGATTATTTCGTGATTGATTAAATCAAATGTTATATATTAAAAATGCCTTTTTAACATTTTCCATAACAATAAAAATATTATTACATTTAAAGTTATAGTTTCGCTAATATAAGAAGCTTTAAATTATTTTACATTTATTTTTCTTATTATAAATCTTTTATTCTTTTACGATCTTTATATAATTTCAAACTTTAAGACGATACATACATGTAAAACTTAAACTTATTTAATTTGAATTAAGTTTATTATTAATTATGTCAATTAATGTGATAATGTTTAATTATGTTGTATAATTTATACAAGATGCATGCAGGTACGGACAATAAACAGAAATTTCGATGTTATCGTAACATTGCAAGATCTTAACGGCGTAAGCTGGTCCAAACAAGGGGTCTGTAGATTGCTCTCGCTCGCGTAACCCGTTCACAGTACGAATCCTAAATACTCGGTTGGTTATCTCGTTGAATTGCGCCGATACGCACAACCGCAGATCGCGGGTCATTCGTTCGCGAAAACTCGTCGTCGGTGTACACACTGGACTATAGCGAGCCCTCGTAATTATTAAAATCCTCTCAGTGGACTGACAGAGTGTCTCTCGTGCCATTGGCACGCTCATTGTTGGCCCGTCACTCCCAGAGCGACTTGCCGCGTTATATAGAATCGAAGAGCTATCGATCGCATGCGTGATTTCGTTCACGAAGACGTTTCCACAAACCGCGAAAATGTTTCCATTATTGTGATTTTCCATTCGTTCTGACACATTGGCATTTGGTTTCAATAATATCTGCAAAATGGAGCTTCGAATTTAATTCAAGAATGTATCTTGTATTAAAAATTAAATATTCTCGTTCTATGTAAGTTATTTTCTTTTTATGTATATTGTCAAACGAGAAAATCTCTCCTAGAAATTTAAATTATTGTAGTTCTTAAAAAAATAGACAATTTGACTAGAGTTTAGATTTATAATTTCTAAAAACGTTCGCTTTTAACGTTTTACGTTTTTGTATTAATATACCTTACAAATTACTGTTTTAATTTACTCGATATACATTTAATAAATAAAACTTTCGAGAAAATAAAGAACTTCTATTAATAAAAATAATATTATTATATTTCAGATATTTCGGTATTTTGAAACAATGATATGCATTAATAACTATAATAATATTTATAACACTATTTTAAGAGATTCGAAGACAGGATTCTTCTAACTATCGAGATATCATTCACCTTCTACATATATGTTCAAAGAAATGAAAGTGAATCATGAGACGGTACTCGTCCGCGCAAATAATTATCGCATAAAATATAAATACAAGAGTTCTCCATAAGTGCGAGCGAATGTTTACAGAGGACTACACAGCTGTCAGGTGTACCACGAAAGCGAAATAAAAAGCCACATAGAAAATGGCTATGCACAAGGAGATCCAGTTTATCTTTTGTACCCTTTTCCTTTGCACGGAGTCGCGAGCATGTGACAAATTAAATACACGCGTTGCATTGATCCTTTTCGAAGAATCTCCCACAAATATATGATCCGCCAGAAATAAGGACTGCGTTCGCTTTGGGTGCTTTCGTGCTGAAAGCATCACTCCATCTTTTTTCAACATGTAATGAGCAATAAAGATAGACTGACACTTTCAGCACGAAAGCGCCCAAAACGAACGCAGCCAAGGAGAACTAGAGAAGGAACCGACGAGGCATCTCTGAACGTACGAACATACTTAAACATAAGTATTTCAGTTTGCCAGGATAAAATCTTTAAATTTCACGATATTTCACGAGCGTTAAGTGAGTTAATGAGATATAAATAAGATTGCTTTGCGGTATCGTGTATATTATAGGGATTTATCCGCGCCATTTCCCCGGTTACTGACCCATGGTCACTTTCTTTTAGCACCACAATTTACGACTATCACGAAAAGGTAAACTATAGACGATGACGTTGATAGGGAAGCGTTATTGAGGAATATAATCTCGCATTTTAGAGCAAAATCACTTGAATCGATTTAATGACTTCTAGGCTCAGCTTGTATCTAATGCAATTATCGAATGTAGAAGTGTATCTATAGCGTTTAATCATTTTTAACTAAGTAAGTAACGCTACATTACTATGTATCTATATTACCGTATGATATAACTGTAATTATTGTGCAATTAGCCAGAGTGATATAATCATCACTCACAATCAGTATCACAACCTATTATACGATAAAGCATTTTAAATTCA
Organism: Temnothorax longispinosus; assembly: GCF_030848805.1. Lineage (NCBI taxonomy): Eukaryota > Metazoa > Arthropoda > Insecta > Hymenoptera > Formicidae > Temnothorax > Temnothorax longispinosus. Next base: position 14,895,352 of record NC_092364.1, read on the forward strand.
AACGCATTTGCGTTACGTAAATATCACGCATTAAAGAAGATCGAAAAACATAACAACAATCTAAGAATTATGTAATACACAAATGTGTAATACGCAAATGTGAACTATATTTATCTTCTAAGATGTATAAAATCAGATATTATGGATTTTTAATGTATTAATACGGATAATTATTTTTAAGGACATCATCTTGTTTAAAAAAAACACACAAATATATTGCTAAAATTCTTTCGCATCTCTTAACGTGGAAACTATGATCAACAAACACGTCAGCTATTACATTGTACAAAGTAATTTATATTCAATTAGAAAAATGAATATGTGTCTGAGACAAATGCAAAGAGAAAATAAAAACCCATTATACCTTTTCAAAGATCCCTACTTTGATAACAACAGCTAGAAAATATGTTAATCTTCGACTGTTAACATATAGGCTTCAGAAAACCGACGATCTTTTATCATATTAATGCCTCTTTGCACTTAGCTCTTGCGTGTGATTAACACATGTGCTTGACGAATAGCTTTTTAAATTGTTACAAGAAATATGGATAAACGCCCCGCGTTTCTCTTATTTATCTTTATAAGAATTAAGACGCAAACACTCTTAAAACTTGCTTCTTGTTTCCAAGTAACATCTTTAAAACTAATTTCTCCTCTTACAGCAATAACAGAAATAAGTTAAGTTTTATTATAATCTTATTAAATTAAGCTATAACACGATTTAATATTATATATATTTAAAATCGCGTGCGATCTGTCACGGCTCTGCACATCTATCTAAGCGTGCTTATTCTATTACACTAAAGTTTTTCGTACAATCGCCGTGAGTCACGTTAACGTATTTTGCGGACAAAAATTGCTTTGTTCTGCCGGGTGTTATAGCCCGGAACGAATCAATTAGAAAAATGGTATTGACCGGTAAAACGGAACCGGCTCTATCATTGTCGGATTTAGATCGTTGAGACGGAATCACAAAACGATCTGTCGTCCGTCGCCGGATAATTAGTCCTTGGCTCTCCAGTTCCGGCCGAGATCGGATTGCTTTCTGTTTCACGGTGCTGCTGATCGCCATGCACGAGTGAGTAATCGTCGACTTTATCAGTGCATGCGTCGCTCGAACTAATCGACCTCACCACACACCGGTTAGGACGAAAAGAGAGAGGGAGAGGCATTGAACTCGACAGAGAGAAAATAGTTCGATTTCTTTTGTGGAAAAGTTACGAATTATTTGCGTTCCCTTTGCGAATCGACCGCGTAGATATGGTAGCGTGTACTTTCAAGCATCACTATTATTCTTTTATTTATAATTAATTTTGCAGCGACTCGCGCTGTTGCCGAAGTCCAGTTTATTCTTGTTTCGTATTTTTCATTATTGCACGGAGAGAATTTTCTCTTAAAATTTACCCTGAAATCATGGTAGTTGTGGGACAACATATACCACCAAGAATTTTATGCGAGCTATTCTGATTAATATCTACCATAATAAAAAATATTAATATTTATTACATTAAAATATAAAATATGTTTGATTAATTTTACTAAGATATATCTAGGAAATTTCAATAATTTTTCAAAATTTACCAATCTGCTTGGTAATTTTTATCACGTTGTTTGTAAAATGTTTTGTATATTTTAAAAATTTCTTGGTATTTAAGGGTAAAATTTAAGGGTAAAATATAACAAAAAATTCTCTCTGGTCTTGTATAACTTATGATTATATTCATTAGCAAGACAATATGTACAAGTAAAATTGTCTTATTATTTATATAATTATTTTATATCTATAAATATGTATAAAAATTTAATATATGAATTTTTATAGTATTTATTTTATAGCATTTAATTTGATTCTACTATATTACGTAAATTTAACAAGTAAAAGTTAATTTTATTTACAGGCAGCTATTCCTTATTTGCATTCATTCAGTTTTGGACGATTCACAAAATTCAATATATATCTTCCCATTAATCATAAAAACATGCATTTCATCTGTCGATTAACTGTTGCATATTATAATGTAGTGTATATATTGCATATATATATTACATTAGAATCAGCATTATTAAAAAAATTAATCAGTTAGATATCATCGAAATGTTTTTATTGCTGTTATGATATGAATGCTGAATGCCCCTCAAGGACTATCAACTAGAACTAGATATTCATTTATCCGCGGAATTTCCGATCGAGATGTTATTATAAGAGTTATTTTTTTAATTGTATAATCGCATTTGCGTAAAATCCGTTGTAGATTTGTAAACTGAACGCGGAATATTCCTGGATAACTACGATCAAAACAAGTGCATTTAATGAACCGATTAAATAAAAATCGGTTACACTTTTACAATCTCTGCAAGCGATTATTCCGCGATATGTACGAAAGATAAATCATGCGTGCGCGAAAAATTATACAATAGATATATGTAAATGGATAAAATTTATACAACGAGAGCTAGACGCTTCTGATGAATAATTAATATTTTATTCTCGTTCGATTATATGCGGTTTCTTCACACATTTCTTTTTTATTTACACGTTTACTGATTTGATTTTCAGGATAAATCGCAATTATCGCAAGTGGTTGGAGTTACGAGTACGTTCAATGGACGATAAATGTCATGGCTATCTCTATCGTGACAATAATTCTGGCTTATCTCATAAAAGCGAAATACTGCATGATAATTACTGCGTGCCTGCGTAAATCGGTCTTTCCCGCATCAATTTTCTGCGTATCTAAATGAGTCTAGAGTTATGTATAATATGTAAATTTCCGGCGAGTAAAGTGCAAACTACCACTACAAGAATTACAAGTATGATCGTATTACTCATTTCAATTACGGCAAAATATTATGATAATGTTGTAAGATTATCTAATATCATATCTCTGTTTATTATACCCGCAGTAAACCAAATTGCGAAGTATATGTGCATCCAATTCAATTTTAAACGTCAAATTAAATTAAATTTTGGAAACGATTAGATTGTCGTCTTAGGTGGGCTATGTGGATTCTCTATACACAGGAAATTATTAATAGGCAATATCACACGGCGATTAAAAAGTGATTAGACGACTTTATTAATGCAATAATTATCATAATTGAGCTCTCATGTCGCCTATGAAACGCCGACGCTTCCAAGGCTCGTTTATAATCGATCTATTTGGATTAAGAAACTTATTACCTAGCTATTGTATAATAGAGTCCGGGCATTAGCATGCGTCGATTATCGACATTGATAAAAGCTATCGAGCAATATATAAATTATAAGAATATGGGTATAATTATCTCGAAATACTTCTTCATCAATCATCACTTTTTCGAAAAATAATCCTTATTTTTTTTTGTCAATATATATTTAATCGCGAGTTATGCAAAATAATAAGTATAAATATTATACAAATAATACCTACAATTTTTTCACAATCTTATCATATATATATATATATATATTTATTTATTTCTAAAATCACTTTTTGAATATCATTATGGGGTTTTATTGATCTGATAAATCTGAATTATATTATAGAATTCATAAAGCGATATCTATAAATAAAATATTTATTAAAGAACTTAACACAAAGACCTTGTTACGGCTTTATGCCCTCTTTTTTACGTTTGATTTTTAATCATCTCAGAGCCTTTTCAGTATATAAATAAAATGTTAAAAATCTTTCTAAAAAATCTAAATTATTTGATATTATTTAAAATAGCAAAATAGCAAACTAGCAAAAAGATTGGGAAATCGCTATAATTAATAAAAGTCTTGTTGGATTCTAATTACGTTAGAGCTACGATGATGTAAACATTGTATAAACTCTCAACTGACAATGAGTTTTTCAAACAAAGACATGCGTCTATACGTTATGTCCTTAAACAGTAGTATTTTGATGAATCGCATAAAAAAGCAGTAATCCCAAGTTAATGAATCACATTTCTCATTGGTCATGTAATATTTATGAATAAAGAGGAATTATTTCAATATCTAGAAATATGACGTTTCGTATTTGATTTCCTTACATTAAGGAAATCTAAACTAGGGTATTAATTTTAATGTGTTATTAAAAAAACTGAATGTTTTCCGTCACGTATGCGTGCGAAAACACATCGGATACGAGGAAAATTCTTTAAGCGTTTCATTTAATCTTGAATATATTCTGTGAGAGAAAAAAAGTGAAATAAAAGAGGAAGATTGATATACTCAAATTTTCCTCGAATAACTGGAAAAGTTCTACGATGCAAAAAATTTAATTTTTAGCAACAAAAAAGAGAAAACAATACTCTTTACATAATCATGAAAAGATAAAAAATTAATTAAATTAATTAGAATTAAAATTAACCAATTCTTATAAAACTTTAATCTTTATCTCTAAAAGTCCAATTAAGGTAAAAAAATGTCTTCTCTCTTTTCAGGATGTAACTGGTAAGAGTTATATAATATTGAAGAATTATACTTTTAAGTTATTAAATATAAAATTCTTTTTTCCAGAAAATATGTGCATTGAAGCATTTGATTTCTTCTGTCTTAAGGAACGATAGGCATTTAGCGAATAATTTAGAATTTAATGACAAATAACGAGATTTTCTCCATTCCTAACATTACCACGCGGCGTTTTATCGATGATAAGAACAGATCAGTTGGCATTCTGCTTTACACAGCGGGAATTTATAAAAATCGTACGATAGTAAATTTATAAATCATATATCTTTGCTAACGCATGACATATTGGTGTTGCGTATATAATACAAACCTCTCTTAAGCGATTATATTTTTGATAAGTTTATGCGATAAATTACACTCACGCGATCGCACATGTCTATTGCATACTTGATGTCGAAATCTTGCGCCGGTCTGAGTTTATAAAACCTAAGTTTATCCCGTTAATAACCTTCCATGCATTTGGTGAATCTTTTAACGCGGTGCGCCTGATCGGGTCTGACAGACCGCCGAAAGTTTGAAATATCCTGGTATAATCATAATATCAAATTTTTATCAAAAGTATTATTTATTTTATGTTTTCGTGAACTTATAAAATGGTGCGAGCACGACATATAAACAGCAGCTACTAAAATATTCAGGCCGCCAGCGTTCCCGATTACGAAGTTATTTCTTCAAAAGCATACTGGTGGGTCTCTCAGACCCAACCAGGCGACGACGGAGGGATAAAAGTAATTAATTAAACATTTCGAGCACAAAAGTTTTTATTCGCGCAAACCAAGCACACCTTTATTTAACGCATGCAATATTCAGTGCATAGCGTATTTTAGTCGCGCGTTCTATAAACGTGATATAAGAATAATAAAAAATGCATAATATAAAATTAGTAATTAATATGCTTCTGTTATGAGATTTCATAAAAGTTCGATACATGTAAAATGCTTCGATTACTATATAAATGCGATATTTCTCGCGAATATGTGAATTAGTGCTTTAATTAGATGATTCAAATCAATGAATCCAGTTTTCAATATACCGATCTAGTGAAAAACACGAAAGTTAAATTACGTGTACATTCTATTAATTTATATTAAAATTGTTACATGACAACTTTTGCATAATGCGTTATCAAGTCTAATAAATCATGTAAATTGTATATCGGTATAAAAGTATGTGAAACAATACTCGCTTTTGCATTTATTAACTACAAATTCTCTCAAAATTCAAAAGATACAAACTATCAATTCGACAATTGATACATTTGTTCGTGTATTATTGCAAGTGGGTTGGGGTCATTTTTTAGCCTTTTTAGACGCTTTCCTCGCACTAATCCGCTCGGTTTATCGGCTCAGAACTTATGAAATGTCTAATTACAGTCTGGATCTCAATCACGTAAGTCTTGACGTAGAACAAGTGCCGCTCCGTCTCTGAACATACGGATCGGCCTTGATACATGAAAGTAAGATCGCGTCTCATTTGGTATAACGGTGGCGAACATACGTACAGTCCATATATATATATAAATACAATACATATGTATGTATGTATATCCGATCACGAATCGATAATTTAAAATATCATTGCATTGGTATATTTCCGTATCTGATACGTTCTGCGCAATAAGAAAACTGTTCTCCCGTAAATACATATCTATTATTATTATAAAATTAAATAAAAATATTGTTAAAATATATATGTATTAGATTTTAGGATCGCAAATAGTCGAGTGGTCTCCGTCGCAAATCTCACGACACGAAACATAATTCTGGAGACAATCGATTCTTTTGTCCTTAAAGTTTGCTCCGCGCAACAATAATAAAATTAACTCGCCGGCCAAAGGCTAGTAGTGATTCATCTGCATCGATCGAGTTACCTAGTTTAATCATTTTTAACACAAAATCGATTATTATTAATCAAATTTCTGTAATCGAGAAAGTTTTAGTAAAGTTTTCCAAAGATAAAGTTCAAAATGCGTAATTAAAGTGTTCAAGCTTTCGAATTCCAATAACTTTGTGTTTCATTATACCGTTTTTAAATATTATTCTAATTATTGTCATTTAATAATTGTGCCCTTTCTGTTACTATTTCAATAATATGTAATTATTTTATAAGAGCAAGTGCAAATATATAGTTAGCTATTTAATGATAAACATATTCACAGATAAATCGCCTTACTCCCAAGGGTCACTATGCAATCGATATGCTATCAATAAATGAGAGAGATATACGCGCAGACTATTGATTAGTCTCAACATGATGAGGATAAATACCGAAATATTTTTATACGCAATAGAAGCGATAGACAATATGCAAATATCTAGTTGCATAATCATGATGAATAAATGCGGATAAACCAGTTTAAGTAAAACGTTAAATTAGAGTTTATACGAAACCGCGAAATTTACATACATTTGTATCTTTCCTATAAAATAAATTTACAATATTGTGATATTACAGATATTACTTTACAATTGTAGTCAACCGTGCTTTTTTTTAAATAAGTAAAATATATAGGTTAAATATATATACATATATATATTTTTTGTTTTTCCTTAATAAATTTTTTTCTTAAACATTATAAAATAAAAACTGTAATTAGATCTAAATATTTTTACTGTTTCTAAAAAGAATTTAATATATATATATATATAAAATATATATAATATATATAAAATAAAATAAACATGTTGACCCACTTATCTATATAACTAATCGTAAACAGCATCAACTGTTTAGTTATGTGGATAACGTAAAGTCCACATGTACTTCCCCCGTTATCGTAAAGACAAAACGTTAACGATGCAGAGTGAAAGCAATAATTACCCGTGTCCACACGGGTTGCATTATCGCGATATTCTCAATGATTCACCAACGCTGCAACCGAACGGTTCTTTTGCTTGGTGAAGATTACCCTTGGAAACTCCCAGCCTGGGAATCCACACTTCGGATTCTTCGAAACCGGATTGGCCGCTAAGGAGATCGACAGAACTCAACTCGGCCACTCGGGAGTCCCCGGCTATTCGTGCCTCCAAGTCCAAGCGACGCGACTCCGTGACGTCGATCATATGATGCGCTGCTGCCACACCTGAATGACGTCTGAGGAAAATGTCATCAATACGCGGTAAATTAATGAATTATCACGAAACGGTTGCCCACCGTTCAAACAAATATTGCATCGCTTCCGTAATTTTTGGAAAAACCCGATATTTAAATTAATGTTGACAATTAAAAAAATACCAAATATTAACATGGATTACTAATGTCCAGGCAATCCCGTATAGTCCGGTCATCTTTTCGCATTAATTTCACCTGTCTATATCAAAGGATTGTTTTTATTATTCTCGTAGTGTATTATTCTCAAATTTTCAGCGATCGATCGTTTGAATTAATGAATGTTTGGCTCATTACGTGCGTCAAACATCTGGACACGTGTTTCTTTGAGCATTAATTTGAATAATATATACACGTTTTCCCTCTCATTGATCTTTGTTTTCAGTCGATAAGTTTTTCTAGGAATGTTATCATATATCTAAATGTTCTTGCGAGACCATTAATCAAGAATAATCGAATTTCCGAAGTCTCTGGATCTCCGTCCAGCCTCCGTTACACAACGCCGTGCATATGTAAATTCAATATTTTTCTATTTCCGTACACGCTTATATATACATCGTGTCATATTGTGTATATGATCGTGCCGCCGCCGCCTGTTAAATATTCATTATAATATTACTGACACACCTACCGAATGCACCATTGTCGACGAATGCACGACAGAGGCCGGATCGTTTGCAGTTGTGTCTTTAGAAAGCCGTAAAAAAGCTAACACGTGCAATTTCTCTTGTATAAGATCTTTCTCCGATCACTCGATTGCACGCGCCTCGATCGTTTGCCTCCCGTGCGTGCGTACGTGCGTATATACGTACGTATACGCACGTGAATGCGTGACGCACAGAAGTGACGATCGAACGGATCGGTATACTGAGGATCGAGCGTATGCGTGATCGCGTGCACGTCACATTTGCGAGAAGCTAGTTCCGACGACGCGGACGCAAAACCGATTGTGGTTTAACCTTTCCTATGGTTTACGCAAAGCCAAAGCGACGTCAACTGGTAAATTACCTTTAACAGATATCTTTTTTTAAACAAAAAGTAAAAAACTGGCTGTTTAATTTGTCTAGTTGATCTTCGTGCGCTTGTGATATATCTAATACTGAACTAAAACTTAACTAAAACTTGCCTCTATGCAAAATTTAAGAAATAATCTTTGCTTTTGATTTTGAAATCTTTGCATTGACTTCATGTTTCTGCGATGTTATACATATATTTATATTTTCTGACATACATATTCTACATAGCTTGAAAAATACTTGTTCAATATTCATTAATTCTGTTTCTTTTTACCTTCTTTTGCTAATACAAATATTTTATTTATGATTTATACTTTTTTTTTCCTTAAGACATATCTATAGATCGTCAAGAACAGATAGCTTTGAGGAATGCATGGATTTATCTGCAAAATTAAATCATAACATGTCGATAGCATGTAGCTCATTAAGAAATAACGCAATAATTATGCGTGAGCTCTCTTTTACTATTACTTTTATCATTGCTAAAGAATTTCCTGTCAATCTATGTCGCACGTTTTTTAAATTCAATATTCCGATAGTAGCATTTGCGAAGAGAGAGCTTAGAAATAATTTTTACATGGATAAATTATAGATATATTGCTAATATTAATTATATATATGTACAATTATAATTTTTTATGATTTATGTGATAATAATTATACGCAATAATTTATATATCATTATATTTCTAAATATGCTCTCTTTGCAAATGATCGAAACCAATTCGCCGAAATAAATGGTCCTATTTTAAGCGCAAGTTATAAATACGCCGAATCCAGAAAACGATATTGATAACTTGATCTTTCGTCTCATTTGCATGTCCTGCCACAATTTCTTTCAATATCAATTTTGAAAGGCATATTTTTTACAGGAAACATGCCATTTTTTTAACAGCAAAGAATCAAGGATTACTGCTCAAACTTTTTTGAAATTATTTTGTTAATTATTGTTATTAATTTAAAATGTTATCAATTTTAACATTAAACATTCAATATCTTTGTTGGGATTTTTAGACAATGCATTGTTTTCTGTATATCATATAGCAGATTCAATCATATATATACTAATTGATTATATCATATACTAAGATACTATACTAGATATCTATCATAAAAAGGATTAATTGATCTGCATGAGGGGAGGGGTAATGAATTTACAACTATGCCATGCAGCACCTACCTTGTATAACTTTCTTATCATCTATGTAACGAAACATTTCCGTTATCGTGTTGTTCAATGAAAGATGCGTGTCCTACGAGAATCCAATACGACATATGAAAATATCAACAGCTATAGGCGAGGGATCCCCTCGTGATGGACTTTGTCAATGGCAGCAGCGCCGGCGGCGCTATGACGGCAACGACGGCTGTAACGGCGACGGCGGTGGTGGTAGCGGCGGCTGCTGCTGGTGGACCACCCGAAACGACGATAGGGTGGGGGCACCCCTGACCCCGGCATTAGCAGGCGGTGAAGGGAGGCAACGTTTATATGCGGCGGCAATCCGCCCCGTAGACGCATTCGCTCGTACGCTCCGTCCAAAGCGGACTTAAGTAGTAGAGGCTCGTTGTCGTTGCCGACGTCCCGTCGTTGTCGTTTGTCGTAGTCGAACCGTAGCAGATCGGACGGATCGAGGCCGAAGAGGACGTAGCCGAAGCATATCGGGATATTAAAGTCGGAAAGCGCGCAACGGGGAGTCCATTCGTGTAATTTTTCGCAACCGGCAGTGAAGAGCTCACGCACATCAGCTTCAGCTGCAGTGAGCACTATCAGGCCGAGAACCGACGATAGAAAGACGCCTAAGTCGATCGACCGTCGAATTGAGAAAAAAACCGCCTAAATTAACCGTTATCAGAGAAAGAGGAGTGATAAAGAAGATACGATGGCAGTCGCAGCCGCTCAGAAGAACCGCGAAATGTTCGCCATCAAGAAGTCTTACAGTATTGAGGTAAGTCTTATTTTTAAATAATTTGATAAATAACTAGACTCGCGATAAAAATAATGCAAAAGTATTGCAAAAAACGAGAATGAGAGAGAATGTTGAAAGCTTCAATTCATAAATACATTTTTAGGTAAATGAAAATATAATTCTTGTTAGACAAATAAAAAATAACGTTTCGCAAAATAATAAATATTACTTAAAAAATATTTTGATATAAAATAACTTTACTTTTGTTTGTATATTTGTTTTTCTCTATAAAAAAATCGTGTTTGATAAATTTGTCGTTTACATTTTATTTGTGAAAAATTGTTATATTTGCTATTGTCAAAATGCTTCTATTCGCGTGCATGTCAAGAGCAACAGGTTCGATCAAAAAGGCCTTGGTAAGCGCGCGAATTCAACCGTTCGTTTAAATCACCGTTACATGCACAAACGTCTCTGAAGACGGCTGAAAATGTCACTCTAGTTTCTTAACACGAGAATTCTTATATTTCGACAAACGCAGTTGCAAAACTTGATCTTGTTGTATATGCGACAGTATATTATTTATTGAATTATATAAAATTGCATGCACTTATTTGTATTCATTACAGAGACACGAGTGTCTCACGACTGCTACGCCACGCGCTCTGGCTTAATTATACGATTTCTGTACATAGCGAGTGTTTGCTTTTGTAGTTAGATTCTCGAGATTTTTCTGACTAACGGTACATTTCGAAATGGGTGAAAAAATTGCGTCAGAAAATCGCTTAAAGGTGCATGTGTGTCGGTTCCGCTCTTTCTCAATCTTAATAACCGGAGACCAACGCAAGTGAAATTCTCACGTAGGCCCGGCGAAACGGAGAAGAGTCCTCGCGCAGAGAAAGTAAATGCGCTGCGTTATTATCCTGTTTACGCAATGTTATTGACCTTGTCGCAATATTAATGAATATTTAATTGTCGAGGTCACATTTTTGTATATGTGGGCTTAATCATAGAATATTTTCCCAATCCAGTAATCTACAAAACCGGTCTGGAGCAAAGTGTTGACGTTTTCAAATCATTCGGTCACTTCAGATTCTGGTCACTTATCGAAATAGTAAACATGTGATTAAATATATATACATACAATATTTGTATAAAGCACACAAACAGTAAGCAAACATTTCAATTAAATTACATAGAATAATAGATAAAGGAAGATTAGAATCTCAATGTTATTCCGTTGCGAATCTGGCATTTCAGTAATGCATTTCTTTTTTTGCTCTGGTTAAAATCAGAAAACATGATAAGAAAGATACGAAGAAATAATCCGTTCAATGTCCCGTTCGCTTCGTGCATAAATTTGCATAAGCTTGAGAATCGGTTCGCGCAAAAAAGCTGATGCAAGATCTATATGCCACTTAGCAGGCGCGAAAAATTCAATCTGTTGAAGAAGCGTGAGTCCCAACAAGATTACACGAGGAAGTAGCCGGTCACAAGTCAGCTGTTTTCGATTACAGGAAGATGCGGCGGCGGTTGGGAGAAACCGGCAATTCTTTTAACTCGCCGCGAATTTACTTTTCAATCTATCTGAAACTCATCGAAAGATAAATAGCGTCCTTTCTTCTCGCCAGACGTTACGCAAATCGTTAAAATTATTTTCGCCTCACCCCCTTTCTCTCGCGAATGTTTGCACTTCTACTTGATGCATAAAACTTGATGCATTTGCACATGTTCCACGACGACTAGTGTAATAACAGAAATAAACAATTGTAAACGGTTTTACGTGAGACTTGCAATTATATCGATTGTCTCTGCGTAGTCATTCTCAAATACGTAATATTAACTGGAATCGACGTGTAACAGTATTTTTTAATACGTACCGTACATATATATGTCTATTTTGCAAATTACAACTCGCAAGAACTCGTCTTTCCTCACGTAACTATATTTTATCTCTAGGATCTTTATCGCACATTAATGGATTTTAATCGATACTTTTTCGAGTCTGTCACGTTTTTCTTTCGTTTTTCCGTCACGTGTATAATTCACTATGGATTACGATAGCAAGGCCAATTCCGTTTCTATTCGCGTCCAATAAGTGACAACTTATAATCGCCGCATTTACGAGATTATTCGCTTTTTTTTTCTTCGTAAAGTACGCATTTTCCTGCAACGACGATGCGAAATTTCTCAACGGCGTAAGAACAACAGGCAAGGTCTATGTCTCATTTTTCACGTGATATCGTACTTATCTGTTTAACAACCGCGCTAAACATACATCGTAATCGTCACCTCGATCTTTTCGACTCCTACTGTGACTTTTCCGAATGATCGCGATTTATTGCAAAAACGCTACTAGCTTACACATCGCTGTTTGTGGATTCGAATGCTAATAAATCGCAGACTCGCGGACTTTTTCCCAGAATATTGCAATCCTCATTCATGCATAATTGCGATGTTGCGCACGTTAGGTACCGTTACCGACGAGTAAAAAAATTAATATTCCCTAACACAATATTTTTTAAGATTAATACCTAAACGTGTCTCGGATTTGGTCTCTGTGCTTTCTTTTCAAGACGACACCCGGACTTCCTCTAAGCATTGTATGATTTGTTATTTGCATCTGTCTATATAAATACGAGAACACGTCACTTCGGTGTGACGACTTGGTCAATCTTACGCTTTCTCCGCGCATATTAGCGGTCCATAGAATACTATGGACCGCTAATGTGCGTAGGTAGACACAACTCACTATAAATTAGTGAAATTTAAAACTGCATTAAATGGAAAATCAAGAGGATAATTCTATATGTAAATATATGTAATTAGTATTATAAATTTTCGAAAATGTACAGATTTTTTAAGGGCCGGTTGTTCCAACCTGTTGGTAAACTAACTAACAGTTAAATCATATGTATTTGATTTTTCCTTTAAATTAGACAAAGACATATAATTTAACTATTAGTTAGCTTACCAACAGATTGGAACAACCGATCCTAAATAATTTAAATCTTTCAATTATATTCTTTAATCTAGAAGAAAGCATCTGCCGGAGAGTATCCGCCGGAAAGTATCTGGCGATTTCAATTCCGGCGAGTAGTGTCTTTCTGTTGTGTTTGAAATGATAAATCTCAGAAGCAAATGTAGCTATATAACGCGCACACTTAATATTCTCGATTTTATACAAATACAATAGCACTTGTTCGCTTTGAATTACGCGTGTAATAACCACGATTTTTATTTATTTGACGATCATGACGAGTCTGAGTCATTCGAACGGAACTTGTGCATGCGCACACGCGCCGGATCTAGATGCTGAACCAGATCAAATCTAGAATCGGTTATGCACAATCGATAGTTATCGCGCGAGCAGCGGGGTGAAAAGTAAACCGACCTTGAGTAAATTTCCTACCGCGATCGCGTCGCCAATGCGGATACTATTTCGCGTTTCTGTTATTCCGGGTATGCAACCGATTTAAATAATTTAAGCTAAATAAAGCTAATTAAACAGCTTCGTTATCTAATTGAAATTAATAAATTAATTTGTATATGTCCAAAATTTTTTGTTATCTTTCAACCGTGATAAAACCGGTCGTATCAGTTTCTTTTTTTTTGCGAAAATTCTGATTCGAGCCTGGATTCCGATATAGCGACTGATGATCGTGAGCGATTATGGGTTGTTTTCCTCAAGCCAATCACCTTGCCCTAGAAGCATCCGTCCACGCGGTCACTTGCTTAAACTCCACTTTAGAATAACATTAGAGCGATCGGCGAATTCGTGACAGAATTACACCGCGGGTTTGTTTGTGATTCTACAACGCGATCTGATCGCATCCTCTCGGTATCTCGGCCGCTATTGCCGATCGATCGTATTGAGCGGGATTATATCGTCGCCGTTGCAAAATCAATCTCCGGCCTTGCGCATGATAATTATGAATATGTTATAAATATGAGAGTGAAGTAATATAGAGTTGTATAGAGCGGCTGAGAAAGAGAAAAAGAGAGAGACATGCGAAAGAGGCCCTGAACGCTGCACCCGTTATTCGCCTTCGGAAGCCCGCTGCACGCGCGCGCTGCAATCCGCGTCGCACGTGCAACTCGCGTGCGCGTGCTGGCTGCATATTCATCTATACATATATACACGTATAACATTTGCTATGCTAACTGTTTTGCTTAAACGCCGGCTATTTCGCCCGGACCACAGCGACCTGTCTCTCTCTACCAGGATGAGAAGGATCATGTTAATGCGAGATTTCGATGTGTGCATATATGGCTTGCTATCTCGGTCGTGCATTCAACTGTATAATTGTGGTTTTAGAAGCTTCTCGTTCGAATTGGTACGCATAGATAAATGCCCGGTAGGGCTTTACCGAGATATGCGTTTTTCCAATCGCTCTTAATTGCCCTTTTGTACTACGTTCGAGGAACTTGCCGATTATTATTGCCTATTATTGTTTTCTTGTTCTATACGTTTTTTTTTCATTAGGCAGAGACTTCTAAAAATATAGATATTTTTGATAATTTAAAAAAACAAACACTCAAAACTTACAAATATTCTACTAATGAAGGAAATTTTTTGGAACTGAACAAATCATTGTTTGAATAGATTGAATGTTACATACAGCGTGGTAGATATAATGTATGCCCGATTCCACGGTGGTTTCTCGTAGCTTGCTGTTAATATTTAAAACAGGATTGTAAATAACGAACTATACATATGATTTTTATGATTGTCAGATAGATAAAAATCAATCGCGATAGCAAAATCCGTTCGAATAATTGGGCAGTAATAATTGGGTCGTAGCGAACTAAGTTATGCGAGCGCAATTTTAATGATCAACCTTGGTTATATTATCCATAAGTCATTACGCCGCATTATCATCGTAATCGCTTAACATTCGCTTGACTAGAAATACATTAGAAACGCTTATTCATATAGTAGACAAATAGGATAAATCGAAACTTTCGATAGAAACGATGACAAAATTTACACGATGCACATGAATATATTTGTATCGAGCCATTTCGGAGTAAGCATCCCGATTTAACCTATTATTTGCACTAATTATTTAAGTACCTCTTACAGTAAAATAAAGCATAATTTTTAAATTAATTAATTAAGATGCTACATTATATCATATTATGTAGTCTTTCAAGAATATTAGAAAGGCTAATTAGATATTTAAAGATAATTGCGATGAGTATCCGGAATAAAATTGACACGATCGCATGAGTGGAGAGAGAGGGGGGAGAAAGAGAGAGAGAGAGAGATCCTGTTCATCTACAGACGCGACTCGTCCGCTGTGCAGTGGGTAATTACTCGACTTGCTGACTCGAGGTCGTTTCTTTTGCATCTTCGGCCGTACGTTCGTTTCGTGCGATTCCACAAGGTCGGAAACAACATTCCTACGGCACCTGCCGTTTGCTCAATTAGACATTCGCATCGTTTATTTGCCGAGTTATCGCCGCGCCGAGTTTTCATTCTTTTTCCCTCGAACGGCCAGTCACCGTCTCGCACATCAGTTGTCTACGCGACAAATATTTACATATATTCGTCACTTTCGCGCACGACAATCGCAATTCGCACAGACAGCTGACAACTCCGGGCGGCTTTACGATGGGAATTAATTAATTCATGATTTTATCGATGCATTTAGATGAGATTTGTCACGCATTTGCCGTTTCTACGATTTGTTATCGCGTTGCGTGTCGCAATTCCTCGACATAGTCCATCCGTTCCATCGGTAAAGTACTTGGCCCACTTAACGATGCGCGTTGTTAAGGGATTGCTAAACGCTTTCTCTAAACTATGCCAACCGACTTTGCTGGAAAACGCAACTGGGTCTCCAACGTGGTGTCTATACGTACGCGGCGACAGCCAGGAATTTGAATGATCGGTGGCGCATGTTCTTGTCTGTTTTCGTCAAATGGGAACGTCTATTTTAATCTTTGTCTCTCAGAACTTATTATTTCTTCACTCGCGAATAAAATCCTAGATATCTTTTCCATATAAAAAAATTCATGTAGCTAAAGAAACATAAGTATCTCAGGCAAAAATTTTTTTATTAAATGGCAAAATAAGCTAAATGGTATTAGTGTAAATGGTATTAATTAGGGGAGTAATAATAAAATAAAATTTTACTTCTTCTAAGAACTGAACGGTAATAGTCAAGCTCCTTTCCATTCCTCCATCGGAATTAATTCATTTCCGATATTTCAACGACAGCAAGATGGTAGTCGCGAAAATTCATTTCCGTCCCTTTTGTTCGTTATCCGATTTAAGCGACGCTCGGTCGTACTGACGGGTTAGATTTCCGTTTCGTCTCACGTCAAAGGTAGCCCACGGACAGACCACGTCGCGGAAATCAGAACCTGGCTAGTCAAGACGAAAGGACATCCGCCCTTTAAAGTTCTAAATTATATCTATAATTGCTTGTGCGTCAGCAATAAAATACGTGAATGCCACAGAACGGTACATTGGCACTCTGGGATTTAATCGTACAGAATTTATATATGGATATTTTCAATATTTTTATTAATTTAATTTATTATAATTTTATATATGCATACATATAAATCGCACTTTGCATTTATATTTTCAGAACGGGTATCCAGCGCGACGACGTTCTCTTGTAGACGATGCCCGTTTTGAGACGCTGGTCGTCAAACAGACGAAGCAAAGCGTACTCGAGGAAGCTCGACAGCGAGCTAATGGTGAGTCTTGTGAATGTTATTTGGTATGATTAGTTCTTTTTAATATTATACTATATAATATTATTTATTACCGCGTCAATATATATGTTTGATATATGGAAACAAAATATTTTTGTATTAAATATATGCATGATTTGCTGTCTAAAATATTATATTTGTATAAATATGCTTGTATTAGAGAAATGTATACATGTTTACTATTAAAAAGACTTTTCAAAACGTACCTTTTTGCCAACGTAAGTCATACAAGAACATAGCGAGACAATATATGCGCATGTAGACGTTAATGTTGCATGACTCGTTTCTTTGTTATCGGATAGATACGAACGTGGATCAGACAATTACTTGTACTCAGGAACAACAGGGACAGGGAGAGTATTACATCGATGTTTCATCAAGTGACGACGAACAGATCGAGTCATTAGTTTGCGCAGCAAAGAAAGAAGGTACATAGATGTTGCAAAATGTATAACAATTTTTGAATAATTGGAGCGTGACATGCATTTTTACGGAACATAATCGCGTTGATTGTTATTATTAATACAACGACTTTATTATTTAATGCAACAACGCATAATATTTACTGTAATATAAAATTGATTGACGCTAAATGCATCTGCCGCCAAGTATTCAAGAATGCATAAATGTTGCATATAGCATGAGCATGAAACGTATAACTTTCAGAAGCGAAAGCGGAGGCTTCATCAGACAGCGATGGAAAACCGGATGACGATGACGACGATGGTAAGTATTACGTCTTCTATGAACCCCGATCGTAATTGCGTCCAGTCCGGCGCGTGTCGCGAAATGCCACGTTGCGTAATAGAAGTGAAACAGGAAGTGGGTGATTGCGTGCGAAGAAGGTACCGCGCGCGTGTTGCACGGTAGAAGGACAGAAGAAGGCGACGGTAAATGGAGGGTGAAACGATCGCCATTGTCGACAGTCGACCAAAGGGCGAGTGCTCGGTCGACACTTGGGGTGAATTACGTCTGCGAGCTATTTCCGTCTTTTTCCAACCCGCCTTCGGCCTCCGCGGCCGCTTTGTGCATTTAGAATCGTATTACCGGAGCGCGGAGCCTTTCTCGAGATTTCACAAGCGGCCCTGCGTGGCAGTAAATGTGTAACACGGTTATTCCTTTTCGCGTTACCTTCCATCTCGCCGGCACGTCCGCGCCCACGACAATGACGGCTACTTTGCCACTTTTCCGTCGCCCCCGCGGCCAAGTAGACGGTGCCGTTTCCGACGTGACGGCATAAGGCGCTATGCGAAAATGGACTTTGAATTGCCCGATTATTACCGTCCGCGGAAGTCACTTAGGGTACTCGCGAGAAGTTGTCCCCAAAAAGAATCGTTCCCGGGAAAGTTTCATAGATCAAATTTACGCTTTTCTCATTCTAACTATATATATATGTATATCATTAAGACGCTCATATTTTCTCAAATGTCGAATTTTTGCATAGAACGATGTCACTTAGCGACGAAAATCTTTTTAAGAGAAATCTTGGCAACGGTTATTTGACGAATAATTCAAGTTTATTCCGAAAAATGTTGAATGTCATTGTCAAACAAAGGCTAGACGATGTTCGATTTTTCGCAGATTCTGGACTAACCGAGGAGGAAATAGTGCTCGCGAAAAGTATAGCCGAATCTACGGAAAGCGAGCAAGGCGTGCAGAAAGCGGCGCTGGTATTAAGATTGCGAGAGGGCATCGGTGCTCTGGGCAGGATCCTGAAAACGATCGAAAATTTCAAGGGCACGATCACCCATGTCGAGTCGCGGCCCTCCAAGAAGGAGGGTTTGCAATTTGAGGTCTTGGTTAAGATCAACATGAACAGACAGAATCTGTTGCAACTGATTAGAAATCTACGACAGAGCTCGGCCTTGGACGGCGTGACCCTGCTTGCCGACAATTCCGTCAGCATCAAAGATCCCTGGTTCCCGCGTCACGCTGCCGACCTCGACAATTGCAACCACCTGATGACCAAGTACGAGCCGGATCTCGACATGAATCACCCGGGCTTCGCTGATAAAGAGTATCGCGCTCGTCGCAAGGTCATCGCCGAAATCGCTTTCGCCTACAAGTACGGCGACCCGATACCCTGCATTCCTTACACCGAGACGGAGAACGAGACTTGGTCGTGCGTCTTCAACACCGTCCTGGACCTGGTGCCGAAACACGCGTGCGTGGAATACCAGAGAGTTTTCAAGATACTGCAAGAGGAGAGGATTTTCGAGTCCCACCGTATACCGCAGTTGCAGGAAGTCAGCGATTTCTTGAAGAAGAGCACGGGATTCACTCTTCGACCGGCCGCCGGTCTCTTGACGGCGCGGGACTTCTTGTCCAGTCTTGCCTTCCGAGTATTCCAGAGCACTCAATACGTCCGCCACATCAACAGCCCGTATCACACTCCCGAACCGTAAGTGCTTTTTGTTATTTTTTTTTTACTTTCGTCAGTTAATTCGAATCTATCGAGACAAAAAATTAATTTTCCGAAACTTTCTTTCAAATATTCTGTACATATGAGATAACGTTATCCGAGAATTATCCTAAAAGGACGGATAAAGATTAAATTCAAATATATTACACACATCGTTTACAAATCATCTTGTTCGGAAACTTTTATGATTTGGTGCGAGCTGTAAAGCATACAGATCAAAAGAACACGCTGTACATGACACACTAGGACGTAATGAGACTCGATAAAATATCGCATCGAAGGTACAAAGCTGCGACGCATCTTTACATAAAAATCGGGCATTGTAAAGGTCGCACTGGCTCCGCATCACGGCTGCCCCTTCGTGTCAAACTGGCACGGCAATCGATATTGCGTTATGACGGGAACCTGCACCCGCGGTACACAGAGAACGATGATAATAGAATTACCGCGCCTCTCTAAGCTCGTAATGGAACTCTAATTGGCTTTTAACGACACGATGGCGTTGATAACTCAGTTCCACAGTTACGAACTCGTTTCTCCGTGTAGCGATCCACGTCACAGTTATGATTTCCAAGAACTGTAGGTATAGCTTTGCAGAGAAATTGTAAGAACCGAATGGCTTCTTGAGTACGCGCCATTTATCGTGATGACGTATCTTAATTAATTTTAGAATGTTCAGTTTATTTAATGCAGTTAAAATCCTACTGATGTAAAATTAAGCACTTAAATATTGCAGATTGCAATAATTTGATTCAGAATCTCTAAAATTAACTAAAAGTGATAAATTTAAGCATGAAATGGAGAAATAGAACGGACAAATTTAAGGACGCGTAAGACGAGCATGTGGCATCATTCTTTAAATTTATTCTGTTCTATTTGCAGAGACTGCATTCATGAGCTCTTGGGCCATATGCCGCTTCTGGCCGATCCCGGTTTCGCTCAATTTTCGCAAGAAATTGGACTGGCATCTCTCGGTGCTTCGGATGAAGAAATCGAGAAGCTATCAACTATCTATTGGTTCACGATTGAATTCGGTCTCTGTAAGGAAGGTCCCGAAGTTAAAGCTTACGGTGCTGGCTTGCTGTCAGCCTACGGCGAGCTCTTGCACGCATTGAGCGATAAATGCGAACATCGAGCTTTCGACCCATCAATTACCGCTCTCCAGAAGTATCAAGATCAAGAATACCAGCCGATATATTACGTGGCCGAGAGTTTCGAGGATGCCAAGGAGAAATTCCGTCGTTGGGTAAGTACGAAAAAGTTATCCAGCATTATCTGTGAATGGAATTTGATTTCTTTTCTGGAATTTGCCAAGGAAAATTCGGTAAATTTAATTTTCGCTATGTACTTATTGATAAACTCGAAAATAATAGAGAATCAAAGTAGAATAGTTTTTTCTTTGTATATTCTTGATTACTCCAATATTTTCAATTTTTATTTATTACAAATAAAGACTAGTAGCCTGTTCACTTCCGTTATCTGTTACTTCTCACTTTGGTGAGCTTAGTCACGAACCTTGGTTTCTCTTACAGGTGGCCACTATGAGCCGGCCATTCGAGGTCAGGTTCAATCCGCATACGCAACGCATCGAAGTCCTCGACAGTGTTGATAGACTGGAGGGCCTGATGTCCCAACTCAATACTGAGATGACCCACCTTACAAATGCTGTCAACAAAATGAAAGCGAGACACTTCGCGTAAGAATGAGAACTACCGCGTCTTCGTTTACCGAATCGGTTAATTCCTTTTGCAAACCATCGAACCTCGAAATCGTTCATGTATTTAGCCAATTAATCCTTGAACTCTTTGATGACAATAATTTTCGACAATCTCTCAAATAACAGCTAATAATAATTATACTATAAAAAAACGTTTTTCCTAGTAATTGTAACAGAGCTTAATGAGTCTTTTAATGATATATTTCGAAGGCGTATTAGTGTGTGTTCGATCGAGTAATTTTAAGAAAGTTATAAGATTTTATTTGTTTTGATTGCGAAAGATTTATTTGTTTTAAATAAGAAAAACATTATTAATTCCATCGAGGCTTCAGCTTCCAGGTTCGGTGGAGCACGTCATTTCATCGTTATCATTTTTATCGCGTTACTCGTCCCTCATTTCGTGTATAAAATCGTTCATTTGCGTTGTTATACGCGTGTACGCGCGCTGATTATGCCATGTAAAGAGTGAATCTTTGATGCACGCAAACGTCAGCCTATATTGCGTATCTATTGTGTTATAGATATTCCGTCAAGACAATCATACAACTTAATTGACTTGAATAATGAATCATGTTGTGGATTAAGTAATTCGTGACAGTGCAATCTCTTGTCCTCGAGAGTATTTTTGCCAAATGAGCGGAAATACATATCACAAGGTTATCTTCGAATAAATAGCATTTGCTTTTTTATCAATAGCTGCGCGTACACGCGTATGAGAGAGATTCTCACATTATTATTATTTTATTGATTATTAATTATTATTATTTCGTTCTATTCTATTATATAATAGGGTATTATTACGTTATTATAAATTAATTTGTTTAATCCAGCAAACACTGGCATCTGCCCCGATATTTCGATAGTGCAGTCTACATTTAGCACAAGTTATAACGCGAGATGGTTGTCGCTAAGAGAGTTATCGTAGTCTTGTAGAACTTATAGAACTCGCGGGATTGATTCCTCATTGCGATAGAATTTGTTGTTCAAATGTGAGCGTACAGTATTCTCTTCTTTCGCGGATTAATTGTCATACGGCGGCTGTGTGGAGTCGTTGGACAATTTTCTTCCGGACTAGCCGATAAGAAGTGGGCGTTCAGCGAATATTCTTATCGGTTTGTTGCACTTAATTTAGAATCTACCTGCATCGAATTAAACAGTATTTCATAAAGAATATCTTTAAGTTGTGTTCTTACTTAGATAGTCCGTATCTAGGTGCTGTATCGCTTCTTGCCCGATCGAACTGTTTGGAGACTACAGTCCCCAAACAGTTTCGGAAGTCACGAAGCAAACGTTGCTTTAGAAAGATACTATTTAGCAAGTAGTGCGAGTCCCCGCTTGCGCACGCTATGCTATTCCAATCGCACCGACCCGTATGAAATATTTTTCTCGTACGTGTACGTGCGTGTAACCCACCCTCGTTAGATTGTAGTGAAAACGGTCAATACATATGACATGTTTCCTTTGTATTATATTGTAAAGTACTCAGAGCATAATAAAAAATTAAGATATGAATCTTACACGTGTTATTATCTTTTTACGCGACACGTCTCTGTATAATTATGAAGTGAAAATCCCGTATAAAAATGTGCGTGATATAACTATTGGCGATAATTGCCTTATTGCCATATTAGCCATTACGATCATCAAGCGATAATTAAGGCGTAAGCGTGGACATAATTGGAAATGCTTGAAACGAAGTGAAATTGCCTCTTACGCTGTAACGGACATCGCTTCAGAATGCGTGTGTCACTCAAGTTCTTTCTTCCTTTTCCCTTTCTTCCGGAACGTTTTGATTAACGATTAGAATATAATAATGAAAAATAATACTTAAACAAATGCGTCTAACATCTACTGTGAAATTTCTAGTTCTTATCGTCGCGTTTGCTACGCAATGCGTGTACGCAAAATCGCGGAATGGATACGGTAAGAGAAAGTGATGTCCTCTCTCGTCGACCAAATAACTTCCTTCTTTACTCATCAGTTTATTTCGACGAGAAATTCTGCGTGCTTGAGTGGATCATCTACCTGAAGCGACTCTCGTTAATCGCGTTAATGTTGTGTGGCGTCGTTTTGTATTACGTGCCCAAGTCACGTTCATGTAAGTAGGAAAAGGAAAAATGTCAAGTGAAAGGAGAGAAAGAGAAGAAAGAGAGAAAGAAAGAGAGAGAAAGCGAGAAAAAAAACTTTTATTATCGCTTGTAATTTTTGATTGACTTTTAAACATAATTAAAATTTAATATAATATCGCATTATAAGAATATTTTCTAACCGTAAATTTCCGCGATTTATTAAAATAATAAGATACATTACAGATCAGTTTATAGTTTTAGTAGTAATAATATCTGCTTCAAGCATTTCGATATATTTCATTTTAAGCTAAAATAATAAAAAAAAAGTTTTTCAGAACTCTCAAAATTACTTCTGCTAAATTTTCTTTATATATTATTAAATCACAAAGAGAGAAGAATAAAGTGACTTGCGCTGAATTCATGTGGCTAGACTCAAATTCTTATAATATGTAAAATGTAAATAAATTATATTATAGGTAAATATATTATATTATATTATACATGTCTTTTTAGATGCTCGAAAAGCATGTTGCATCTTAATAGATACTGTTGCAAACGGATTGAAATTTATCTTAAATACAAACGGAACTGAACACGAAAAGATTAAAGCGAGAGACGAAAATGATCAAAATAAAGAGCTAAGAATACAAGAACTATATCGAAAAGTATACGAAGAAGATGCAAAGGATTATGGACAAAAATACAGTAACAAGACGAACTTCGACAACGGTAATCATAAATCGATAAGGTCAGTTATATTTTTGCATAGATATTTTTATCCCTTCTATTTATGAACTAAAGCGACTATTAACTTACGAAAGCACTATCTCCATAAAAGATGCGGCTTTATTTATGCATCATTATGCAAATATTAACGGGCCGCAAAGATTAATGTCCAAATAAATAATGTGTAAGCATCTCGTAGAAAACACAAAAGTAAGAAACATCGCACAAAGCACTGTGATGGGAAACGTCATCGACACAATCGTCATCGAAATGAAACCAACGATGTATTACCGGAATCCGATGCAGTGATAGTATCAACCATGTAAGTATGTCATATCAAATACAATTGTTTTATACGACTTATATAATTATGTATATTATTGTCAGAATTCTGACAAAATTAAATAATTCAACACATTGAAAATTACATATTTTTGATAAGACATGTGCCGCCAAATCACCATTTGATCTTTTCCGTACTTTACCTTTAAAATGTCATTTAGCTGATACATGGAGAGTGCAAATGATCGAGCACGTGCATTTGATAGCACGTATCTTCTATATTGAAAATAATGAATTATATTGCATAATATTGCATAAACTCTTACATCAAGATATATATATATATATATATATATATATATATATATATATTATACAATATAATTCATTATTACGGAATATATATGCAATAGGAATAAGAATATATCAATACTTGTAGCAACAACCCACAACAGATAACAATAATCCATGAGAAATGCGAAAAAGACAATGTGATAATTCCACAGAATACTTCTCCAGAAATGAGAATCATACCATATACAATGTCGGCGGATAAATTAAAAAATAATACTGATTTGCGGTAAGAATTAAGATTCAGATTCCAACACACAATTTCAAAAATTATTGATAAAAATGACAAATATAAACTGATGTACGAAAGGAGTGATTATCAAAAATATAGTTATATTAGTAATAATTTACTGATGACGAAAGTTTTCGATAATTTAGAACAAATTAATTATGTTCATTCTTTGAACAAGTAAATTATAACACACTGGTGATAACTGCAGGAAAGCAAACAAGGACTTTATAAAAGAGAAAATTTTTTTAAATATTATTATAATGTTTTAGAAAATTCAAGACTATATCTCAAAAACAAGAAAACGTAAGCGACGATATCGATACTGATACTGAAAAATTACAGAATAAACAAAATGTTGATGGTATGGTATGTATATGTGTATATGGTCATATGTAAGCGTTATATGTATTATATTGTAATATAATATTATTTTGTATAAATATCTATTACATAAATTTTACGTTATTATATAGCGATTGAAATTGTAAACTGTTATAGTAGATTAACTGTCTAATTTATTGTAGTAGAGCCTACATAGAAATTACAAAATATAATAATTATTTTCAGATCGATTACCAGGATTACCTATGCTAATATGTATTTACTTAAAATTAAATTTTTCAGAAGCATTTCAGAAATTTTTCAGAGGAAGTTACAATTGCTTCCCAACATCAATTAAATAAAGATTGCACGACAAGAATTATGAACAAGCCAGTGGATCCTCATTATGGTAATTTACACTATTTTACGCGTATGTTACATAATAAA
This sequence comes from Temnothorax longispinosus, assembly GCF_030848805.1. Taxonomy (NCBI): domain Eukaryota; kingdom Metazoa; phylum Arthropoda; class Insecta; order Hymenoptera; family Formicidae; genus Temnothorax; species Temnothorax longispinosus. Next base: position 14,921,117 of record NC_092364.1, read on the forward strand.
AATAGATTAACAATTTACTACGTATAGAGAAATTATTCACAAAGCGAGAGTTACATGATGAATTTCGAAAAGAAAGCCGTCGATTTTTTCAAGATATAAAGAGTTTTACTCACGAATGTTATGAAAATTCATCGATTACAAAAGGTATGTAATAATAGAATCTGATATAGAAAAGAATAATATACTCTATTCCCAGATTATCGCGCGGAAATATTTAATATGCAATTTTTAAAACAAATTTAATTCTTCTTTCCTTTTTTTTTATTTCCCAAAAAACAATTATAAATTGTAATATATATTTTTTTAATTTTAAAAATTATTATACTCTTACGTTCTTGTATTCACATATAATTTTTTGTAATAACTTTCCCGTAAATGATACGTTAATTACAATGTTAAAATGCAAAAATTTATTGGAAATGTTTATTAAAAAGATATGATCAATTATAATAATTATTATAGCAAGTATTTGCAATATTTAATATTGAGAAAACTACTAAATTAATTGAATCGTTAATTCAGATCGGATCAAACCAGTTTTGCTGCGAGTTGTAAACTGGTTGTTTGGTGGTTGTCCAGAGGCATCGAGACGACACCGAGAACAAAATGATGAGGTCGGAAAGGAAGAAATTTTCAAGTCCACCAACATGTGGCTCCCCGAAACGAGCGAATTGTATCTGCAGCAGTAAAGTATAAAGCAGTCGATAAACGCAGAGATCTATATTATTACCTCAACAGTGTGACATGAAGATAATTTTATCATAGTAAATTGTTAATCAACGACAGTATTTTATCGATTTTTACATAGCAACAATTACTTTCATTGACATATCTTTTTTTATGTTATTTGCAAGGGCTTAGAATGAAATTTTATGTATTTCTTTTTTTCTTCATTTCCATACCTCTAATAATATAATAAAATATAAGTTATATTGCAATATTCATTTTATGCATATATCCACGCATATACATATAATAATTTTAATATTAAATAGAAAATCTTGCGTCCAAAAAAGTGTAATGTGTTTAGCCACTTATAAACTTGAAAAAATGTTTATAGTGCTAGATTTTTATTCGCTATAAATCCTTATAAAAAGATAATTAACATATTCGTAAAAAATACTCTATAATTACTAAATTAGTTGCCTCAGCAGTTATATAGCATTTATTAAAAGTAATTTGATGTAATGACTTTTATAATCATCACTAATCGTGATTTAATCAGTATTTGGCGAAGTTTCCGCGTTTCTAGGAAACATTGGTTACATCCCGATTTTCCGCGCACGTCCACTTTAATTTTATCTTGACGCGAAGACAGCACGTACGTGAGGCTCGGAGGGACATCGGCCGTTTCGAATCTCGACCTTCGTCTGCGCGCACATCTGTACCGGAAGCGGGTACCGCATGTACATGGCTTAAGAGCAATAAGGGAACCGGCGGGCCTCGCGAGCCGCCAGAAGAGAATGGGACGAGACAGTCGCGCTGAGGCCAAGAGCCGCGGTGGTTCACGAAGCCGCGAATTCGAACAAAACTATTGCCGTTCACGTGGCAGACGCGCGATTATCAACCGATCTATCTTCTTCCGTCTCCTTATGATTCAATCGCGCGATCAGGCAAACATATTTGCTATGCCCTATCGCCAGTGGCAAGTCTGCATCGCGCGCGTACAATCTTTTGATCTCAAAATTAATTGTCAATAGGTAATTCTGCAAAACGTTCTATATTTCATATTCAAGAGCATATTTTAGAGCTATGCATTCCTTATTCGACGAACACTTTGATCGCGATATGAACCGGTAGAGCGTGTAAAGCGGAACAATAAAACAATAGTGTTGTACCGGTGTTGTAGCGGAGTGTATTTTAGCTGACTCGGTAAGTTCCAGAGTATCTTAAATATATATAATTACACATAATAGATAGCGTATATTTGCTTATAGGCTGTTGATCGATATTGTATTTTTATTTTTCATCGATGAAAAAGATCATCATGTATCGAAATCATCACATATCAATAATCATGTATATCTTTATATGATACCAGACAGTATAAAGCTTAATACAGTTTAAAAATGTAATAATTTAAGAGTAGAGTTTTTCGAAACGTGAAAAATAATTCAATTGTATTTTATTTATTTTATAGTTTTATTGTTTAATCTGTGATATAGCTTTTTTCATATACTATTAAGTAATGCCATAACATTGTAAAATATTAAAATAGATGGAAAAACAGATTAAGAAATGTTCCACACTTATACAATGAAAGGCTGAAAGTATCTCTCGGCAAAAAAGTACATTTACTTGTGTTAAATATTATATTTTTACGACACCTATTTATATCTACGCTATGCGTCTACTTTGTTGTGCGATGAAATGTTCCAAGACCCATTAACGTGCATTCATTTAGGAAAATGTGTCGTTAAATACATCGGTGCATACTTTAACGTTTTAGAGATTAAGAGGAAAGTATTTAGCGCATTTTCAGTTTCGCATACAGCTGTTCGGAGATTTATTAACTGTTTACCGATCATAAATTAAAAATATGTTATGATTAAATAGTCGCTGTGGACTTTAATGAATTTAGAGGCGACGTTGAATCTACGTCATCGCGCACGAAATTACATGGAAATTTTGTAATAAACCGCATTATCATCGCGTCCGATATTCGTAACCCCGGTACATTGTTAGACAGTGGAAGAAATTCCCGAGATTCCACGGAACATGTGTGTGCAAACCGTTCTATTAATGTACCCGTCACATCTTGCCTTCTCTTCTTATCCGCTCCTCGCTCTGTCTCTCTTTCTCTCGTTTCTAGACAGGCGTTCGTGCTGCTCCCACCTTCTTTCGAAGTGTAGCGCGACTTATTCAAACACGCGCCCAAAGAGAAACAAGCGGCGGATGCCACTAAGTGCCGTAAAAATTTTCGCTTTTTTTATTGCGCTCTAGAGGAAATGGAACACCCGATAAATAGAGTTCGGTAATCCAAAAAAACAACAGAGTACTAATCTCGTGACCAAGCTTTAATAAGTACAAAACACGCGAGTAATCCTTCAATCAAATCAATTTTTTAATGCATGTAAATTTTTAAATTTATGGTATAGGTAATAGTAACATTGAGAAAGAGAGAAAGAGAGAGAGAGAGAGAGAGAGAGAGAGAGAGAGAGAGAGAGAGAGAGAGACTAATTAATATTAATTATTCATATAATTATATGGTATCTAATAATTAATTTATTAATTATAAGTTATAATAAATTGTTCATAATAAACCGTTAATAATTAAAATAATAGTAATGACTATAGTTTATATAAATTGCTCTCTTTTCATAGAAGCGTAATATTTTTCGTTTTGTAAGAGCAAAATATTAAAAATTATTTTCATATTTTGAGATCATTCTTTATCTTTCATCGTCCGTGTCGATAAAAAAACTCTGCTTGGGCAGAGAATAATTTAATATGCATTTAAGAACTCTCTTAGATTTGTCAGATTTTTCGTATAATAATCTCAATATTATTTTAATTTATTTTTCTACAGTGACAAATGCCTGTAGTATGACGTCAAATGCGATCAGAGGCATCAGAAGAAAGAAGAGTTCGCTGTGCGAAGTTAAGGTGGCTGTGATAGGAGCACCAGGAGTTGGCAAAAGCGGTAAGTGAATATATCTCGATAAAACGAAACTTCCATAATAAATCCACATTAAAACATAATTGAGCTTTCCATATTAATGCAAATATTAATATTAATATAATAAAATTGTAAAGTAAAAGTGCCATGAATTAAAATTAACGTGACGAGAAAGATAGAATTTCCATGAAACATCTTTCTTATACATCAAGAAATAAGAATGCAATCACTGCATAACAAGAAACGGACTGCTATTTCTTATAGAGCAATCAAATTAATAATAAAAATAAAATTTTCACAAAAGAATTTCCACATTCCAAAGTTATGCTTGCAGTTTTTTATGATTTTCTATTTAACTATAATATAATTTTCAAACGTTTCCTAGCTCTAATCATTAATATAAAAGTTAATTACGTCAATCAAAAAATATTTTAATAGCAAACTTTAAGAAATACTTTCACGCAGCTACGCTCTAATTCTACTAATTCTCATTAAGAACAAAATCTATTACACACTGCATTATTGCATGGAAGTCGCGCTGTTGTTCTGCAAACAAACAATTGCAAAGAAAAGAACGAGAGAACAAAAGTATAGGAGATGTATATTTAAAAAAAAAAATAATAATAATCTTGTATAGTAAACGATCGACACTCTAAAGTCAAGTGCAAGTACGCATGCAAGTAGCACGTAAGAATCACGTTCCATCCATTCCACGTGATGAAGATACATACATATATGAGATATGCGTTGAGGACCCTGAGAGTAGCTAACCGCGTGTATTTTTGGTAATGGCAAGTGTAAAGGCATAGGTGAATAAATAATTGGTCCGTCCTCGCCAGAACTGTGCGTCTTTTCTGTTGGCTGCAAAATACGTGGTTGCTATTTATAAAATTTTACTTCAAAATCCGCCTTGGATCTTCATCGAGTTTCGATTCGTCATGCTTTCCATAACATTCCTTTATGATCGAAACTTTATATCGAGAAAATATTATTTCTTCTACGTTTCAAGCAACCCAAACATCTGAAAGATATCGTAATAGCATGTAGAAGATATTTTCTCTGATAGCTTATTGTGCGATGTGAATAAAGAATAGAATAATAATGTATTTTATATTAAATGGACAATATCTAAACACAAAAATAATTCAAAAATATCGTTCTAATTTTGCAGATATATTTTAAATTCTTTTTCGAAAATCTTTCACATTTCTCTTTGTTTTGTTTCAATATTTATCTGTTTTCAATTGAGAATTACTATTTTGATTTTTTAAGTTTTGCTTCTAATTTTTGTTTTATTTTTGTAACAAGATTTGTTAAGAAAATTTGATGTGTCTAAGAATTTAGAGCTAAATTCTAAACTTTTAATAACATTGGAATTAAAGCGAGGAGAAACGAAGAGGCATCTCAATGATCTTAGTCCATAAATTTCGAACGCAAATAAACCAATCGCTAATAAATTAGCTGTCCTTCGAAACATCCACGTGCCCGTGTCGATCAAAAAATCGACCTATATTTTAGACAATATATTTCAGGCAGAGATATATAGGTATACATATACATCCTACACAAATTTTAATATCTACACTCATAGAATTTTTGTATATTTGTTTAGTTTAGTTCATACAATATTTGCACGAATCCATTTATAAACAAACAAATTTATTGTACTAAATTAATTTGGCTTAAAAATTGCCTTTTTCCATTTTTTTTTTTATAGTAAATTGTCCAATTCATATTGATTTATTAATTTTGCTGAACGTTCACTTTACAGTCAAAAAATTAAACTTGGATTGATTGCCGACCTTACTCGAACCGATGTAAACCGGCAGTTTTCGTATTCGAAAAGAAAGTATTTACTGTATTTACCGTACATGTATTTACCGCACGCGTCCAAAATGAAATAAGCTACGGTGGCGTTAATGCATCGCGCAAGGTTTTGTGGCGCCGTGGTAGATTCGAGTTCGTGGTAAAAATAGTGTGGTATATACCTCGAAGCGTGTCACTAGGTTGTAGCTCTCGTTTCTCCCGATTGAATCGCAATATGTTCAGTTGTAGTATCATATCGAGAAGATCATGTGTCAGTGCGAGATCAACCTCTTTTCATCACTTTCACGCAAAACATTGAGACTAATGGAACGAACATCGCTTCAATAAAGCGTCGAAGATTAAGTGCCGTAGAAACAGTGAACGTTTCGTCTATATGTATTTCTATTTGTCAGATCCAGTTACGGATCTTGCAAGTTTTCTTACAATTGAAAACTGTTACGTCCAGTATTGGAACAATGAGAAAATATATTTCATATAAAGATAAAATATTAATTTCGGTTTTTTATTAAATTCCAGTACATGAAAAGAGTTACACGAGTCATATTACATTAAAGTAACATTATGGTTATATTAAATAAAAATTAGATGATATTATATATAAATGTATATATGATATATAAATATAACTTCATAATGCATGTATGAATTCTTCTGCTGCGCAGTTGGAAATAATTATACAAGAGAGTTAGTTATATAGATTCAATTACTAATTCCTAGTTTCTTGAATTTGCAACGTGTGGTTAAATATTAGAGATATTAAATATAGTTTATATTATAGCACAACAATCATGACACCGAGAGCGAGAGTATTTTCGTGTTGATTTTCTCTTGCATAAATAGATGCGACTGTAACAAACGGACGAAATGTAGATCACTGCGATGCATACGAATTCGAGACGCGACGTTGCGCGAGTAGCCTGTCATTATAGTTTGCCAACTCAATTATACCGCGTACAACATAATTATGTCACGCTTGAACTGCATACGCGAGCAGTATATATTTCCATTATGTTTCAGCATTGACAGTGAGATTTCTGACGAGGAGATACATCGGGGAATACGATCATCAATCAGGTGAGAAAAGTCTTAGGCCCGTATATTTATAGTTACTTGAAACTTGTCTCAAAAGTCTTGTTTATCGGGTGAGACACTTGGAAGTATAATCTCGTATCTTGAGACGCGAACGGATTGAAAATCACATTTAAATTAAGGATTAATTGTGAGACTGTAATCACAGCTGAGAAGCGAAACGATTATTCGCCATTCAAATATTGCACGATTATCTTGCGAGAAATTTTCTCTCTCTAGTATTCTATCGTCTCTCACTATCCTATCTTTCTGTTTTCTATTTTCTCTCCTCGACGGCCTCATGTTTCATTACGATAATTAAAGTGGAAACATACGTTTAACGCACATTTAATGACTGTCAATATGCAGTTACCAATACCGCCATGAATATCGTTCCGATGCGTATCGTATTATACGTCGGTATAACTGTCGGTTTATTGGACTTAAACTGGTACGCAAATATTTCTGTTCGCGGTTTCTGTTAGCGACTTAACACGATCTAACTTGGCCGCGTTGTAGGTATCGTGACACTCTGTATACGCGCCAAATTGTTGTATCACTAAGTAGGTAAATAAAATGAGTTTAAATAAATCAGCGTAAATAAAATGTCTATTACAATACAAAAATATAATGGAAAATCGCATTAAAAAAGACGTCGAGCTAAGTTGTCGAAGTGCGAGTCTTTTAATTTAAATCGAGACTCTAAAAAGACAACGCGTTTATTAAATATATCTTATTTATGCGTAGAGTGCTCGGTAAAAAATATATAAAGTATGTAAGAGAAATGTTTTTATCAAAATTTGAAACAAATTCTGTTTTACAAAAATCATTATTCATTATTTATTACTTTTTTATCGTGTTTGCTGCATTTGCAAAATATTTTCTATCGTTTTTGTTCTTTTTCCTGACATGTCGTATAAGGCCATTAATTTTAAAATAATGGATCTATGAAATAAAAGATATGGAAAATAATTTTTGATTTTCCACTTTCTGTCTGACATTTCACATATAAATAAATGTATTAATAATAATTTTTAGATCCATTTCACAGATCGCTTATCTGAAGGTAAAATAAAAAATAAATTAACTTACATAGATACGATGCGCAGCAGCAGAGTTGTAACACAAACTTTGATCTGAAAAACATAAATATGTTTAAATTACAATAGCGCTCAATAATTAATATTTCAAAAATAATTACTGATGTACGCGTCGGATGTTTTATTTGTATTTTTTTTAATAAGGTAATATTTTTTGCAATAAATTCTTTACAGTGATTTAAATAGAATGCTTATTAGCATCAAAAATTAAATCTATTATTAATTTTAAGTGGATTTATTATTCTAACAAAAAGCTGTGTTTTAAGATCGACAAATAATCAATGAGCAGCTCATTAAATTGGAAAAGGTATACAAAATTCATACAGAAATATTATTATTAGGCTATCAAGATTTAGCTCGACCGAAAATGGCATCTTCTTTAATTAATTGTAAGATTTATATCGGTTCTATTTCACTTATTGTTATTTAGAAATATTTAACAAAATAACTAATTTCTGAAAAGGACTAATATCATGCAAATAATGTTTTCCAAAATTTTAAAAACAATAATCTTATTTTTATATCAACAATGCAAATCGTTATAAATCTTAAACATATTAACACTAGAACTACCGAAGATTAACCTATAATACCTATTTCTACCTAAAAAAATAACTTGTTTTCGAAAAAACACGATATTCAAGAATGCATGCATATATTTATATATTTTTTTTACATTTTGATTCAGGAGAAATTCGAAATAAGATTATTATTCTTAAAAAATAAATGATACATAACATCTTCCTTACTTGTAAGAAAACAAAAATATGGAAAAAGCATATGTTACTACGGATAAAATTATTTATAAATGTATATTTGCATTTTAATATGCTTGTTGAAAAATTACCTTTATATTGGAAGAAATCAAATGCAATCTCAAAAATTATATATAAATAAAAAAGTTACAACTAATTGTAAGATTTATATCCCATTGTCAATGAGATGCAATTCTAAATTGTGATTTGTGCGTCTCAAATTCCTTCTACTGAAATATATATTTTAATATTTTACTTTTTAGCAACTCAGAAATCAGTTATTTCTCGAAAGCAAGCTATAATTTTGTGATGGAGCAGAACTCGACACCAGCTACGAATACACTTGTTTTACGCTTATTTATTTGTACATATCTCTCTCTCTCTCTCTCTCTCTCTCTCTCTCTCTCTCTCTCGCTGTCTCTACCTTTCTAAGGCAGGTCGCATATGGAGCAATGTGCAATATATAGTGGCCATTATCTTCCGTATTAATTCGTTATATTTTTTTATCTCTTGTAAACTAGCACAATAACAATACATGTCTAATAGTTTGTTCATATTACACCTTGCATATGACGTATTATGTCACAGCAATACATGTGACAAAATACATTCCAGATGCAATATAGTTTACTCACATTGCACACATTGCATATGACGTATTTTGTAAGATTTCTATGTATTATACCGAGGTGGATTTACTTCCAGTCCTGGAAGAATCCTAAGAGTTCATGAGAAACCTCTGGAATGCGAATGTAATCAATCAAATTTTACCGACATTTTATGAGGGGTCAAAATAATATATCTATAGAATCTAGATATACTACGAAATAAGACTACTACTAACTAGAAATCTTAGAAAGAAAGAGACAAAGAGAAAATACTTATCTGTATCAATAAAAGTCAAGGAAAATTTCTTAGAAATTAAGATATTTTCAAAATGAGTAATAATTATTTTTAAAAATGTCAAACATTTCATTTTGATCCCTTTGGGTCAGTCACCTTTTGGGTGTAGTTCCAGTGTTAAATACATGTATATATTTAGAGTCGAATTCAGAGCAAGCGATCGGCGAACAAACATGAATGAACAATCTGCTTCAATGAACGCAAATAGTGCCGCTATCCTGTAAATGCCATTCGAACTCATTGATGCGGATAGTTGATCATTCGTGTTTGTTTGTACTCCCTCGCTTACTTAGGATCGAGCAAGCGCAAACACGATTTAACACATTCACCGCCAAACGTGTTTTACATGATTTTTCGTTCACGCCAATTGAATTATTATATACTAACAATATAAGAAGGACAATAAAACATTTAATTAATAGTAAATTTATAGTTTTGAATTGCGTAAAAATATAATACGTGACGTATTTATTTGACTGTCGTTCTATGACAGTCACCGATGACCGACAAGGCGTAAATGGAAAGCTCAAAATCAATGTCAGTCACTGTCATGGATGGTAAATGCGTTAAGACACGTCTACGCATTATTTGCACAGCACAATGAATAATATTATACATTGCATGTATTATACATATATTGACGCTCGGAATATACCATACGACTATCGCGGGAATAAATTAATAATAAGTTAATCAGAGAGTATTAAGTTAATTAAATATTAAATATTAATTATTAGTAATAAGTAATAAGTATAATGAATTATATTAAGTTACTCACCTACTCCGGTTGCTCCGCCGATGCCCGATGCCTCCCAGGCCTGCTCCTCCTCTCATGTCTTCTTCGTGGCATTCACACAAGTCACAACTCATTCGCGGAGTACCATTAATTACGATCACCGATTGTTAAAGACGATCGCGGGACACTTTACGCGGCACTCCCGACGTTAAACTGGAGCTCACTCGCGAAAACATGGTTAGGATCGCGCTCGCGGATCATTGAAACGTGATACTCGCACGTACGAAACCTTGCACGGCATTCTTGACGTTAATCAACACGGTCTTACACACGCGGCACGTATTGTGTTACGTTTTGACAGAGGAGTGACGCGAGGAAAATTAACGAACGATGCTACGATACGTTTGACATCCGCGACGCGACGTCGCGCAAAGTAAAGTAGTGGACGAGCCTAAAATGGCGGAACGAATTCGTAAAACGCGCGGTTAACTTCACGCGGCACCCGCTGCGGCGACGCTACATATTCGATACTCTTTCGCATTTTAATAATAAATCTTTTCGCATTTCTTCCGGCGATTATTGTCTCATTTTACAACGTAAGTAAATAAACGTATGAGTTAAAGTAAAAAGCAAATGTCTGCGGAATGTAATATTTAAAGAAATATAGAAAAAGCTACTGTATGCGAAAAAATGCGAAAAAAGCATACACAAAATTATAATAATTACTGTCATATTTACTATAGTTTCCTGTACTTTTTTGCAACTACAGTAGTCTTTCTGTAGTATTTTTGTAGTATTTTTCCATAAGAGATGATTGCTTTATCGATTAATTGTTAACACGCCAGGTTTTAATATAGAATATACATATGTATTTCTCGATATATGCAATTTATTAAAGCTCCGATATACATATCTATAAGGATACCGAATTCTATTTTAAGGGATTAATAAATATTGAAGAACGACATTAATGTCCAGTTTCCATCAATGCAGATTAACTTTAATCTCGGTTTAATCTTACAGTACACACACACACACACACACCACACACACACACACACACACACACACACACACACACACACACACACACACACACACACACACACACACACACACACACACACACACACACACACACACACACGCACGCACACACACACACACACACGCGCGCGCGCCCACACACACTTCTCTCTCTCTCTCTCTCTCTCTTTCTTTTTTTAATCCAAAAAATTCGCGACGCCACTCGACTCGAAGTCGATCCGTTTCGTTGTCGCGATGTTTTGTTCAATTTAATGACTAATTATAATTCATCGAATCCGATCGAATCTGTAAACTTAAAATAAAATCAGAATTTAATATTGCACGTGCAATACATTTCGAAATAAATGCGAAATCAAATGATACATCACAGCATTTGATTACGTAATTATACTTGATACAGCGAATTGTTATATTATATTTGCGTTATCAAATCTCTAATCATCCAGAGATCGCATTTGCTCTTACAATTAGTGCTTTATCGCGTTTTGAGAAATAGTAAGACGCTACGCGAAAGTAATTACACGAACCGATGAAAGCTAATATAATCGTTCATAAGAAACAATCGCATTTCGAGATTGAATACGAGACGATATATACGGAGCGACACTACCTGTTTGTTCGAGCGCCGTCGTGCGAATGATAATACAATACAATGACTCGGCGTCGCGGCCGCGCCAACCTTGTGTATGTGTGTGGCACGTTGGGCCGTTGGACCTAATATGCTGTAAAACAACGCCTACCGAGCGTTGTATTACGTTAGTCAATTCGTCGTTGAAAATTTATTACAAAATATTTAAAGTTTATATAAAATAAAATAAATGTGCTGTTTCTTATATTGCAGATCGATTCAATGAACAAGCTATTATCGCGCTTTATTTTCCACATTCTGCAGATTCGTTAGCATCGTAAAGATAATATGTGACGTTACAAATATCAAATTAATTTTGAAGATTTCTTTGTTAAATCATGTCGCATTTTAAGAATAGTTTTAGCTGAGCTTCTCAGTTAGAAAGACGATTAAAATATTTAGATTTCTAATATAATCATAAATGACGCGTTTGTTATCGATTTTTTGTTAATTCGTGTATCTTACAAAACTAGCGTATGTGCGACAAAGTATATGTATAATAGAATAGCGCGTCAGTTTGAAAAATTGCCAGCAACTGTATAATCCGCTTCTAAGGCTGCGTAAGTACCTATATTCTCCCTCTGCATACCTCAGTCCGCGTCCGTTCTAAATTTATCGAAGACGAATTTGACACTAGACAGAACGGGTGCTAATGCGAGGTTGATACTCGAACAAAATTTTTCGTTTTGCACAAATACAGACGCGGTAGACAGGAGAGAAACACGTGCCGTGTTTAGCGTCTCAAAGTAAATCAGATCCGAGAAATTGCTTAATGATACATAAATTTATTCTGTTATACCTTATACCTATATTCTCATGATAGAAATTTACATTAATAATCGCGTCGAATCTTTTTGACAAATTCAAGAAAAAAACTATTCAAATCTGAGAAGGTTTCCTTTTTTATGCAATATAAAATAAGATATATAAGAAAATAATATAATTCAAACCAAATAAGTAACATTTACTTTGCCAGTCAATAATTAACACAATTAAGAATTTAATTGACTATACTGGCAATGATTATAATCGTGGATTATAAGTATCTAAAATTACATCAACTTTAGAATGACCAGTTATAACCGTTACCACGATTATAATCATTGCCAGTATAGTCAATTAAATTCTTAATTGTGTAAAATAATATATGTATATATGACATAATAAATGCGAATAATTTATTTTCTATTATATTTGCTTGAATCATCACAAAGCAATTCTCTACCAAAACCATTTATCTTGTTCGGAGAATACTTTTTAAAATACATTATAAACGAAAGAAAAAAATACGATGTGTTATTAATCATTTGAAAGATAAATTAATGAATAAGACAAGAAGTAATAAACAATGCAAAAAATGGTTAATATCGCTTATTTTGCTTTTATTTTCGCGCTTAAATTAATTTTTATTTTGTGGTTGAATGAAACAATCGCACTCGCATGGAATTTCAAATAAATCGACAATTACACAATAAGCGATATTGACTATAAATTAAAGAAAAGTTGTTTGAGTGAAATTGGCTTTACATGAACATTTTACAGATTACAAACTTTTTAAAGAAAAAAAGAATTCAAAACTTTTTAAGAAGAATCTGCACATTCTAAAATATCACAAGAAATGGAATCGTGATTTTACGATTACACAAAATTATATATTTGTGTTATAAATAATAGTTATTGTATATTTATATTAAGAGTAAATTTTATTTTATTTTCTAGAAACCAGATACAAACACGAGGTACTAGTTGACGGGGAACCAATTCTTTTTGAAATTTTAGATACATGTCCAAAGGTAATTTTTGTATATAGATAACAAATCTCTCACAAATTATATATTAGTTTATAAATAGTTTCTATATGATACTTTAATATTTTAGAGTGAAAATGAGCTACCATCGATGGAAACTTTACGAGCGGACGGCTTGTTACTGGTTTATTCGATAACGGACAGAAATTCTTTCAATTTTGTCAGAAAGGCAAAAGAAGCTCTCGCAGTAGCTGATCCCGAAGCTGCGATGCCTCTTGCCCTTGTTGGAAATAAAGCTGATATGGTTCATTTACGACAAGTTAGTACTGAGGAGGGAGAGATATTAGCGAAGGATTTCGAATGCTGGTTTAGTGAAATAACTGCAGCTGAGCAGGTAACTGCAATTTTTAATAAGTTATCATTGAAATTGCTTTATTCATATTTTATGGCCTCTTCTAAATGTTCAAACAAACTTCCATAGGTTACTCAAGTCGCGGAATCTTTTCACGAATTATGCAGAGAAGTTCTCGCAGCTAGAAGAAGAAACAAACAATCTTTGTTGGACAGAATGCTCGGTGGTAAAGCGACACGTGCTTATTCGCGAGGAAAAAGTGACTCTGCTTTACCGAAAGATTAATATTGTTATTCGAAGCATATATCTTTTTTCTTATAACATTCATATATATATATATATATATATATATATATATATATATATATATATTATAAGAAAAAAGAAATCCCTCAAAATTAAAGATCGATACTGTATCTAAAGAAAAATGTGAAAAGAATATAGGATATTCGGGAATATAGTCGTTTATCATGTAATAAATGAAAGGCCAAGCAAGAAATACCAAAGAAAGTATCAGTTTTTAATTTGTAGAGTGTAAGATTCATATTAAATAATATGGAATATGTACAAATTTTTATAATATATCTATACAAAAACTCCTTGAATCGTAACTTACGGTTTCAAAATGCATTAGAAAAGTTCAGAGAAAGGTGTAATATAAAAAGAAAATATTTCTAAATGGTTTTGTAATATCCTTATATCACAAAATAGTAATATATTTTGTAACTTTTTTACTATTCCACCAAATTAAACAAGCAGTCTCTTAGAAAAAAGGCTGATAATGAGTGTGTGATCAATTATACATATAGTTTATATAAGTGTTGACTTACACAATTCTATATTTATCTTGTACTTACACAATGTAAGATGATAATAAATGTTTACTTATTTATTATATGCCTAAAATAAATTATAGCTACTGATAAACAATAATTTATTTTACTTACTATTATGGTGTTATTATGGTGCAAATGAACATTTGGAATATAAGTAGCGTTACGTAGTAATAATTCGCGCAGGCAAAAAAAATGAAAATGTGTAAAGATACTTTTCATAATATTTTTACTTGGAATAATATTTACGAAGCAAATTTAGTAATATCCCTACTTTATTTACATTCAGTTATTCTTTTATAATTTTTATGTAAGTTTATTTGATACGGCAGAATAATCAGAAAATTCTTAATCATCGTATGTTTCCAAAACATCTGCCAAATGTTCATTATCTCTTGGTTTCTTAAATTGTTTCCTTCTATTAACAGGTTTCTTTCGTTTGATTGGTGCTGGCTTCTTCAGCCCATGATCCTGCATCGATCTAATCCCTTGTTTCTCAAGATATTCATCTATCTTCTGATCGTCCATGGCATCTACAGCAACAGCTCTCCATAATTTTTGGAATTCTTCATCAATGGGGAATTGAGCTGTCTTATCGTTATAAAAAATAATCTTTTTCTTATCGAGCGGTCGTATAATATACAATATCTCGTTTTGTAAATTCTGAAATATATGAATATTAGCATTTTTTTAAATCAGAAATCAGAATAATTGATCAGAAATAAGTTTCTACATATTTGTACTTACTTTTAAATGCTTATCACAATGTGGCAAACTTTCTTGTATATCCTCCAGTAATATACCACCGAGACCTTTTAAATCGTGCTGTTTTAGAAGTCTCAGTAAGGATTTTTTATCTTTAATTTTATACATAGGTTTAAAGACAAATCTACCATCGGTTACTTCAATCTTAGGATTTTGTACTAAAGCTTCAGTTTGTAGCCATTGTTTGACCTGAAAGTATACAAAAGGAAAATAAATAGTTTGCCTCGATAGCAAATAGCAATACAAAATAGGAATATAATAGAAAACGATACCTTTGATCCAACGTCTAATTGATTTGTTTCGTCTAAAATCTCTTCCAACGTTAACGGATGATCATCCCCTTCCTGATGCCTTGCTTTCATGTGTTTTACTATCTTCGCTAACACGCCAAATTTGTATTGCGTACTACCAGTCATGGTTTTATAATTGACCATGTCCAATTTAGGTCCTGTAGATACGAACGATGGTTTAGGTTTCTTCTTTGACGGCTCATCTTTCGTAGTTTCTTTCTCCTGCTTCTTCTTGTCAACTCTGTAATCACATTATCAGAAATATATTTATATTTTTACGCAAATAATCAAAATATTATAATATATATTACAGATATATGATTATATGATAAACTACTATCATAATACTATAATAGGTTATGTACTTGGACTTAATAGATACAAGGTTTGATAGATAAAACAAAAGTATCTGCATAAAATTAAATATCTATATATAAATGTTTATTATTTCTTCCTAATATTTCGCCTTAAATATATGTAATGCTATCGGTAGACGGGTACGACAACAATAGATGCAAAAAGTAACGTAAATACTCACACTGGTGTGGTCAGAGCACGTTTCTTGAATTGCTCTCGCTCTCTGAGTAAAGCCGGATCCATTTTGCTATATATATTAATCACATCCACGCCACGATTTCTTATTTCATAATTTAACGTACTGACATCAAAACTTAACCTCTCACCAGATGTCGAATCGCAAATCGCAATGCACTCGGCGACCCTGAATACACGCTACACGCTGACGCTACTGCGCAAGTACGGCAGACCATGGAATACTTCGCACCTGCGGCAGACGCCGGGGTGTACTGATGGCGCCTCTGGCGGTGTCTGATGGATGGCCTCTGAAGCGGTGCCTGAAGCCTGAAGCTGCTCGTTCATCGTCTATCGCGTATCTCCTGCATAAAACGACACGATTTTTATTACGATTTGGAAACGATTTTTATTACGATTAGGGATCACAGGTATCGTTGCTTATCAAACGATATTTATCGCTTTGCACAGTCGTCGTATAAAATATGCATAAACCTACGCATACGCGATACGCGGAGAAATAAATCATAGGTATGTCTAATGCGCAGGATTTTATTATATATTTTTACATGTCTGCTTATATCTTAATTTTATCTCTTTAATTACGATGCGCTTCAGTTGAGAACCTTATGAGGGATATAGTCACTGTATATGGTTTTTTCATTAACAATCAATCGGTCACACATTTTCATAATTAAAAATATAAAAGGTTATTTTTTCCACTAGTACTTCGTACTTCTTACTCGACGTACTCGAGAAAAATGTTTTCATATCTATATAATTATGAAATATATGTTCACATGTGTTTTTTTTCTATTGTACAATCTCTGTTTGTATAGATATATATAAGAAAAATAATAAGAAGAATAATTGAAAAATAATTAGAAATATAATTCTTGCATTGTATTTTTACAAAAAGTAAAATTAATTGCAATTAGATTAAATAATATTCTATATATAAATACGTACAATTATATTTTATATTATACGATTATTACGTATATATAATTATACATATATATGGGCACTTTTTCTCATTTTCCCAAACTTTGTTTTTTTATTTAAAAAACAATGCAAAAATGATCTTTTTAATTATTTTTTAATTCTTCTTTCTATTTTTTTCTTATATGATGAACAAAGATTATACTAGAGAAAGAAAAGAAAATATATGGACATAATTTATATGTAATATATAAAAAATTTTTCCTGGAATATAAATACGCCTTTTCCGCAGTTAAAGAGTTGATTCTATCCGTATGATGTATATCGTGCTCGACGATGAGGACATCGTGCCGAGGCACTTCGCCGTGTGCGACTTTTACGGCGTGGAGACGTGTTTCTGCTGGGACGACGACAGGCTCGTCATCTTCCCCTACGTGAATAACGAATCGACCGAGGCGACGCGGGACGCCCGGATTCTGACGACGCCGGGCCCGGTGAAAAAGGTACAGTTCTTCGGCAGCAGGGCCTTCCTGATATGCGCGCCGCAGGGTGCCTACAAGATATTGCGGTCCGGCAAGTTCGCCCTCCTGAGCAAGAAGGCCCTGGACGTGGGCAATGAGTATTTCCAGGTGCTCGTCGCTCACAGCAACTGCGTCTACCTCGACAACAAGTTGGACAAGTCCTCCTCGCTGCTGTTCCCCCTCGTGCCGAACGCGAGCGAGACGGTATGCACGTTTCCTCTGAACACGGCGAGCACCGAGCCACAGCTCGTCAGCTGTTTCACTGCTGGCTGGAAGACCGAGGGTAATCGGTGGTGCGTCGTCGCGCACGACAGGAAGCTGTACGCGCTGAGGAACAGAAAGCGGTACCCCGTGCAGCTGGTTTACACCAGTGACGTCGCTATCGTGGACATCCTGCCTGTGAAGAGGCGAGACAAGGTGACGGGGCTGCTGCTTCTCACGAAACACGCGAACGCGGTAATTCTGGTGCACGGTAAAGACAATGAACTGGTATTCGAGAAAATAAACCTTGGGGAAAACCTGAGGCACAGAGTGGCACTATGCGCCAGTTTCAGTTTGTGCATGGAGAACATTGTGTGGCTGGTGTACTGTGATCGGTCCAGGACGTATTACTTAAGAAAGGAGCTCTTCGTTGACGCGGTTCAAGACGTTAGAGTGGAGGAAAGGACATTTACATGTGTGCAGTATTACAAGCCAAATATAATTCTAGCTATGTCGCAGAGGAAGGAATTAGTGGAGCTCTCTCTCGAAGAGCTGGAGGACTCTGTCAATCAGTGATAATATACCTCTTCATACTGGAATGTTTGAAAGAACAGACATTATTATGGAGAAAATTTGTGCCAAAGTGAAGGAGCTGAATACACTCTGTGAGAGTTTGACGGATGAACAAGACAAGTTGAAGAGAATAAATCTGTACGCTGCCAAGCAAAAATTACAAATAAGTCCTACCACCAAGTAGTTAGTGCGAGTTAGTTAAAGCACGCGCGAATTTTACGTGACGTGTCGATGGCGTTCACGAGAAGGAAATTTCAAATCGCTTCCCCTGCAATCATCGGCCAATGATCCAGAGCGACGTTTTACGATTACGATCGTTTGTTCGCACTCGGGACACGCTTTACGCGTCAAAGGTCCGTAGTTCTCGCCTTCTCGGACGTGTTCCCGCATCTCCGACGCGACGCTGCGACGCCGAGCGTCTGCGTTTTGCGAGCAACACAGCACGCGCGGCTTGCCCTATTCCGCAGTCGGATTGTTACGGCTTTCGCGCGTCGAAAAGCGTAAGAGGACCTTCGACTTGGACATGAATCCGCGAGATTTACTGCAGTCACCTGGCGAACGAGAAATTACTCCTGCGCGAGTAAATCAAGTCGCGATAAACGTTGCATCGAAGGAATAAACTCCCGTAATGTTACAAACATAACACGTTTTTCTATATCTATTGTCTCGTGTTATAAGTTTGCAGCGTTTACGATAATACCTACGCAACATTATTCAACAATAATTAATTAACTACTCTTGTAATAAAACGAAAGAGAAAGAGGGGGATTTGGCTGTTACAAAATTTTTTAAATAAAAATACTCATTTTGTATAAATAATAAATTTTTTTTAAATAAACTTTTTTAATAATTTTTGAAACGCATATGTTTAATAGAAAAAAAATGAATTCTTATTGTTAGAGTCTCTAGAGTAAATTATTGGCTCTTCGTTAGCAAGCGGATTAATTACGTTATTTATATTAAGTAGTTCCGGCGCTGATCTCCGGCTATTAAATCGCAAATATGTAATCGCGTGCTAAAATGATAACGTGATAGCGTCAGGACAAACATTAATGCTTTTTCTGAAAAGTTTTGACGAACTTTAACAACGACTTGCACCTTTTGACACGTTAACGTGGTCTCGTCGCACTTTGAACTTTTTCAGGAAGGATTTCCATAATTCGCCAGCGCGGACGTATAAAGTTGACCGTCCGACCGCTTAAAACCTCGACGAAGAAAGTTATCCGAGCAACGAGCGAAGACGCGTCGCGCATATATTAGACGAGACTGTTTGCGACGCTGCGAGCTCTTTCTGCTAAGTTATACCTTATTCTTATGAATTTCTTGGCAAAGAGAATGTGTGTGTATGTACATACATGTGTACCTACATATATATGTTTGTGTGTATGTGTATGTATGTCACGCGTGCATGTAATATCGGATACTCTTTCCATCAGGACAAAAGCGACATTGAGCCGTTCTTTTGTTACATTGTACATCATATAAAAACTTTTAAGAGATACATATTTTACGTTTTGTGTGTACTTAATACGCGCGCGAATGAGAAACACGTGCATGAACAGCACGTATTAAGTGTATATCCAAAAATTATTTCTTATCCGAAGTAGGTATTTGTTAAAGTAATTTTCCATGTAATATCTAGGGAAATCTATTTTTCTAAAATGGATAGAATAAAATCGCATGACTTGAAATAAACGTAAACACGATTTTGGAATTATTTCGGTAAGGCAAGATTCAAAAAAGTCGATTTTTTTAAATTCTATATCTATGAAAAAAGCGTATTAAAGTATTACAAATATTTAAAATTTTATATAAAATCCGATTGTGTCAAGAAACAATTTTAAATTCAGAGAATTTGTATCACATTCGGGAAATCTAACATGTAATTTATATAAAGCACATTTATCCGCGTAAATAAAATATACGATAATTTAATTTTTTATATACCTTTGTTTTATATACGTATGTTCCGCATGTTTTGATAATATATATTAATGCAATAATAATGCAATAATGCAATAATTCCATCTTTTTAAGAATTGTTTATACAACTAGCATATTCGGCGCCGCGTACATGAATTTAATGCGTATAAATATAATTCGCAATATAATGCTCCAAGGAATAGATAATGCCGCGGGCCGTTCTGTTGTTCCGTCATATTCTTTCCTGAAATGTGATCGTGATCGTTTTTTATGAACGATTAGCTACTATCGACTTGCATAATTAATTTCCATGATTAATAATTTGTATCGAAGTAGCAGCAGCAGCATTTAATCGGAGTTAGAGGTGTCGTTCTTTCATTAAAATTCGCGATAATCTTCTTAATAATGTTTGCATTGAATATCTTTCGCATTACATGTTTTGCCGAGTCAGACTTACCGCCCGAATTAAGAGCGCGAAGTAAGATGAATTATTAACTTGAATAACTTATGTAATAGAGAAAGCTGATACATTGATTATTAATAATACGTACATTTTACATTTATGAATTCAAAGTGTATTGCAATATTGGAGTTTAATTGTATATTTGAGGACGATTCAGTGGTCTTATAATTCGCCATTAAATTGACTCGTATTTATTAAGTATTCCATGGTATCGAAGAAAAGTTGTCGACGTAATCTTCATAGTTTTTATAGGAATTGACAAAACGTCGATAATGAGACGAACTGAAAATATAACGAGCAGCATATTCGTTTATTTTGTGATATTTTGAATATTTCATAACAATGACGAGCTAACTGACATAAAATGCACATCGTGTTTTGCAACGTAGATCTAACGTGCTGCTGATATCTGAGGCTGATATTCATAGTAGGGGTATTCAAATAAGTTAGAGTTTAACGGTTTGACAGGTTATGTCGGGTTAAAGTCGGGTAAAAAGTTAATTTTTAAACATTTAACCCAAAGATTAATGTGATAAGTTAATGAGTCACTTATGTATTTTGCATAACCTTAAGGGGATGCTGGAGCCGTAGCCGAACTCGATCGACGTCGGTAAAGAAGACCGGCGAACTATATCTGTCCTTGTATAGACAAAGATATAGACAAGGATAGCACGCTACATTGCACGCACACATACGCACGATGCACGTCGACATTATACTTTTATATTACGCTTCCAAATCTTGATTTGGAGGGTTTATCGATGTTTTTCTTGTTGTGCAATTCGGGGGAACTTGTTTTCGCGTTTGTACCAATGGTATATCTCTTATATGAAATACATCTTGTGAGCTGACAGCTCGCCGCAACTCGAGACGCCATATTGGGATAAAAGTAGGATAAGGAAATTTGTACTTCCGTAATTTTTTCTCGTTTTCTATATAAAATCAGAGTTCCCCCGAATCATTAATGTATGTACTGCAATTCTGGAGAAGAATTTTTAATTCTGTCAAATTAATACGACGCTACGTGCCGACAAAAAATGCCGGTAAAACAGACGGCTCCAGCATCCCCTTAAAGAGTAGCGCGCCCAAAGTTAATTAATTAACTTTTTACTCGACTTTAACCCGACATAACCTGTCAAACCGTTAAACTTTAACTTATTTGAATACCCCTAGTCTGTTCTTATTTCAAGACCATCTTAAGTAATGTCTTAAGATTCTAAGACTTTAACGGCTCCCCCGAGTCGTTGTGTTATCATTGACGATGAGATTAAATATATTTTACAAGTATAAGTTCGAATCTCTTGGTGTATTTTCAAACTCTCTATGATTCGAGAAATGAAAGCAAGTATTTTCAAATAGACTCGAATCAGGACAAATAGTTCGCACTATCTATCGAGTATCTCGAAAAACAAGAGTATTATTTTCAAGTGGACTCGAATCCCTGATCAAATATGTTTGAATCTTTTATGAGTACTTTACTTTCAAATTTTACATTTTTTTGAATCAAAACGTTTGCATAAAAAGACAATTATTTTAATACATTAATTTTTGATAATTTCAAATATTAGATTATCAATCGTTAAAATTAAATATAATAAAAATACGATTTAAAATATAGAAATAAAGGTACTTGAAATTTTTACACATTTTTTTAAACTAACAACTTAGAATTCGAGTACTATTTGTAAAAGATTCGCGAGATTCTTTACGAGGAACGAGCAAGATTATTCTTTATAAATAATTAGATATTGGATATAATATACAAATTAAGACAAAAGTAAGTATCTAATTTAAACTGCTTATAATTACATTGTAAATAAAAAAATCAGGTTTTTTATTTTTATTTGGACTTTTAACTTTTGTTACAATATTTCGGCAACAGAGTGAAAGTAAGGACCGTGGGAAAACGGGCCGTCATGTCTGTTCGGTGTAAGTTCAATCAGTATTTCTTTGAACACTGTGCGCGCGGTGCAAAATTTTATAATAAATCGCTACACATCGCACGAACGTGCCGAAATTGTCAAGTTTTATTCAAAAGAATTCGTCGGTTGTGCTATAACTCAGCGTGAATATCGCAAGAGACATCAGAATCGTTCGACTATCGGAGGCGAGCGCTATCAAAGGATGATTGACTTTTTTTTGTCTAAATTGGCTGAATTTGGAAAGAATATGTGCTTCCAACAAGATAATATCACATGTCACACAGCAGGCGAGACAATGAGGTTCTTGAGAGACACTATTTCTCAAACGTTTAATTTCTCATTTCGGCGATTTGGTCGCCGCGATCTCTTGATTTAACTGTTTCTGATTTTTTTCTTGTGGGAGAACTTGAAGGACAGGGTCTATGCGAACAAGCCACGGACAATGGAGAAGTTGAAAAAGAATATTCGTCGTGAAATATAGAGAACAGGTGACAAATCCAGAAGTTTTGACCACTGTCATGAAAAATGCCATGAAAAGAGCGTTTAATTTCGCGTAAACGCTATATCCTATTTAACTAAATATTGTTATAAAGTTTAAAGTCCGAATAAAAATAAAACATAAAAAAACCTAGTTATTTTTTTAATTTACATATATAGTTATAGGCAGTTTAAACTAAGTACTTACTTTTGCCACACCCTGTACAATACGCCGTATAGAATGATTATATAATCGAACTCTGAGAAATATTGTTTGATTATTAATATTACGTGTATTTCGCATTTATTTCGAAATGTATTGCACATGCAATATTGAATTCTTATTGAGTATTTATGGGCTATTCGATGGATCATAATTAATCATTAAATTGACTCGCGTGATACTTGGCGGTATCGGGAAAAGTTGCCGATGCAATCTTGAAAGTTTTCAATCATTAATCGTCTTTCTACTGAGAAACTCAGCTAAAACCATTCTTAAAATGCGATGTGATTTAACAAATAAATATCTAGAATTAATTTAATATTCGTAACGTAACACATTATCTTTACGATGCAGAACGAGATGGAAAATAAACCGCGATAATAGCCTGTTTATTGAATCGATTTGCAATATAAGGAACAGCACATTTGGTGTACATTTATTTTATAAATTTTAAATATTTTGTAACGAATTTTCGACGACGAATTGACTAACGCTCAATAGGCGTTGTTTTGCAGGTCCAACGTGCCACACACATGTACTACATACATACATACATACACAAAATTGACGCTGCCACACGCCGAATCATTGTATTATCATTCGCACGACGGCTTTCGAACAAACAGGTAGTGTCGCAAGCCGCTCCGTATATTATCCCGAAATGCGATTGTTTCTTACGAACGATTAACTTTCATCGATCCGTGTAATTAATTTTGTGTGGCGTCTTATTATTTCTTGAAACGCGAAACAAGCACTATATGAACAAACGCGATTATTCTCCATCAGAGATCGGATAACGCAAATATAATATAACGATTTGTAATCGAATCGTAAGTAATTACGTAATTGAATGCTGTGATGTACTGGTTATTGATATTACGTGTATTTAGCATTTATCTCGAAATGTATCACACGTGCAATATTTTAAATTGACTCGCGTGATCACTTGATGGTGTCGAAAGA
Organism: Temnothorax longispinosus; assembly: GCF_030848805.1. Lineage (NCBI taxonomy): Eukaryota > Metazoa > Arthropoda > Insecta > Hymenoptera > Formicidae > Temnothorax > Temnothorax longispinosus. Next base: position 14,945,527 of record NC_092364.1, read on the forward strand.
AGTCAACCGACAACTGACAGCCTACCCCTACTCCTACCCCTACTCCCTCATCGCGGCGCGGTGACTGCGCTGAGTCATTGTGTTATCATTCACACGACGACGCTCGAGAAAACAGGTAGCGTCGTAAGCCGCTCCGTATATCGTCTCGTTATTCCATTCCGAAACGCGATTGTTTCTTACGAATGATTAACTTTCATCACTCGATCCGCGTAATTAATTTCGTGTGATAGCTTACTATTTCTCGAAACGCAACAAGCACTAAGAACAGACGCGATCTCTAAGAATCTAGATGATTAAAGAAAGGATAACGCGGATATGATATAATAATTCCCTGTAAATAATTACGTAATTGAATGCTTTAATATATCGATTTATTACGAATATTACATATATTTCGCGTTTATCTCGAAATGTATCGCATACAATATTGAATTCTGGTTATATATTTATGGATATGGACTATTCGATGAGTCTTAATTAATCATTTAATTGACTAGCGTGACACTTCGCGGTATCGGAATGAAAAGCTGTCGACGTGATCATACCAAGGTTTTCGGTTATTAACAAAACATCGCGACAACGAAAAGGATTGACTTTAAACCGGGCGGCGTCCGCGATGCGTTTAATCAGCAAATACAAACATAGTTAATGCCGTATTTCAATATTTATCAACCGCTTAACAGAAGTTTATATATCAGAGAAATAAATTGTGTATTTCGAGACATATATGTTCGATTCAAATCTACGCGCGGCGCATTAACAGTCGGTATCAGAGTAATCGTTTTTTCAATTATTGTATTCCGCATATATTTGCCTTTAGCTTTGAGTCTCACGCTCATTTACATATGCTGTAATGAGATAATATAATCACCGTAAAACGCGGAAGTATATTATTATTTAAAGTGCGAGAGGTGTAGCAAGGGATATTTGGGTGCAGTGCGCGGTTACCGCGTGAAGTTGACCGCGCGTTTTACGAATTCGTTCCGCCATTGTGAGCTCGCCCACCCACTTTACTTTGCGCGACGTCGCGGATAGCAAACGTATCGTACCGTCGTCGTCCGCTCGTATTTTATTTACGTTATTCTTCCGTCGACACGTAATACAGTGCGCGTCGTATGCGAAAAATGTGTGATTAACGTGTCGGGAGTGCCGTATAAAGTTTCGCGCGAGTGTTGCTTTTTGGCGAGATTATCGCGCGAGAACATAACCTGCATATTTTCGCGAGTTTCAGTTAGGGAGTGCGGTGTAAAGCGTCGCGCGCACGATCGTCGTACTTTAACAATTAACGCGTACTTATAATTCGCGTCTCGCGAGTGTTACAAGGAAACAACCGAAGGACCAGAGAGGCGAAGGATGAGGAGCAGGCCTGGGCGGCATCGGGCATCGGCGGAGAAAGTGTGGGTGAGCAATTTAATAATTCACTACACTTGTTACTTGCGTAATTAACCAGTTCCCGCGATGGCCGTATGATGTATTCTGAACGCCAATACATTTATAATACAGAGTGGCGCACATAAAGCCGGCCCCAAACGTAAAATATACAGTTGCAAAATACAGTTACAAAAAACTGTTTGGCGCCGGTTTTACGTATGGCCACTCTGTATTATTCACTACGTTATATATACATTTGTATTTGTGCATGTATCTTAAATCAGTTCCGGATTTAGCGAGCAAGCGCGAACAAATACGAAAAAATAACTCATATCAATTAATTCGAATAGCACACTGCTAGTGCGGCGGCATCACTCGCATTTATTGAAATGAATTGTTCATTCATAGTTAATATTTTGTGTGACAATTTGCATTTTTGAAAAATTAGACTATTGTTTATTAAATTTTAGAAAAGTTTGTTTGTACAAAAATAGTTCTTTTAAAAAATTATACAGTTATTTTATTAAATATTTTTATCTAAAGAAATGAATGAAAGATTCAATTCATACAGTAATTAATTTTGATATATTAATTATTTTGGCACTAATACAATTTAAATACTTTTGTGTTTTTTAGATTAACATTTGCGTTTCAACTCCGCTGCTGCGTAAGTCAAATCATCAATTATTTTAACTTATAATTAATTTATAAGATAATAGATCTGAAAATTATATTAAATATACATATATTTGCGCAAGTGAAAGATGTCGGAAAGAAAACAAAGAATTAAAAATCTTTTTCTCATATTTCTTATTTTCTGGATTTATTATCTTACAATTGATGAAAGAGATATAACTGATATGATGAGATATATTATTAAAAATGATGAAAAATATTTTGAATATAGAGTAAGCTTCGTAAAAAATAGTTAAAACAAAAGAAAGATTGTTCCGAAATTTGATTTGCATTTTTAAATTAAATTTAAATTTCAATACATTTGCGTTTAATAATTTGGCGTGACTTCTCCCATCTGTGTGCCGAGATTTTTCATTTTGTTATAATATAATATATTATATAAAATATACATATAAATTTATTTCATTTACACTGATTGTTTATTTCGGTAAAATTGGGTAAAATCAATTTTGTTGCGCGTATATGAATCATCGTGATGCTGCGCGGCCATGTCGAATCGTGTCGAGTCGGTCGCTAATGAACTTGCAAAAATATACCCGCGCTTTTATTCCGGCCTACAGACAGTACAGACAGTTATCCCGGCGCGATGCGTAGGGTATCGGTAGGATATCGGTGGCGGTATCGGTAGCGGCGTGGCACCAGTCAGCAGGTGCGTGGAATATTTCCGAGACGAACACGCGCGCCGCGACTATCGTAACATGCGCGTTAAACGTACGCTTCCACCCCGAACTACCGTAGTGAAGCACGAGCCCACGAGGGCGCGACAGAGGGAGAGAGGATGGAACACAGAACGATAAGAGAGGGAGGGAGATCGGGGGATCCGCCAGAGGGAGGATGGAGGATGCTTGCGTCGGTGGTGGCGGAAGTCGCGAGGAAGGGTACGGGTCCGAGGGTGGATCGAGAGCGAGAGAGCGCTGCAGCGCGCGTCGGAAGAGGGCGAGAAACACGAGCTGACGGCCGACGGGGAGGGTGGCTGCTGGTTAAGGGGTCCACGAACCAGAGAGCGAGAGAGAGATGCGCGAGAGCAGAGAGGGGTGGGGGTGGAGTTAGGGGGGTGAGAGAGGACGAGAGGGATGCTGGGGCGGTTCAGGAGAGAGATCGAGTTCACGCCGAGTGGAGTACAGTAGTTTGTGTCAGACCACGGAGCACGGAAGATGCTCCCGGTTGTTCACGAGACGGGTGGACCACCCTCGTCGCGACGGCGGCGTCCGCGTCGCGCCACCGCGATTTCTCTCATTACCGCCGCGTCGACCGTACCCGGGAAAGGTACGGAAAGAGTCGGGATAAACGCGAGAAACACTGGTGCCGGTAGAATCAGCAGACTAACATCTACTGCCACGATGATGACCATGGCCTTAACTGTCCTCCTGGTCCTGGTGCCCGCGGCGTTTCCCGAGAAGATTACCATTGGTGAGCGTTTGTTTGTGTGTTGTACATCGTTATCGTTGTATACACGGCCGCGGCGCCGCGCCGCGCCGCGCCGCGCCGGGAGTCCCGAGAGTGGTACCGAACTTTACAGCTATATAGACCGTTTCGCGAGAGACGCGCCGAGTCGAGTGCTCGCCGGGCTCAACCTCGTCGAGCACGTCTGCCGTCGGCAGAAGGGTTACTGAACTCGGGGTATACATAGCCACCGTGTGCAAACATTACCGTTCGCTTATGTATTCTAAATACTGGTGCAGCATGTTCCAGTAATAATATCGGCTCCTCCTCCGGGGCAACATCACGTCGATTGCACCCGATAGAAAAATTGCGTTGCAAAATAAATAGTTTCGTAATGCATGACATTACGCGATCGCGACCCTCGCAGCGCCATTATATTTCGATCGCCGGAGCGCACTTAATTACGCCGTTCGAATTCGCGCTCCATATATTGTGCGATTATTTTAATGTTTGAAATAATATTTTTCTACGCGCGATGGATGAGATGCCGGTACATGAGAAACATTAATAAAACGAGCAGAATAATAAAACTGGGAACAAAATTCTATCGATATCGTATGATGTAGTAGTCAAAAGAACGTTTCCTATTTCACATGTTGTTTACGTTGCTTCCGTAACGATATCGTTATAGCATGAGTGCGTTCTGATGTAAAACGAAATATTGCTAAATTTATTTTTTTTTTTTTTTCAATATTTGAAACTTTATTATTATTGTTGTTGCCTCTTCATAAAGGCAATAACAAATAACATTTTTTAAATGCTAATTATTACACAAAAAAATATTCAAATTTTATTTTTTTTTATTTCTATATCTTATTGTGAAAAATTATTGAGAATAGTATAGATCTAATCCACTCTTAATAACCAAAACTAAATTAATAATTACATCAATGTTTATTTACAATATGTGCTTTTGGCGTATCAGTGAACAAATTATTAATTTCAACTACACATTTATAAAGTTCTGTTTGTTAAAATCTCTTTTTTTTAATAACTTAAAGTTAGATCATTCTATCTATCTATTTACCTATTTATCTATTTATCTATTTACATGTCTATCTATGTATCATCTACCTATTTAACTATATACATATCTATCAATATATACATATATATCGATTTATATACAGAAAATTTTACTTTACACGTGCATATACATACATATACATATATTGTTGATATACTTGTGATATTATCAGAGAAAAATATGTACGGAATTAAGTCGGGAATTATAAATTCTTTTCCATCTTAAAAAGGAAACTAAAAGTAAATTGCTGATGTTGTTTTCGAAAATCTCGTGTTTTGTGAGACGAGTTTCTTATAATACATGAATAATTTAACTTCAACTAGTACGGCTTCTCGTATCAATCTCGTTTTACGATTTGAAAATAGGAAGATACAGGAAAATAACAAGCTAAAAAGCGCAAAGAAAAGACGAGGCGAGCGATCGTGAAACTTTCTCATTGAGAGAACCGAACTTTGACATACCGTAACGAATCCACGCACAGAAATTTTTTCCTCGGGCCGCGATCGAATTTTATGGAAAAAACGTGAAGCGTTTTTACAAGCAGCCAAAACGATATTCGAAAAATATACAGACGGCATAAATACTACCGGACACAGGTCCATTCTGATAAATATTGAAAGCTTACAAAATATTTTTTTAAATCGTTAGTAACTTCGTTGAATGTTTAACTTTTTACGTACTTTTGCGATACGTTTATTTATATTTCAATGCACGACGCGCGTAAATATTGTCCAAGTTCGCATCATTACCAATATTATAAGTACAAACAGTATTTTTCGCGACCATCTGTTTTCGACGGATATGATATTACGATATTTGATGTGTACTCAACGTGGTCGCTACGTTGCAGCGGAATATATCGACACGTCGAGATTGCAGTACGCGTATGTATAATATAGTAATAGCGGTTAATCAATTGATTGTGCCAGCGCGCCTGTATTTGAAGCGCTTCAGCGCTACGTATAAATACTCGATATTTTTAATTCGATATGCCCGCTCTAGATCTCTGTAACAGCTTACCTTCCATAACCGTATATTATCTTCCGTAGTCGAAAATTAATTCCGTCGATGTTTACCGATCAGTTTGGATTGCGAAGCCATCATGTGTTATTTAGTCCAGTAATTGCATCTGAATGAGAATTTACACGACTTATTTATAAGCATCTACTATATCATAACGCCAAACCAATTAACTACGATGCAGTTAGCTATTTATCATACGCAAATAATTAAATCGCGAAAAACGCAGAGGCCACGATATCATAAAATCTATAATGAATGACGCTATTAAATATTAGCCGAGTACATCATATAGCGTTACATTTTTAAGTAAAGCAACTACGTGAAAATAATGCTATAGAGTATAGAAATAACACCGTAACGAATGGAGCAGTGAAATTTAATCGATTCTACAAATGCGTACCTGCCCGCACATGCCCGAAAATCGAAGCGTATTGTAATTAAATTGAGTCATCAAAAAGCGTTTAGCGTGGTCCGTATGAATTGTGCAAAACATTACTGCCCCGATGGATTACCGCGCGCGAACGTTTACCGTCGTTCTTCCGTTCTCATGAAATATTCCGCCTTTCGCCAGGCTCTTGTTCTCTTCCTTTCTTCTCCGTTGGCTCTCTTTCGTCGATCAGAAATCCTTCAACAAAGTCCATCGCTTGTAGAACGGCAAACGATGCTCGTTTAAAAGCTCGCCGGATTATCGCCGTTGCCGATTTTAACGGACGCGGGCGGGCACCCTCGATGGTGGGAAATAGAGAAACTAGTGGAACTGAAAGAAAAATAGGTATACATATCGGGTCGGGTATCGGAGAAGGAAAGAGAAAGAGAGAGAGAGAGAGAGAGAAAGTGAGATAAAGAGAACGATGAGAAGAGAGAGAAAGAGAAAGGGTAGCGAGAGAAGCACGTTGAGCGAGTAGTGAATAATGAATGTCTATAGAAATGACGGCGTCTCTCTTCCGCATAGTTATGCGAACGAGGAGAAACCGGTACGACGGGTAAGTACGACGACTACGACGAAAAGACGAGGAAGGTTGTAGCACGAGAGACGTCGTCGACACGGGGTGTTGATGTGGGTGTACGGAGAGGGTTCGTTGCCTCGCTCAAATTATGCCGCACGCGCGGGTCGCGCTTCTCCTCATCGTTGCTCTGTCGTCACTTCAAAGACACTGCGCACCATATACTTTTGGTGGAATTATGCGAAAGGGATAGTGAAAACATCGGAGGAAGGTAGAGAGACGGTTGACCCCGATTTACGACGCATCGGATATCAACGCTCCAGTTAATATTAACGCGATGTACACGCGCCGCGCGCGCTCACGTTTTTTCATTAAAGCTGTAAAATTAATGCGCATGCGAGCGTACATTCGAGTAAAAGTGAGTTTTAGATTTTATTTTTCGCTTTTAGTTGCGTCATAAAGTATAGTACTAAAATAGTATCATGCAATTGTGCTTCCACAAATGATATTTTTCGTTATTTAGATGAATAAAGGTGAAATCAACATAGTTCTCATAATTTTCGCGTAAATACGACGTGATAAGAAGATTATAAATAATATAGTAAAAAACAATTTTTGAGATATCTTACAATATTATTATATATATTAGATCGATTGGAGCTATGGTTAATATTAGAGATGGTGAATAGAAAAACGTATTTGTCGATATTCATTTATATATATGTGTGGCTTAATTGACGTCTTCGTATATAGGTGAATATTTTGAAAGCACATTTTTTACGGTATATTTTAGAATCTTCAAAGAAGAGGTGTGGTGTTCCACATTAGCAGGCATTGCAACAGCACTCGTGCAAGAACTTAATTAGGGACTTCTTTAATTACAGTTGGAAACATTTTTTTTCTTCTGCCAATTATAATCATTAATGCTTTTACTGTCAGAAGTCCTCAGAAGATTTACAAAGTAGATCTCACTTTTTCGCGTATCTTCAAGCCTTTGAAGGCAGTCTTTGAAGACAAGAAAACGATAAAACTCTCTATTCAAAAGAAGTTGACTCACTTGCACAATATTCTCCATATCAAAATCTTTTTCTTTGCATTTCACTTTGCATAATGCGTTCCACATTATTATATATAATTTTGGAATGATTTGCAAAAAATATAGGGGTAAATAGTACAGTGGTGGGCCACTTTAGAATGATTAGCCACAACCTAAAAAATTAAAGGATATATAGAAATACTATTAAAATGTTTAAAAGTTTTTCTTTTAAAAGTGTATTAAATATTTTTATATTTATAATTAAAAACATTTTAATAGTATTTCTTTATAATCTTTAATTTTTTAGGTTGTGACCAATAATTATAGAGTGGCTAACAACTGTACTGTTTACCCCTATAATTTATATTGTTTTTTTAAATTGAAAATATTGTGAATCATGGTTATTACTGATTTTTAAGACTGATATTAGATAGACTAGATTATTATAGGATAGATTATTAAATTAATAATTTTTCGGCAAACTTATAGTTTTTTATATAGTTTTTTTAAATGAGATAAGGGGAAAGAATATTTTTCTAATGAGCGACCAACACATTTCTTTCTTGCTCTCTTTCTCTCTCCTTTCTCTTTTTGGGCGCGTTAGATATTATTAAAAGATTTAATCGGGTGACAGTAACGGAACTCTAAACGTTCTTGGTATGTGATTGATATATACCCAGAATGCGCATCCGCTGGCCGTATCATGGTACATCACGGTTGAAGATACTGACGTGAGATGCCTTTGTGAAGGAAGGCAAGGGCATCTACCACTCAAGCAGACCCGTCGGTCGCCTAATGCGATTAATAGCACGGTGCTGCCAGACAAGGGAGACAGAACCGTGTGCCCGTAGCCTTTCCATCGTGCCTCGCCTTGCACACTGTCGAAGAATTTGCCTCTCGTTGCCAGAGGCCGGCAGATAGGGAAGGCGAAATCGAATTTTCGTGCGTCCGAGGTATTGCGCGCGGAGTTAAAACGAGAGTCGGAGAGAGAGGAAATTCTTGCCGCTGCACCGTCGAAGTATCCGTTACCGCCGTTTGAGAACGGCGAGCGATTTAATGATCAAACGGCCGAAATGAGTTCTCAAAACTATGCGGCTAATTTTCTTACATCTCGATACACGTCAGGAAAAAAGTTATTTAATTGCGTAATCAAGACTTATATATACATATTTCGCTTAGGAACTAACGCAACATAAAGGTCCGCTTAATCTCGTAATGGACTTTTGAAACTTTGTTAATAAATCGAGATGTTAAAATTGTAAATGTCTTAAGACGTGAAATGATTTAGTTGCACGCGTTGATATTCTTACTGCGGGGGTATGAAAATTAAACAGAATTACGAGGAATGAATAAGCGTCGACGTTCGCTGTGCAAGAATTTCCCTATTATCCTTATTGCGATCGGCACAAAGGAGAGGCGTTCGACGCCGGGCACGTTGAAACGTTGGAATGTCTCGTGCGTGGTGCATCCGACTGCCAATTTATTGTTCGCATAATCGCGCGCAATCGGGCCGCCGTTATTCGGGCGGCCGTGTAATGCCAAGCCGAGCTGCTCTGTGTTTCTATAATTGATGCATTGCCCTCCCTATTAGAATGACAAAACCGCTGGCTCTCGTATACGGTCATCGACGCGTATTCCGCCGAGGTCGAACACGACGCGCCGCCCGCGCCGCTGCACGGTATGCCCTCCTCTCTGTGAATCGTGCTCTCCAGCACACCATCGGCATTCGCGCTTGTTGGTGCACAGAGCGTCCGCGTGCTGTGTGCTAAAGCTATTAATATAGAAATTCGAGCCCGCGAATTTCCGAAATTTCGCCGCAGCTGAAGATTCCGCGGTTTCATTTCCACGGCGCAATCGTGTTTCTGTTGATTTGCTTTACCGACATATATTTCGAGAGATGCCGCATGCCGCTACCAATGATCGAGCGAGCGGCCGTTCTTACGGTTAATTTGCAGTTATACTTACTTTCAGACCATCCGGTTAGCTAATAAGAGAGCAGAAGTTATACGTGGAAAAAAAACGTATGTGTTGTTTCAAATATGAATATGCATATTTGTTACCACGCGTCCCGCTGGGAAAAGAGAATTACGTGGCTTTGTTGTGGAATGAAAATAAAAGTCGTCGGGATAATCTGTGAGAACGTAACTCGGCGTAGTACTTTCGTGACATCTCTACTAATTCTGACTACTTCTTCAGGGCACAATACAAGCGTTATGCGGTTTATTAGGACTTGATAAATCGTATTGTAATGGCGAGTAAATAGGATTTTAAGTGAGGAACACTGATTTACTTCCGCTCGCTTCGATTTGGTCTACTAATTCTCTTGGACGCCACGAAACAATTACTCTTACGCCCCATGGCTATAATTTACTTGGATCGCAAGTTTTTAACTTCAATCCAATTTACTCTGCGCAATCCTCTTTACCTGACTACATCTACTATCAGAGGAGACGTTGTAAAACTATATTCTTTGCAAAACTTCATTTACGAACGTTGAAAAATGCAACAAATGCTACGTACATATTTTCGTAACAATTCGCGACGCTTTGCAAAATTCTGTTTAATAAATAATTTTATGTAACACGTGCATGGAAAGTGGCCCATTACGCATGCTACGCGTGCGTGATAGACCACTTTCCACGCACTTGCAACATAAAATAGGGTGTGCAAGCCGTGCGTTGACACACGAGCCGAAGGCGTGTGTCAACTCCGCACCCGTGAATTTTCATCTTACAGCACTTGTTACACAAATAACTAATATCATGCTACGGCGGCAGCGCATTCGATGTTCGTTTTAATAGGATGTTTATAACAATCCTACGAAATGCCCATATGATGCATTTGGATGCCTTGTGCGCTTGTGGCACAATTATATGTATGATAGTATGTCGGTCTCGTTGTTGAACATCAGTGTCGATGGAATGCATATCTATTCGTGTCGGGGAATAACGTTACTCCACGCTGCCACGTACGCGCCCTACGGTGTCATCCTATAGACTGCACCCGCCATTACTATCGTTGCGGCAATAGCAGAAGCGTGGAAGCATCAGAGACGACCGCGAGTAATCCGATATTACCGAGCCGCTTTCCCTCGCGGAGCTGATATGTCTTCATAGGAGACGTCGTAAGGGTTTCCAGCCAATAGAGGCTTATTGTTACGAAAAGCGTACTTACCATTGTATCCATACAACGCGCTCGCGGTATTACGTGTACTTTGCATGTACATTTACGCTGCAAAGGTATAAAGTTACTTCCTTCGTACCTCATTACATTAAAGCAATTACTTCTATTAAGTATATAATTTTTTCTTTAGTTCTCAAATATATATTATATTTTCCTCTTGAACTCTTGAATGATTTTTATTACAGTTATCTAAAGATACCTTTTAGAAATATTATTTGTCGTTATAAATAGAGAGAAAGAGAGAGAGAGAGAGAGAGAGAGAGGGGAGGGATGGAGAGGGAAGTTGAATATCGAAGTACGGGGATGAAAGCGTATTAAATTTAATAGCTAGCTATATATATCGTACGCGCGGTACCCGATCGATTTTTCATCCAATTGATTGCATTACGAAACTCCACGCAGTTATTGCCGCAAGAGTCGCTCACGCATCTCACTCGTGTATTTTTCGATTGTGTATGCACGCGCATGTTTGCCTGCGATGTGGTATGTATCTTCCGTATAGCATATAGGAATAACGTTACCGTTAGATACAGGTCTACATTCGTGTCTTCTCCTCGCATACAAATACCGCATATACGTTATCTATGATAGCTCGCAGTGGAAAATGTCAGTGGCTCGACCGCCGAATGTAACTCGAACAGCTCTTCTCTCTCTCTCTATGATACTGAAATATATACGTACGTTTCGGAGATGTCTGACCAATCGTTCGTAGCAAGTACGTAAAATGCTGCTGCGTCTGCAACGCATCTAATTTTACGTAATGGTATGATGGAAAGGAATACATATATATAATACATATATATATATAATACATATATTATTTTTAAAAGTTATTTTATTTAAAAGAGAGCAGAAATAAAATTACTTAGAAATAATATAAAAATATGTTTCATATACGGCTGCGTTCCGATATTCACTGCCTACTGAAAATTTATAGTGTACGTAATGTAAACTATAGATTTTCAGTACTTGCAGTGAATATCGGAACGCAGCCATAACAGTCGCGTCATTCTACAATATATACATATAGAACAAAGCTTTCTATATTACTTTAAAATAATTATGGACAAAACTTTTATCTGTCATTAGTATCTAATGATAAGTTCCTATATGACTTGCGATTATATATGTTTCATTATTCTGGATTTTACATTCTCTAATACATCTGAAATAAAAAGTTTCAATTATCTGTAAGAAAGCTGTAAGAAAACATTCTTACATTCTGTTTACACAATCAGGCCTTATCCGATTAAAAAGTTTTCGAGATCCAAGGTCGGCGGGAAAAAATTCTCCTTTAGCGATAAGCCACCGTGGTTACGCAAGATATCGTACCGTCTGCCGTGAAGATTGCGGAGGAGTTAGTGGTGTCGGTGTGGGACTGGCGGGGATATCGCGCGGTAAAGGTAGTGGGAAATAAAAGACGAGGTAGAAGCTGAAGGCGCCGGCTTTGGTGGAATCAGTCGGATAGGAAGTAGCGCGGGAGCAAGCAGTAATGTCATAGATCGACTTGGGGACGTTTGCACAGGAAGTCAGAGGACGATGGGAGAAAAAAGGACGAAAGTGAACCGCGAGAGAAAAATCAGAGATAGATCGGTAGACGAATAGGCAGGCTGGAGAAGGACGAAGAAGAGGAGGAGATACGAGTAGATAGATAGATAGGCGGGCAGAAAAGAGGGAAAAAGAATTACCGTGAGAGCCGGCAGAGGCAAAAAGCACGCGGAAAGAGCCTCCGCGATGGTAAGGGAGACATAAGGCACGTGTGAGCTTTTCGAGAGAAAACGTCGAAACGCGGTGGCATACGAGTAAAAGCGGGAAGGACGGAGAAACGGATAGACGAAGAGGTGGCGAGATGGGGATATGTCGGTGGTTGCGTGAGGAAATGGTGGAAGAGAAAGAGAGAGCAGGAATGGGACAGGAATAGGGGGATCGATGCTTGACTCCGGTCGGGTTGGTACCTATATACCCTTCTCCTCCGCTCTCTCTGGCCCGGCCGCTTCCAGAGCCGCCACCAACGCCGCACGGCCATTTGCCAGCTTCTTCTTGCTCAGGATCCGGGACGGTTATTAAAACCCCGTGTGGCCCAAGTCGTGCTCCCCGTCACCGGGAAGGAAGGCCGAACTTTTTCCTACTTCCGATTCTTTGCCGGAATTTAATTAAGGTCGCGACAAGGAGCGCAACGACGTTTCGAAGATCGGCCGACTCGTCGCCTTTATAATATCGTGCTTATATTACCGACACTGCCGCGCTATCGCGAACCGATTAATGCCCGATGAGGTATAATACGTCGTTCGTGCAAGAACACCGCATTGTCGCGCTGGTACCATCTTCTTCTGTTTGTACCCGAGTCACGTATCTTGAGAATTCTCGTGGCTGCTGATAGTCGTTTGTTCAAGAAATAGGCGTAGCGTATGCCAGTATAATGTGTCATTTCCTCACGAGATAACTTGCATTTTTGAAAATTCATCCATTCACATGCTTTTCATTATCTCACCAATAATAAATTGAAATAAATTAAGTCTACGATCTCTAATTGTCAATCGAACCATTTAACTGTTTGTCTACAAACGTTTCATTATAATATTTAGTTAAGATTAAAAATTCTATAGTAAAATAACAGATAAAATTTTCAAGTAAATATTGAAGATTTTTTTAGAAAGAATCGCATAAATTCAAAATATTATTATGTTATACACGAATTTTGAAAAAAACTGCTTTATATAGCTGAAGGATTAATAAACTTATGATCGCGGTCATATCCCGAGAAGTGGCTATTACATATAGTCGACGACAGGAATCATTTCCCGACTCTCAACGCGAACCCCCATTCAAGTTTGGACGGGGAGTGTATGAAAGCAGAAATAAACGGAAACGGGAAGTACGGTGCGGAAAGAGATCGCGGGCGCCTCTTTTGAGAGGCGGCGTGCTTCATGTTGAAGAAGAACATCCTAAAAGCTGGCGTTTCACTCGTAATTTTCCCGCTTTGGTGACTCTGTTACGAGTTACCCGGCGGGTCAGCAGAACGACCAAAATCCCACTTGGCAGACCACTGCGGCTTGGGAACATGACAAGGGTGCCGCTACCTACCCTCCCTAGAGCGAAGGCCCTTGCGGACCACATTACTGTTCCGCGCGCGATATTCGTATTTACAGGCCATACGTCAGGACGTCCAAAATGGCTCGCGATACACGCTCTCCCATGGAAGGCTTTGAAACACGAGATCGAGCCGTCACGCAGGCTTAACGTCCACACGCGTACGCCGTTAGGATCCGCAAATATTTATCGAGTACACACGATTTCGGGTTTTCGATCTCGAACGTTGCGGGATATTCGACGTCTGATGGATAAAGCCGAAGAGAAATGCGACGTCTAAGGGATAACTTCCAAAGGTATTGGCGCGATGACGTTCCTAGCAGCGGCTAATAACATGCAGTGATGATAGGAAGCTTTCCACAGCATCGTATTTTAAATAAATTCTAACGTTACATCATTATTGTTCATTCAATCGCATTATGATTATAAAACGTACCGTAAAGTAGAAATTGATCCGATAACTTACATTTATTTTGTGTTTAGCACGTATTCGAAGTATAACATTATTACAAAATGTTATGAATGATATACAGCACAGAGAACGCTTTAAAAAACTTGATATACAATTTTACAACGAAACAACGACATGAGCTTACGTGAGACGATATTAATATCATAACGTGTATCGCCACATTGTTTCAACCGAGCGAACGGTATTTACTGTAAGTGCCTCTCTCGCGGGCAGAATGAGCATTCTTGTAATAACGGCGGAATTTGGCGTAGCGCATAAGCTTTTATCGTAAAGCTGCGAACGAGATAGAGAGTGAGCAGTATCCGGCCGGTGGCCTTTAATGGCGGAGATTATCTAAGATAGTAGATATCGCGCGGGGAGTAAATTCCACGGATGGCCAAGACTCTCTACACGGCCAGAGGATATTTCCTACGATATTTTATCGCCCACCGTGCGTGATACGACGGCCCATTAATCCTGTTCTTGTTCCTGGGTTTCGTCTCTCCTTCTATCCCGTGCCGTCTCTCCTTCCTCATCGCGTTCGGATCGTCTTTCTCACTTCTTCTCTCGCGCTCTCCCCGTGACTGTCCTCAACCGGAAAGATGATAACGGGGCTGTAGAAACAGTTTGTTACGTGGCACCAAAAAGGCGCGATGCGAGAAAGAGAGGGAGGGAGAACGAGAAAGAGAGAAAGGGAAGGGGGGAGAAGCCCCCGCGCTTTTCGGAGCGGTTAATATTTTTAAGAACCTCTTCTCTCCTTCAGAGTAGTAAACCCGAGACTGAGATGCTCCCTGAATCATCCGAGACAGCTTTATTTGCGACCGTCACACCGGCTTCGGCTATATACCTCGTCCCCTCGTATCGCTTGCGATATATATAATAACATGTCGTAAATGTCATTCGCAACTTTTCGATCGAGCGCTCTGAAAAATATATCAGGCGCAACTATGTATATTCTCCGTCCGGAAATTGACATTACACTTTTACGCGACGCCGTTTCGGAAAGTCGCGCACGCGGGCATCTTGAAGCTGTGGGACCGTCGGAGCTTTGCATACCGTTACCACAAATTCAGTCGCGGTGGCGTGCAGGTTTTACATATTGTTTCCACAAATTCCAGCGCGCGCGCGCGACCAGGATTCCCAGATGCGCTATATTTCTGGCTCGGAAAGAGTACCCAAAAGTACGTTAAACAAGAATGATACCGTGGCATTCAAGATCAAGTGGTTGAAATAGAGAAAATTAGATAGCGTTATAGCAGCTTGTATGGAGACGGATGAAGCAGGACCATTCCGCATGCTCGCACGCTCCTATTGCCGCGGCTGATGCGTGCGGGCTGTTTCGCGTCTCGCGTTTTGCGTTTTCCCCGTATGTAATGGGAGGTTAACTCGCGAGTTACAGCACCAAAGTTGACTCCGGTTTTGCCTTTAGCGGCGGATTAGTGCGGCTTCGCTAGGATTCACGGCGGCGCTTAATCATTTTCATTGCCCTCGGTATGCTGCCATCTCGAGAACGCGAAGGATGAGGCGTCGGGCGACGGGGTTGGGGTTGAAGAGGGAAGCCGAAACTCTCAACGGCCGTCTGTCGCTGCTGCGTCGTCTACAGACGACGTAGGGAGTACTTCTGCAATCGAATTATCACATAGACATAGACGCCAGAAAAATGATAAATGAAAACTTTTAACTGGTATGACGGTATCTCAGATAATCTTCTCCAACTTCCCTCTTCGTTCTTCATCGGCTATTTTACTCGTGGAATACAGCAAAGTCCTAATTTTTTATAAAATATTTTTCGTAATCTTTATTTAATACAGTATCGACAAAATAAAAATTAGTTATAATAAAAAGAACTGTGAGATTCTGAAAGATTTTATATGTATTTTAAGGAAGATAATTATACGTTAATATTTAACTTGTGTTATTGTGTTATTATTGCACATGTACAACATCGATTGTTCATCATATATTATTCAAAGTCTTATTATTACGGTACGGAGTGACGTACATGTGTAGGACCTATTACTTGTTTCTTTTTGTTTATACATGTTATATAAAAATTTTCATCTCTCGAAAGGCAGTAGAGATTTGTAAAAAGATGTTGATTATTTCCGAGAAACGCCAGTAATAAGCGAGCGCGTTTCAGCCGCCTCCGTGTTTCGTGCACACGGTGGCGAGTTAACTCGCGAGTTACAGCACCGCCGGTGTCTCTGATTTTGCCTTTGGTGCCGGATTAGAGAGGCTTTGCCGGGATTCAGGGTGGCGGTTAATCATTTTCATTGCTCTCGGTACATTGCCGTTCCGAGGGATGGGTGAGCGAGATGATGGCGAGGTTGAGAGAACGACGATAGGGGAGAAGGGAGGGGGGGCGAGTAAAATTTATCCTTATTTCTGGATCCTGCTTGTAGGAGGAGAACGATAGGTAGCGCGTGAATGAACACGAATGGGAAATATTGTTCGTGTTCTATCCGGGAGAGGGGTGCGAGCGGATTGAAAAAAATCTCCGGAGAGTCCGGTAAGCGTCTATTCTTGGGTCTCGCGCTTTTGCATGAGAATTTCTACGGCGTTTCGAGTTGGAAGCGCGTGCATTGAAGCGTAACTGGGCATCGTTAGGACGCTTGTCGGGCATGAAATTGTGCCGTGATATTTAAAGAGCGGTAATGCACGTCGCGGAATAAAATACGAGTGCCGCAGGAAATATGTATCCGGCGCGCTCTTTATGGCGATATATGACGCGTGCTTCGCCTGGGGTCGCATACGCGGTAAAGGACAACTTTACTACAATTTGAAATTGTATTCGGAAAATAACTTGCGGACAGCAAACTGAGCTTTGAGCATCGGGCATTTGGCAGGTCTAGACAGTAAATTTGGCAGATATTTTAAAAAATAGAATTAAAAAGCGGCCAGTGTGCATATTTGAATTAATGAAATATTATTCTGCTTGGTAAATATAATAATGATGTACGTCATTAATTTTATGTTATACATAGCATAGCGCAAGGAACGGTTACGTAAAAGTTATAAAATAACCACGGCAAGAACGTTTTATTATTTAAAAAGATATAATATTACAATATAAAAGTTTAGAGTGTAAACACGACATTATGTATTTGCAAATATGTGCAGCATATAGTGCCTGACACTGATTTCTATGCAAGATTAATCTTCTAATTTCACTATTATATTATTTATACGATAGTTATAGCTCTTTTACCTTTATATTTTTTGACAACTATGCTTATAAGCGCGTGAGAATTTCCGATTCGTATATAATTATTGGCGTCAATTCCAAGCAGCCGTAAAGAAATTTTCGCGAAAGACGGCAACCCAAAACTTCATCTAATACGAATTCATATGCATAGTTTCTTCGTATAAATTCCCAAGTAGGCCATGCTATACGCCTGGCGAGGAGCTGACTATTACGCGGTTGCAGACACCGAGAGCTGTTTTGGATTCGCGGCGAAACCGCGTAGGAAATCGAGATGAGGTCGGAGGAATGAGAGGACGACAGAAGTAGGTCCGGATGATAAAAAGGTGGCGATGCGCGGGTGGAGTAAGACGCCGAGGGGATGAGGTCGTATGAGGGAAGAGGTGCTTGGGATCGCGTTTTGTATCGCCGGCAAGATAGCAAAGTTTTCCACCGACGTATACATATACTTACTGTGTTAAGAAAGAGGAAAGAGGAGCGATGAGAAAGGAAAGCTCGGCACATCGAAGTTGGTTCGAAAGAAGAGGGATAAGGAGAAAGAGCAGAGAGAGAGAGAATCGGAATTCAAGGAATTGCAGAACGGTTGTATTTTGCGGGGACTTTAAGATTTAGGAAACTCACGTGCAGGCATGACAAAAGCGGAGTCGGGAAATGTTGCTGTATTGTTAAACACCGCTATCATTTTTGTCCAATCGCGCTGCGATTGCGACGCTGCTGTTGCCGTTTCCCTTTTGAGCAAGTAACAAGGCGTGAAATTACGAGAAGTATTATCTCGCAATGCGATTGGCAGTGTTCGCCGGTGGCGCGGCAAGCTAGCCTCGCGGTCGCGAGCCGCGGAAGTCGGCGAGATAAAATAATAAATCTGTGTGTTTATTTGGTTCAGAAATTTTCAGGCAAACGCGACAATGAAAATTTTAATGACTTCCTGCGGATGCTCGCGTCTCCAAGCACTTGCCGAGTCTGCGCCTTTAGTGTGGGAGGTGGGGGAGGCAGGTTGGAAAAAGCCCAGAGGAGTCCAGAGAGAAGAGCAGACTGCTCGCGAAGGGACGTCTTCGCTCTTTCCTCCCCCTTCCTTGGAAATTATAATCGCGCCACTTACCGCGGCACGGTTCGCTCGTTTCTACGTTTCTCTTTCATCCCTTCTCTTTCTCTTCCTCGCGCTCTCTTCCGCTCTCGCGGGCCGTTGATTTTCGTTCCGCGGTAATTGTGTTTACAGAACGACACGCGAGTTACAGGACTTTGTAATTTCATGGAATTGTGGACCTTTCGTCGAGACATCGCGGGCATCGGGGGGAAATCGGTGTACATCTCTCTCTCTCTCTCTCTCTCTCTCTCTCTCTCTCTCTCGCGCGCGCGCGCGCGCGGAGTAGCCGAGTGCTCGTGTGTTTTTTGGCTTGCCGGATGGATTTTGTAATGAAATGTACGTGTTTTAGCAGAAACGTAAAGTCTGCCGTTTTGGGGTCTTCGGGAGTTGTTGCTGGAAACTGCGCTAAAGTGAAGACTCCCGCGGGAAAGATACAAACTTCGAGTCGCTTAACGTCGTGGAATTAGCTTAGATTCTAGCGAGATACGTAAAACGAGAAGCGGAGAAACAAGAAAAAAGAGATCATCTCTCATGAACAAGAATGTATTTTGCACAATTTCGTAAGCGAAATATTTTCTTGTACTGCAGAGATATGTTCATTTAATATACGAAGCAGAATTTAGTTTTGCGAAAAGGAGGCATCCTTTCTCTCTCTCTCTCTCTCTTTTTTTTAAGACCTTGTGCACGGTATATTAAAAATGCTTTTAAAGTGAAAGACGCGGTATGCGCGCTGCAAATTACTTTTTGGCCCTGAGAGTTTTTTGCAAAAACATCGTACCTGAACCCGGACACGTGCGCGCCGCGCCGCGCCGCGCCGGTTTCTCCAAGGCACACCGTAAATAAATTCAAGTCGTCCCTTTCGTGATCGATAATTCGAAACTACACGATACTTCACGGTTGTGCGGGTTTAAAGGGATGGTATAAGTCCCGGCGTTTTCGGTGTGCCCGGGAGCTTTTACAAATTTTATACGAAATAAAGAATGACGATACACGTGCACAAATGGACGCGGGGCGTTTCGTAGTCTACTCGGTCGCGTAATGGTTCCCTTAATGGCACCGGGATTGAAATAAATATCCTAAAATCGTTAAAGCCTATGGCAAACGACTCTATTTTACGTCTTCCAGCACCATTCGCGTCCACCATCATCCGGTTGAAATACGCAAAGATGTTACTCCGTTCCGATGCTTTATCAATAGCTCGTAACACGTTTGTATTTACGATCAATCGTTAACGTGGCGTATCGGGCAATCGTAAATTTACATCTCTACGAGACTTATCGATTTCGCGAAAATCGCAACAGTAAGTATCCGCGTACCGTTTAAAACCAACCCCGGGTGTTATTTTCGCGGAATTGCGGTATGATTGGAGTTTGTTTTTGCGTACCACGACTCGGCCCTCGTTGTATTTCTACTGTATGAGCCATAGTTTTTCCACGGTCGGCGGCATCCGAGCGGAAACCCGTCGCGATCCTCCGACGTCACAGCGAAATAGGTTCAACGAGGTTCCGCCTCTCTCAGTGAAAACGTCCTACGTCGGAGCAAAGTAAATCTAATCTTGATTCAGGCGCCATAAAAGCCAGCGCGACATCTCATTTTACGATACGCCGGGTACATATGGTATACGTATTCTACATACGAGAGCCGCGCGCTGGTGCGCGCGTCACACACGGAGCCGGTCTCGGCAGTAAGATGTATTAAGCGCGGCGGCTTATAGCACCGGTAATATCTGGCCGTGCGAGCAATATCCCTGTATATGGCAAATCCTTAATCGAGTGCTTCGATGACGCGTCCGTCGACACTACGTTAAAAGCCCTGCCTGGAGGATCCGAGTCTTACTCTCTGGTCTCTCGGCTGCCACTCGCAAAAGCTGCCACTCGCCCCATATAAGCTACTACTAAGCCGTCAAAACATACGTGAGTGCAATACATGGAAACCAACCAGTCACTTTATAGCGCACATAAGCAAAACAGGGGCAGCGTTGTAAAATCCAGAGCTATTATCGTATCCTTAAGAGATATCGTTCGTAATCGGACACCGTGTCATTTTAGAGACTCGAGATTTTTACACAAGGCACACTGATTTTCTCGTACATTTTCAGTTAGAATATCCATTTACCGCATTTACCGTACCATCTACCTGCGTTTTTACAAAATTCGCTGTGTCGAAAAAATGCTGCTGGATTAAATTAAATTGTTTAGTTTTAATTTCGTGTCGCCATTAGCATAGCGCGTGTACACATTTATGCATAAAACAGAATTCTGGCAGGAATTGTTCGCTAAACAATATAACATATAATATATATGATCAATTTTTAATACGATTTCCTTGGGCCATGCGAATAGGTACATATACACGCTCTCGTGATTAAACTGCTATATCATGTAGTTTCGTGAAGAGCGGCAATTCGCTATCATTATTGAATGATAATTTCCGATCACGCCCTTGGGAAGTGACGCCAGCATCTCGCTCGATGTCTCTCGGCACTCTACCACCGTAATCTAACCTCGAAATAGCGTCAGCATCCATTAAGGCAGCTATTCTGTTGCTTGCTAGGACCTACATGCGAGCGTAACCACGCAAGTGTACGTCCAGTCAACTTCTACGTTAATGCACACGTAGTCGAAATGCATTTATGTCACTATTACTTTTTAAAAACTTAATATTAATCTAGCTTTTTTTATTGTGCTCGTCTCTCTCTCTCTCTCTCTCTCTCTCTCTCTTTCTCTCTCTCTCTCTCTCTCTCTTTCTCTCTCGCTCGTTCCGACATCGATGGTAATAAAAAAACTTGAAACATTTATGTATAAAAATTACGTGTACTTTATTGCTAGATAAACATGTCGAATACATTATAGGAAGCTGAAAACATTAGCATTAAAAAATAAAAAGCGTAATAAATTTTTAAAATACTTAATTGATGATTATACGACTTTAGTACATCTGTAATAATAATGCAATAACGGTATAGAATTGACATATGTAAACTATTTAGCTATTTAATTTGTAGCGTATGGAAAGCCTGAAACGATTAACTTCGCTTTAGCATGCGTTAGTTTCCGAGCTAGGCAACTGTATCGGATAAATTTATATGATAACTAATGCAATTAGTGCATCCGGAAGGAATAGCGTATGCATGAATTAACAGGCGATGTTGCCATTGATTAGTGATGTTAATAATCAGTCGATGGAAGAAAATAAGTAATATCGCGATCGGAATATGTATTGTAACGACTACAGGAAAGTTGCAACGTGTATTAGTGTAGCTCATGTAAATAGGCGGCAAATATTGACAATACGTGATGTTGTAGCTCGTTGTTGTCCGAAAATCTATAGATAATGGCACCCTGGGTATGGAAATGATTCCAATTCGATATTATCAGTGATAATGCTCAACGCGCTGGACTCAAAAATTAATATCCGTGCGAATTTACTGGCACGCCCTGTGCCGGAAAGTGAATGTAATCAAGCGGCCGATATAACGCGGTTACAATTACACCTCTTTATTGTCTAATTAAAATCAGCTCTACGCTTTGCATGATTTATATTTGTTGGCTCGATACAATATCACAGATATAACATT
The DNA here is from genome assembly GCF_030848805.1 of Temnothorax longispinosus. Classification (NCBI taxonomy): domain Eukaryota; kingdom Metazoa; phylum Arthropoda; class Insecta; order Hymenoptera; family Formicidae; genus Temnothorax; species Temnothorax longispinosus. The sequence goes on from NC_092364.1 coordinate 14,967,654, forward strand.
CGCATTTGGCTAAATAAGTTAATAACCACTAGAAAACTAACGTGCAGAAAGAAAAATCAGAATTGCTGTACAGTGAATGAGATTATTTAATTACAATTTAATTACAGAACTTTTCGCTTGAACTAACTTACAATATCACTGGTCTATTTAATTTTGTTAAACAAACACAGTTCTAGTGTGGAAAGCACTGTAGGAATTGAATATTAAAGCTACACTGTTGGAAAATTTTTGTAGGTTTGTTAAAAAAGGTCCTTGTTAAAATTTTTGTGTAAAATAATCAACACATACATGTGTAGATTTAACATATGCCTGCTATGTTAATTGAACTTAACAAATTTAAAATGTAAAATTATTAAAATAATTTAAAGTATATATTAAAATAACACAATTTTTGAACGTATTTATTAAATATGTTAAAATTTACAGAAAAAGGGCGTTGTTTTTACTTTATAACAGAAGTAGGAATTTTTATTTACAGAAAAAGAGTGTTGATTTTATCTTAATTAACCTTAAATTACGATCAGAATTACATTTCCTTTCTGTTGAAATATTTTAACGTAGTATCGGTGTTAATTACCATTTAACACATCTATATTATATTAAATTAACACAAAAATTTGAGTGGACCGTTTGGGACATGCGATTTATGTTATATGTAACACAAATTTTCCAACAGTGTAAATAATATTATTACATAATAATGTAAAAATATTTTATATTGTATTTTCAAGGCGCATTGAGAAATATTATACCAAATACCATCCCGTGTATAACCATAAATATATATATCATACAATGAAAAATGGAGATAAACTTTTGAATTAATTAAAGAGGATAAACATCGTGAATTTCAAAATATTTTATTCACTACGCGGAATCGTGAATTTGGGCAGTAGCGTTTGTCAGTAAATACGAAAATTGCGGCACGGACGTGTTTCTTGTACATTGAGAGAGTCAATACCCCAAAGAGAGTAAAACGCCAGACAGAAACAAAATTTTGCAGTGAGGAGGGCTGTTGGGAAAGGGCCAATAAGGTTTCTGTCGAATTTATTTGCCAAACATTCCGGTATCGAGGGTTTCGTGTCGAACGTCAAATATAACTCGAATAAGTAGAAGCCTTTTCCTTATCTCAGTTGTATACGGTATTCCTTGAAGAAAAGCGTGTAGCATGGGAGTCTATAAAGCTACCTGCAGAATGTTCTTATTCGTTTCTCACATCCATCTTGTATTTTTGTTTATCTGATTGGCAATTTCTGTGACTAAAAAGAAACATATGTCAAAGTAACAAGTATTTTATGAAAATATATAAGGTTGATCTTTGTTCGGGAATATATATTTAAAAGAATTACTTCATAAAAATTAAATAAATTTACATCAAATTAATTTCTTCTGTACATAGAGTACATGTGCGTGATTTTTATAGATAATATGTATATTTGACGTTTAAGAATCAGAATACACTGACGATCTCTTAATTTTTCGGTTATAGTGCTAACGCTTCTTAACTATCGACATACAATGAAGTTGTACAAGTCATCTTGAAATAATTTAGTTTCAATGAAATACATTTTTTAGGAGTGGAAAGTTAGTACACCTATGTGCAGTCGAGCGACAGTTCGTGCTGCCTCCAGAGGATACAGATTTCGGGGCGAGTGCTCGGGAGAAACTTCTTAAGAAAATACGTTCCGAGCAATCGGTATCGGAGTGCGAAGTCTAGTTCGAACTTTCGCGACTGCTCTACCTCGGTCGTCCGGCTAAGCAATCTTCTTGAAACTCTCTTGGTTCCCCCGAGGAATCGCTATCCGAGTTGGTTCAGATGATAAACACGGGACTCTATGATAAGAAGCGTGCTGTGTTCCCCGTGATAACGAATAATTGAGCATACAGCGTTACGTTTTACATTACGCAGAATTGTAGCATGAAGGAAGATTAATACTTCTGAAGAACGAATATCTTTATTATATAAAAACAGTTCATGTTGAAGCATGTGACGTGACGTGACGTGATGCAAGTTGAAACACGTACGAGTTAATATATTATAGATATATAACGCAATTCGTCGTTACGCGCGAAAAAATATTCATTGAATCACTTATAGTAGTTCTTTTATCTTCTTAATATGAAAACATCTCTTTTCCGCGTGAGATTTAGAAACTTTCATTTTCTCTGTCTCCGCAGAGTTTTTCAGTATTTCTCGGCGAATGTAGAAAGTCAGAAGATCGAAAAAACCTAAAGTTCAAATGTCGAGACGATTTATTGTCGTCTCTCTCTCCCTCTCTCTCTCTCTCTTTCTCTCCTTCTCGTCTTTCTTCTTTCTCCTCGTTTTCTTCTCAGCTATTGTGATTCGTGTTGACTGTTGACTGGATAGTCGACAGGCTAAAATGGAACCAGTGCAACGACGAGGCGAAATGAAAGCCCAGCATTGGAAGCCCCGACCGTGGTTGTGCATTAAGTTGAAATCCCCGTATTTGCTCAACGTGGAAAATCACTGGAAAATCCACATCGCCGAAAACAAAAACGATTCGCCATGTGCAAATAGAGGGGATTGCGTAGACTCATGTTCGCTTACAAAAAGTGCGCGGATTGACTACAAAACGTTACACCGATCGCTGACCTCTTTAATTAAGTCCGTTGGCTATATCGAGTGGAACATGTCGCGCGCTAACGCGATATTTTTAAATCCATGAATGTATGATGTGTATACCGGTCGCGAATGTGCACCACAAAAAGTTTTCTCTTTGCAAGCAAACCTCATTTTATGTTGAAAATTTTGGACAAAAGTAGAAAAGGTAGCGGTGACAAAACGAAAGAAATATAATTTGTTCGCATTGCTTTTCTCGGACGATTCTACACTTTGCGCGATTGTCCCGCCAGAAAATGACATTTTGCGGAATCGACAGTTTTCTGCCGTATGGGTTAACAAATGCTGAATAACCCAAAATTCCGGAAGCCGTTAAAGCTAGATGAGAACGTGAGAAGGATGGGGGATGCAGGGATGCAGATGACGCCGTGTCGCGGCGCTGCGAATTATAATTAAATTTAAGTACGCAGCTCCGGTAGTTACGCAGAAATGCATGTGAGATTTTGGGGCGGAAATTACTTCGTGTCATTCCGAGGGCTTGCTTTGCCATAGTATTTTATACAGTACGTAAGTATAACCCTGCGTACAATTAACTCCAGCTACCCCAATTTCATTCGCGATTGTTGTTACTTATTCATCATATACAAAATCTCCCTTATATTTCAAAATTTTAAATCTAATAAATTAAAATCAAATAAAATCTTTTACACGATACATTTATGTACGTACGTTTACGTAAATTCATAGTAATAATATGGCTAGAAAGTTTAACTTTTCGATTTATCAGTTATTTTTCATTTATATCAACGATACAGTGTGGAATAATTACGTGGAATATTATGAATCGTAATAAAATCCAATATGTTTTATTCATGTTGGCCAAACAGAATTATAACCCAGAATAGTTGTCGTCTTGTCGACGACCAAGGATCGCCGGGAAACGAGAAATTCATACCGCGTAATATAACATTGCATCTTTTTCGGTGACGCGAATACCAAGGTAACAAAAGCAACGTGGGTCCCTGTAATAATTAGCCACCATACAAAATTAATGTAGCGTGGGATGCCGTGGAAAGGCAAACTTTCGAGCGTTCTAATACCGCGACGCGCCGCGTTGCGGAGCTCCATACAGTCGCCAGCACGTTGTTGTTGCCGATCATTAATAAAGCTGCGGGCTGCTGCTACTTCTTATGCTGTCTTCTGCAAACACGAGACAGTTATGCGCCGCATCGACTTACGAATTAATCTTTTAATACCTTATGGTGTTAACGAGGCCACTTTATCATTATGTCAAGGCGACCGTTTAAACGGACATGTTTAGTAAACTGCAATTTTAATTTTGCTTCTTTAATAGGATGACAGTATTTGATATGACGAACTTATAGTTATAGTAATAAACTGATTATTTTCATAGTCTTTTATAAATTTATATTTAATTAGAGTAGAATCCAATAAAAGAGAAGAGTTTTTAATAAGAAAATTTTTTTTCTTAATAGAATATTAAAGAATAGATTTAAAGGCTATAGAGAAAGATATTAAAATTTTATTTTTAACAACTCACACTTTTATCTTTTGTACTTGCTCTTTCATTAAACTTGCTCTATATAATTTTATTGTTCTATATCGTGCAATGCATCAAAAACCTCTTGTATCTCATTTGATTGACAATTTTTTACTATTACATTTATAATTGCTTGCTCACATCAGATATATAATTCCAACACCATCGATGAAGTGTATAAATCCGTGATATTTAAGGCACAGAAAAAAATTGCACTGCCGCAGTTCTTTGACACGCTTGTATACTAATTGCAGCGTCAGCGGTCATTCGAAACCCCGGGTCATTTCGAAGCTCCCTCGTAACCGGAGAGGGCGAAAGTAATTACCGGCCGCGGCGCGTAAGTAATTAAGTAGCCGCCTGGCGGAATGCACGAATTGCAGAAACGCTCGCTAAATTGAAGGCACGTCCAATGTGTAATCGTGCACATGCACGGCCGGCTGCGGGAGCTCGTGTATGCGCGTGTAAGTGCTATAGCGGATCTAACCAGGCGCGCGCGCGCGCGCGCTTGTCTGTGCCGAAGCCTCGTCCACGTTGATGGTATCTATACAGTTGTAGCACGGTTAATGTAATCATTCTTGAGTACGCTACCGAGATACGTGTCTCGGCATGCATCTGGTCCCTCTGATTAACTCCATCTTCTCCTTATATTCACGCGCGGAGAAAGCACGGAGGCGATCGGAAGAGGATGGGAATAGAGCAAGCTGGGACAGGCTGGGTTGCGTTTCACTCTCGAACTGGAGAGCACAAGTAGGTACATACGTATGTGGGCATACAGTGGTCTTACGTGACCAACCTCGTAAGTACGCGCGGCCGCGATCGACACGTAGGAAATGAGTATTGGCCGATCAATAATGGAGGGGTTCCCTTGAAATATTTAGTAACAATCCACTTCGTTGCAGGATTTCGTTAAATGGACTGAATTCGTGAACCCGTTGAAAGGTTTCTCGTAAGAGCGGGCTTTGTGACTCTTCGGGGCGTTGCTCTTTGCGTTGTTCTTGCACATTTTGTGGCATTTTATCATAATTGCGTTACATATAACGCTGTTATTATATTTTTTTATTGTCAGATACATACATATGTACTAACAAAAGTGTATATTATATTGCATTTGTATTTAAATATTTTAATTTCAATATATGATGTACATATAAAAAAATATTGAAGCATACTAAAAACGTTTATATGTATAAAGAAATATATAAATCATAATTCATTCGACAGCTGGTATTACATTCAATTATTGTTAAAAATAATTATTACTATCTATTAAAAATTAATTTATTCCATATTATACGAGAAAATAGATATTAAAACATTTTCATTATCTCGATAATTTTTAGATATTACCACAATAATAATCTGTAGTTCTCTGATAATTTTAGAAAATATTTTTATTTGATTTAATATTTAAAATTCTCCCACTTTTTTTACGCTTACAGGTTTTTTATACGCGTATGGCTTAACTCTGTGCAGGTCAATTTCGCGCAGTTGTATACATTTTATAATTGGATTCCTTTGTATGTTGGGTTCCTGTTAATTGCCGTCGAAATAATTCCCTGCAGAGGGACGTCGCTACTGCGGCCTGTGGTGTTTTGTGTGACGAAGGTTGTTTTGGTTCGGGATTAGTTGACAAAAGGCGAGTATCGCCTGCGAAGGCTGTTAACTGTCGCCGACTGTTGCCGGGCGAATGCGCGGAGTCAAATTTAATTGCAGTTAACGACTGAAAATTAGTGTTCATCCTCTAGGTGCGCGCGAATTATTATTAACGCGATACCGAGTGTAACTGCGAGTGTAACTGCGACTGCAATTCCTAATTCCGCGAGGTGGCCCATGACATACAGCATACCGTGAAAATCTAATGGCGTAATGTATCGATATAACACAATATAACTCGACGTTAGAGAGAACTCGATTCAAGAGGTCATACGTTTAGAATTAACCAGTATTGCAGAACATTGATGGCTTTTTTACAATTTTTCTATATGGCCCTTGCACAATATAACTTTCAACAACGAAAATTTTCGATAGTAAAAGTCCAATAGTTTTCAGCAAATAAATTGCTTTTATTTATTTACTTATTCACAAAATCTATTTCTTCTAAAAATTCTCCGCGTTGCTATTTTATCGTTCAACTTTTTAAATGTAGGTACATCAATATTTATTTTTTATCTGCTATTTTATTCAATTTTGCCTTCATGTCTCTTGCGGCCATGTCAGTACGGTAAGAAAGTTTTCAGTAGTGAAAGACAAGTTTTAGTCGGACGACTGAGTTAGCAATATTTATTTGTGCGCACGACGTGTTTTGCTTAAAACTGTTTCGACCTCGCGTTGTTTCACATTTACAAGGACATCGCACTCGTTTTCTTATCTCTGTCGAGAATTGTGTGATTACCTCGATTTATCACACAAGCCACCTGTCCTCGGAGAAAATCAATTAGCTGCAAGCTGCAACTTAGCGGTAGACCATACCGGGCGTATGGCGCCATCGATTCCCATACGCGCGTGGTAAATTATAAACGCAACACCAGTTGCATCCAGCTTAGTTGAAACTGTTGCAATTACCGCGGAACTTCTGCCTGACGAAAACGCGTCCGTCAAATCTCGCCGTTGCGCCGCGCGCCGTTCCGTGCGGCGAGAATGTTGGCTGTCGCGGGGTAGAAACGTGTCTCGAGTAGCTAGCAACCAAGTATCGTGTATCACAGCGCGCGACGTATACGGGGCAGGCGAAACCCCTATATACGTGGGGATGATAACGGTGACTATTATTAATCTACGTAGGAGCGCGCGGCAATCAATTACCCTATCTTATGCCACCTCAACGTACAGCCGCCATGACCCCCAGCGCAAAACGGTAACGCCTGCAAGTCCAGGGGCGCAGAACAATGTACCTATACGCTAACGAGTTTCTAGGATCCCGGATATCGTGCGGAGGGCTCGGTTATGCGAGCGACCACTCGTAAGTGTGAGTGCGCGCTTTATACGCGTGCAACGACTTCGCGTCGCACCATGTGAGCCTTCCGGCGAACTGCCGTTCGCGTACTTTTGCTTGTAGATAGACTCGCGTGTTTCGCGTGTAAATGTCGACGTGTACTTCCACAACGTGAGCAACGAACAGAGGGACACCATTAAACTGTTCGTGGCGGAGGAATGATATGCTGTAGACGTGACGCGAAGACCATCAGTCTCAACAATATGCGCGAACATGATGCATGATATAGAGATATTATTATCTGACCGAACCACTTGAAAGAAGTTCCAACGCGTCGCGATAGACCGTAAAAGTTAATATTATATGAAGAAGTAATACGAGACTTTCCAAGCGTATCTTTAACGTTGGTTGTATAAGTATGTAACTCAAATTAGAAGAGAAGTATTTTGAAGCTTGGCGGAACTTAAATGAGGTCTTAACTATTAAAGCCACAGTTAAGTAACATACCGCACTTTGATGGGGGTTATTTTGATACTAATGATAAATCGTATAAATCGCCATAACATTTTACGCGAGTTGACGGTTAAAATTTTTATATGCAACGCGGTGTAATGCACCGCAACGTTACACCGCGGGAGGTGATGAGAGCATTTTCTTGCGAGCAAATCGCGAATTTAACGCAGCCGATTAAGCACTCCGTAGAATCGAACCTGCTAATCGGTGTGGACGTAAACGACTCTCGTTATCTCCCTTCAGTGCTTATCGATTCGGCGAATCGCACGAGCGGAATCCGTTTAGACGGCGCTATTTGTCAGCGCCAAATGAGGCGATTACACGCGCGCCAGTCCGACGTATATATACCTGCGAACGATATTTAATTAGAACCCGATCGGCACCGCCATTGCATCGTGGATTCGTAGCGGCAAAACGAGAAGAGAGGCCGGAAAATTAGGAGCGCGAAGTACTGCGACTGACGGCGGCGTCCTCAATTGCTATTAATCATCACTGAGACTTAATACTTATTAATATGCATTGAAACGGGGAGCGTACATTTGAATTACGAGTTACGAGTAAACTATTAATTATATGAATCGTTAATAATTTATAATTCACATGTGCATTTAAGTAAATATTACATTAAACAACTATGAGATACTATGAACACACGCAGTGAGTCGCATTTACTATGAATAATATATTTTCCCTATTATTAATCTGATGCAATAATTATATATGTACATGACAAAATATTCATGCGATTGAGAGTGACCGTTTCAATAATAAGTTAATTATGCAAATGCCACGGAATAAATTACACTTCTGTTATCTTAAGATAAAAAGAAACGGAGATAAAATACACACATTTTTATAAATATGCAATAGATGAAAAGTCTTCCGAGTCTCGCGTAATAGATTCACGCGAAGGGCTCTCGCTCTCACGGCTGAAAAAAACACATTTCACGGCGAGTGTCATTTCAGCGCACTCCGCCGCGATATAAAAATGTTCCCTGGCGCGTTTTGAAGCTGTCCGTCGCAGTGCCGCGTTTCGAGACTATAAAAATTTAGGCTGTCCTACCTTTCGGTTAAAAATGCTTTTCGTCAAATGATCGTTTTATGCGTTTATTGTTTCGTTCGTTTGTATCGTTATTATCATTACCCCGCCGGCCGGCTTAATTACTTTTATCCTCGCCGTTGAAATATTACTCTCTAAAATATTTCTCTTTATTTCGCATTCTGGCGATAATGAAAGTTTGATTCACTGAGAGCGATGGGAATTGTTTACAGAGCAATAATGACTACAGAGTAATACGTGCGTCTTATGGAAAAGCTTTTGCCCTCTTTATTTATCGCGACGATACAAAAGAGGACTCAATTCGTTCCGAATAAATTCACCGAGTCGGATTCAATGGAAGAGTCGGCAATATCACGCGGAAAGAACGATTCATATCGAATTTAAGGCCGATTTTACGGGGAGTCAGCGGATAATCCGACTGCGAGACCGAGACGCTGTGCTCGAGGGTGAAAACGGGCAAGATGAATATTCCATGCTAAATTCGCGGCGAAAGAAATCCGACGACGAGGGAAAACGAGAAGAAGGAGACGGTGAGTCTCGTGACCCTTTTCCGCGGGAGATTTACCACTTGTTTCGGAACTTCTTCGTCGCCGAAAGAAAGAATTTAGCTCTCGTTTAAGAACTTCGGTCCCCTCGGTACCTCGTTTAGTATCCACGATCGCTCGGCATGTCGACACGCTCGTCTAACAAATTTGCGCATTGATATTTATATACAGCAGAATGAGATATTTTTTTTTGCTATTGCAAACATATACTGATATTCAAGAATTGGCAAATTAATGACAATTTGTGGCAATTTGATTCATTACTATGTCATTTAATTATATATGATTTACTTATAAAATTTTAATAAAGTAAATACTTGTAAAATCTAATTTTTATTTAAAAGTTACTAGAATTATGACACAATACGATGACAGGTATGATCAGGATATGTCAGTAAATATTCGCAAAGTAACAGTTCTTATAATTTTTATCTTGAAGTAATGTTTAGCAAAATTAGTCGTTTTCTTTTATTTATTTGCACATATGTCGTAGTTATTAATGGCTATTAATTTAATGATGCCAGTAAAATTTATTTATGATGCATATATCAGGTTATACAAATAATTTTTTCCAAAACCAGGAACTTTATGCTATTCGTTTTATTCAAGATACCAGTTTTGGGGTGGAAAGCAGACAGGTATGCAACAGCGCTGCAACGCTGCGCTTGTGCATCAGCCTACTTCCGCTCGAGTAAATACAGCCTTAATTAACACGGCGTCAGCTCGCACTTCCCTTCACAACCCTTCTCCACGGACTTACGACACAACAAACAGACGTAATTCACGCAATTGTCCTTCGAACGAGCAGACATCACGGACGAAGATGGTGCATTCCTTCCTTGCGGACCGCGTCGTAAATTAATTAAGGCCGCATTTCATTCGTTCCCAATGTATTTGCACAGGGGTTAATATTCCTGCAAATGTCCTCCGTCTCTGCGCTCAAAGAGTTCTGGTCCTTGTAGAATGGTCCCTGTATATTTTCCAGAAACGCGTTCCGGAAAGAGCACGAGGAAAGATATTAACGTACATAGACGGCGGACAAATTTGCAAAATACGCTAGCGTAATCAGACGTCCAAGACTGTAAATATTATATTTATTTAATATTAATATTAGTAAGTATATATTGCATTTGAAAACATAAAACGCGCGATGAAATTTATTACATTTTGTTTAAATATTTTGCGATTTGATTGAAACGGAGAGAATAACGAATTGAAAATATGAGCGGAATTTCGCGATCAATGATTTTAAAGCACCTCTTCGCTTTCTATTTTGGAAACTCGCTAAAGATGATTTTGGATATATATATGCGAGTCGCGTCATGCGCGGACGTAAAATGTGATTTCAAGAATCCGCCGGTAAATAACATTTTTAGAGCCGAGGCTCGAGGGTGCGCCTCCGCCTCTTTCTCCGCTTATTCATGAGTATTTGACTTATTCAAGAAGCGAGGGTCCGAGAAGACCTGAATGCGAGAGGCCATGGACATACATCGACCACCGATGCGAGGGTAATATGAATCCAAAGGCTAAACTTACCGTGCATTTCAGATTTTCTCGCGAAGCTGTACGCATACGAAAAGCGAATATAAGCGCTTCGCGAGCGTAAGTTGAATCGAATATTTATCAAGTAACGATTAATGCGCATCCTCATTTTTAATCTCGCGATTTATTCGAATTGATGTAGACATGACACGATCATCATTCATGTCTGTCGATCGCACAAGTTTTCGACTTTTTGGAATCCGAAATCCTTCGCGAGTTTCGTAGTGGAATATTTTGTTCTTGAATTTAAGCGGAATTTATTTCTTTTCTATCGCGGTGTATGCGAGAAATGTTTTTTTTTTTTTATACATTTTGTGAATATATGTACTGTTCAGGAAGAATTCCGTTTCGAAACTCCCTTAACCGCTAAATTGATTGTTTCGTGGGAACTTAGATTTTTCTTGGCGATCGCAAATCTGGGTCGAAATTAAATTACCGAGTTGAGGCGGACCAACCGCCACGCCGCCGTCCGCCGAGCGTTGAGAAAGCTCGCGCCGTTTCGTTTTGTACCGTAAATACGTCCGACCTTTCCCGATAGTTCCAGCGGATCCAGTTGATTTCTTTTTTGCTACGCGGCTAGTTCACACGTCGCATCCACGTGCGCTGACCAGCGAGTTTCGAAAAACCCCGCCGATGGAAAGTTTTCCAACGTAACCCTCTTTAGCCTCCGAAAACGATGGCGGCAAACGATCTTCCGTCAACGTTTTCCGTCACGTGTTTTTACTGTGACTCGCCGTCGACCTAATGCGGATCGACGGCGAAGGGGCGGAGAACGAGTGGTGGGAGAGGGGTGGGGGGAAGGGGGTAGCGCAGAAAAGTTTAGTGAATTCCGCGCTGCTGCAGCTAATCTTCCAAACTACTTCGAGTTTAATTTCCCTTATCGCGACTTTCAGCGCCTTACGATCGGCGGCGAAGTTTTTTTTGTTTTGTCGCGGCGAGCAGGCTTGATTATCCATTACCGCGTGATTTATTAGCGCGGACGTTAGCCGGATTTACCCTTTGGCGGCAATAAATAGCGAAAGATTTTCGGAGGATCCGACGTTTAAATCCTAATATCAATTTCAGCGCTCGTTCGAAAGCGCGTGCCAGCGCGACGAAATAGCTTTGGCAATATCTGATGCGTTTGAATGGTTTCTTTATTTTGTCGTTAGCGACGATTATTTTTACCCTGCAACATTCAGATGTTTATAGATAAAACAGAAATTCCGAGAACCATTTTCAAAATTATATTCTCGAATATCTTAACACATTCACCGCCAAGCATATTTTACGTGACTTTTTATTTACGCTAATTGAATTATTTTGTATACTAAAAAAAGCAATAAAACATTTAATTTATATAGTAGTAAATTAGTATTGAATTGCACAAAAATATGTGACGTATTTATTTGATTGTCGTCCCATAACGGTCACCGATGACCGACAAGGCGTAAACGGAAAGTTCACAATCAGTGTTGGTCACTAGTGACCGTCATGGTGATGTGTTACACATTATTTTAAAAATTTATCAGAGCGATGAATGGAAAAGATTAGATTTTTTCTGATAGATGCAGTTGTTTACAATTATTTGTAAAGTTATCTTAATTGAAATAATTAATTAATTTTGGAAAAAATAAGGGCTTCTATAATCAAATATCTATCGATTTGTCCGTTATTTCAACTTTTGATTATTCTTGTTAATAATTGTTTTAAAATGTACAATAAAATACGGCGTTTTGTGGAGATAGCGATAATGTTTTCTCGTGGTTGGACGCGAGCCGATGGGCACGAGAGCGTTAAATGTTTGACGTGGGACATTAAATAAACAGTACGCATGGGTAGTTACGTAAAATCAACAGTGGGTGACGTCGAGAGAATCTTGATGCAATTTCTAAAACGTGACAATGCGCGTCCCGATTGACGTTAATCAACGAATGCTTTCAATAACATCGAGCTTTTAATCCTCCGTCCGAGAAAATACTTTGCTTACATAGACATCAATACCTTTCCGTGCTCTATAAACTACGATAGGAACAGATTTTTCGTATACGTATACTATCGTAATTAAAAAGCAATTGAACCAGACGGTTTTAAAAGAATTTATTGAGAGCATAAGTATTGTATTTACATATAAAAAATAATGTATCAAAATTTATCACTTATCTCATTCGTGAAAGCGTTAGTAAAATGCAAATATTAGCGTTAAATATCGAATTGATAGGAGCACGATATCCTTTTGATCACATAATTAATTACAATTTAGCTGCTTTAACTTCCACAAAATACAAAAAGTGTTAGAGAATCGCATATTATAAGGTATTTTCTTGTGACATGCCTTGATGAAGGTGTATACATGGAAAACGATTAGTGTAGGTACACATCTTAGGCGGTCTAAATGTACGAACGTCGTTAAACACCGCTTTTTACACTTACATCGTTCCTTATACCTTTTATATACGAATTCAAGAGCATTGGGAGGGTTTAGGGCGATCAACAATGTCACAGGGGTTGACGATACGGGAACGACGACGATCTCCCTTTTTCCACAGTTCAGACCATTACCTTCGTTTGCCCTCACCTTATCGCTGATTTATATGAGAAGTGGAGGACACCTCCGACCATTCACTCTTGTATATTCCGTCATCGGCTGGCACTTGTTTCCAGATACGGCGACGTCTTCGATGTAACTTAAAGCCAACCTGGCTCCCCCATCAAAAGGACGGGCGCCGAGTCGTCGACCGGTCTTTTGCTCGGATTAACGGGCTCTTGCCGACTCACCCGGCTGTTCGAGTCACCCCTTGTGCCCTTGTTTCGCAATTGCAGTCGACTCCCCCTTGTCGCGTCTCGAGGAATCGCTCGTAAACAAAGCCAGAATAAATTGACATTTCTCCGCCTCTTTCCTACTTACCGTTTTCTCCCGAGTCTCCCCTCGCACCACCGACACCGGTCGAATCCTCACTTCGCAACCCTTTTCGCGACGAATTTATCGGGTAATCCGACGAAATCTGACGCTAGAATGTTGAAGTAATTCGGAATTTCTGTCATTCTGTTCCAACATTGCACATTGACGAGGAACAATTTGGTAAAAGTTATGAAAGAAGAAGAAAGAGCAGAGAGGTACAGTACAATTGTGCATTTTTCAAGAAGATAAATAGTTTTGACAAAGGTATACCGAAAATGATAATATTTATTGCTTTTAAATTGAATAAAGTATCCTTTTAACATTGCGATGCGAGAAAAATACGGAAATGTAAATATCCGGGTTATGTACAATATACCCTTAAAAGGTCCAGCGAAACTTTCGTGCGCACATTTCCGCGCACCAAAGGAACGAGGATCTTTCATATGAACATGGGATTCGCAAATGCTTTCTTTCCCAGTTATTTTGGAATACCGTGGATACATCAGTTACCGCGATAAAAGTTTTCGCGAAGCCATTTGTTATCCTGAATCCTTCTTTATTACATCCGAAATATTTATAAAACACACGTTGCTTCTAATGAAAAATGACTAGATACGCACCTTAAACAGAAATTATGGAAGGTATATAGGATAATGTGGTAACGCGTTAAGTAAAAATTGGAATATAAAGAAATAACCAGTTAACATTCGTTTACTTTATTTCTATAATACTGCCAGAGAGAAACACAAACGAATAATTTGTTTATAAAATCTGTTTGTCCGCTTTCTCGACAGAAAATACGTTGATGAGAACAAGTATATATTAATCAGTGTGCACATATTCCGATTCTTTTCACCTTTGTAACGCGATAGCGGTGAGCAAACTGAGCTATTGTAAATTTTTTCAAGGCATTTGAAGGAGCAAACGTTATTACAATAGTTATAATTACGACTATGAGCGCCAGACTGCAGTAATTAACCATAGCGCAGCATTCATTCGTTAAAAATCCTTTTCTTCTTGCCGAGACGAATCGTGTACCTCGATTACGAGCAGTGCACGCCTTCTTTCGACGAGAGCTCGATGAAAAAAAAAGAGAGGAAAAGAGAGAAACTTCGATGCAGCCTCTTTGTTGCCTCTCTGCTTTTTTCGGCTGTCTTTTACTAGCAGCAGGCTACTGCCGCGCGGTTATTTAAAAGGGAAAGATAGCGGGGCGCAATGAAGGATAACGCATTGTCCACCAACGGCGCAGTTAAAACTTGTCTCATAATTACTCTCATTTAGCACCCCTCATTCGCCCCTCCGCACTTTCCTCTTCCTTCTTCTTGTTTGACTCTGTATCACCCCTTTCTTCATTCGCTCCGCTTCCCGCGTCGGTATGGCGAGCACAGCGTGAGGTAACTTGTTCACGTTCTACTTCGGGCATTAAATCATGCTACTTCATAATATCCTGAAACTCATGATATCTTATAAGCGTAAGTTACGTCAATTAATAGCGTCGCCGTGCAATATACCTTACCTCTCTCATGTATACTCGATTCAACATACACTCTCCGGATATATTGGATACCTTGTAACTTTAAATATATGACAGACGGATAAAAATTCTCGTATATGAACAAGTAAATAGAAATTTAAAAAAGAGAAAACAAGAACAATAATTTTCCAATCTCTAGGGTTAATTTGTTTAAACACAAAGCTTTAGATAAGCTGTTATCTTAAAGACAAGTTAAGATAAAGTTGTGTGAGAAGAGCTGTCACGATAAATTTTTCATTTTTATTGTTATATGTTTTATCTATCTTTTTATAGAATTATTAGTCGTGTTATATTTCCAATTACAAGACTCTATGTATTTTTCTTTTGCACGTTACACTCTCTAACGTTTCACGGAATGTTTGCGCATGAATTCTTGATTGCGTTTCATCGGTGATCGCGGGACAGATTTCAAGTTACTATGGCGCAACGTTTTCATTGTCGCGCAGGATCACCGGATGGTGCCGGACATTCCGCGGACGCAATTCAAAATCGTTTAAAAAAGTAGAGGAAAGGAGAGGAAAAGGGAGAGAGAGGAAACAAATTTTCGATGTTGTTTCGTCGGCCGCCAAGTGCTCGCGAGCATGGGCGTTTACGCCGGCACGGTTCTCCATGGCGCATTTCCATTATTTAAATACGTAGAGAAGTCCAGTTTGCGGACGTAGTTTCGCGGCGCGCGAGTCACTATCGCGATCGGCCGATTATTTTTACGATAGCGTAGTAGAGAACGGCGAAAAGCGCGAATTTTTCCAGCTACCGGTAGGAAAAGAGAGCCTCTCGAAACTCGGTTAGTATCGATTGAAATTCGCTTTATATGCTCTGCCTCCTACCATTGCCGACTTGCGCTCATCCTGCCGAGCCACCCTCCCCCCCCCCGCGTAACCCACCCCCGTGACCGCTATCCGCGGTATCTTCGTCATATTTCCATCCTTGTTTACATACGGCGTGTGCACACACCGAGCATAGTGGCGGTGCCCATTGTTTGACTGAATGTAAAACAGTTCACGCGCCACAGTCAAGGATTCAATTTTCGATTGATGCGATTTTAATGGCGTGTTTACTTTGAAATCGGGCGACGCATCGATAGCGGTATCGCGGCCTGCATCAACTCGGAGTAAAGTACGGTAGGTATGTTTTTTTTCAATGAAATTAATGGATTTTGCTCGAGGAGGGTACTTTTTCGAGAATCCCAAAAAGTGAGAGAGCTCTTTTATGCATCACTTCCATATAAAAAAAGAAAGAAAATTTTGCAAACTACCAAGCTCGGATCTGCACATAATGGAATCAAAACCAAGTCTCTTGAAAATATAATGCTATTGAATGCGTATGATTTTTCTGTATTTATGCATATGCATTTACTTATAACGTTATATAGATGCATTGAAAAATTTGCAGTTTGTTTAGCCCTCTCTCTCTCTCTCTCTCTCTCTCTCTCTCTCTCGTTCTTTTTAATAATAAAAGTGAAATTTATTAATCTACTTTTGAAAATATAACTATTCGAACGATAAAAATGTAAGAAGTAATCAAATATCTAATTTTAGCATACAGTAAATAAAATGCCAATCACAATAATAATCAAAATATGGTCATTCTGAAAAACGTGCCGAGATTAGAAGCGTTTTTTTCGGTATTCGCAGCGAGAGATTAATGGATTTCGCGCACAAGAGCACTATTTCGAGAAACTGGGTCTCGCAAAACGAGAGAATTCTTTTATATACGCGACTTCCGTGTAACCTCAGGGCAAGCGTCTGGCTCTCAAAGAGAAATTTACACATGCAATTTTTGTAGAGAATTTGAAGCATGCATTAGAGCGTTGTTGTATTGAACAACAGATGATTCATATATCATCTGTATAGGTATGGTCAGGGAACATGTAATAATTTTACGATTACGATAATTTTACACAATAATTAATATTGAGAAATACTTGTTGCATTTTATGCGACGTAGTGTTTAGTCAATTTCAAAAGAGTGAAATGTAACAGATTATCTATAAATTAGCCACAAACCAAATGGATTAACACGCGTCACGTTATACAGGCGACTATATACACATTGTTACGATTATCAATAAGGCCCATCGGTAATATTGCCTCTGGTGTCTGTCATTCGATTGCACGTATAATAATCCGCGGTGCGTAACAAAGAATTTAATTTTCTATTGATGCAGCAGTCTGTTTACTTTGAAATTTAGCGCTCCGCGCGCAGATACGTCGTTCAAAGCTGATGAAATGTAACTGCACTGATTGAAAACAATGTGGTCTCAGGTTTTTTTAATCGAGAAAATCAGAGACGTACGGCGCGATACAATATATACTCTCCATCCGTTTGCGCAAGAGTTGAAATAGTTGGCCCGATTTTTCACCGGCAAGATAAACGCATTTTTACGGTGTATGTGCGCTCGAAAATAAAATAATAATTAATACAATTAAGTACATACACGCGATATGGAATTTCGGGTGCAACAATAGAAATTTGTGATAACTGCGGCTATTGTTCAGTCGTACGTAAAGCTAGCCGCGCCCCATTGTTAAGGATTTAATTCCCGATTGATGCAATTTCAATGGGCATGTGTAACCCACTTTGAAATCTAGTCATTGCTTTTGCTATTTGGATTCGGAATTGATCAAGTAAAAATCAGTCCAGGTGTTATCGTCAAATATAAAAAGAAAGCAATTATAACAGCTCTTTAAAGTCCCAGAAATAATCAAAGGCTCAATGATTGTATTAAATCAACTAATGTACTAGTCAGTTCAGTTATTTCAAAAATATTTATTTAAAAAATAAAAATACTGATATTCGATGATTGCATGTTATATTTGTATGTGGTATTGTAACGGGTTGTGAATATTATACTAAAGGTATATTTAGGCACTATATGTACATTACCATGTGCTCGTTAAAAAATTGACGAACGGATATTGATAGCTGGCTCGCAGCTTAAGACATTCGAAAATTACGACGCAACTTTGTTGGAAATAATTAATACCATGAGGAAATTGTTTGACCGCGCGACGAACAGAAATTAACGGACGTTGCAACTGAATTGCTCGTAAAATGGAGCTACGACGAGGATCGAGAGAGGCAAAGTAAATAAAGTTCAGTAGCTGGCCGGCTTGATGGCGGTATGACATTTATTCTGAAACTATTAAAGTCCAACTTTGTGCACAGCTATTGGACGGACTGATGTCGCGTTACAAAATATATTGGCGAACTGGAATTAGTTTTGTTTGCTGTTACTCTTTTCCATATCTCGGTCAAACGTCAGTATATGAAAGAATATTCTTTCCAGAAGATTATATTAAAAGCGTTTTTTCATGACATTCAGAATCTGCGCGGGAGCTCGAAATTTGTTCGAAAGAAATAATTTGACAATTAATATTAGAACAAAAATGTTATACAATAATAATGTTAATGAACTAACGTCGGTAATACATTTATTCGAGTTTATAAACTGTGGGATTTAATTCCGTTGACGACGAGGTAACAATTTGCTCACGCTGGCGATGTACCTGACGCCGGGATGGTAGACTTCCGATGACCAGCTAGTAAACGCTTTCGTTATCAAGCCGGGTTTACGTGCTGTAAGTTTAACGACCGATCTCGTCAAAATTCGCTTTTATTAGCTAGCCATGACGTAAGAACTACCGGCTAGGATACCTCTGCGTACTTCTGATGTAGTAATAAATAAAATCGTTTTAAAATCGCAAAAAATGTGTAGACGCGTGTGTTTCTTTGTCGACATGCGAAATTTCCCTCGCCTACCTCGCTAAAAATAAAATATCTCCTCTCCCTTCGAGCTCAAACTGAGATTCTTGAGTGTAGCGAGCTTCTCGCGTGCGCCTTCATAATACACACTCCAAGAGCGGTAAGTTATATTTCATCTTGTTCAAATAAAGGGCTTCTTCATGCACTAGCACCTATCACGGCGGATGATTCTCAACTCACTTCTGCCCCGACACGCCCAGCAAGAATACCGCGACATTATAGAACGCTCTTCCGCCGCGTTCGATGGAAAACTTTCGCTCGCGTGTTCATGCTCTCGCGCTCGTGAGAGTCGTACGTGCCACAAATATATGTGTGTATATGCATAATAAAAGGATATCCCGACAGTGCGTGGCCCGAGGCGTTGCGAAATAGAAAATTGGCCCATCCATTTCTCGTAGCACTTTTCCTGCCGGGCGGGATTGCTCGGCCCGCGTTGAATAAATGCATGTATCTCGAAGGCGCAGCTACCGGCGCTCCCTCCTGACTTCGGCTCTTCTTTCGCTCGGATAGTAATCCTCTCGCGTATAATACCCCCCTAGGAGAAACGGAAACCAGGGACCAATGATTCGAATCGATGAAGACGTATCGCTGAACCGCGCCAACTCTTATGGTCGCTCTCTCTCGCTGCTGTTTCGTTCCTCTTGACGATTACAAATGCCAACAGAATTTTCGCTCAACCATTTCTATAGAATAACCAAACTTCTGGACAAAAGGATAAAAGGATAAAATGTTCGGAAGAAAATAGGAACCAAGATAGCTACTGTGCAAACAGTCGGGAAACAATAAAACAGACGTGTTGTTGGAAAAACTTAGAAAAACTGATTCCACTACCGGGTACTGACGCTAATGATTACAATAGTAAGCTCGTATATCCATTGGCTACCCGTATTGCCGTAAATTGTCGTAAGGAGAGAGACCGTCGCTTAATACTCCGTTTTACAACCATGCCGTACATCCGCTCGGGAGTTTCCGTTCATGGTTTCTTCTGCGATCCACCTTAAGGGACGGACACTGCGTTCGTCGGTAGGGCATTACGGAGGAATCGAGCTCGCAGTCAGCTACAAATGTCCTCGAAACAGTGGCCGCTCCTCGCGGAACACACAAAGGCGAAGAAAGACGTGAGATGGCCGCGACAGAACGAAAGCCCGGTGACGAGAAAAAACTTCGCCTCGTTATTCGAGGCTCAACGAAATCCCTCCCGTTCTTGCTACCGGTTTCGCCGGTAATGCAGGTGAGCCAGACAAACTGCGGTTTCGCAATTTCGTCGGGGAAAAAGGGCGATTCACGGGTATAATTTATAATTACGTTATCGTCAAAGGGTTCGTCTGACACGCTGCTGATGGCAGGCAAAATGTTTCGCGCCGTCAGAGGGGAAATTTCGCGAGGCAAAGCGGAAGCGTTGCCCTTTCCTGATGTATGTTATTACGTCGGGAAATTACGCTATTAGTCTATGATGTCATATATCTCGATTTGAAGACTGCTCTATGAACCTTTCCGTGACAAATGCAATATGCATTTTGATATTAAAATTTATCCTAATTTTGTAATTAATATCAAGGCAGCAATTAATTTTATAGATAACATGACGACGATATTCATTTTACAGGTGTTTAATTTTGTGTAATATATAAGAAGTATGATATCGACACTCGCAAAGCCTAAAATCTAGTAATAATGAATAAGTATTCTGTTTATACAGGAAGGCATTCCATAATTAGAATGTTAATTGTGTGCATGCATATGAAGTGATAAATATAAGGTACTACAGCAGTATTCACTTTAAAAGAAATGACGTTTCATAGTAATAGAATAAATTCTGGAAAATAAAAGTTGCGCAGATTTGTCAAATAATCTTTCGTGTTAATAATTCGTGGATATTTATGAGCACTCGCACTATTGTGAATATCATTTTGTTCATCAGCAAAAAATGCGAGTCTAAGAAAATAATAATTTCATTCGATGACGTATTGTAAAGTTTTTTTCGCGTCGATATATGGAACGTCTATCGGAGAGAATAATAAATTTGCCAAAATGGATTTTAGGTTTTGTAGGATAAATAGGAGGATAAATTTATATTTAATGTGCTGCAACCTCTGAATTTATTCTCGAATAATTACTATTCTCTGCATTTGGTAATCGGTAAACAAAATCATTGCGCTCGCATTGGACCGAGTGCTCGTAAGCATCAATGAATGATACGGTGAAAGCGATGAAAATCAAGCAATTTTAAACGCAAATTCAACGAAAATGGTGAAAAGTAATGAATAATGTATCGATATTTCATGGCTTCGTTAATGAGGTAAAAGATTGAGGATATTATTTCTGGCTGTCAGATTTCGAACGTTCGAACGCGACAAGTTGTTATAATTATTGGGAGCTGTTCATGATAGGAAGAGATACAGAAAAACAGTAGAATTTTGAACCCACACATAAAGATTTATTTCAAATGTATAAATAAATTGTATAAGTTATCGAGGATATATATTGAAAAAATTAACGGGATAAGATTTATCTTAGTAAAACTGAAAAAGTTCCACAAGTTAGTAACTTCAAGATATAATTTTCTGCTTGAATTATGGGAATTCGAGAGGCTATTAAGAACATAAATTTAACACATGGCGAATCATATTTTAATGCAGTTATGCGCGATGATTGGGATCTACCCCATTCCGAAAAAATCGGCGAAAGTTTTTCAATAAAATAAAAAAAGAAGAGCAATTGGCGTAGAACGGGCGCGCTGCCTATTCGTCCAGGAACTTTTGAAAGGGCTCTCCTATTGGCCCCGGGTTCGAGAGATCCAAAGCCATTATCGGCTGATATATTATCGGCGCGAAAGTATAATCGCCCGAGCGAGAAACTGACCGGACGCAGGCTCCCGTAGCTCGGTACTTCTTTAATCCGAGAATTTCTTTTGTAGGTCTCTCCACTTCGGCTCGTCCGTCTATAGTTTCTCCTTCGCTCTCGCCACCGCCGCGCCGCGCGCCGCCGCGCCAGCCGGAATAGCCATCCGCTCTCCGGCGGATATGTATATATATGTATATACATCGCCGCCGTGCCACGCGAAAAGACCACACCGGGGAACTTTTATTCGAGCGATCCCGGCCCGCGCGACTCGCTCGAGTGGTCAGACAGAAATTTAAGTTCGGCTTTTTCGCGAAGTGCTTCCCCCTCGAAAGAGCGGTTAGCTCGTAATCGGACCTGCCTCGATGGTTACTGGCCGTATACGTATAGCTTTTGGAAGAACCGACACTCCTAGTCAATGGTGATTGAAACGACCGCTTCTTTAAGTGGAAAGAAGCGCGGCAAATCTTTGCGCTGGCTGGCGATTCTTTAAAACGACGCACGCGACGACTTTACGTTTCACTTGCATTTGATGCCATTCGATACGTTAGCGAGATTAGTTGTGTCGTTTTATCGGCTTTACGTTTGACTCGCATTCGATATAAAAGCAAGATTAATGGTGTCGTTTTATCGGGAAATTATAAGACCGCAGTCATCTTTTTTTTTTTCTTAGATACAGAGACATGAAACATTTTTATTTACTTGCAATCTCCGTATTTTTTAATTTTTCGAAAGATATACTCTCTCGCAAAAAGGAAATGAAAAAATAATAACAAATTTTTTAGTAGATTATTATAGTAGATAAATTTTTTATTATCTATCCAATATCGTGATTGTTATCGAAAAACTGCACTTTTTTTTTTTTTTTTTTTTTTTTAATTATCTAGTGAAGCTTCTCGTGTTGCCAATTTCGGAGCCAAGTAATATTTTACCAAATTTATATGCGACAGACGAAGCAGGAAATATTCCAATTACATGTGGGACAATGAATGTTCGTAAATCGTTGACCCGCTGCAAACATCATAAATTTTACAACGCGTTACCGATATTGAACATATAACTTTGATTCTATGATCAACATGACGCACGTGACATGGCCACGACCTTAACCCCGCGCGCGGTGAGAAACGGGACGGGAGTACTTTCCGTCCGCCTTCTTTAATTCAATCGTCAGTAAGTACGTAGTGCGAAAAATGTTTGGGCGCAACTACCGAGATAAAAGCTTGGAACAGAAACGAAGGGAAACGGAATATCGCGCTTTATACTGCTTTGCCCCAATTTCTCGCCACGCCGCGAGTGTATCCAGCTCACGTAGGACGTATCAAGGAGCTTTACACCCGAAGTACGCTTCGATGAGAGTGAAATAAAACGAAATGTTTATGCTGCTGGTTCGAAGGGGCAACCACTCTTCTTCCTATGTACATTCCTTGATCATGCGATCGTAGAGCAAAAGAGTAAAGTGGGATGCCCGTGGGATAGGTGTATCGTTCTTCGAAAAATGTCGGCGAATTTTCCTCGATCGTTGAAAGTAGAATGGCAGCGTGTACTGTCATTCGATATCATAAGCGCTATTGCGGAAAAACATCAATTTACATCGTAAACATACGTGGGCGTTGATTCTGGTCGCCATTGCACGAGTCTTTATTATGACGCGAAACGCGCGTGCATATATGCGTGTGGATGTAAAGTTCGCGTGTGTGTGAGCGCTCTTTCGTGAGCGTTTACGTTTTGGACGGCTTGACTGGTGAAAAGAAGGCGAAGCTGCTTTCCAAGAAACCCGAGGCACTCGTAAAATCCTTCCTATTCTCTCCTTTGCGTTTCTATGCAGAGCATACCCGGGCTATTCTTGCATAATGCAGTGCCGCGTGTAATTTCTTCCCGAGAAATTTCCAGATTTCTCTGCCGATTGAGAGCCAATGGTGCACGACGAAGGGCGCGCGGATAAATGAAATAATCGCGTGCCATCGAGACAATTAAATTAAAAGCTACAAAGGAGCTCTTCTTATAACATTCCTTTGTGCGGCCGGGCGAAGGAAGAAACGATGATCTCGATGTCTCGATTGGATTGGCAATTAATCTAGATCTCCTTGGCTTCTTACTTTCAAACCGACAGGACGAGAGAGAGAGAGAGAGAGAGAGAGAGAGAGAGAGAGAGAGAGAGACAGCATTTAAAATGCGGCGGCGTTTGTTCCCAGCGAGAGCGTGAGAACTAATTATTTTAACCTGTCTTTCAATTTCGGTGAAATTCGGATAGAATCGAAACGAGAAGGTCGTGTAGTTTACTTTATTATTAATTAACTTTGGCATAATCATAGCATTCTCTTTGAATCGCTCGGACCGAAACCTAGTCTATCATTGCATACGGAGAGATAGAGAAAGAGAGAGAGAGAGAGAGAGAGAGAGCTAAAGTATCTTCGGGAATTTCACGTGGAGCGCAGCGCTCATAACCGATAAGTCGGACGAGTGTACTGCGTCCGATAATATCCATATTCAATGGGCTCGATGGTTTCGGGCGGATATAGCCCCGATGCGCGCGTGACGGTACACCGAGCCCTCTGCCATGTAATTGAATGATGGGCCGGCGAATGATATTAATGCACGAAGATTGGCACCGGGACACATTGGGACGATCGTGGAATATATATGCCGTCATTGCCGGCTTTGCTCTACTCTGCTCCGCTCTGATCTGCTCTGCTCTGCTCTGCTCTGGCTCGACCAGATTTCGGCTCGGCGCGCCTCACAAAGCATCGGACAGCCGCAATCCTACATCCGGATTTCTCGGGGAGACGATTCGCGCGTCATATGTGTACGATCGCGAACGGGAGAATTATACGCGATAACCCAGTGCCAGACGATTTGTCATTATCTCTCTCTCTCCAGTCGTGCCGATTGTGGTATCTCCGTATCTCCGTACTTGGATAATGCTCGCTTGTCGATGAGCGAATTAAGCAAGGCGCATGCAGTGTGCGCATTACAGAATCACCTCTGCAGTTCGCTCGGATTTCGCTTTACATATATTCATTTGAAAGGAAGGGAATTAATCGCGATCGATTGTGAACTGGGAAACTTAAGCACAAAATAACGTAAAGCTCTAATGACATAAGCGGTGATATACATTAGGCATGATATACAAATTATCGATATATTTATGACGAAATGTACGCGCGCGCACACAAAACGCAGTAACATCTCGATCGATTTGCACCCGTTTAATAGTTACAGAGATATTTGCATTAAATGTCGCATGTATATAACGCTGACCCGTGACACGCGTGAGCTATTGGGTGGAAGAATGGTACGAATCATATTTTGTTCATTCTAAAAAATGGAAAAATTTTGTGAAAGAATTTAATAAAATACAACTTTTTATTGCAATATTTTTTTACAATTTTATATACATACATATATACAGACAAAAAATATAAAATTTTAGGATATAGTAAAATAATTCTGTTTGGCAAATTATATGCAAAACAGAACATCTAAAACAGTATACTCGAATATTTTCGCTTTACGTTTACAATAAAGTAACAATAACAAAAATTTAAAGGAAAAATATGACAGTAGAGATTCGAGATAATATTTTTCAAGATCTAACTTTTCAATTAGATTTGAAGTTACTGTATGCTCAAGCGTAGAAATGCACAAAATTTAGTCTTTAATTATTATTTTTACTTGTTATACCGTGCATACTATGGGTTATACCATTGTGTATCAAATGTGTACATTTTAGCATCATATAAGCATATAAAATAGAATTATATTGCAATTATATTTCTTTCTTTGAAAAATTAGTTTCCCTTAATTTTACAAAATAATAAGAAATTTTATTTAAGAAAAGATATTAGTTCTTACTACTTGAATACATTGAGCAATATGTTCACTTCTAAAGAACATATTATATTATTTGTATCATTAATTATAACGATTTTTAATTTGTTTCTCGTTTTAACATTTAAATATTTAAATTTCTTCCAATAATTAAGCTGTACAAAAGGTTAATAAATTAGCGAACGTCTTGTTAGTATCTTGCTCATAATTATTCAAATACGCAAATTCACTGATTACTACTATTGCTAGACAATTGCTCTCACTGTCGTCTCCATGTTCGATAATCAACGGTGGTACTTCCGATAATCAGTACAAGTATCCGAGGTAGAAGCGCTTACATATCGCAAATACGGAACTACGAGAATCAGAAATCGATATCCGCGGTTCCCGATATAACGTATCTACTTATCACCGCGAATTATCGTTATTTCGAGAATTTATGCGATTTCTCATTACCATAAAATACCATATTATCACATCGATATATTGGTTATCGATGTACAATATTTGTATTATTTTTATACAATATTTAAATATTAAAGTGTGCATTTTTTCTTGATTTTTTTATTAGAAAGAAAGAAAGAGAGAGAGAGAAAGAAAGAGAAGACTACGTGTAGAATGTTTAATTAATTATGTAATATATAATTTTAGTTAATTATGATAAAAACGTATACTTTATAAGTATATACATACACGGAAAGAACGGTTTTGCTGAAGTATTTAAAAATTTAGCTAGCAGATCTGAAAATAATTTTGTTGCACTATCAAAATATTTATGTAGAACGCTCAAACTAATTGCTAAAATGTCAAAATTTTTTACAACATTATCATCATACTTCAGCGACCTACTAATTATTTTGATGGCGCAGCAAAATTATTTTCAGATCTGCTAGCTAAATTTTCACTAAATTTTCAGATACTTTAACAAAACCGTTTTTTCCGTCTATAGATAACCTAACATACAACCACATACATATTAAAAAAAAAACGTTTCTGAGACCAGATTTCCTGAGAAATATATTGTAGGAATTCTGCATAAAATAAAATTTAGTACGCGCGAATTTTTACTACGTTTTAATTACGTGCTTTCGTCCGTATGACACGCATTTTTCCGACAGCTCCCAGCCGTTCGTCGAAATGAGAGTGAGTGCGCGATGTCGATCGTGCAATCCACTCGATGGAATTCGATAGCCGTATAGATGCATTTTTCGGACGACCATCGCGCGATCGACTCAATTTCGGGCCGATCGAAAAAGCGGCGGACCCGATTATTTCGACGTCGAGATTTCGCCGCTTGACGGCGAAACGCTCGTCGATGACGGATCTCGATAAACGTATACGTGTACGTTGTATTCTTGACAAAAATTTACATGTATGCGCGGCATTGCCACGCATATGCGTCGCCCGACCGGCGTGTGCATATATACCGCTCCTCATACATGCAATTCGTTTTAGCACTCGGGGTATCGGTGCCGATTCTCGCAATGCGCCGGTGCATTCTGTAATCTATGCAGACGAGGCAGCCCGGTATATCGTCCGTTCGTAGTAAAACTCTGTCCGTCGATATCGATGACGTGGATTTCGCAGGAATGTATGTACCGCTCTTCGTGTATCTGAGTGTGCATACCGCGCGAGATGTGTACGCGTGTGTATCGCGCATACGTTAAATTGCTCTCGCGACACGGCGGATGTTTAACATATCGCGACTATTTTCCCCCGACGCCTTTCCGATGCTCGTCTCTCTGCATCGAAGATGTCCCACAACGAGGCTACTTTAGCGGGAAAATTCTGACCAAATGGTCGAGGAGAATTGTCCCGATCAATAGATACATATAGAGGATCGGCCGGATGAGTGTATCGAATGTACGTGTACTGGCATCGATACGTGCAAATATTTACGACAAACAACCAGGGAATAACTGAGATTAAGGGATATTGTTATTTAAATTGCTGCTTTTGCTAAATATAGAAGCATTATCTTCATTATATACTCACATATACTCACTGCTTCAAATGTTAATGAGTATAATTTTTCAGTTATTATTAGTTTTATATGAAAAGTATACCATTGAAATTTGGTAACAAATAAGGAGCATTGTAAACTGACGAAATCATATATAAATAAAGAGATTTTTAACTTATAAGTCCATAAAGTTTAACTGCATTTTTGGATAAATATCGTTAATCGTTATGTTACTTTACACAAATAAATAAGTAGATTAATCGCTATTCGTTGGTAACATTCATTGTTGCATTTATTTTAGTCAAACTGTTTTGATTCGTTATGAATTTCTATGTATGATAGGGTGAATAATGGATTAGAATTGCTTTCACAAAGATTGAAGCTACAAACGGATTTTGAGTGATCAGGGCGTTAAATTTCACTGGCGATAAGGGTCACTGGTTGTCGGTGAATCAGTAAAATATATCACTATCCGGACAATGGAACGGAACATGTTTTCGATCAAGACACGATGTAGCTGCTCCGCTATAATGGACTTAACTGCTAGATAAATTTGCCGCGAGCTGGATCAATCAGACATAAATATCATTCGAGAGATACGTATTACTGCGTATTGCGCACTGATCGATGCATATTTCTCAAGCATCTTTGTTATAACAACGCCCGAGGGAGAAAGATACGATTTCCGGGATTATTACATTTTTTGCGAAGCTCGTTATCCGATTAATCGAAGATAATTTTTTTATGTTTCACAGAAAACATATTTTTACAGTTGTATAAAAAGTTTTTGAAACGTAAACAATCAATTCGTTTGTTTAATAAAAAAGTAAATCCTGGCTGAGGTAATATTTTTCGCAATAAATTCTTTACGTTTTTTAAACAATTAAATCGTGTAGATTTAATTCCGGGGTAGGGAAGGGTATTAATGTTCCAAGATAGCTGTGTTTCAAGTCCGACAAATTTGCGGCGCACAGGTTATTAAATTGGAATATATGTATATGTACAGTATGTACATTACAATTCGTTATTTCTTTATACGTAAGTATAGAATATATGAACACCAACACCTTGTTACGGCTCCACCTTTCTTTGATTGATTTCTAATCTTATAAAAGATTTTTACTATTATAAAAAAGTAAATGTATAATTTTAGATATGGATACGTAATATTGTAACATTATTATTATATTACGTAATTATATCAAAATTTATATACAAAAAGTCCATTACTGCATTGCGTTTCTTATCAAGTGTACTTTTCTCAGTATTTTTCCTAAATGTCTAACGAGTGCAGTTATAAAATAGCATTACTTGGAGGATAATACGCTTCATATCTCTTACGAGCGTCGTGCCGCGCCGTTAGAAACTTCGAGCGGTAGCACGTGCAAGAAGGCAGAAACATTTGCCAGCGGATGTCGCGCGTTTTCCGCTCTGCAAACATTTGCGCTCCTCGAGACGAGGGTGCGCCCTTGTTTTACATCCTTATGAAATTAGTACTATCAAATCGTTGCCAGTAAAACTCGGCGTAGTGCCGCTTGCGCGGTTATAGTCGGCTGTATATGGAATCGTTGACCATTTCTCGTTTACTGTCTTCTGCACATTTAAATGCATGCGCGCGATGCATACGCGAATGCCGCCGCGCCGCGCCGCGTATACGTATCCACCACCTCTACGCTCTGTATGCGCTGCATGTATTATACGTAGTCGGATCGTGCCCTCGATATACGGCACGCTTGAAATGCTACATAGATGTGGTAAGTGGTTACGGTTGAATTCGGCGCGGTCACGAGTATTACAACTCCGTAACCATGACGGTACGTAACATTCCGGTCCGGTGGTCCCTTGTAAAATCCCCGTCGCCGATCGGATCGAACGTACGAAATACGAAATTTTTCTTTCACGAAAATCGAGATTCGACCCCGAGAGTCGCACCCACGAGCCTTTCTGTGGTTTACGTGACGGAAATTTTGGCAGTTCACATCCGATTTCTTTCTCGCGCTTTTACGAGGGAATGTCGCATCGACTTACACGAAGCAAACTCGTATGTGGAAATGCGTCGATGCACCGCTGAGACCGCGAGCTCGATAAGTCATCGGAGATGCGTGGAGCGCTAAGTAAATTTTGAATAAACCAAATCAGAAACTTTGCTTTGTCAGTAAATAGTCAGTAATTAACAATAATGATTCTTTATAGTGATTTAAATAAGGATGCTTATTAGCATAAAAAATTATATCAATTGAGAGAGACCAACGTCGAAACGTCGTGACGATTATAATTAATAAAGGTGGCGAGTTGAGTAAAAAAAATTATTATTGCAAATCTTGGATCTCTTTTAAAGTTGATCTGGACGAGTTTCTCTTTCTTGGTATTCATGTTGATGTCGCGCTGTCTGTTTTTAGAGCAAATTATCTTTTTTTTCGTCTATCGAAAAATGGAGGAAAGCCAGCGAAGGAGCATTTTCGTAAATTTTAAAATCTCCGACCTTCCTTGTACGCTTTTTCACGGACTACGTGCTTGGAATATTTAAGTGTGACTTATGCGTACATATGACTCGTGTTTCTCGTTTCTTTGGCGAGCGCGTAATGTGGAGATGTACGCGCATATGTGCCTCGTATGCAGTGTGTGCGTCGCGTATGTCTCGCGTCGCGCGTTCCCTCGGTACACCACTAGACGCTCAGTTAGTATGCGGACGTGGAAAATAGTTACTGCGAATTCAGTCCAGCCGTCGTGTCCTATCCATCCTCTTGCTCATATCCGACTCTTCGAACGGCGCGGCGCGGCGCGAAAACGTCGATGCGACAGACGTCGCTGAAGCGCGCGAGCCCGCTGAAGATAATGTCCCTCGTTTAACAGTAACTCGTGGAATCGAACAAAAACTGCTTAAACTAAACCATTACGGGGATCTGGACGCGGTCTGTGCTCGTTCTCCAGCTTGGCCTCGAGCCCATTATCCGCATTTGCGTGAAGATTATCCGCCCGCGGTTGCATTGTGTGTGCTTCCGCCGCATCACTTAGCGCACGCGAGGAATGCGGGAAACAGTTACCGCGAATTCTGCGCGGTTGTCCTTTCGCTCGCATGCCGTTCTCACGTCCACACGATGCAACGTGCAACACACAATTGTGTGTCTCCTTGTGTCGGCATGGACACGCCTTTGGATCCGGGTCAACTGTATTCACGGGGCAAAGGAATAGCCGCAGGAACACATTTCGGTTGCGTCGGATTTGGCGTCCAGAGTCCTGGGACACGTTTAAAACAAACACAATTAAAGAGAAACGTGACGCGGATACCGCTTTACGTCGGAATTGTATAGGCGTCAAGGGAAAACCGCTATTTTCGATGTTTCGCTTAATTTTCGGTCAAGGACGTTTAAAGAGTCCTTGCCAAAGCTTTCAAACTAATTAGTGTTCTTAACGCTTTATACATATGTTTACCCTATATATGTGGCACTGGTACATTTTAACAAAATGAATGATTATAATACAGACATGAAAAGTAAAGTAAATGCAATAATGAAAAGTAATACTGGATTTAATAATTTACCTGTTTTATTAAAGTTCTTAGTTCCATCAAATACATGTATATTTTTAAATATTATTAAACAAAATATCAATTTTGAAATAGTCTTATCTTTATACGAAAATTAACATTTAAAGGCTACATTTGGGGAGCGCGCTATTATCGCTATTGCGTCATTCTATCCTTGTTTTACATTTAATGAGCAATAAAACTAGAATGATGCAATAGCGCTAATAGCAAGCTTCCCGAATGCACTCATAATAATTAAACAATCGGTTAACTTATCATAATAAAAATCGATTGAAAACTTCTATCTATGCTCGAATAATTTTTTTCGGCAGATCGTTTCTGGCAGATCGTTTTCCCTGAGAAAGAAAGAAACGCTATTTCGCAGCGATTTTAGCTTAGATATTTCTGCTGTCACGTGGCAGCTCGAAAGAGAGGATGTAAATACGCATGGATTCATAGAATTCACAACAGTATCTTTCCTTCTTCGTCCTTTGCTTCCTTTTTATTTGTCCTTCCTCTTACCCTGGTTTTCCAACGTATCGCGAGTGCGACGTCGAGAGTTTCTTTTCGGTGTGTGGCTAATGTTGCAACGAAGTCAACCGCGTTACTTACAGGCTTGTTCGTATATCTATTCTCATTTCTTCTTCCTCGTAACCATATGCTTCTGAAAGCTTGCAGTTTATGTAACCTACATATCACAATTTAAAAAGATTTCGGAAAAATTTTGCAAGCAACAAAGTTGTCAGATGTGATGTTTCCGTGACCAAGAAAAATAACGGTTTCACCGATCGTAATATTTTAACGTAAACCATCGATTTCATTACTCTCCGTAGAAGAATTTTATAATTATCGCTACTTTTCTACGCTATTTGTTTCTCCGGAATTTTTACATCGCAGACACTGCCTCTAAGGCTCGGAATTACTGTTTTCCTCGAAATCCCCTCGATCGTTATAATTGCGCGATTTGGATTGGAAACGTGGAAATGCCCACAGAAGCTCCTGCGCTTTTCATTCGATATCCGTGATGACCTCATTTGCATTTTGATTCACGGAGATGTTAAACGACATTTGACGATAAACGGGGTGCTCGTCAAGATCCAGCTATTGACCCCTAAGCGTCTATGGTAAGCGGCAATCTCAGTAACGGGGTGATATAAAGCTCGCGCGACGATAACATTGTATCTAATATTAAGGCAATAAACTCGTTCGTTGCGCCGCCTATCTCGTAAAACAGGCGTATATCTGTATACTGCCAATAACCCGTCGCGGTGGGAAGGCAGGCAGGCGTCTCGTGTCTATCAGAACGTCGCGTCGTCCGTATTGGAATTCGCTGGAGTGCCTTTCGAGCGCCGATGATTTTTCTAAACGTCGATAACAAACGCGCCCTCTCTCATTGGCGTATAATTTATTGACGCCGCAACGCGACCGAGAGTACGCAACTTATTATGGACGCATACATCAACGCCATAATATCCATACGATAACAGGCGTGCAGGAAATTTTTGTTTTATCGAGTGCTTTTGTCGATTATTCTCGCGCGCATTTACTATGTAACCGCCCATACAATGTATGATATCGTGTAATGCGCGAGCAATCGATACGTTGCACGGAGGACGGGGAGAATTCACATTGCACCGACACGTACACGTCGAGCGGTGAGATAGATCGGAACTGACGTGCCAAAGAAAATGTCAGTTTGCACGAAGATAAAAATATCGTGCGCGCTCTCGTCTTAACGTTGGAAGCGCGCGAGTCCACGCGAGTCGTGCCACGGAATGAAACGGGATTGTTCCGGTCCCGGCGCATTGTATCGGGAGGAAATTACGTTTTCTCGCGGGGAGATGCACAGCCGGCGGAAACGGCAAGTTGAGAAAATGCATGTGGCGCGTGTAATAACGGTGTGTAGGCGCGTACACGCCTTGCGTTCGCGCAATCGATTCCCGGTTGTCGACGCCGCGCCGCGCCGCGCCGTCGACGCCGTCATCGAGCCGCGGTTGCCACCGCCGTATCGTATCGCGCGCGCGGCAGTAAGGGTATATAGTCGGGAGGTGGGCTGGCATGATTTTCTGAATTTCCACGGGCATTTTCTCGCATTTCCTTGAATCAGCCAGCGAAGCTTTTCCTGCGCCAGCAAGTTTTCAGCCCGCGGCGTGAGCGTGAGCTCGCATGCAAGGATTCGGGTCAGCCACAGCCACACGTACCACCCTGATGCTATCTCTCTTTCTCTCTTTCTCTCATATTTTGTCTTTTCTCTCGCTTTCTCTCTCTTCTTTTCTCTTTTATATTTTCCCCTTTCTCTGTTCTTTCCTCTCTTCTCTTGTACCGCCGATACGCCGCTAATATTTGAACACAATTAATCCGGGCTTATGGCCGCCGCTCTACACGCGCTTGACCGGCTACGGTATCGAAGACACGGCGCGCCGCGCCGCAACGAAAATCCTTTTCGCGCAACCTAAATTTTACGTCCGGCTCTTGTTTGAATAGTTGAGCACATTGTAGCTTGTGGAGGAATATGACTGTATATCCTAGAACCATTTACGTTCGGTTTGCGCTAGTCCGATCGGAAAATAGGATTATTGTTACGACGCGGTTCCGCATGTAACAGTCGTACAATGTTAAAAATTCATTAAATTCGCAGGAATTATGATGGTCTGTAAGTAGCAGCTATTAATTATCATATCTGTCGATACATGTGGTATTGTTTGATAGAGTAGAATCAATATTATTAACAGTCAATGAATTAATTTGCCCAATAGCATAACAGTACGCTAATAATGAGGTTTATCAGTCGATTACTTCCGAAAGCTGTGTGCACATGAACATGTTTGGTAGCTCTGAATAATTGAATAACTCCGAAAATCAATTAATTAATGTCACTAGTAGCCGTCGCATTTCCATTTATCGATAACAGTAAACGTTTTCAGAAGGAAAGCAAGACTTTTTTTTATGGCGATATTGTAATATCACTGCGAAGTATAGTCTTACGCGCGATCTCATTTCGCAGTTGCTTGTTTGATCTACGTAATTATATTTATTTCTTCGAAAAATAATATAATAGCTCACGTTGATACAAGGCGCCTGATAGTCAAAATGAAATCGACGAAATATTTGAATGTAAATGCGGGGGTGCTCGTCGTTCCAAAAATACAATTCAGAAAATTATTTCAACAATGCAAGGATTATCACTGGCGTTATTTTACCAGCCGAAAATGTTTAGTGAATAATTCAGCAAATTAGTTAATTAAAGCTGCTAATTATCGCATTTTCTATTTAATTTAATGGTAAATGGCAGCAAAATCAAGAATCTTTCACCGCTTGTCACGACTTTCAGAAAATACATAATGAAGGAAAACGTTTACACGAATTTTCGCAGAGGTAATTCTCTCCACTCTCGGTTTCTATGCAATCGGCCATTTTTAATAAGTCGTAACACATCTACCGCCGGCGCGCCGTATTGTATACATACACCTGACGTTGGTTGACAACGCGCCACGCGACGAAATGAAATCGGCGAAAATATTTGAATGTGAATAGCGAGCACACGGTCTCGAAAATATAATCCAACTATTTCAACAACGCGAAGGTTACCAACACCGCGCGACCACAGTCGGCGTTTTATCCGTTATGTAAATCGATGCAAAATAATGCTGCCGTATTGCCGGCGCAGTCCGACGCGGATGTAGCGTGTACGCGTACGCGTATGGGCAGGAACGAACGACGTCGACCAGGTGGTCACAAGTTAAGACACATTTATCACTCCGCGCTCAGCCGGACGGTTATTTCACGTCCGCTGCAACACACGAGGGGAAAAAAAGGTCTCATCAGGCATCAACGTCGTTTGCATGACGTTAACATTTTTCGGGGGGCGCACGGTCGACTTACTTACGTGAAACACGAACGCGAGCTTGCTTCGACAAACCGGGAAAAGTCAATATCGGAATTTCGCTTGCTTTTATACGCAATAATTTTAAAAGCTATGACCGCGAATCGTTCGTCGACTCGTGCGGTTTTCCCACGGGTTCCGCATGAAGGCGGAATGAATGATCGAACGCAGAATGCATTCCCCTGCAGCGCGGATTGTTTTTGTGTTTAATCTCGCCCGTCGGTGCCGCTTAAAAGGGGGATTTTCGAACGAGCTGAATAGCACGTGCGGCAAATTGTTGCGCGCAATAATTGTTGCAGCTCATAATCAGATGCGTGATGAACTCAATATTTCTCAACGTTAACGTGCGCAAACTGAATACAAGGTGCGAAAAGTTCGTATAATTCCGCGCAGATTGGATCCAGCGCTTAAAATTTTCATATACGAATAACAAGCTTAAAATACTTTTACAATTTTCATAACGCGAGATATACGCACTGCGGTGAGCTCTCCTTTCCTTTTTTGTTTAAATCCGCTTAGAAACTCTCCGTGAATATATAAGATTGCGCTTTGATTCTTTATAAATTTATGCGAATTTTTTCGCGCCGACCATCGGCATCGTAGCGTCTATAATTAGTGAATCGCGGAGAGCTCGAAATCGCCCATTCAACTTTTGTTCAATATTAAAGAGGAACGACATTATGCGCTCGGACGTATCATGTTCACTGAGGCCTTCTTTTCAATCCCTTTTGTTGCTACGGGTCGAAACTTTCCGTCAAGTTGCTGAAAGAAAGAAGCTGCGCGAGAGTACAAAAGTTGCCACACGTGTTCCACATACGAACTAAATGTTAATAGCGGGACCGGCACCTCGACGGTATATAGGACTTCGATGACGTCTATAGTTGTAATTTTTTCCGTCGGACTTCGAAGGCCCACGCTCTTTTTCCTTCCTCCTGCTTTTACCCCCCGCGAGGGGCAGGGAAGCGTGTCGAACGAACGAGAGGAGCCCCGCGGGCTGCGGCAATCAGGAGGGTTTTTCCACGGTCTCGGTGATTCTCCCCGTTTACCGCCAAGATCTTCCTTTTACCCCGTTGGCATTATCCGCCTCCGCGCGTTCGTTCTTACCGCGAGTCCGCTTAGCCACGGAAATCGTAGAAGCCTGGAAGCGTACACCTCCTTGTCCCGTCGCGCTATCTGATGGTCCGTGTTAAATCGCCCATTACCCAATTGCCTTGGCGCGTGCACGAATACACAGGGCGCGGCGCGGGTGTATTGTGTGAGCGCATAAAGGTGCCCTGACTTGACGGCGCGGCGTTAGATCGGCCGTGTGTGGGTATACGCGCGCATGAATGTGAATATACAGGTGTGTGTATGTGTGTATACGAGACTCGATCGAGTCCCCCGCTTTTGCCGCTTACTGCCGCTAATGCCGCCCATAGCCCGAACGACCACCCTCACGTCTCTCACGTCTCTCACGTCCCGAACGTGCCTCCTGTTAAGCTGCGATCCGCGTGTACGTGTATACGCCGGCTTGACTACTGTCTTGCCTCACTCCTGTCTCACTCTCTTTCCCCCGAATCGCTTTTTATCCGACCATCTCGCCTACGTTCTCGTACGTTACAGCGCATCGGATTCCACCGATTCGGCCATATCGTTCTTCCCCTGCGCCACTTTGACGTCGTAAATTGAACTCTTTTTTGCCACTCTCCCGCCCCATGTACTATCTCTCACCCCCTTTACAGAGCGTGAGTGCACGAACGGACGCGCGCTGCTGCGATTCTTCCCGATGTGAGCTCTCTCTGGATTGCATGGGGAAGATATCTCGCGGCTTCGAATGCATTTCGCTGGCGAACAGTGGAAGGCGCGCGTGACGTAACTCGCTGCTGGCTGTAATTAATCCTTAAATGGAGAAACGAGATACATTTCCGGCGTAAAACAGATGAACAACAGATATCTTGCGGAAACATTATCGTTCTATTTTTTTTTTTTTTTTTAACGATGCATTTACTATAGCGAGTGCAATTAGCTGATAATCTTTATTTCTCTGATATTTATATTAAACGCAAGAGCGTATTACGCATGGCCGTAATATTGAACATTGTTATATTTATGCGGAAAATATCACTAAAATAAATTATGAATAGGTACAAAATTACCAGAGTAATTTGCACAAGGTATAATTAGTACACGTCAAATTAATTAAAATTAAAAAGAATTTTTAAAAATATTATATTACATTTTGCCTAATAATGTATAAAATTTGCGAGTATATCGGAGTATATACGTTTTTGTGTACTACATTTTTTATATATTTATATGTTTACAAAGTTACGTGGTCGCAATATGCATCTCTCCCTCCTCTCTTTCTTTTTCTCTCTTCTTCCCTCTTTTCTGTACCGCGTTCATGTACAATGGAATTATGACACGGAGCTATGATTATGGAAATTTCACAGAGCTGCTATATTAAGCTTACGCAACGCTCCATGATGTCATTGTTCCGATACGCACACCGAGGAAACATAAAAAGACCTAGCGAATCGATGTTCGTATACCCATGCTCTTCGATGTATTGTTGAAAGCATCTCTGTCTCTCTCTTTCTCTCTCAGTTCAAAGTTATAATATGAAACATTTTTCGGATATCGATATTGGACGGCTAGATTGGGACTGAAATGTCGGCCAGTTGGATGGAATGAAACGATTTCAGAAGTTCAAAACGCTTGACATATTGTATGTACGCTTGACAAACAACGCGAGGACGTGCAATGTGGTAAAACAAACAGGCGATTTAATGTCTGGACAGTGACGCGATATTCGCCGTACTTCCGCAAATAGGATAAATACATCGCGACATTGTCGTTAATAAAGCGCGACCGATAAAGCTCCATACGTTGCTCGCCATTTATTTTTCGGCATACCACGCGTACGGAATTTTTAATAGCCGGGCATCAATCCGCACGATTCGTTTTGTCCCAATGGCTCATATTGCCTAGCGCGGAAATTTCCGCCGGTCGATGTACCGAGGGGAATCGAGACAAATAAAGCGGTAACGGAAGTAGGTGCAGTGTATGATATTGCTCCGAGTAGAATGCCGTTATTAGTCTCGATGACAAATCGTTGTTTACTGGTTGGCTCAGCCCGAAGGAGGCACTCAACTCTCCGTCTCTTTCACGAAAAGCCAGGGCGTCACTTATCATTTTCAAGAGTTTGCACTCCGTCGAATCGCTCCGATAATGTTTTCACCAAAAAAGCATGTAGACTTCCCGGGGAAAATATTTTGGCGAGATTTTTCTGTGTCACTTGCGGCACACAAATACTGTAAGAACAATATTTAGTGTTGCGCATATTAATAACATCTTTATATCTTAATAATATCATCTGAATTATTATTAAGATAGATCTAATAGTTTATATAATATCGCTACGACAGCTAATCACACGAGTCATATTAAAAAAAGTGTTTTTCCCTTGATTCCAATTTCTGCTCACTATTTGATCAACCAAGACCTAAAGATATGTTAATTACCGTAGCATTGCAGTTAATCATCATGCGCGTTGTGATAGTTCTTATTGTACCTGGTCGAAAGCGTCGGAAGATGTGGAACGCAATGTTGAACATTCCGAGAAGTTTTCAGTTGATTAAAGCTAGTTAAGGACTCGTCCCAACGCAAAGCCCGTTCTAAAGGTTAGAACAGCTCGAGTGTATCTCGGTAAAGAGTAGCTGGCAACTCGTCACAAACACCAACGCTGCACTCCTGGCATTATTCAGGTTGAATTTAATATACGCTCATTATTCAAAATTAGCTCGACTTTCGTCGTACTATCTCAAGCAGCCGTAGGATAGCGCATAGCCCCGTTGTTCGAAACGAAACACGCATCGTTAAGGTGAAAAAGCTTACGGAGAGGGCTTATTCGAGCGAGAACTCGGGCGTGAGAATTAAATGAACGATAAGTCGCTCGTGGCGTTTATCATTAATATCTAAAGAGTGCCATCCAAAGTAAATTAGTTAATGAGATTCGTTTGTTCTCTGTGAACCTCAATTATCTCGTTGAAAATGCTATTTAATGATACATTTTCAGTAATATTTTGCCTCCATATATCTGTGCTATATATGTATGTGTATGCTATTGCAGCGATGATGTCGAAATAATGAGATCGATATTATCATCCTCCCAGTGCTGTAATTATAATCAAAATCTGGTCACGCGCGCGTAGATGCCGATTACCAGTCATTAATACCGCAGTCTGAATTCTTTTCACGTTACCGGTTAACTCAACTACGTTTCCTTTCGTGTTTTCGAGGCAATAGTAATTTGTCGCGTCGCCGCGGCACGTAGAGACCTTTTTCTTATCTCGGAGTGCAGGGAAACGGAGAAAAATTGAATTTAGCGAAAATCGGTGCAAAACAGCCGAACGACATCAGGGATACCCGCTTTCTCGATGTAACGCATTAGCATGCGCAGTGGGCATTTTAACCGGTGGTGCGAAAATACTCAGCGTATTCTCTCCGATTATTTGCCAGGGGCTGTGTACCCCCGCACGTACCGGAGCTGCTTGATATTGACTATGCGGCAAACGTGCCCCCGAGGTAGGGCCACGCCGGAGTTAATGTGATCAGCACACGAAGTAGCTTCCTCGAGGACGAACCTACCCGATCGTCGTTGGTCACGCTTCGATGCACATTACGTTAAATAGGGCGATACTCCCTCTGACTTAGGATCCAATTAAAGATCTATTTCGTGGAGGGAATTCTATAGTGTTCTTCGTAAAACGTTTTCCGTATAGCCTATACGTGCGATACGTGGTAACTCGATGCACTCGCCGCCTAATTCGCATACCATTTAAATTTAAATGCGTGAGATGCTTCGGTTTTCATAGAAATTTCTGTAGAATATGAATAACCGGAATTTTTGGGATGAGTATGTTACCGATATCTGTGGATTTCAGATAAAATTCAATTTACGCCATACTACGTTTAGCATTCAACACATTTAAAACGTATCACGTTGCGTCAGATTCGTGTATAACGATATCAATCATATCGCGATTACAGAGCCATTTTGGGGAGAAATTATAAATGTTGGAATTTTCGTTTCACGATTACATATATACATGTGTTTATATATTGCCATCACATATTTTATTTAA
This sequence comes from Temnothorax longispinosus, assembly GCF_030848805.1. Taxonomy (NCBI): domain Eukaryota; kingdom Metazoa; phylum Arthropoda; class Insecta; order Hymenoptera; family Formicidae; genus Temnothorax; species Temnothorax longispinosus. Next base: position 15,007,735 of record NC_092364.1, read on the forward strand.
CGCGTTTACAGAGCGACGATATTATCGGCAAGGTATCGCGTCAAAATTACTTCATGCTTCGCGGTCACGAAACAAGATTAACAAGAGCCTCGTCAGTCTTGCCGTACGTAACACTAAGACTAAGACTAAGACTTCTTGGCACACCACGTCGCGCTCGCTGAGAGATTAATCTGGTATCGTCAGTACATCTCACGCGCGTGTAGGGTGAAGGAGAAAGAAATCGCGGCGAGAAATTACTGGTGGCCCCGGGAACCTGAGGGGTTTTGACGTCGACCGATGGGGAAGACGGCGCGGGCGAGGAAGGCGGCAAGGGGCGGGGGAGGGGAATTTTATCGGCGATCAATCGACTATATAGGACCAGCCCTCGCGCGTGTGGCTTCACTATACATATATGCGCGTGTATATGGGTGTGTGTGAGTGCATGTCCGAGCCTAATCCAGTTGGGGTCAGGCGGATAGTTTGCTCGTGCACACAGGCGTGTACGTATGTCCGCCCTGACTGTGCGTAGGTAGGTGTGTGCAGTTGACAGGGCCAACAATGCGGAGCGGACTCCTGGCCGCAGCGTATATATCGCATAAAATGTTTTCGAGCTCTACCTCGTCATAGCAGCTTGACAACGGGGGCTTTCCATTGATACGCCCGTCCCCTGTCATCATCGGTTTTCCACGATCATTAATTCGGACGGATGTTAACGCCGTTTGTTTTGTAATTTGAAGCTTTTGTAACGAAATGAAATGCGTGCAGAAATTTGCGCCGACGCAAGCGCTACGATTCACGACGAACATTGAAAACGCGGGAGGTAGGGACGAAAACGATTTTGTCTATCGTCGAAACAAATAATGGGTAAAGTCAGAAAGCGGGCGATCGTCATTCGTTGCGACTCTTCTGGATTACGAACGTAAATTGTAATATAACGGAGGAGTATAGGCTACGCGCTTACACTTGATTTGTTTGACCAGAGAGAACACGGAGTTGTGTGCCGGGAAACGTATAGCTATATAAGAAGGGATTGGGTTATATACTTCGGACGGAAGAAGATCGTGCTTGGACACCGAGGCCGGGTTGAGTGGCTGCGAAATTTGATCCGCTTCTTCTCTACGTCCTAAAAACATAATCAAACTTCATAGGTAGGTAAGGGATACCGGGAGCGAGATACCGCCTCTATTTCTGCCTTGGAGCACCCTCTTTCTACACGAGTCTCTTTCATCTTATATCTAAGCAGCCTCACCCCCTTCGAAACATGACGAGAAGGCACCCCGTCCCGCCACCTTCTCTTCTCCCCGAGGCGTAAATTGGGACATAAAAGATGACGTCGGAGCTCGACAACGTTATCTTGTGATAGAGAAACTTTTTATCTTCCTCCTTGTTTTCTTCATCTCCTTCTCCTCTCGTTCGCTCCTTATATCTCTTCATCAGACGTAGCCTCGTAACATTCGTTCCAACAAAGGAAATTGTTTCTTACCACTCGACGTCGCGCGGCGCTCCGTCGGGTAATGATGATGTTCTGCATTTATTAAGATTGGTATCGTTCTGTCTTTTGTCATTAATCACTCGGCCGGTGTTCGGACCATTATTTACAAGTCCGTATAGTTCATGCTTGATATTTTAAATTTACTTATCTCTCGCTAATCCGCGACGGAATGCTATTTGCATATTTCGTGAACAACATTCGACATTCGCATGCATCTGCATACTAAAACAAAACAAAAAAAAAAGGAAACGTTGGAAATCTCACTTACAAAATTAATAGCGTCAAAGTGACTGCTTACTCGTCGCAATCAGGCAAAAGTGCTGAGTTCATTTGCCCCCTTCTGCAGGCTGTAAATTGGCTCGTAAAAGAACGGGGCCAGAACGCGACAATATTATCCAACAGTGGCGAATTATCCCGTCCCCTTACTTCGCCTTACTTCGCCGTATTATTGCCGTGACTATATATATCCCAGCTATGACAAAGGAACGATTCTTTTTATTCGGCACCTTCCCGCGCGCGTTCGAACCTTCGAACATGACCTATATCCGCGGGATGCTCCGAATAGGTCTAGTCGAGTGCTTTCAGCCGCTGTTAACGTGAGCCAGGTGTATCGGCCGCGTCTTCTCGGTACAAATGGATGTAAATTGCGGGAATGAAAAGGCGTTCCTACGGTGAAAGCACCGCGCTACCGAAGGGTCTCTTCCTCCTGGCTGAACGGGAACTCCATCCGATCTCCCTCTACGCTCGCGCGCCGATGTAATTCACGTGGGATACAAAACGCGCATCATCCTTGCGTGAAAGATCGACGGATGATGCGGAAAGATCTTATAATAAACAGTTTTTGGCTCGCGGACTGTAAAACTCGACGCTTCCTATTCAATAGCGAATCGACATTTATCCGCATCATTTTTTTGAATCATGTACATAAACTGTATCCATATTAGCAAATTACGTATTATTTATATTTTTATACAGATGTGCGGTAGGAGGCGAAAATCGTATTGATCGAATCGCTGACTTTTAGTGCACCGTCACGAAGACGTCGATTGATCGACGTTTATTCGTCGAAATTCGCGTGCATTATTCGGATTTACGTATTTCGAAAGCCAGGCATACAGCTCTAATGTTAAAATCTTGCTGGTTCTCCTTTCTATGATAATCCGCGTCTACCTACAGAAAGAGAAGACTTTCGACGAGTCAACGAGAAACGATCTAGACATCGATGACCGGGAAAGGATCAAGTTTATTGCTCCTGAAATCCGCGATTTATTCAGGTTACCCGGGATACATTCGGTCGCTCAAAAGAACGGGGATCTTCGGTACACAAAAGAATCGCCTCCTTATTTCGCAGAGCATTGCGTCCCGCGCTTACTCGACCGCGAGGTATTGTTCGATCTCCCTAGAAGGGTTTCCTTTTGCGAGAGATATCGTTTCGTGGATTTACTTAGACTTAGATTCGTAACTCCTGTACGTGTGCATGCGCGCATCTACATACGGCGGGATTAAATCCCAAAGCGCGACACGCGATATCGTGACAGACAAACGCACAGCTACTCGATACGTACAGAGGAAATTCACCCTTCCTCTCTCTTAACCCTTAAGCCAAGCAGGATTGCTGCTCTGAAGTTACCAATAAACCTGAAATGCAAGCCTAGATTCGTCACTTCTATCTGTAAATTAACGTAAAGCGATCGGGCCGTAAATTAACTTATCAGTGCAGATTTCTTAATCCAAAGTGAACGTATACACACGCTTATATAGTTAAAAGATTAAAAATTCCTTGCGATATTTTAATTCCGCGACTCGAGCCGCAAACGTTTGCGCAAGGTCGGGGGGCTGTCGACAGTTATGAATATACGGCCGAGGAGCGCCGGTGTTATTTTATTTCCACGGGAATATCTCGGCCGGAAATCCCATCGTGACGTGCCACGCTACGCTGGGTCGAATCAGCGTGTCGGGAGCCAGAGCCCCTTCCCCCCCTCCTCCTCCCTCGACCGAAGTAACACGGCGTTCTTTTGCCTTCCTTCTTCTCCCCGGCGGTTTTCTCGGTAAGTTCTGACACGAGCATCGGACGAAGGAGCCGTGGACGTTTTGCGCGCGTTGAAACCAAAAAAGAATATCAGTTTGCTAAATTTCAGAGAGAATGATCCTTGCATCGCTCGCGACGTGAAGCCAAAAAGAATTTCAGCTCGCATTTCAGAGCGTATTATTCTTACATCGTATACAATCATCGCAAAAAGTCTCCCGAGCTCTTTATAAACAGGGTAAAGAGGAGCTATTTGAGTGAGTTTAATCTAAAAATCTTGGCCCTTAGGGACCCTAAGAGCCTTGCGAGAAAAGGAGGAGGGCTGAAACAGATAAAAACATTGAATCGATTTTAATAATAAAAATTAACAAATTAATGCAAAATATAATTGGAGCCCCATAACTTAAAAAACGACCCCTACCCTATATAGTTGAAATTTTTATCATATATGAGTAAATTGCTATTTAAACAGGACCAAAAAAGCTCACTCCATATTTTAGAAGGATTTGAAAATCTATTAGATTGTCTTAAAGTATTTTTTCAAGTTTTTTTTCACAGTATTTGGAATTTAGATACAATTAAAACTTATAAAGCATAATATTTATTACATTAAATAACATAATTAATAAAATCAATATTGTATACATCATATATTACATAGAATATTTTTAATATATTATCCTTTATTAATATCACGTATCATTTAAATGAGATAAAATTCTATTTTATACAATAGATATTAACGAGAACTTAATTTTCCTAATTTACTGCACCAATTAAAATAGAAAAGAAAGTTGTGTTTCGCTCCGTGCTTTTGGCTGTCGGAGGAATCGAATACATGTCGCGGACCATTTTGACATCCTTTGTACATGCACACTCGATACGTTTCTTTGGTACACGTGATATATTATTTTCGCGATGATATCTCAACTGGAAACCCCATCGTGACGTAACTGAACGGGAGCGCGAGTCGGGAGCGAGGCCAAACGAAAGAAGACGACGCTTCTTTCTTTTCCCTTCTTTCCTCTTTTGGTGGCTTTGCGATGACTTTCTGACGCGAAATGCTGGCATGACATAACAATATTCTTGTATGGCCGTTTAAGTTCGTATACATTCGTAATCCACGGATATACCGTGGCCAGGCAGGCAAACACAGATCGTTGATTTTCATAAGGACCAACGTCATCACTGGTTCTCCCCGGATTTTCTATTTTACGTTGCGTCGCAATTTCCAGTTTACCGCTAAAACCATTTTTATTTCGCTCACTCGGAAGATATCGTCAAAAAGAAGCTCTATTACCACATATATATATCTATGCAACTTTCAACATTGCCATCAACTTGAATTCTCATAGAAAAAAATTGTGTCAAAAATATATTTTTAAATCTCTATTTCTTTATAGTTCCTATATTTCTGATAATAGTATTTATTTTAATATTTGTTAACTATATTTTTAGAAGATACGTTGTATATCATTTGTAAGTTTGTGTCTCATGGATTAAATATTTAAATCATTTTGCACATATATAATAGAAACATATAAATCTTCGAAGGAACTTTTTGAATCATTGCGCAGAACAGTAATTTCCAACTCGAATCTGCAACTACACGAGATTGAAGTTTGATTCGTAATTAAGGACTCTATTTTTGGTGGGTGTTGATCTTGAGCTCGCTAACTTACACCACCGCCATAGAGACGTAGGTACGTAGCCCTGCGTATTCGACGACGGCAACACGCCAACTCCTTAAACAAACATAAGCTTTAAAGCGTAAGCTCGCTTAAACTTGGCGGGATGGAGTTTTGGCCCAGTTAGAACCGCGTCCGGACTTGCAAATTACGACTCCGAGACGCAATGTACGTTCGAAATGGACCAACGGTTCTCTCACTTCGCGGTCGGTGCCTCGTCAGATTACGGTACCAGCAGGGTACGTCGGGTACTCAGGCGGAGGGACTTCGCTTCTACTGTTCATGGCGTACGAATACGACACTGTACACTTGTAATCTCGGTAGTGCAGTCGACCACTTGATAGTCCCTATATAGACGTTGTTAAACGTCTTCCTTGTCGAACTTGAATAGAACATTATGATTATATTCAGCAGTACATTCAACAATCATCAGTTCAGAGAGAGAAATAATAATTATAATAATTTATCAGTTTTGATATATGGCGCATATATTTATTTTATACAATAAACTTGGTACATTGAATGACATTTAGATTTGGTACATCTTTTGCGATTATTTTTAATTCTACAATATTAACAGCGTATCATAATTTTAAAGGTATATAATTAAATGTTTAAAATCATATAAGATAAGCTAATACATATTATTACTTAAACTTGTTATATAAGCATTACATTATCATTATTAGCGCGAAAGTATAACGCGCAACGTAAAATATTACCGGATGAAAATTCAATCTTCCTCCGTCCGCTAGCATGGACGCGGATCATACTTACTTTTAAAGGCATATTATGGTTGTTTTTAGGATAAAGTTGACCTGGTAAATTGTAATGTCTCTATAGTAGCGCCGTAATAACGTCTTTTTTATAGGAAGTGCGTCGTTCTATCATATACAATGTTCGCGCCGATGTACTTATAGTCTTTTAAGTCACTATATGCGAGTTACGAGGCGATATAAGAACGATTACTGGATGCACACGTACCAAGACCGTTTTCGATAGTGATCTTAGACGAAAAAATCGAGTGCGGAAAAAGGAATGGCCAATATAGAATTCGTTGATCCTCCTGCACAAAGCGCGACGCAATAAGGTGGCTTAAGGTGCTTTGATTTATGAGCATTTAATGGTAGCGTCTGCATGCGGGAAAGTGACGATACGCGGGGGCTGCAAAACAGCAATTCTCCCCCGTGGCGGATGTTAATGGCAGTTTTTGTCGCAAGCCTCGAATTGCTTTCCCCTCTGATATATTTCGCTCGCGCGCGACATTATCTGTATTTCTATTGAATTGTCTGGAATCGTTTTACTTCCCTTAATCTCATATCGTCGATTAATTTTCTTTCGTTCCCCCTGAGAAACGCGCGCGACGATTAATTGAAGTTAAAACAATTGCGAAAATTATCGCGCACTCGCCGACGCGCGGCGTCGGGAGAAATAATGAATTAAGAATTTCACTGAACGAGTAATTCTTCGGAGCTGAGGATCTGTTGATAGCGAAGACAGATTTATTCTCGCGGGTTAAGTTGAACCCCTCGCACGGTGAATCGCGCGATGATTTAGGAGCAGCCGAGGAAGAATCGACGATATTAGCTTCCTCCCGCGCGAAACGCGTATGAGGGGATAAGCTGCTTGATATACGAGCCTTTAATGGTAGTGATTGTAAAGCAGGGGCGGCACAGATACGGCAGCGCGCTACGGTGTAAACGGCGAAATTTCAAACGGCGTTCCGTCCTTGGATAGTCGTCGATGGCAGCTTTATGGCGGATCAGATAAAAGTCGCGACCCTTCGTTCGTGAGGAGGGGAGGGGTCGTCTCCACGACGCTGAATACATTTGACGACCTGCCTGTGATGATCGTTTTTACCTTTTCTTCAACGACCGATTCCGCTGAATCGCTCCTCACAATGTCGTTGAAAAGTACCTATTACCCTAAGCCGATTTCCGGTAGCCGATTATTCGTCGAACCGGCGCTCGTTATACACGTATCTATTGATCCTTCCGGCACAGTTTTTTTCCCTTTGAAATGTCATACAAAGATCTATGACGCTGTTAAAAGACATGACAATTTTTACAAGACATTTCATAGAGATAATAGAGATGACGATCACATTAACCGGACGGACGCGGACGTTACGATCGGGTTGGCGGACATTGTAGTTCGGCGATACAAACAATGGTAACATTAAAGGAAGATGTAAGTAGGAAGTATACTTTTATTTTACCGGCGCAATGTGTCAAATGTCAGACTTCTTACTTCTCGAGGGAAAGCCCGAGCGAAAACCAGGTCGCCGGCCAATTCCTTTTCTATTTGTTATCGGCGTTACAATGTACCAATTTCTTCCGAATCGACGTAGCCGGTGCTACTTACAATTAGTTGTGTTCGCTTCGTTCAATAAAAATCAGGTCAGCGCGACGAGCCGTTCCAACGAACTTTAAACCTTCGAATTACGGCTATAACTGGCATCACGTCGAATACTGGGCCGCACCATCAAGAAAGAGAGAGAAAAGAAGAGGAAGAGAGAGATCCGATTGAAAAACCTCCGAAAGAGAATTTCCTCTCGCGTGGAATTTTAGCGGAGTTTGAATATACTCTTCCTTGACTGACTGACGTGATTTCGTCAAAGGTGTTTGATTTCCTTTTCTTTGTATCGGAGGAGTGTCGCGCAACACCGGTCTTAATTTCCTTCGCGTTTCGTTCGGTGAAAATCAGATCGTTGCAACGAATCAATCCGCCGATGTTTTAAACGTACGGCTCACGATCGATCTCGCTCGCAGCGGAATCGACTCTCGCTCGTGGCCGAAGAGCGTCGGATCGAAGTTACGTTACGAGGAAGTCTTTAGCGGCAAGATCGCCGCCTGGAGGCGCATGCGAGAGACTGAAAACTCTCCGGAGAGCCATTAGGTACCCACGTAACTATGTATATCCATCACCTTTGGTGTGAAACGACAGCCACGACGACGGTACATCAGCCGTTCCCTGGAAGACTACTTCTTAGTCGATGAAATCATCGATTTCCATACGTGTGACAGAGAATATGTAAAAATGGGAAGGTAAAAGACGTAAAAATATTAAAAGAAAAATATGGACGAATTAAATAACACCGGAAAGCTCTTTTCGTCCTCGACAATTTCGATATGTCAGACGGTCAGAATTTCAATTTTCATCACTGGTTTCTAATTTATTGTCAGATATCAGTAGGATAAGAAAGTAATGTCAATTATTCTTCCTGTTCGTACAAATCAAGTTTTAAATCCCCGAAGTTTCTTGTTAAAAAGCGCCTTGTTCAAATATTATTCTATCCTTCTTAAATATATATATATATATATATATAGAAAGATAAAAAATATATATATATATATATATATATATATATATATATATCTTTTATCTTGCTAAATCTTTTTCTACTTTGTGTCGCGTCGATGAAACACGAGTCAGAAAGTTCTTCACTATTGTACGCGTGCTGGACCTTCTCCCGTTACGATTGTGTCGCACATAAATCCTCGTCATTGGGACTTGGCGCGACGCGAAAAAAACGAGGGTTACGCAGGAAGGATACGACACCTCGTTGCGACACGGTGTATAACGGGCCAAAAAGACCTCGGCGGCGCGGCGTTTCGATCATAAAATCGAATCGTAAAATTTCTAAGTAAAAGAAAGACGTAACGGCGCGGAAGGGTGAACGTAGGGGTAGCAAGCGGGGTAATAAAACATTGTTCCGACCTACCACGACCCGGCGTTCGGGATGTATAACGCGATAAAACGTCGGCTCGGCTTTCTTAACGGGCCGCGACGCGCAAGAAAAATCTGGAATTCCTGAACGGGGAGAGGGGGAGGGTTGATAGCAAGAAGGTAGGGTGGCGAATGCGCTTATATCCATCGTTGACACTGGATGCGGTTGATCGTCCTTAGAGGAGGGGCTTAAAGTTCGGCCATAAATTTCCACCGAGGAAGACTCGAGTGTTCCGTGTGAGCCGGTAATAGAGGAGTGATGTCGGTGACAATAACGGCTTTTATCGAACAAACTGTCGTCATCGAAACTCACTGACTATCGGGTACATATTTATATTTATATTTATATAATGTTGTTTCTCTTCCCCCCCCCCCTCTCTCTTTCTCTATCTTATATATATACGCACACACACACACACATATATATATATAACATAAAACATTGTGTATATATATATTATATATATATCTGTGTGCAATTCTTCTCGATATACAACGGTACATTTATTTCAGTCTTTAAGAATCACGTTTATTACTTGTACCGGTGGCCGTCGTATGGGTCGGGTCCGCCGAGCAAATAAAGTAAATAAAAGAAAGCCCTGGGTACTTTTCCACTTTAACGATACGAGTCGCCGCTGCAATTGAATTTTTAAAATATCTGCAGTTTATGGCGCCACGAAATTGCGATTGCGGCGTGGTTCGCGGTTCATTATGACACCCCGACCGGTCATTTGTTAATATTTTAATTAATTACAAAGCGCGCGGCATTCACGAGAATTGATATGTTATAATGTAATTAAATATTAACGGCCGCATACGTAAAATGACGCGTTAAATCGCTCACCTTCCGCAACAATAATAACGATAATTGAATAACAATATAATGCAAGTGCGAATATCGAATGTTTATTCTTTCGGGGACACTCGACAGTTGACGCGAAATTGCGCGGTCTGCCCGCGCGAGAAGGAAATAACGGTTTTACTTAATGCTTTTCGTGCGGACGGCGTGAAAAATATTACGTACGTGAAATATGAAGTGTGTCAGCTCGTAGAATCCGCGAGCTCGCTTCTGGCACTCGATATTGCCCGGGAGTCGAAGGTATCCGCTCTAGGTTTGAAGTTTCTCGGACCAGCGCAACGATTTACGAGGTCCCGCGGGTACCGACTATCTTCCCAGGAAGTAATGCCTTCTTCTCGCCGCGAATACCAGATCCTCCACCGGTATGCCCTCTCTCCACGCTCTTTCTCCGGTCCGCGTATCTCGCACGTATTCAAGCCCCGTGTCCCAGGTCGCACCGCAGGTAGTACAAGCCAATCTTTCGGAGCTGAAAAATTTCCGTAAATTTCCTCGCGCGCGGATTTCAGCCGAGGGATGCGCCGTGCGAAAATCGCGGATTATCAACGCCGCTTGTGTGACCGTGCTCGGGGAAAATATTGATTTCCATTTCCACTTGGCACCATTTAATACGGACGAACAAAGGCCGCCGACGGCGTCCGGCATTCGCCATTACCTCGCACGACTGATTTAATTTAATTAACTGCTTTCGCGCGCGCGCCCCGAAGGGTTTACAGTCTCGCGCTGACGTGTAGGATATGTTTCTCGATTCTGTGAACCTAGATACAGCAAGTATTCTATGATCCTATTGAATGCTATTTGTAATTGATCAGCGAGATATTATATGTGACAAATATTTCTTGTATAGAATAACAAGTAACTATTAATTTATACTGTTAAGTTGTTATATAATAAAACAAAAACTATTTGTAAATTTTCATGAAACTATAAAAATTGTTTATGAATTTTTAAATAGACTATTTTGAATTGCAACAAATATCGAGTTTGAAATAAAATATGTTATTTTTTTAAACTATTATCCTAAAATTTTTATTTTGTGGGTACGAATTATATAAATATTTATACGAACTTACGTAAAATAAAGACTTTGCATGTACAAAGGGGAATCTATTTTAAATTTATAAATTAAATTATATAAAATAAATTATGTATGAGATTATATATATAAGCATGCATATAAGTATTACATAGATCTGAAATTTATAATATTATTTTACGTTTACACATCTTGAATCAGATTAATAACTGACTAAAAATTGTATCTTTCAATAAACTAGAGCCGATATAGTTGCACGAGATTTCGGTTACAAAACCACGGACGCTTCCTCCTTCGAGAAGTTCCTCTCGGAAGTCCTTAATGTAAGCTTTCGTATGCTCTCTTTCCAAGAAATACTTTCGTATCCTTGTCTGCGCAACTATACACAAATAGTGAACGTATCGTATTGCATCTCTCTGCGATGTACGTCTAGCAGTTTGGGAGAACTCGCGCGCGGAACTTGTGTTCTCTCAGCGTCATCGCATTTTCGCTAACAGTTTTCGCTTCGACGATATTACCTGCGAGCTCCGAGCTCATCGAGGTAAAAACGCGGAAGGTGCTCTCGATGGACGCCGAGTGGGTGGAAGGTAGGGCGAACGGATGGCAACGCAGTGATGGAGGTTCCGGTGTACGATCCGTCAGATAGAAAGAGGGAAAAGTCACGAGAGGCAGGGCGATGAGCGAGCGAAAGAGATGGAGCGTGGGGAGCGAGAGAGGAGAGCAAAGAGAGAACTGAAGGAGAAAGCATAGAGAAGGCAAGATGACTAAACTCAATTACAAAAGTTACGAGCTCGCAGCTCTTCAGCCTTCTCCTTCGGGCGTCCTATCCCCCTTCCGCCACTCTATTTCGACTCACCCTACTCGCCATACTTGGTTTCTCTCCCTTTTTCGCTTCACTTTTATTACGATGAGCCCTCTAGTCCTCTTTTCCGCGCGCATCCTCTGCCCTCTCGTCGCGCGCGCGGCGGCGGCGGCTGCCCAACTCGCGCTCCTCTTTCTTCGCCAGACTTTCTCGTTTCGCCGGCGTGACACCGCTTTAATATGCAAGGAGCGAACAGTAGACAATATAAAAGAGAAATGGCGAGCTTCGAGGTGGGGTCAGAGAATGCGCGAGCACGATGGCCGGATCGGTCTTGAGGGACGAGCGAGCGCGGAGTGAAGGTGACAGGGATGAGAGAGATAGACGTTTGGCGACGGGGGAGGACAGGATGGTTGGCACGGTTCAGAAAGGCGGAAAAGAAGCGAAGCCTGTCACGTACGAAATGGAGATGACAGTTTCGTGTGTGTGTCGCGCAATTCCTTTTATTTCTGACGAATCTAATTCTATCGCGCGAGAGCACCAGGTGATCGAGCCTCTGCATCTTCGCTGCGGCAGAACGTGATCGGTTACACGGTAAATTATTAAACGCGCGGAGAGAGGGAGCGAGAGAGGCACATTGAACTCGTGAAATCGTGCGAAACGTCGAGTGTCATCCTCGAGTAATATCGTTGCGCCAACATTGTACTTAATCTTTTATCAATATATCTAAATTACATTCAAATATTCATACACGGAGACCTTCATAGAGAATTTATGATGAAAACAATGATCGTGTTATATAAAATGTGAAGAAAGAGAAATTGCGAGAATACCTTATATAGATATTGAAATATATTTCGTCAATAAGAAACATATTTTAAAATAATAGAATTATGCAAGCACGTGCAACGTAAACGCAGGATGTGGAAATAAAACGAAGGGAAGCCCTGTTCGTAACGTCCCTTTCTTTACCATGACGTGTAAAGGGAAGTCGCGGTGATGACGAGGGGATGCAGCGGGGGCTGCGGAGGGACAATACAAAGGAACGGGAGGATACAAGACAGGAACGGTCGGGAGTTTGTCATGTCCGGTGTGGAGATGACAGTTCCGTTCGTCTTAAAGTTTGTTGGCTTTTCAAGGCGGGGAATCGTTACGTGACGAAACTGCGTTATTCGTTCGCGCCAGGACCCCCTCCCCCCTTCCCCCAAGGTACGTTGAGGAAATGAGTTTTCTGCAGAGGGGATGGACAGGAAGAAGTAGGGCGTTAAGGAAGATTCGCGAAATCGGCAGGGAAACCTGCGTGTGTCGGTAATATCATTATCATGAGGGACAATAACAGGAGATTACCGTCAATCCCTTAGAAGCGTTTATCGTCCCCCGGCTTCCCCCGTCGTTCAAATTTCGTACCGAAAATCCTAACATCGATAAACGATTGTCGTTTTGTATCGTATTAGGAAGGGAGGAAGCTAAGAATTATTTTTTTTTTTTTATTAATTTAGCGTTATTATTAAATTGAAACAAAATACATTTAATAATAAAGAATTCATGATGTGAGGATCCAATTACTATTTAATAAAATCATTTTTATCATGGATATAAAATATATAAATTTTAATTTTATGAATATTAAAGTTCTTCTACATAGCATATATATATAAGTGACCCTCGAATAGCACGGTACCTGCATTGGACGGGGTAAAAAATTCTGTCAACTTTATATTTAAAACAAAATTTTAATAATTCTTTATGCGTGTGGAACCAAATGCCCAATTTTATATGGATCAAAAGTCTTGAATTGCACGGTTTTTCAATAACACGGAACGTAATCTCCAAAATTTTATGAATTCTAAGTCTCGAATATAACACGGTTTTCAGTAACACTGAACCAATTAATCGCGTTATTGAAGGATTACCTGTAAAATATATGTAAAATTATTAAAACCGAATTATTATATCGCAGAAACATAATACGGAGGCAGAGTTCGCATAACATAACTATTATTATCGCAAAAATGTTGTGCATATATCGATCTTGTATATGTAGCAGAAAAATATATCACAAGTATACGATTTAATATCTTTGACATTACATAGTATATACTATAAGCAATCGTTGCGAAGAATTATCAACAATATTATCGGACAGATCGTATTATCTCGAGATAGTATCAATATCTTTGACATTACACAGTATATATAAGCATATACTATAAGCAATCGTTGCGAAGAATTATCAACAATATTATCGGACAGATCGTATTATCTCGAGATAGTATCAGTTTCTCGTCATACAATTTATGTTGAGTGTTATCATCCATGAGAATATAAAGATAATAAACTTAGTAGAGTAGAGTAGAGTAAGAACGCGGGGACACGAGACGCCTATAATCTGCTCGATATCCCCCGCGACACATCGTCATCCGCTATAAATATTATCACCCTCGGTGTGTATCGGCGGAGGCAGAGTGTCGATTACGTTAGCTACTTACTCTTCCCCGGGGACGATCAGGAGACGACACGCTCTGTTCCGGTTTTACGTTTAATCTTCATCCATCCAGAATTATATGGAATCTGATGGGGTTTTTCACGGCGCCCGCTATAAGCGGGGCGCAATTTGCTTCGCAAATTCGCGAGTATCATCGAGCGTGATTATTACTATCGCCGCAACGTAATTATTACGGACATTAATTGATCGCCGACGTATATCCGACGTGACTTGCACCCCCGTATCTCCTGGAGCTACGATGAATCACGAGTCTTGTCTTCAAGTTGTTGCCAGAACAGACGAGGGTAATATATAATTCGAGCCCTTTGAGATTATTCGCGGTCGCTTTAGAAGCAGATCCGTCTCTACCTTTGCGTGAAATAATGTTAGGTTTAGGCACAATGTGTCGTATACGCACGTTGATTAGCTTCAGCCCAGGTAGGAGGTCTAAAGCAGCGCGCGGTGGCGCAATTGTGCTGTGGTTAATGGTTACATGGGATAAAGGAGAGCATCGAGTAGCCCTGCAGTTTCACGAGAGGTTAATCACTATACAGTCTTATATCTATACACTCAACAAGGTATAACGAATGATTGCAAACAGCGAAGATAACCGTAGCTATCGTTGCGTATAAAATGTATAACTTCTTCTCTGGCAGAATATCGGAATTCTCTAGTTAATTATCGAGGTGTGGTAATTAATTACGTTTGTAATTGAACCAAATGCTATGAGTGTGAAATGATAATGCAAGTGTTAGTAACAAACATCGTTGCAAGTAATATATACATATTTCTTATTAATTATTGATTTATTTTATATTTTACAATTAAATGTAATAATGTGATTATAATATTAATATTATTATTTAATGACGCGGTTTGCGTTAAACAACAAGATTAATGAAAAGTGGACTGAACTTTGCAGTGCACTGTAAACATACAAATAAACGAAGTTATTGCACGCAACTGCATTTCGCCTCCGGGATACTGTAACGGATAATTCGATCTGCTTGAAATTCTCCACTCTGGTCTCGGTTCACGTGTGTGCCTCTACTCGAGGCCCCGTGTTGGACAATGTACGAAGTACCGGACACGCACATTGCTTGGGCGCCGTCAGCTGCGGTGCTCTGCGATACGGAGGCGGGCGCAATTGCGACGCGCTTAATTGCTACGTGGAGGAGAGGAAACGACGTTGCAACTTCAGAAAGCAAGCCGACACTCTTGGGAATTACGAACGGGACGAAGTTGAAAGCACGCGTATTATATTGTATCATTTGGACAGTAAACTTACGCGGAGCGTAATCGATCGCTTATCGAACGTGTTTCGCTGTCAGGGGAATGGAAGAATCTATTTATCAGTGGATTACGGCGAAGCGAACGATTCTAGAATATGCGTTCCATCAATCGCGATATATTTTTCACTCGCAATTCCTCATTTTTAATTAATCTGTATTGTACGAAAACCTCGCACAAGAGGTAAATCTGACAAAAGTAGAGCTTGCGATCTGATATATAATTAAAATGTCGCTCAAAATCCTTCGAGAATAACACGTTTAATAATGTTCGGCGGAGGGAACAATCTCCGTACTTAATAAAAAAAAATTTAAGCGACCGTTTCGCTTACGTTGTACGCGCGTGACGATACTTTTGCCGCTTATGTCACGCGCGACAACTTTAATCATGCGTGTTAGCACGCGTGTGTCGACCCGACGTCAACCCCAACACCCTGAAATCTGGTCAAAGTGAATTTGCATTAATAGCTCACACCATCCATTAGTCCGCTAAATGGATTTTTGTTTTATTTCCGTTGCCACGAGCGCGCGGACGCGTGCGCGCTTCGGACGGTCGCTTAACAAAGTCATAAAGCGAACGACGCTAGTGTCGTGCCCGTGAAATAATTGATCGAGCGTAGAACCTCGCGATTACGTCGACTAATTGCCGAAACTAACACGTACGTACAGCCGTATGACGTGCCGTATATTCGATGAGTGCGCGAATAATGCGCTTTAATCCCTGGAGAAAAGCGAGATTTCCCCGACATGCCCGCTCATTTTGTTATTATTATTATTATATTTTCCGTTATTATTTCGCATTATTCTGGCGTTGAACTTCGTTGTATCCTAACACGAAGTAATTTGGATGCGAAGACAAATAACGGTGCCGTAATGCCGTAAAATTAAATCGCGATATGTGATGTGTCGGACACAATCCCCGTCATAATGCCAGATAATATTCGGTCGGTTCAATCGTCGTTAATTAGCGATTCAATCGATAATGCGGCTTTTTCTTTTTTTCCTCTCTCTCCTCTCGGTATATAGATACCGAGGATACCGTACTACGTAGCGGCGAGAAAGAGCCTGTGAAAAGTCGTGACACTCGAGTCCAGAACTTCGTCCAATGCTATGGCCAATGGCCTTCATCCAGACCGCTGAATAGCACCGGCGTTCTCACACCTCTCTGCGGTATTCGCTCACCTTTTCAGGGCTCGTACCGTGTCGGGTGTCTTCATCGGAGCCCATTGTCGCGAAACCACCAAGTAACGATCTCCGCAAGCGCCGTTAAATAATCTTCCGAGAATCGGTTTCGCACCCGCAATTCTGTAAAAGCATTCACGTTGATATCGTATTCTCGATATCTAAAATGTGTAATATTAACGTGTAATAATTTGAAAACGCAATGAGCGGATGGAAGGGTGTGTAGTTTTGTAATTTTACACCGTGCATTACATTTCTGACACGTACGTCACTGCAATTTTATTTTTGAAGAGAGTACGTCAAGCGTCACGTCGGGTGACATAGCGAACGAGAGCCGACTCCCCACGGACCGATCGGAAGGATCTAATTTACTTGATCGAATTATCGGTAGCGCCAGTTTCGCGCGTCGTGCGTCGCATTTAAGATTCGCCGCTTTATCTAAGAGCGAGCGCTCGAGTCGAACATACCTGCTATACTCAAAGGGCGCTGGGCTTCGATCGCGAACACCCCGACGTTTTGCTTCGCCCTACGGACCATGGATCCAATGTGCACTCAAGTCGAACAGCTAATTCCGAACGTGCGACGACTCGGAATGCGGCGGCGATGGCGATTCTTCACCGGCGAAGCGAAAGCGGAGCTTCGAGCGGGGGGATGCCGGTAAAGAAATAAAGAACAGCGAACACTAGGAGACAGGAGCGCACGCGGAGTGAAAAGAAAAGGGGCAAAAATGATGCTGGGCCTACCGAACGAACGAGGCCTAGGGTGAAGGCGAGGCCCGTTAGTCAAGCGCTGATATATCTACGATCCGATTTATCGATAGGTATTTTCTCCCATTCGTCTGGTTATTATTCAATCCTCGCTATCGCCATAAAGATCCGGCTCGTACCTCGCGAAATCATTAAAAGTGTTCTCTTTCTCTTCCTCAGGTCTCTCGTCGATCGGGGATAATAAAGCATTAGCCGCGTTTTTAAGGAATGGAATGGCGGCTCGTACGCGCGCGCGCGCTGCTATGCGCGAAAATAATTCATTTTCCGCATAAACGCCATCGACGCTCTAATTTCCGCACTCGATAATATTTCTTTTTTTCTCGATTTGCAGCGTTCGTCACTGAATTGCGCGCTGTTGTTGTGTCGGGAGGTATTATCGAACGTGTTTCGGTTTGTTGTATATTTCCGTGCGCACGTTATTTGGTCGGATAACGACAGCTTTATGTTCTCATATTGGAAGGACATCATTCAGGCATGTAATTTTAGTTTCGGCACTGGCCAGTATCAACTTATGTTCTAATTAGTTCTAATTACTTGAACATGAATGTTTTCAAACACAACTGGTTGGTTGTAATTTAAGTTACTGAATATTTTTGTATGCAGATTTTTTTGCATTGAATATATTCGTACGCCGTTAAAATTCTTCATTTTTAACGAACAAAGTAAAATAGTTTTATTAAATGTTTTTTTAACTTTATTACGTGCAAATCTGAAATATATAATTGCAATTATATTGTTCATTATTATTTTTGAAAATTAATAATATCAATTAATGTTATATCAATTATACAAATTTCTAAATACGACGATATGCTGCAATTAATATAAGTGTTTTTCGTATTGTATCTGTTATAAAAAATAAAGATTGCAAAAATTATTTAACGAAATATGATATGACATATATATGTTCAATGTTTGACTTTCATCTTGTTTTATATTGAGAACAGAATAACTATCAATGACCTCGATTTTCGCGTAGGACGTTATGTCGACAAAATGAGGCGGAACGATGGAGACGAGAAGCGTGCGTGTATTATACGCCGAGAATTGAATCACTGAACACGTTAAGTAGGGTCGATCGAACTTCTATGGGAAAAGTTAAGTCGTCTACCCGAGAGTGACGAATCATGTTCCTGTAAAGCCGGGCGAAAGATCATCGCGAGTTTTCTCTTGGTTGATTTATGAGGACGACAAACTATCATCCCTATGTGCTACATTCGTACGAACCAATCCAAGTCACAACGATGTCACGCTCGTGTATCATCCGGGAGCATTTCGAGACGGCGCGGTTTCGATCGATGAAAGATCAATTTTCCATATCTACGTCAGCTCGAGGTAAATATGCGCGACGGCTCGGCGCGGACGGAGAAAATGAGAAGAGAAAACGACTAATGAAGTGGCGGTAATTGCTAAAGTTTGGGCGCGTTATTTCGGCGACGAAGAGCAAACGGAACTTGTATATTACTTTGTTATTCAAAGCATGTTCAGGGCCAGTATAGCGAAACGAGAATATGCGCTCGTGGCGGTGCAATATTACATCAGGAAAGTAGTTTCTCCGCCTGACCAAGGTGGACGGTAAATCTTGGGAGGTGGGAGCAGGTGGATGTTCCCGGCTACGAGGACGCTGAAACTATGTTTCACCTAGCGACTAAATAAGCAAGTGAGTTTCCTGCTGGAAGCGCGGTCGCTTCCGTCCGTGTGTGCCACTCGAGGATATACAGAGAGCTTTCGTGATCGCGAGTTCTTCCCGCAACTCAGATTTTATAACGCTTTTTTATTCGCTCGTATATCGCGATGCGCGCACATGACTCCAGATGAGAATTTAGGAAATTATTTTTCCTACAAATTAAATAATATCGAACAGTATTTTCGAATTTTAATTTAGATCCACATTATTGAACATAAAATCATTATTCGTATTGAATATAAAATCATTATTCGTTTCATGTTATATGATATTGTTAGCTTTTCCAACATGCTTATTTTTGCAAAAATTAATTCATAAATTTGTCAGCCATTAGTATTGTTATTATTAAATGGTGGTGGCGTATATTTTCATTATATTTTCCATTTTCTATAAGTCGCTAAATAATACAAAGGTATATATATATGGTATAAAATGCGTTCGCTTTGCAAATATTCACCGCATCAAATGCGAATATTATTTTATCAGATCGGTCCAGTTTCACTTATTATTGTTTATTTTATACGATTTAATGGACCACATGTATTATATGTTTTGAAATTAATATTTTATTACGCTCTTTTTGACCTCGATTCAATTATTCCATAATAATTTCATAGCACAATTAAATTCTCTATATATTATCTACATGATACAACTTTTTAAAAAATAATCATAATGCTTTTATTATAAATTTTCAAACAGATTTTGATTTTACGTACAATATCTGATTTTTTATTAACGCGAATTAAAATTTAGGACAGCATAAAAAAGAAAGATTATTTATACGTGACAAATGTCTGTCTCTGTTTGTAACAATGTGTGAAATTCGGTGATAATCCACGATAGTTGAAGGTGTTGACGCGAGACAAAAGAGTTGAAGTGGTAGTAGCGTAGTGAGAGCGTGATGCCACGAATGGAACGGTATTTACCTGAGGTTGTTTATCCCTCGCAACGAGGATGCAACCCCTTGGTATTCTCTCGAGGGTAATAACGTCTCTCTCTCTCCTTTCTCCTCCTCCTCTCTCTCTCTCTCTCTCTCTTCTCTTCTCTTCTCTTCTCTCTTTCTTTCTTTCTCTTTTGCTCCCATTCTTACGGACACGTTGCGCCTCTGATTCGACAACGCGACTCGAGTGGTCGTTTCACTGTCGGCCGGCTTGAACCCGCCGACGCGCTCATCCCGCCTTCGTTCATTAATTAAACGGGCATTCTCCGTGCCTGGGGCATAATTCAAAAGTTCCTGTCGCGTCGCTTCTCCACGAGAGTACGTTGGAACGCGTGAATATGCAATAGTGCGGTAAGCAAATTAGTCGCGCGCGCGCGCGAAAACTAAGCGCTACGCGGTAGCACAGCGTGTTCCCGTCGCGAAAACACGATGTGTCATTAATTGGCTACCTTGTAATTCGATACTCGACGGTCTTGCCAAGCGTCGGAAATATTGAGTCAAAACGTGTCGGGTGACCAGACCGTACTGAACGAGATATATCGAATGTTCGCGCACGAGTGGAATCGAGTATATGGGCGGATCCGGCGATTTAAACGAGAGAACGCTCGTCACTTTCAGAGATCGCGTTTCGCGTTTCCGTACACTCGGAAACTCATCCCGCCTGATCCCGGACAGATTGCACCGGGGAGTGAAAATACTCTCTCTCTCTCTCTCTCTCTCTCTCTCTCTCTCTCTCTCTCTCTCTTTCTCTTTTTTCTTCTTCCTTCGAATAAAATCGCGCCGCTCAGAAGACGCTGGAGATAAAGCAATCCGGTTGACGTCGCACAATCTCTTGGCGCGTCCGCACGTTCATCGCGCCCGAGAACAATGCTCTCGCCGGATGTCATAATTCGGAATTCCTCGTGGACAAAGCCACGCCGTCCGTGTCACCTCGTCGGATAAATTTTACAGGTAGACGCGAGAGGGAAAGGGGGAAAAGGAAAGAGAAAGATCGAGCTTGGGAGCGCGGCTCGTATCAGCGGTATATATCCTTCCGTGGCACATCGCACCCGTCGCGTGTATGCCCGTCATGGCTCTACGATTTTTCAAGAGAGCGAGCGAGGGCGCGAGGAAGACCGTTAAATCCTCATCTTCTTGGTGGTCACGCGTATATCCCTCCGCCGTAGTTCTAGCTGCCTCCCGAGGAAAAAGGCCGGGGCGAACGACGAAAGACGGTTTCCTTCGGCGCGCCTGCATAATACAAGCGCGCGAAACGTGCGTGAAAGAAAGAGAATGTTAAAGTCGTCGACCCGCGCTTTCCACTACCTACCTAGGACGAACCCCCGGCCTTTACTCACCTCGTTACCTCGGGAGGAGG
Organism: Temnothorax longispinosus; assembly: GCF_030848805.1. NCBI lineage: Eukaryota > Metazoa > Arthropoda > Insecta > Hymenoptera > Formicidae > Temnothorax > Temnothorax longispinosus. The sequence continues at coordinate 15,029,050 of NC_092364.1, forward strand.
AGGGGCATTACGATGATAAAGAGTGCCATCCTTTAGCGACGCATTTTACACCGCGATTTCAGCCTTTTTTCGAAATCTACCTCGCCCTGTCGTCGTCACGAGGTTATTATTCATGTACCTGCCGTGCGCGGTGGTACTTGCCATTTTTCCACGTTTACCGACTGACTCGAAGTCGTTAAGACTATCCGAAAATTTATGACGACGTGCTACCAGCATATATCGCTGCATAGAGTTTATTATCCTAGTATTTGATAAACGCGTTCCACGCGCAATCTTTTTGTACATACATATACCGATACGTAATATTACGTAATATTAGAGGTCTTTGCACGGACTTTTGATTTTATTATACATGAATATAAGACTAGAATTTAAGAATTCAATCATGATCTACTGTCGAAACTTCGTTGAATTTAATCACTGCAATCATACGGAAGTAGGACGGTTTAACATTACACGTTGCACTTTTATTATTCATCGTCATTGTCGATTCGAACGGTCAAACTGCATGCAAACGTACGGATAAAGTACGGGCTGAGAGAGAGAGAGGCGTTTCCCTTCCGCTATCGAGTTAGCGGCGTGATCATTAAAACGAGAACTATTTGACGCGTATACGGCCTCGACAGAGTTTGCGGAACTCACGCAGGAGCTTTCAGGAGACCACAGTACCAATTCCGTAGGACAGTTACCCTGGCCAGTATGGCATTGTCCGGTCGGTAGCCGCAATGCGACGTGCTCTCCGTCTCACTTCCTCGCTCCGACAATCCTCCCGCCCACACGCTCAAGTGTGTAAGTTTTAGTATAGGTCGTTGGTTATCGGCAAGGTAACAAACTCTCGCGGAAATTCCACCGGCCGACCTTCATCGAACCGTATTCACGTTTCATTGCATCTCGTACCTCTGCTGGCCCTTCGAAGCACGCTCCTTAATCTTATCCTATCCATCCACTTATCAGCCTCAATGTCCTTTCCCTTTCACTTCGATGCGAATAGGTACTGCTTAACGTTTCAACTTCACCTCGACGTTTTGAGTATCAGTCGTGCAGAATAATTCAGAGTCAGTTTTTTTCTGCTTTTTAAATATCATGCAAATGGATGATTTCCCGCTTGATCTTTTTAATTGAAGGAAGGGGAGAAGAGGCTTCTATTCAAAGAAGTATCACTTTAATTTGAATGTTATATCGTTATACACCCGCCGTTTTTATTCAATTATTTCTCTTCGTACATATTTAAAAGTTAATAGAGTGGATATCAACTTTGTACTACTTCGTTTACATTGACATTTTCTCGATGTTCTGTGCATTGGCTTACGCTCTTCATTTTTTACGTCAGTCATTATCCAGTACTTTTTATTTAAAGCTTTAATTTTAAACAAAGGTGGAAGATTGGTTCCAATTTTCTCTACGATTTGTGTCTTTCTTTTTTTTTAAATATAATCGGCTTGTTATGTCTGTAAGCAAAGCTTCAGAATCATATATTTATTTAAGATGCAGATAAATTAAAGCGATTATTTACTGTGGCTGTGCCAATCAGTTTTATAACTCTTTACACTGATAATTTATAATTATTTAATACGTAAAATCACACACAATAACTGCAAAATTTAAATTTTAAATACGTGCAACGAAAATAATATTCTATTTAATAAAAAAAGGCGAATAGTTTAATAATAATCTTAATTATTTGTTCATCTCTTGTAGAATATTTTGATAATGCACGCAGGTCACCTTTCTAACAATGTGGCAACTGAAAATAACAGTTTATCAAGACCAATTTAATTTTTTATAAGAATGTGACTGCTCCTTTACTTGCCTTTACTTGCCATTGTCGTTCCAATTTTGACACGTCGAATCCACGAAATAAAATCAACAAAAAGTCGCTCACATTCGTACGCGTAGCGGTCGATATCGTCACGTTTCAATTTTGGCATCGTGATGGACTTTTCGCGTGCAACTGCCGGAAAGAAGAAACTTTTGATTGGAACATCGGGACCAGTCGGAAGACCTCCTTTGTCCGCTTTCCAGTGTGACCGAGCGAATTCTTGAGGAATTATTTAAAAAATTCGATCTCGTTGCTATGATGTCTTTCTTTCCGTGTATTTGTCAGCAACACGTCATATCTCATTCGTAAAAAAGCAGTATAATTACGCAAGTATTTTACAAATAAAATATTTCACATACCTGTATAAAAGCGCAGGAATTTCTTTGTTGATACAAATTTTTTTGTCAAAATTGAGAGAATTTTCATAATGTCATGCATACTGAAATAATTTCTACATAAAATAAAAAATTTTTCTTTTTTTTCTAATTTAACTTTACTTCTCTTTATTCATTTTTTATTTATTCTACTATGTACTCATGCACTTTTCATTCAAATAATCGTTTAAAATGTTATCCCAATCTCCATCTCACTCCATCTCACGATGACAGTGCGATAAGAAACATATACAAAGTGCTGATATCACATTGATTGCGGATAGATGTCCACTTTAATTTCGTGGTTCGGCTCAATATCCCGCCGTTCAATGATCCGACGTTACGGCTGAGGTTTAGATGAAAGTCAGTCCGATTGAATCCTCGTGAGGAAACACGCCGATAGTTTCGATACGTCGCGGTCGTGGCGAGGCAACTGTTCTTCGTGTACGACGCTGAAAGCATCCTACGTTGCGCTCCTCGCATTCTTTTTCGTCCGCCTCGCCTCCTCCCGCTTTTCTTTCTCCGTCTGCAGTTTCTGTCGCCTAACGCTCTTACCCTCACCCTTGTTTTCCTTCCTCTTTTTGTTTCTCCTCTATTTTTCCCCTTTTTTCGTTTTTTTTTTTCGACCTCTCTTTCTCTCGGTTACTCCACTATCCGACCGTCAGCCGACATAAAACTTCATAAACAGAGAGACGCCCCGAAGGGACTCTTTGCGCTGCAACAAATATTTTCAGATTGCAGCCAAGCCGCGCCCCGTATGTACGGTGTACGCGTCGCGCATTACGCGACGCATTATTAAAATTTAAGGGAGGACAATATGGGGCTTATTAAGAGCATCGCGAGGCGGAGACGAAAGTTTGCTCAGGCAAGATCACTTCGGGCTTCCTTACTTGTTCCGGGATACGAGTTTCACTCCCCGTGTAGCGGAGAGAGAGGCGAGAGACGTCGACGCCGAGACGGAGGCGCGGAAATGTTTTCCGTCGATTGTAGCCTCCACCGGAGAAAATTCGCTTTGAGCTTTTCATTATGAAGCAGAGCGCTGAATCCTTTTTTATTGCAGATCCAATCTCCTTTATTGCGAGAGGTACTACCTTTTATTGTAAATCCGCGCTTCTTTATTGCGAGAGCCGAGACGATATTACATGGACAGTGGAAAATGATTTTTGAGAATCGCGCTTCGCCGCGCTGTGAGTGCTCACTTCGGGGGATTTCACCGCGGAAAACTACGACGCGGCACTTCTTATCCTAAAGCCAGGATAACTCTCCGTGCATTAATGCAAAGTATGCCGAAGGTATATAAAACGCTAACGAATCGCCTTCTAATGAGGACTCATCTGGAGCCTGCATCGGAATATACGGAGGCGTAAGAAAAATTATCGAATGATCTATTTTACACTGTGGGCAAATGATTTTCTCTGACAGACGCGCGCGTGGCAAAATGAAATTCTAGCGAAAAAAAATTATCTCTTCCACGAAAATCGTGTGATGTAACCTTACCGAGACCTCTCTCGCCGAGACCTCTTTTTATTACAAAAGAAGACGAAAGGTCCGTGCTCGGGTTTAGTGAGGCATTTTCGGCGGCGGAGCCGCGCATAAACCGTGAAACGGTAATAAAGGGAAGAAAACCGGCGGCGGGGAGCGGAAGAAAATGGGTAAATTGTGAGAATCTTGGTAGGTTTATCCCGCGGGCGCCCGCGCCGGCCAGCTGTTGCGGCCTGGACAGCGGCAGTTCTACGTAACTGAGGGTGCCATTTACTGGCACGACTATGACCGTCATACCCATAGGTGGAGACATAACCCTGCCCTTAGTTACGGCCAAGTGTACGTTTTAACCGGGGGAACAGACCAGGGTTGTACAAAAATACATTGCAGCTTTCATAACCGCGACCTTCTCGTATTATAGTCATGGCTTTTGCAACGACCATAATAATTTTATCCCGATCAACCTTCCCGTCCTACGAATCAGTTCCGCTCCAGTGAAGTGGACACGCAATTGAGGCAAAGGCCAGAACAATGTATATGTAAATATTGTTTTCTAGAGGCTCTCACACGGAAGAAAACGTATAGATTTTTGTTTATTTGGAGATAACGGACAAGTAAATGTGATAATAAAAGCATATCGTTTACTGTAATAATTTATTTAAAATGCAATACAAAAAGATATATAAATATATATATACAGATATACGTATACACTCACACACACATACACATACATACACATAATACGTAGGATGTACTACCTTGTGTTCTCTCTATCAGAATATTGTAGGTTATTAAGTTATAATTATATTCGCGCTAAGTAGAGAGAAAAAAACAGGACAAATAGGTTTTTTGTTTTATTTATGCAAAGAAATAACGCAGCTCGATAATTGTTTTTTATTAAAAGAAAAGAGTCATGAGATAGAAAAAAACTTCGAGGATCCTGTGCTGCATAATGAGGCAACAATATCGAAATAGTCGATGGGCTATCGCCGAGTTAGCGAAGACAGATTCGTACTTGTAAAAGCGGTCAGGTTCCTCGTATAAGCTCGGCCATCCGTGAAACTCGCGCGACGACTATATCGCCGGGCTACAAGACACGCGGGCAGCTTCTTTTAACTTTAGAACTGTTCCCACATAAACCGACAAGTTTATCGTCGCTTCGTATACGGCCTTGGCACTTGGTGGTGCGTACATAAAGAGAGAGAGAGAGAGAGAGAGAGAGAGAGAGAGAGAGAGAGAGAGAGAGAGAGAGAGAGAACCGTGCGAGTGTCTACATCCGCGCGCGCTGCTCGTGTAGAGGCCAAAGGTCGTGAGAGGAGAGAATAGATGCCGCGGGGGTGCTGTTCGTACCCCCGGGCCATAAAAATATAAGCGAGGAAAACCATCGGCGCGACCACGTAAAGCCAAGGACGACAGGAATATGCTTTTAGCCACCTTTTTGTCCGTTGGGGGTGAAAACCCTTCTGGCCTCGTGCGACCGTTTGAAACCCGATGCCTATGTGTCTTTGTCCGCGGCGGGTGATACGGCCAAACTTGCGCGAAAAGTCCGACTCTATATAGTCGTACGTTATTTCGTGATGCGGTACGGTCGGAAAATACTGCAACATAAAAACGACGCGCACCTCCCTCACGCTCGCGACGCGCGCGCTCTTGGAAAAAATAAATCGCTAAGTGGCTTCTGCGGCACAGCTTGCAGAATTCATATTATTTTACTTGTACCCTCGGAGAAAAGAGAGAGAAGGACTGAATGATTCTTTATCTTTGCGTTGCAGTGAAAATGAAGGATAATAGCGTTAGTCGCAGTAAATAAAATAACACATGTGAAGTAATGCATTTTTATACTGTAGTGCGTTTAAAAATGTATGTCGCTATAGCTATATGTAGTATAATTTTGTTTTCTTGATTAAACAGTGTAGAGCTAATCTCAGAAATTATTCATAAACAACATGGTATCATTGGGACAGAAAAAGCGAAAAATCGCAATTTTGTCCCATTTTTGTACTTGATATTGTTTAAATAAATCATTAAAAAATTGAAAAAAATATATAATCAGAAAATCTTAAAAAACCGTAATTGCAATTCTCGATGTCATAGAATTTTTATCGTACATGAGCAGATATACATATTATGATATTTACATGGGAAGTATATCTATTATACAATTTCTATAACTTTTAAAGAAAATATCTCAGAAACGGGTCGGACAATCGATCGCAAATTTAACACAGGTTTTTGGGATATATAAGTGCACAATCTCTGTAAATTTCAGCTTTATCCTGTTATTTTGACATAAGCGACATACATGTTTAACCAAAAATGGCATTTTATTTAGCTTTCTGCTTTCATCCTATTCATAGAGGACTGATTTATTTAGAGTTTAGCTTTCTTTATTTTGCAACGAGTGTTTTCGGATTTATTAAAGAGTCGAGATATTTCGTCACCGGCACTAAGTACTTAGTCTGTGTGACAATAATGTACGACGCGACGTTCTGCGCGGCACTCGCTGTTTTACAGTTAAACCTCTTTTAGCGACGTCGTTCGCGCGACGCGGGCGGCGGAGTTAAGGCGTTAAAAATGAAGCTTCTCGCGGACATATAATTCCGACGGAAATACTTTATGTCGACGAATCGCTGACGTCGGTGTAACTTTACGACACGCATCGCGCCTGTGTCGAAGGATTTTGTAAGATGAGAGAAGACCGCGGTGATCCTGGAGATATAAAAGTATACGCAGCGAAACATTCCGGAAGTTTGTGAATTATCCACTGGGGATATACGTATGGTCTACATATCCGCGCGTGTGCATTATATAAATATGCCTTTGTCCGTCCCACCCTGAGAAAGAAAAGTCCTTTGTCGAGAGACCGGAATCGAGATAACTTACACTTAAAGTACACTCGCGCGATACACGCGCCGAAATAAAAAGTGCGGGGAAACAAAGGATCGCGGCGAATCGCACCTATTTAACCGGCTATAACGATAAAGATGGGCGGGGCCATTTTCACATTCACGCTCACTTTTGTGCCCGAACGAATCGATACGCTACTACATGCTGGATGTGCGTTTCTCGTTCGCGTTACGCGGCGCGGTATCACATTTTTATCTCATGATATCCGCACTCCGCCATTTCCATCTTGCACACGTTTTATCGTGCGCTTTGCCATCCCGCGCGCGCGCTTTCGATACTCGAGTCCTGGCCTCCCAATTATACTTCGGTCTGGTTTTACTGCATGTGTTATACGCCTTTGCTTTTAAAACGCCGGACACACTGCGTATGCTCGTCATTTTTAAATGCGACTGCGAGAACTCGTTGCACTTTGCGCGTCATACCTCATTCGTGCCAATGCTATAGCATCGGAAAAACTTCGATAATTGTGGAAATCGAATAACTCGTGGAAAGTTGTCAGCAAATCATATTGATTTAATGCTGAATTTTGTAGTCGCGAAACAATGAGTTGTTAAAGGAATTGCTGAGTTGCAACTTTTTAACAGGCCGTTAATAATATTAGAATAAAGTTTACTGTGTGTTCATGTCTCAAGCCCATTTTTAATAGTAGGTAAGGTAAAAGTGTAAAGTGTTTTCGCCATGTACTATCGCGACTTCAACTCACGTTATCTGAGAGGGACACTTTATTTGTCACGGCGCGTTAAATTACATGGAACTAATCAGATTTCGCGTTTTCCCGGGTTTATTTTCCTTCCGCCTCGTTTTTTTCTTTAATCGTCTAAAAAACTTAACGAAGGATAGTGGAGACGTATCAGCCAGGAGCGGCGAATGGTTATAATCGCGAAGCTACCAACGGCAATTTCTATCCTGTTATCTCCTCTCTTTGATCCCGAGCAGCACGGAATCATGAAAATGATTTCGTATCACCAATTTTTGCCGCAGCAAATCGACGCTCAATTCATTTGTTCGTGGCGGAATGCAATTACAATCAGCGTAACGATGTTTTCCGCAGCGCGAATCGTCACGGTCTTTCAGCAACGGTTTTTCGCTGCACGAGCGCATTATTGCCTTGATTGCGGCCTCTTTCCGCACATCAAGGTGAATTATTCGCGAAGGGCACTCGACGAGATCCGGATGCCGGGGACTGAAAGCACGTTGTATGTGGATTTATCCGATCCACCCTTTTTCGAAATAGCCCATTGGCATATCTTTCTGTGGATTATTATCGTTGCTACGAAGCTATTCTGTCGTTGTACTCAATATCACAGTAATAAATCCAGGTAAGATCCAGGATTTAAAAAAAATAAGATATTAAATAAATTCAGTTCTTTTTGAAAGTGTCGTTTCATTTAAGCGCCGCTTTGATTCACGAAAGTTCGTTGATTACGATTCGAAACCAGGCAAGAAATCACCAAACGCTCTCAGTTCCAGTCCCTTTAAATACTGTTCAAAATTTTCGATTAAATGTATTAAGTTGTCGGAATGACTACGAAGTCATAAAGTCATTGTTTAAAGTAACAGTAACGATTGTTCAAGCGTAAAGGCGATAATTGTTTCGAATATCACTGGAACTTTATCAACGGTCTGAAAGTTGTTTCTTAATAATAGAGCGTTTATTTCTTTTTATCGGCTATAAAATTTTAGGGTGACACAAAAGGGGAACGGTAAGCATATCATATATTTCCGGCAGTTGTACGAATATGCGTTTGATATCTTAACAATAAGGCTTTTACTTGCGCGGGGCTTAATTTGGACGATTTAATTTGTGAAGATGCTAACGCGCACAAAACCGTCCAGCGACAGAATCGCTCGTTGCACCCACAGAGCGATCGTTAGTTACAACCCCCCGGGAACACGATTTCCGCGGACGTGGAATAACGTGCTAGGCGCACGAGATCGTATTTTCGACAGTGGATTACCCTTTCGAGGGCTGTGCCGGGCGAGGTGCGCTCGACGTCCTATACGCTACGAGAGAGTGTCTCGGCCGCGATCGTTCCATTTCCGCCTCCATCAGCAGCGTCGTTTCTGGTTGCTGGTATTAGCGCAGCCAGCGGTAATCCCCGTCCCTACGATTAATAACGGCAGTGAGCCAAGGCGGGCAAGGAAGTAGAGATAGAATGCAAGAAGAATGAAACGCTCCCACGTTTATCTGCTTTTTAAAGCGCTTGTACGAGATTATGTCTGACCCGCGTCTACCCATATGAGCCAACTTACCTACCCGGCCCCGTAATCTGGCTGGCACATCCATTACGCTACTAAGTTACAATATAATTAGCGGCTATCGCCGGCCATTAACGTAATTTATGGCGTAACTTTATTATTTTATACATTAATGTTACGTTGACGCATTGTGGTGGTGAAGGACACTTTTTAAAGAACAGACCTCATTGCGAAGATATTACATCATAATTTTATGTGGAACTGTATAATTATATAATTCCACATAATATTCATATTTCTATATTTTCCTTAAATTAATTCACATGCAGTGCGTATACGTGAGCGTGCATGTGTATTTTATAATGATAATGCATTATAAAAATTACACATATTTTTATTAATATTTTGTTTTCAAATTGAATTACAATCAAGAGATAATACAAGTATTGAAATTATAATATCCATTATTTAATACTTGCAATGATATATTACAATAGGTTTCCCTACACATTATTATCTTTAAATAGAAATGTCGATCTATGGGTATATAGAGCAAATATGACATTAGCGCAAAAATGTCGACTGAAAGACGGGGAATCTGACACGTTCTTTTACTCATCTGGCGCTTTTTAACGTCCTCAGTCACGATTACTCTCAACGTGCCCCGGTCTCAACAATCCGGAGGATTTTTTTTCACCCCGGGACGGACCGTGCTCGCGCCTCTACGGAATTAATTTATTACGGTAGCAGAAACGTACCGGTGATGCTAACTCCCGTAATAGGTAACAATGTTTGCTGAGAGCGCATAGAGGAGGAGAGAAAGAAAAGAGGGTACGTAAAAAGGGAACGGGTTCAACGAGTTTTTTTTACTCCGGGTGACCCATTTAATTCGCGTAGAATACGTGCCGTGCGAAATGTCCAGAAAACTCAAACTCCAGTTGGAGTTTTCGGGGTAACGTTACAGGAAAACGCGCGAAACAAACTCCCACGGAATTAAATCTCTGCCGCCATTATATGCGCACTTTGCATGCAATACAATCACACGTAAATGATATCGCGAGGTAGCATATTTAGTATTTTTTTTTTAAATAGATATATATATAGAAACAGAAAGGAAACTATATCGCTGATACATTCGTGACAGTTAAAAAACTGATCGCATAATTGCATATTGAATGCGCAAGGAGAATTTAAGTTGAGCAAATGTTGTGAGAGACACGGCCTTTGGATGATGGCTTGTATAAGACGATAATATATTGGCTATACCAGCACGGACCACAAAGTGTGTCCAAAGTTAGTTGTTAGTGGATATTCGCGCAACATGGTTCAAGAACCACAACGACGTCCATATATTATATTCCGATACTAAAGTTCCAGTGTCAGCTATTATGAGAGAGAGAGAGAGAGAGAGAGAGAGAGAGAGAGAGAGAGAATCGGATTATAACAACCTAACTAGATTATTATTAATGTCGTTTCGTTTTCAAGGAAGCTCCGGACAAACCGTCAAAAGCGCGCGGATTAATGATGATCGGATTTAGGATGATCGTCAGCCAATTTGCCGATATCCGATTAGATGATAAATCTACCCCGTTTTTTAGCGCGTTGATTTTCGAAGTCGCGAATTGCCCATGCATTTTGCGTGGCGATGCAAGCGCGGCTCAATTTCTCAAACGACCTCATGCAAATTGGTTTCGAAGCACCACCGGCCGGCATACGCTACGGGGCTTAAAGTATAAAGGACGTACGGTGTTTGCGCGCACGAAGTCGATTATCGACCTGCACCCCCCCGACGCGACGGCTGGAATGTTTTTCGAGCCCTTCGCGACGGATACTCGTCATATTTCGCGTGCCATATCTTTCCGGAGATATTTTGCGCGCGTCCACTGATCCTGGCTTAATGTATTATATCGAGCAGCGATTCGTGCATTATCCAGCTTGAAGTCAGCGAGAATGATGAGCGTCGCGAGTCGCGCCATTCCGGGGCTTAAATCTCGATGCGCGGAGGAGGATGTAAATAAAAGCTATAAATATAAAGAGCGGCAAACAAGCGTCGGGACGACAAAAGGGTACCTCCACCGAGAACACTTTCCGGAAAAGTGCCATAGAAACAAGAGCTCTCCTTTTTCTCATCTAAAAGCTCGTTTTTAACGAGGCGATGCATTAATTTGTAAATCCGGATGTTACCGATAAAGGATAAAATATTCCGCTTCGATGACGGGAATCGTTTTTATGACTCCCCCTTTGGGGGCTTCAAACTGTGAAATTTAAAAATTTTAACCTTCTACACATTTACAGATTTATGTAAAAAACAATATTGCAGATTTATACAAAACATTGTATTTGACAATACTGCTGATTTATGTAAAAACGTGCAATATATCAATGTAGATACATTTTTTATTCTGTGGCACTTTATTTAAAATCTAAAAAGAGAGGTTATTACAAATTTAATAAAATATAAATTCCGTTAGTGCGCGTATTTGGAAAATGTTATTGTTTAATACCTAAACCAATAATATTCAATATTTTTTAATTTTGTCAATTAAAAAGCGAGAAAAATATCAATTTTTTTGGTAAAACGAAAAAATAGTTATTTTAATATCTGAATAATTAAGTTATGTTAGTCGTTTTTGTGATCAGTAAATCAGCTCAAAGTGAGAATTTATAAAATTTCTTCCAGTTTAGCGGAAAGATAATTCCAGCGTTTCATGTTCGTGCATTTGAACCGAGAATGTCAATCGGGGAGCACGTCGAGCGAAAAAACCGCTCGTGATGGCGAAACGTCATCGTAAAAACGAGACCTCTTCGGCTGACTTTTTTTTAGGAACTGAAAATTGGAGAGGCATGCATCGCACTCTCTGCAAGCGATTCCGGCGAAGTCAATCGTTCAAATGGTAGAACGAGAACAACGTGGAAGACAACGCGCGTGGACGGAGCGAAAGGGAAGAAGCAACGAGAGAGCCCGAACGGCAAGAAAGAGAGAAGGTTCGGAATAGAAGGGGCGCAAATTTCAACGCCGTCACTGGTTTTATGTCATTCCCGCCATTCGGCGGCTTCCATTTCCAGTCTGGACTACCGGAGCTCGTAATTCAAACACGACCCAGGAACGAACGTTGCCATCGTCGTCGTCGTCGTCGTCGTTCTCGTCCTCGTTCTCGTCCTCGTCCTCGTCCTCGTCCTCGTCGTCGTCGTCGTCGTCGACTTCCTCTCCTTCTAGCCGATCCCCTTTCTGCTCGTAACTCACGCCAGGACTCGCTCCCTTTTGGCGTCTGACCTTCCTTCCCGCTCTCCGCCTTCCTCGTGAGCCGATAAATTCGATATTTGTTTCAACTTTCGCCGCATTTCACTGGTCTCTCTCTCTACGTCGGTTCTTCTCCTTCCTGTTCGGCCGGGCTCTCTCTCTCTTTTTCTACCCCGTACCCTCCCTCGCCGTCCTCTCGTTACCCCACACGAAGAAAATTGTTTCTGCGCAGCCAGTAGTCAGGACACGCTACACACGGCTCGTGTCAGACACACGCGTCCAATGATAGACGCCTGCCATTACTCATTGCACATATGAACGTTATGTACCCCGAGATTCGTGTGTATTTTATATACCGGGTGTGGCGCTTAACTGTGTCACCTGATTTTTTTCGTGTTTTGGAAAATGTGAAACAATCGCTTTTGCCAACGGCGGGCTGGGCAGCAATGCCGCATCGGCGAACAACTGCACAGCGATTTGTACGATCGATTCTCGTTACGATCTCTCGTTATATCTATTATCTCACTTGCTTAATAATATCTGTTTTATTTTGATTCACTCTTTTTTCCTTAGTATTTGTATTTTTTATACAATGAAATTCTAGAGACAACTTTAAAATATATAGATATAAATATTTAGATTATTGAAGATTTTAGAAACGTTTTATATGATTGCAACGATGATGAGTCGAGTCTAACTTTACTGACTATTAAGTGAGACTTTCATTGTTATATGTAACGTGCATATGCCGTGCCACACGAAAAAGGAAAATTCGTCACGATGGTAATTACAGTAAAAGCTTTGAAGATTCGTGAACTCTTTGACGTCGCTTCTGTGACCGTAAATGAATATTCCTGTCAAAATATATAGACCAAAATGGATTTAAGCTCACATATTGTGCTGCGTTAACCTGTCTGTGTATCGATAAAGAAACATATGGGAACAAAGGGAATGAAAAGCTTGTTATTTGAAAGTCAGAAAGGAATTTTTTGCAGAACGTCCTTTTCGAGAAATCGACCTTTTTAATAGTCTATATAATATTCATAAAATAAGGAATAATAACTGATATTTTTAATTTGAGATTTACACATAAGGCTATAAAATTAGAAGTTTAATAATGAATATTGTTTTTACATAATTTCATAATTGTGCCTAAATATGTCGAGATTTTTTATTTTCATGGTAAATTAATGTCCTGTGTCGTGTATATTTAATTCACTAGGAATCTTTAAAGCCCGAGAACTCTCATTTGGATCTGTCGTACGCCAACTAATGGAATCCCTCAGCCCTGCCTCGGTCCTGCATCCTGACAATCTGAATGGCAGGTTCAGTCCTTGTTACACAACCTCCTAAATGTCATCCTCGCGTACATGCGCTTTAAGACCGGGTCCTCTACCTTCTTCGAGTTGACGTTCCTGTCGAACGATAAGTACCGCCAGATGTTGCCAATACCCTTGGATCGTTCGGTGGAACAGCAAACATAGTAGCTAACTGGTTCGAGTCGCGGCAAAGGAGCAGAGAACCAAGTTTGCAGGGTGGAGCCTAATAATAGTCGAGAGATTTACTGTGTGTGCAAGCTGCAGCGATCACCGGAATCGATGTACAAAGGTGAAGTTTACCTTTTGGTACGAGACACGAACTTTGCGCCGCGCCGGTACCCAATTTTCAGTATAACGCCCTGAATTTTTCGAACAGAGTTTAATCCCGGCCGAAATATAGCGGTAACAAGCGTATATTTCTTTTCAAAATTACGTCGTAGTTTATTTATTTATATAAATACATTTTTTACGAGCAAAATAATCTTCGCACGTGCTTGCTACGTCAAATAATCGATCGTTCGCGAAAAAAGATATGAATTTTAGCTTGAAATAAGTCTTCTCTTTAGATATACGGTCTGATAACGAAAATTACGTTTCCTCTTGCGATTGAGGCTTTCGCGAACACGTATCACGTTGCACGCGCGCTTGCCGTTGCGCGCCTCATCGGCCATGAAACAGGCCACGATATCGGAGGATGTGTTTGCGCCGAAGCCGATCATGCGCCGTGTTGCAATTCCTTCGGTCGTGAAACTATCGCGCGGATCGGAAATAATTTCTCTATATAACGCCGGGCGTTTATGAGGAATAGCCTTGAGCCGCTTTAAAACGGCTGCCGCGCTACTCCGTCGCGTCGTCCCACACGGCGGATAATCGAAGGCCTGCAAAGACTTTCCGAACTCATGTCAGAATTATCACGCATGAAGTACTCGGAATAAATAATACGTGACGCAAAAGAGAACCTCGGTAGAAAGGCAAGTGCACGGCCTGTATATATTTTATATATATAAAAGATATTTACAGTGGTGTTTATTCGCGTCCTTGCGGGATTCTCGTCTCACGCCGCCGTAAATAATGCAGAGCTAATCGCGAAGAAGGTAACACACTTCCGATAATGCGCGACGTAAGATTACGACGACGGTCCCTTGTAACGAGACCCAGCGAGAGGGAAGTAATAAATTGTCCCCGGCGATATTTCTATCTCTCGCTCGGGATCCATTCGTCGGCGGGCTACGGATCCCGCGGAGCGAATTGTCTTTTTATTCCGGCAGCCAAATCGGAAAATGTATAGCGTGTCTATACGTATAGCCGGCGGTTCTGATGTTGCACCTTCGCAATCAGCAACTCTATGCGCGAGAAAATCGCATCCCGAGACCATCGCCGATCGAGACGTACCTACCGTTGCCCAATCTCCTACGGAAAGGTTTGGTTTTTCGATTTTCTCCCCTCTCGTTCCCCGTTCTCTCTATCTCCCGCGTCCCATGCCCCCTTTTCACCATGCGATTTCCCCCGTTCCTCGGTTCATCTCCGATTACAGGAGCTCGTTCGTCCGCGACGTAATGGGCGTTCCGTTGCTTTCTGGACGAGAGCATGCTCGCAAGAAGGTAGGGAAGAAAAGTTCGCCTCTCGTCTCCAGTCCGGTCTCTCTCCATCTCGTCTCTTCATTCTTCTCTACTTTTTTTTCGATTGGTTCAAGTTTTCGGACTTCGTTCGGTTTCGCTGTCCATGCAATCGCCTTTGCCTGTGCTTCGGCCGAACGTGCCCCTACGCCGTTTCAGAGATCCTTCATGCCATTTCGATCCGACAAACTAATCCATGACTGATCGCATCTTTGTGTTTTAGCTCCTCGAAGAATCATGCCGATATAAAATACAATGGCGTTGCAAGCTGTTCCGTAGCGGTAACGTAACTAACACTTCAAGAGCTCATAGCCGAACAGTCGTGAAAAAGTAATTGCTAGCAAGATTCATCCTTCTTGGAATTTATCCGTGCTCGTTCCCGTTTTTCTTTCACACTAATTAGTCGGTCGATCGATAAGTATCGGGGAATCGTAAACGGCATCGTTCATTGGTCCTGTCGTAATTACCGCGTAAGCTTGGCTCGTCTCTCCATCTTGAAATCCTTTTACTTGCTTCTGGTCTTCGCTTAATGGATGTGCCACCCTCATACCGCGGCGTACAACGGGAGAGAGCAAGGAGAGAGAGAGAGAGAGAGAGAGAGAGAGAGAGAGAGAGAGAGAGTGCTTCCTTTCGGTCTTTTACCCATCCACCATCAGCCCATCCTGTCTTTCTTATTCTCTCGCGATCGTACAAAGTCGCGGCGGCGGGCGACTTATTCCGGTCGATCCATCCTATATCCGTATCTGCCCTATCCGGTCTACCGACCGAATCAAGGATCTAGTTAGTCGGAAGTTGCTACGGCGAACGTTCCAGAAAGAGGGAGCATGCTCGTGTGCGCGCGCGTGATGCCACGACCGGGGGATAAAGCCGCCCGCTATATCGTTTGATTCAATATCGCGGGTCCGAAGGATTTATATCGGGGGGGAAAATTGCGTTAGCAACAGCTGCCGGTTGCCTCCATATACCTACCTACCTCTTAACGTGCACGAGATCCCGTTACCCTGTAAGACGTGTTAATAAAGCCACGACCCCGAGAGCGCAGCCACCAGCGCGAGCGAAGCCCATTCAGTAATCTTAGAGCTTTCCCACCCACCCACCGCCCGCCCCGCGCGTTCTCAACCCAACACCTCCCCGCGCTCTTCCCTACCTTACCCGCTAACTCGCCGGATACTTCGGAGGATCAGCCGAGTGCCAAGTTTTCTTTCGCGGAGAGAAAAGAGATAATAGTTATGGTGCGTTATACGTCAGCGGTTCTCCGGATCTTTCGTATCTTTACTCGAGCTCACCTCCCTCGCTCCTCTCTCTCCCTTCAATCGCTCCCCTTTGAAATTTTGATCGCATTCTGCTCGTCGACGAACACGCTGAACGCCCATTTGCTCATCGAATCGATATCGCGGTCCGCCGTTTGAAACTTGGGGAAACCGCGTTTCGGATAATTTCACGTGAGAGCTCATTTCTACCGATGTGAGATCTCACTCGTCTACTTATGCCAAGTTTTTCATGCCGTTCGAGAGAATCTCGAGAGCCAAATGGCGTCCAATAGGCTCGAATAAGATCGAATATAGACTCGGATTAGTACTATTGGATCTAGCGAATAGAGCGACGGTTATAAATGAATATAGATCGAGCGGAGATTTTTTACCGTTCTACCTACTACGACGCGTCGGTGATGGATCGATCTAATTTTATGCGATATTCTATCTCGTGGCTCTTTTGCCAAGCGTCTTATCGGAAAGGGGCTTTTGCGCTCGATTTTCACAGATGTGGACTTAAGGCGTTTGTACGAAAGGCGGTCTCGCGATTTCTGGACTACCGCAATAGCTGGACTGGGGTTTGTGTAAGCTTAGCGATCGTAACTCAGACGAGCGCGACTTTGGTAATAGCCCGATCGTCCTTGACCAAACAGATCTTCCTCCGAAGTCTCCGCAAACTCCTCCTAATCTCGAAGGAACGATGGTCGAATGGATTCTCTCTTCTCTCCGCCTCGAGTGCGGGGTTATCAAGCAAGCTGCTTGGGGACGTATTCAATATTAGCCAGGGGGATGTAATATAACCGTATAAACTTCGATATCCTCTTTCTCCCAGACAAGAAACGCGAATATTACTTCGAAAACAAAGAGAAGGAATTTTCAACTTTATCGTGCTCCAAATGCAAGCCCTCCGCGAAAGTTAATCCTTAATCATAAACTAATCCGCAGGAAACTTTTTTTTTAGCGAAACTTATATTTTCAGCGAAACTTGCTTCGTTGGAAAAATTCGCTTTGAAAAATGATGGATTGATTTATTGTAATTAGAGTGGAAATAGGAGGGAAACGTAACGCGAGTAACTGCTCAATGAACATGCTTCGTTTTAATGAGCTTTTGCGTATAACTGCGATTGTTGCGCCATTATACATTCGGCTTGCGCGCACTCTAACTTATTGCAATCGTTTAATTTTTTTTCATGCTTAATTAATCGGTAATTACGAGTCGCTTTACATTTTCTGGAACAAGTTGAGTGCAAATTACAGCAGCAAATGTATTTTATCCAGTGAACGATTCTTTTTGCTGATATTCCGTATAATCAAAAATGGATTATATAATTTTTACTTTTAATAAATTGCACTCAATCTCGTTTAGCGACATAGCGTGTAATATTGTTTGGAACCCGTGATCGAGTACTTCGCCGCGTTTATTTGCTGGATGCTAGAATTGTTTTGTATTGGCTCGGTAACAAAACAAGATTATGCCCCGAGTTCTTCGTTTTTACTTCCGTTTTTCCAGCCGACGAACGGGGGAGTTTCGAGTTAACATCGATTCTCCCGGAATCGTTCCGCCATGTTGTCGATCCGACAAGCGCGGATACAGCGAGGGAGAAAAAAAATTGAATTTACGGATATTGCATCGGGGAGAAAGAGGCGAGGGAAGTAAACGTAAGCGGATGGCTCATAATCGCATAGATGGGACTTTATTCTTGGTCTTATACTGCATTTACCGTGGCCGTAAACACGACCGAGAACAATGCGGACGCGCGGTCAAGTACCGACGATGGAAAATTTTTATAATCTGCTGGATACAGAGCCCGACAAAATTCTTCCCCCCCCCCTTCCCCCGACTAGGCGCAGGCATTTTCCGATATCGCGTAATTATTTCCGTCACGCGAGGCCGCCGGGAGTTTTCGGTCGAAAGCAGTTTTCATACCAAATTTTTATCGCGCATTCGACGATTAATCTTCGCGGAGGCGATGCGCCAAAAAGAACGGAAAAAACGAGCCGGTACCGATAAGATACCGCCGAGAGAAGATGGTGTAAGGAAACTGAACGCGGGACAGAGTTTATCCCAATAGTAATATTTCTATTCCTTCGGTGTCCCGTTCGAGCACGGGATTTCACTCTCCCTTTTATTCCGGTTATTTCATATCTCGTCCTCTCATCCTCGTCTCTGCTTTCAGCCTGAGATAGGACTGACATAATTTTCCGAGATAGTGCCCGGGACCCGTCCTCCTCTCTGCTCTCTCTCTCCCTCCCATCACCCGCCACCTCCGGGTTTCCTTTCCTTCCGCCTTCGGAGTTCGCAAGGCGGCCGGCACCGAACTCCCTCTTTTTATATCCCACCCTCTTCCTTCCTCCCTTTTTTTTTCCTTTCACCGAGCTCTGAAAGCAAAGGGATCGCGTAAGTCAGCCGATTCGAGGATCCACGCCCGCGTGCTGCCTTTTACTCCCTCACCGTTTTCTTTCTATTCTCCGTCGTCTTTCTCAAGTCGAGAGTTCATGTACATCTTTTCGAGTCAATTACGCCTTTTCCCCGACGCTGTCTCTTGTCCGTAAGTCGGAGAATGTCAAAGGCGCCCCGCTTCTCCTAATGATCGCATTACGTCGTATTACTACAGAACCCGTTGAACGGAATCATGTATTTCGGATGATTACGAAAGGATTACCGGAATATTCGACCACCTTAATGCCGGGATAATCTACTCGCTCGACGGAGTCGAATGGAATCGGATCCCGACGTGAGTTCAAGTTGTCATCATCATCGAACGATTCATTGTTACGATGTCGCAGCATGTACTCTCACTGCTGCTTGATTAAGTTGCCGCACATCTACCGAAGCCCAGGCAATTAAGGCTGTCCGCAACCACTGTCGCATTGGTCGATCAAGCTTGCCCGCATCTATTACACATCGATCTAAAACCGTATTTATGCATTTTGTTATACTCATCGCGTATTATTTCAGCGATATAGGAATCATTATTATCGTAGATATCAAAGTAGTGAATTTATTATCGCTAACTTTCATCAAAATAAACATCGTTCTTCCTTGAATTCATATAAATCTCAACAAACTCGTTATTAACTTCGTTTTTCTAAGCATATCTGCATTAATTCTATTAATTAAATAAATGTATAATAATAATTAATAAAACTTTGCAGAAGTAAAGAAAATTTCTGTACTCTATCAAGCGCGCAAACAAAGTACAGAAAGTATAAAAACCGAGAATCTTAACGTAATGTATTAACATTATGGCATGAAAGCGAGATTTTCTTGTTTCTTTCTTAATGTATGTACACTATAATGAAATCCCATTTTGAAAATGAGACGCTGTTGCTCTTTTGTATCTTTTTTACGTCTCACGGGATTGCGATAAAACTTAAATATCGTATAGTCTTTAAGGACGAAGCTCAGAAATAATCGTTCATTCTCGACGAGTCAATTTCGCAGTTGACCTACCGTTTCGCTGTGAGAGATACAAACCAAAGTGGTAAAGAAAGGTTCCGTTTGCAGCATTAAACCAACGGCCATCCACCGGTGTGACAATCGGTAATAAAATTCACGTAGGTACCGAAGTTTCGACGATCGCCGTGCATAACGGTTCACCCACGTCGTAACGTCGACGATGCGACTGTGCGAAGCGGCGCTTCCCTCCGTTTCCCCGTTGCGGAATAGTAGGAGCCTTTAGCTCTTTTCGGGGTAGCGTACGACTTGACTTTTATCGGAAAGTGATATCACCGCGGCAGCGGGTACTGCACTTTGAGAGAAAGAGTAAGTCAGAAAGCTTGTTGAAAGAGGGAAAGAAGGAGGGTTGAAGAGGAGAGAGTTGGACGAATGCGCAAAAGCAGCGGAAAAAAAGCAGGAAAGAAAGAGGAAGAGTAAGAAGAAGAAGAGAAGAAGAGAAGAAGAAGAAGAAGAACCCGAAGTTGAGACGGGAGAGTTCGAGGAATACGCTTCGATCATGACCAACTCTACGAACTTTTTTAAAATCGCGATCCCGCACCCAGGCAAACGGAGTCATATGCCTCCCGCTAGCGGAATACTTATGCCCTTGGAGTCCACGAGGATGTACGGGGACTACCTTCTTTTTCCTCGTATTCTCTCCTATATTTGGGCATTCGCTGCCGTTCACGAGCGGCAAGGACCAAGTACGTCGCGATTGTGCCGCGCCGGCCACTGAATTCAGCGACACGGAAAAGCCATTCTTCCATGAAAAGGACCCCGAGTCGTTCACGTGGACCTGTGGATGGCCGCCATAATCCACCGTATACCCGCATCGACGGCGTTGCACGACCCTCGAACATCTGTACTTACGGAGTCCTCGGCTCTCGCGCCGTACCGACTCCGACTCCGAAGATTCGTTTAACTAAGGGGAACGACACTCGCGATGAATAGGATTACTGATAGCCACTCGACATCTTACGACACCTACTGGTCACGATTTTCGGTCTGGTACAAGCCGAACCGTAATTGGTTCTCGATTGAGGTCAGAATAAAAGATGTGTTGGATGTACATTGTATACATATCATTTGAGTTAAACGAAAAGTAAATAATAATACAACAGCTTCTAGATTGTTATTCGTGGAAACATAGGAAAACGATAACGTTTATTACTATTTATTGGACGCTCTGGGCGGATTTCCCAAGTGTGGACATAAGGGAAATCACAAGATTTGAATTAGAGAAAGATAAATATAAATAAATACACCATGTGGATTTCATATTGCTACACATAAAGTTGCATATAAAATTAAAAGAAAAACACATGTTTACTAGCAATATCGGGGATATAAATTAAATGTAGAAAAATACATAAAAATATATTTCTAAAATCAATATAGGTTTCCTTTATGTCCACTAGGTAAAAAATTCTGAATAAATATTTACGAAAAAAGAAGTTTTGGAGATCTCGTTCCCTTTACTTCATAAAATTACTTAATTGCGTAGGGATGTAATTATTATTAAAAGAGAACTTTATTTGAAACAGAATGACGATACATTTATCACGGATCACACCGGCGGTCAGCCGATCTGACTTTTGTCCGATATTTAGAAAGTAACTCAGAACTAACTCAGGCCGTTCTCGTATTCGCTGTTGCGGTTTGGTTATTTAGAAAACGTTTGTTGATTTTAATCGTTGTTTAAATGAAATCAAAAGATAAATCACTATCTATCACCAAAGTTCTAGCGGTTTTTGATGTGATCGGCTTGAATGTCGCTCAAATTAAATAAAAGCGCGGGTCGCATATCGGAGAATGGAACAATTGTTAGCGGAAGACCACCTACGACGTCGCGGTGCATTTCTATGATCCTACAATTGGAACGAATATGATTCCGCTCGGTTTTCTTGCCCTCTTGGTCGAGAGCTTTTCATCGTTCTACTTTCGCGATTAAACGTACGTTTATCTTTTCTTCCGTTTGTAGTTTGCGATCGATGCACTTGCCGTAAGCATGCATATCGAACTCGCGTGGTCGACAAAGAAGGCTGATGCGTGAGCCTCGGCGAGGCAATAAACCTCTCCTTTGCTCCGTGCCAGCGCAACACGAGCCACTATCCGTTATTACGAAATACTTTACATACCCTCTCGATGTTTTTATTAACATACCACCGAAACGGGCAAGAAACACCGCGCGGGCATACGTTTCACGCATGTGCGGCCCGACGTTGCCGATGAATTACGAGCGGGAATGCAAATGCATTCGTCGTCCTTCGCCTACGCCAGGCAATACCGAAGCACTCTCCGGTCGGTCCCCGTGGAGTTTTATCCGCCGTTTTATTGCGCGCGTCCTAGGAGCGTTTCATACTAATCCGCTTACGGGCACGAATTTCGGAGCATATGATTCCGAAGCGACTGCATGCCGTATGAGCGCATCCGTTCAATCTCCCGTAGAGCTTCCGTCGGTTGATGCTCGATCGAGTGCTCCCCCCGTATGTGGTGCTCGGGGACACGCAACGATAGATACCGGGGAGGTATTCCACGAATTTCTCGTTTTATGTTCCGCTATAATCTCAAAGAGGGTATCTCCGGGTGAGGTCTTCCTCGAGAGGCGGCCCAAGCCACCGTGAAAAGCGGTATATCGAGAGACAAAACAAAGTTCATTCGGACGTAGGGAAAGCGGAGCGCGTATACTTGTCTCAAACAAGATCGTATACACGCGATGTAGACCCGGGGTAAGCATCGAGGACCGAGATGGAGTCCTCCTCTTGCGCCACTGCAAACCCGCGCGAGCATACGAACCCGAGCGCACGAGCTGAGCAACGTGGACCACGGGTATTTACATAAGAGTGGCTGCTCGCGAGGCTTTATCCGGGGTAACCTGTTACCTGAGGGCGACGGAAAGGAGCGGCATAAAAGGGAACTCCTGACGAGATCCGTCAGGCCTTATACAAAATGTACAATCTCACCGTGTTCCGTTACCAAAAATAAAAAAAAAAGGGAAAAGGAAAACTGACAGCGGCATTGAACCGCGCCGCCGAGGATATTGTACAAAGTAAAGCGAAAATTCCTTTTTAAAGCTACGCGCCGTGACATTGTAATATCAATTTGCAAGTAATATATTACGTATTTATTATGTTGCTGATACGCTGGCGTTTATATTCTGGCTTTATTTTGATTGATGGATTCGGGAGAATGTACGTTGCGCGACGACACCGGGTAAATAATATATGAGTATCTTTACATTTATTTAAAGCGGAAATAGAATTGCGCGGGAACAATAACTTTGCCGATTCAATATTTGTGTGTACGTTGCTGCTGCCAAGAAAGAGGCACGGAAAGAAAAGGCGCAAGCGATATTCCGAACGGTACGACTGAGAGACGGCATCGTATAGAAAATTTATAATTTCCCAATCTTATAACGTTTACTAGAAAATCAGAGACGTTGAACATATTTCAAAATTCTCTTTTTAAAATACGACGTTAGCTTTATATATACAAGCATATTTTGTTTCAAAAATTTTTAAAGCAAAATATGCTTGTATTATATAAGCAAAAGTTTTTTTAAAGAAATTATCAATAATACATCACTTTTGTCCATCTATATACAATTAAATTATGTAATAAAATTGAAAAATAATAAGATAGATATAAAATAAAAATAACTACAAGGAATGTCATAGATGTAATATTTTTTTATTAATAATTAAAGCGTAAACCGTGATTATTAAAATTACTAATAGATTTCGAATAATTTTTTAATCAAGCCCAATTATCGGGTTGAAATAATAACATCTCGAGCCTTCTAATAGGATTTATTTTTCAACGCGTTAGGATGATCCTTGATAATGCATATTTTAGTTTAAAATCCTCTTCCATCCTCAGACGAAAGCACTGACGTGCAAACAGACACACGCATATGCGCCCAGTTTTACCAATACCAGATTCCGAACATTTACATAAGCTTGGATCTTAACAGAGCCGCGTCCGGATGTGCTTACCAGTAGAAAAGAGAGAAAGAAAAGAGAACACGGGAGGGTGGCAAGCGCGCAGAAGGGAGCTAAGAAGGAGCGGGTACGGGACGACGGAGGGTTCGCGGAAAGATCCGCCAAGTCGTATACAAAATTCATAATCTCACGGCGTTATAATGTTTGCCGGGATAGCGCGGAGGTGTAGAGAGTTCTGGTATGCATAAAGTGCGGTGATGGCGTGGTATACGAGATCCTGTGGAAGAAGAGCGAAGACGGTGTGTACGAGCCGTGGCGAGGGGCGGCGGTGAGGTCGGAGGGAAATATTATGACTCGAAGCAGCAGGAGACTGTAATGGATCGCCGTGAGCGGGCACAGGGGCCATGGGCTGCATTCCCACTTTATAAATCACCACCTGTACTTAGGTACTGAAAAATCGGCTCCAGGGGAAAATGACGGCGGGTACTTAAAGGGAGAGAGAGGCAGGCGGTGGTGCAGCGGCGGGTCCTGATTTTTTCGCAGGCTCATCCTTTTCCCTGTAGAATAACGTAAAGTAATAATGTACGGGGTTAAGGTAAGAATCTTACGATCACATCGCTGCATGTAAAAATCAAATATCTTTATTTGGGGTTTTTATGCAATTGTACGAAATCGCTGAAGATCCTCTTGGCGTTTATCTATAATATAATAATAGTAGAACGTATTGAAAGGATTGTGAGAGAATTGTTTCGCTTATCTCGTCCTTTTTTCACATTATATTATTCCCCTGCTGGAAATTCATTGATCATTTCATAAAGAATAGAGAATAAAACTTAACATATATTATATCGTCGTAATCATCATCATATCTAAAAAAGGCATGTAAAGTCGATACTCGACTCTATCGAAGTTTATTGTTGTCGCTTTTCCGCGATGCCGATTGATTTCTCTCGCTGCGCTTATTTCATGAGCAGCTGTTATCGTATATTTTGACAGTTGTGTGTATCAATCAGTGTAATAGTAATAGTATAATGTTAAAGCTAAATAGCGCGCGCGAAGCGCGCGTCTGTCTAGTCACTGCAATATAAATTGCGTGTAATCGATCCTTTGCCGATCTATCGGTTTTATTGGACTTGCATTTGAAAATTTTTTTGTATGGTCGAACAACGAAATAGCCGGGCGGAATTCTTTGACCGATACGTAGGCGCTATTGCTTCTTTGTTCAAGAAGTACCTTCGAGGTACTATACCGTGTTCTGACTCCCATAAAAGACGTTATACCGATCGAATTGATCACTTTTAACGAGAACTGTTCGTTTGGCTCTCTCTCTCTCTCTCTCTCTCTCTCTCTCTCTCTCTCTCTCTTTCTCTCTCTCTTCGATCGTAAATCGTGGGACAATAGAGTATGTATACCTTCAGTGAAAGGTGAGAGAGTGAGCGGTGCGCAAGGCGAGATCTTTTGCCTGGTGGAACCATCGCCATTATTTGAAAGAGCTTTTAAGGCAAGCTCCCTTTTACATGATTAAGAACGTTCTTGCTTGGGCGCCTCTTACTTAGCGCAAAGTTCCTCGCGGACTTAAAGCGCTTAATCTTCTTTGCCAAATAGTAGCTCCTTGTACCGGCTGGATAATGGTGACTGCTTCATAATAACTTGGTGCCCGCTACTGCCCGGGGTTTGGTGGCGCGACTGTCCATAGCCGCGGAGTTCGTTACATCTTTTGCGCGCGTAACGACCGCATTAAATATATATTATTTAACAGTGTGATTACACTCCGCCAGGAACAAGTTTGTGGTACGCAATAATTATATCAATTATATGCCGTAATAATACATAGATGCAGGGGCTGGACAGTGTCTTTAATTAATACACAGTTACTTCCTTGCGGCTTGTATTTCCGTTCATAATACCGTCTGTACTCCGATACTCCAAATTATCCATATTACTCAGATTTCACCGATCAAATTCTGCGCATCCCGTATTACTACGCGCAGTATCTGTCCGTCATATCGATTAAATTTTGTTATGGGGAAAATACACGTATTTTGAATGCGCTCGATCTTTAGTGGGAAATGGATACGGCCGAGCGTGGGCTAACATCCAGGTTTGGACACGAATAAAATTACCGACGGACGGATTGAGATTTCTGATGGATAGATACTCCGAGCAAATTGTGTTGACCCAAGCTCGCATTAACGGGGGGACACTAATTTCGACGGTGATTGCCAATTTACATGGATACGAGGTATGCCCGACATGCGTGGCATAATCATGTTGTAAATATACAGTAAAGACTGTCGCGTAATAGTTGATACGAACCATTAAACGGTTGCTTTTCTAATTTCTAGCAAAGAACTTTGATGGATTAATTGTTTTTCTGCATTATAAGTGACGGGGGGAAATAATTTAAAGCCAAAAGTTAAATGCGGATTTTGTTGTTTCGCTCACGCACACATTGCACGTTCTGTTACAAAATGACAATAATAACAATGAAACTAATAAAGCGAAGAAACTTGATCCGTAATTGCAAGTATTCCCCGATGTATTTCATTGATATATCCATCGATATTTTATGTAAATTATTTTCTCTCGAAATTTAAACTTTTGCCAATGACAATATAATTTCGTTCATTTCTGCCAAATCTACGTAAACTTGTTATGAAATAAAACGGAATGTTGCACGCGTTATAATTATTACGTGTAATTAATTAACCGAGAATCGTACGCTGTAATTGCTTACAACCATTCACTTCTTTCGCCGCGTAAAGTGATGATATTACTTTTCGTAATTAATTAAATTAGTAATTACAATGCGCAATAGGCAGGGGCCGTCGTGCAATTTTGAACGAATCGGAAATTTTGATTAATTCCCGAACTTTGCCGCGACGAGGAGGTCTCATTTGTATTACACACGAGGGACGCGATCATTTATTTTGTTATCTCACATAGCATAGTTGAACCGGACTAGCGTAATTACAGAGGTAACTGTACGAAGAAATTAAATTAATTAGATCACCGACAATATGGTATTTACGAGGCACTAATAATAACTGTTACGCCCTATTCCGCTCTTTGTGCCGCTACAATTACCCATACCCTTGTGAAGTATTCGTATGTAGCTAGTGCCTGCGTCACGCACAATAAATATATAATGATAACAACGTTTACATTTCATTTATAACTTACAAATATAACTAAATTACGAATCTCAGCTGACATCGCACCGCCGCGCCCCGTAAACACGAACGGCCCGAAACGCATTTAACGCGTGTATCACAGACGCGTGCTGCTTGCGTGTTGTAGCATATGACGTTACATTTTGACCGCGTAAACGTGAGCGACTGTTTCGCGGCTTGGCGGAACGCGTGACCGAAAGCGTGGCAAAATATCTCGACGTTAATCGCGAGATAAAATTTCGCCGAAACTGTGCTTGCAGGCGGAAAAGCAAGCGTCATCGAGATACTTTATTAATGTCGCGTCGCAAATCATTGTGTACACGTACGTACATACATATATAATATTACGCACAGAAAACGATCAATAAATAAATTTATACTATGCCGCGACTGCGACCCGATCTCGGTATAATTACAGATGAGCCGTGGCACACGATTCAAACGCGAGCCGTCCGAGTGATACCGGAGCCAGATACGTATTTCGCTCACGTATCGCGGTCTATTAGTTAATTATCCGACGCGACATAGGCTATCTTGATAGGACGCTGCGGCCGGATGCATCTCGCGCGGTACAATCTGCCGCGTAACGAGAGCCAGCAGCCAGCCCGCCTGCGTGCACGCTGCCTCGCGAAATTGCAGAATTCAACGAACGCCCGGAGCCCGGCGCTGTCAACAAACAACAAACAGGAAATTATACGATATCGGCGTGCGCGAAGGCACGCGCGAATTCGCACGCGCGATTTTAATCTAGCCTAACCACCTAGCGAACGGGACAAGAATAGTAAGTAAAATTTGATTTCGTTCAAAGTGCGCACTCTGATGACGTGCCAGTCAAATTTTGAGACAACTTTCTTCTTACCGTAAATATATAAGTCTAAATAATTACAAACCAATGTACCTTTTGGACGCATAATAATATTTTAAATTGTTAATTGTTTTTTTAGCAGATTTTTTTAAATTTATTAATATTTTAATTTAATATCAAGATATTATATCAAACGGTAGAAAAGATAAAGCCCTATAATTTATATATATGTACATGTATTTCATATATGCTGTTCTTGGAAAGCAGCTTTTCCGCTTATACATATTTACATCGTTATCATGCTGTCACGCTTATCATGTTGTTACAATAACGCATCGTTGTCTCGCATGGTTGACATTGTACTTTTTTAGAAGAGAGGATTGTTCGATCGCGTTGAAAAATATGCCGGAATTTCCTCTACGTTCTCTACGATTCATAGTGACATTCTTTGATAGCGCACCACATCGATCATGAATGCATAAAAGCTCCTTGAACCGATCTCGTAATCGGACAGGAAGAAATCTTGCTATTTTTTACATTGCTAAAGCGCGGAGGGAAAGCGAATAGCTTTCCACGCTGATATGAGAATCATCGTATCAATGCGACATCGTGAAGAGCGAAAAAACTCGATCTTTTATTCAGTTTATCCCATTGCGAGAGAAACGAACGGAAATATGAAGGAATCTCGCACCACGCGTTTCATATCTGCGACGTGAGAGTAACGGGGGAGGGGCGGAGAGGGGCGGGGGAAGGGAGGGCTGGCAAGCCGGATAATTGCGGGAGATAGACGGTAATTAAAATGTTTACCACCACGCTAAAGACGGCAGCGAGCTCCATTTTATCCTTTACGAACGTTACGGCCGATTGAAATTAAGAGCTGAATTAGCATTCGTGAAGTGAATTCGATGACTTTATTCCCTCGTGAAGCGTAATATAATAATTCGAGACCTTTCGTCTTCGAGAGCGCTATCGAGATATATGTACGTATATATTCGCAGGCAGTAATATTTTAAATTGCCGGAACTCTTTTAATTTACGTTTGTGCTACACATACAAGCAATCAGCATAAAAACTCAGCTGCGCCGTTACCAGAGGCTCGCGCGTTTCTCCGTTCCCTCCAACTCACGTCGCCCAGGTATTTCCATTCATTTGCTCCAATTTTTTTCATCACCCTAAGTACCGAGTTACATTAACTCACTTGTGCTAATTAAAATCAATATTGCGAAGTTTCATATTAAACAATCGGCGCGAAACAGCCGTTTCATCGTAAGGTCGAAAAAGTTTCCGTTCCTGCTGCTGCGGGGTCGTGCTCGGAGAGAGATCTACGGTAGAAATAGCGCGCGAACGAACGAGCAATCGATTCTCAAACTTCTTCCCACCAGAAGCGGAAAGAAACGAATCAAGACGGCGCTCTTCTTACTTCTCTGCCAGTCGCCGACTCGAGGAGCTTTCGGAAATTATTCAGCCTTCTCTTTCACCCGTTTCTCTCTGTTCTCTCTCTCTCTCTCTCTCTCTCTCTCTGTCTCTCTCTCTCTCTTTCTCTCTCTCCCTATCTCTCTCTATCTCTCTTCTCGGCGGTCCCTCTCGTGCCTGCTCGGTGCCGGGAAGCGTACCGTATTAACATAAAGCGGATTCAATATCTGCGGATAAGAACTTAATTTAAATCCCCAGAATATCTTAAGGGATACAATATCGGATCACTCGGCGAGAAGGGCGAGACTAGATGATGTCTCCGCGCGGTCCGTCCACCGTCACTCGCTCCTCCTTCGGACTCCTCGAAGGATACCTGATATGGATGTAAATCAAGTTACCTCGTTAGGTCATTGTCGCTGAATTGGATTTGTCGCGGGAGCTGACTCGTGATTAGCTGTGGCGTTTGCCGAGCGGAATGCGCGCAGCTAGCTATAACCTTACAGAAACGTCTCTGCGAACCCAGCGCGATGCATTCCAGCGCTCTCGGACGTCGGACGACAGGGGATTACGGCCACCGACATTATTATTTTGCTTAAAACGCGCGGCTAACAAGCGTACGGACGCGTCCTTGCCCGCCCGCAAGCTTATCTCTAAACAAAGCGTACCGTAAAAAGGTTGATATTTTATCAAACGCGTTTACGTGCCGGGTACCGGGTACCCCGTAGTGTCGTATTTTTGCTGCTGCAACTGTAAGGAAAAACGGAGGTTTTTGAAATAAAATATCGTGCCGGTTTTTATTGACCTGATGGTGGCAGGGATTTCAAGTCCGCAAATTTGCGTTTACTTCGGGAATCGATGCAATCGTAACGGCGCACGTAGACCATTACTCTATAACAGTCCAGATAAGAACAAGTGATACCTTACGGCGGTCACTGAATAATCGCGAAAATATACTGTATTATCCTTGCCAAATAATTCAGGGATGAACACGCTGAAATCGAGGCACGGAGATTCAACGTATCATAAATACAGAAGAGCCTATAGCGTTATAAACAGTGCAGGTGGCATCGATAAGAGAACGCAGATAACAATAGATATGAGTAATCGAGGCTCGAAGCAAAATACGTCGGGGCAAAGCTACGCCAATCGAATGATCTCGCAATAAGAATCACTTACTGTATTTGATTTGATTCTTTAAATAGAATGTATTGTTTAAAAAATAATTGAAATTGCAAACCAGTTATCGGAGTTCTCGATCGTTAACTAAACGTTATTTTAAATATATCTTTCACAGAAATCAATTTAAACAAATTTCTATTTTTGTAGCTTTATTTATATCAACTGCTAGAAAAAAAGAGCTACCTTGCAAATAATATTGATGAGTATGTTCTAGTTTGTCAAAAATTAATTAAAAATTGTTGAAAAAAACTGGTTAAATTATTTTAAAAATCCCGGTAACTTTAGACTCTTTTACGAATTACAATTAGAACGCATATCTCTTTAAGGGGGAGAATATTGTTATAATTAAAGATTCTAGGTTAACGATCGTCATCAAAGCTCGATCTGCCAACTCGGCTGTTTATATTGTTCCCAATGTTCCCAATATTCAATTACAAGGTTGAACTTCCGTACGAGAAGTTAACGAAAGTTTTAATAGTTTGTAATGCCGACGAGGGTTTCAAGTCAAAGATCAGACGTGGTCGGCAATCGAGTTTTCGGTTAGCGACATGGTTTGTATGCGTTGGCGCGTCACCGAATATTGCCCATCTCATGTTTGGCGCGAGAACAAAAAACTTTAATCGGCGTGGCCGACCAATCGATATTCTATTCGTCGCTGATAAAATAATTTCAATTTCGCTCGAGTAGAAAACGCGCGAATGCGATTGCGCGCACAACGCGTAAATTAAACATTGTCGTACAATTTCCTGATACTTGTTCGCGCGTGCATTACCATTAACGCACGGGAATCATCCCCTTTTTTTTTTGCGCGCGAAACTAACTCACAAACTTGTTATCTAAATCGTTGATTGTCCTCGCGGTTATATAACTGCCGAAGTTTGCGCGCTCATTGAGTGATACAATCGCGTAACGATCGTGATCGTTACAAGTCGTACACAAGTTCTACATTGTTTGGACCACGCGAATAGTCACTTGTGTGTACCGACAATTGCAGCTTCTCCATATAATTTCGGCCGTGACTGGAATCACGTAGCTCGGAACGCTCCCAACAGCGAAACGTTTTAATTGCGTAGAGGGAGAAATAGCCCGCGAGTACAGTAGTAACCGGGTTGAAAGGTCGCAACACCCGCGTGACGTACAATGAAAATGGATGCACAGCGGAATTTCCATAGTAGCTAATCCATCATAATTTGTATGATTCGAATGAACCATCATCTCGCCCGACAGTTAATTACATGTACACAAACACATCAACAGAAATTTCTTAATGTAATTTTGTTTTTGCACTTGTGACGCTTATTAAAAATGAGATCGCCCTCGGGCTTGAGAAAATATGCAAATGCATTTACTTTCCTGGGGAGACGGAAGATCTTTAAGTCTTGCAAATTGAATCGGACCGGCTCAGTGGTCACAGTCTGTCACGAGTCAGACATGGCGGATAATGGAGTGCCACAGCTACTGTCAGTCCGCGTTTCAAGACCGCATTCACCGATCTTACCCGGCAATGCCGGTATAAATAGCATTCATCATCAGACTTTCCGATACTTATTAAGTATTGAATTTGCCGTTGCGGAGCTGCGGAAAGTCTGCCATTGCGAATTGCGACGCAATGCTCAATCGACAATAATAGTGGGAGAAAAAGACGTGCACACAGCGGGAAAAATCTCGAACGCGTGCAAGAGAGGGAGAGGGAGGAACGGAGCGCGATCGGCTTGGAGACCGTGGCTTTGATAGACGCTACGAGAACGGTGAGGAAGAAAGCGTCGAAGTTCGGAAGACGAGTGGGAAAGGAGGAGAGAGCGTATATACGTACGAGGGAAATAGTGGAGATTCCGCGGTTTTCGAGTATGCGGGCGAGAAACGAAAGAGAAAATAAGGATAAAAAGGGAGCGAATTATTGGTCGACATGGAGAAAAACGAAGGACGCTGCAGGGGCGATGAAGCGGAGGGGGGAAATGATAGGAAGGCAGACAGCTGCGGAGAGACCGAGAGGACGAAAATAACGATGAAGAGAGAGAGAGGGAGAGAGAGAGAGGCGAAAGGAGAGGACGAGATAGAAGAAGAAGAAGAAGAGACGAGAGAGGAGATAGGAAGGACGGAGGGAATGAGGAAGAGAGAAGGAAGAGGAAGATGAGAGGAACGACGCTAGGGCGAAGGGGTACAGCTGGGTTGCTGCACGAGTAACGAAGAGAGGGAATCGATGTGAGTGTGAGACACTGGTGGGGAAGCACCAATCAATAGACGCGCGGCGGCGCTCCACCTGTCAACGCGCGCGGAGATAAACACAGGTACCTTTAAAACGATGTCTAAAGGCACCGGTGTATCAGGTGCACGATGCATCAGTGCGTACGCCTACGCATTACAATAGAGAAAAAGAGAGAGAGAGAGAGAGAGACATTGTCGGGATAATCGAGAACACCGGAATTCTGGCCTTTTATTATCCCGACTCTGCGCCTCGTCGTCGTACGCCATTCGCTCACGGAGATAAACGGAAGTACCTATCCGTAGTATTATACGGCTAGGGTTACATATACCCGCCGGACTTATATCGCCGCAGACGTCGGCGTCGTCCCGGTCCCCGCGTGTGTAAGAACACCTGGAATATTTGAACGGAGCCTTTTTGCCCGGTATGCATTAACGCGCGCGTCCATAGAAGAGAACTAATAGCCCCCATATTTTGCATATAAAGCGATCTCGTCGGGGAAATCGAGTTTTAGCGGTCGGTATTCCGGTTTTACAACAAACGGCAATATTCATCGTTTAATTATACGGTTGCGATCTAAATTAATCCGCCAGCTCTCGTCGGCCGGTAATAAGAATACTCTGCTGGCTGTAATAAGCGCGCTCTCCACGCCAGTGATTTACCGCCCAAGTTTTGTACGTCGTATTTAAGCGAAAGCCAATATATTCGCCGAGTTTCCTAAGACGCATCATAAATACCTATATCACAGTGTGATATAGGTTTATCGGTAAAACTCGTCAAATATCCATGTTGCCGACGAGTTTAACAAGAGAGTGCATCTTTAATCTAAAAGTTGAACATTACTTGGATATTATTCTTTTCAATTTATAAACAACAACAGCAATAGCATTGTGTATCAATTATTACTCATCTGTACTAGATTTGCGAAATACTTGAATTGTAGCATAAATATAACACACTATACGTGTATTTCATATTCGGCGATTATTTCGTATTCGGCAAAATTTTTGCTGCGCGAGAATTTCCACCGCTTTTGACACAGTAAACGAAGAGCGGGTTAATTAATATTAGCTTAATGCAATGTTGGCGGCAATGCGGCTTTGCGAATTTTATTGTAATTACAATCTAGTTACGAGGGATGTATTTTCGCTGACGCCGATTTTTGTCTTGATTAGCGGAACGGCCGGGCCGGCTCGCGATGTAAAACAATTTTAATATCGACGAAGATATTCAGCAAATATCGGTGCGCGGCGAGAGGACGTGTTGGTGTGCGTGTGGTGGGAAGCGGGAGGACGTACGGGGGGAAACGAGCGAAAGAGCGTATTAAACACAGCACGAATTCCTGCTCGTCCCCTGGCTTTCCCACTTCTTCTCGCTCTTTCAAGTATTTTAATCAAATGATATTAGCGAGACGCCCGATATCACGCTGACCATATCACGCGCGATGAACGTCTTTCGGTTTAATCTTAATCTCTATCTCGCTCAAACAGCATGAAACCGCTTCAAAGGCGTTAATCGCCTACAATGTATGCTAATTATTAAGCGCACGTGTGCAATAATAATCTCCTTTTATCGCCGTCCAATAATTTCGTGCGCGACGATTTAAATATTCGTCGGATATTCAAGGGACAAGAAATTCCGTTAGAGGTAAACCGCGAATTAAGGGTAGCTAGAAGCAAATTATAAGCGGTTCTGGGATATCAATTACGTGAAATTAGCGACGCTATTGTGGTATAATCGTGCTGTGTCATCCGAATTACAATAGGATTCTTTCTGCGGCGGTTTCCCGTGTGTAGCGAGAGCATAATGGCTCAGATTGCCGCGCGCGCGGTATCTCCGCCCGTGGATTTCTGTACGTTCAGCGAGATAATAAAATTATGCGCCTCGTAAAACGACGGCTCGCCCTGCGTGTATCTTGACACGTGCACGATCGTTTAAAACATTCACAAGATTATACACGGATTCAACGAAATATACGAAAGCCGGGGCGTTTTATGCGCGAGATCAATATTTAATATTTGATAGCAACAATTTTTTATTGAAATACTATATTGTATCGGTGTCAGAAAGAACGATTAATAAAAGATATTTCGTTCAGCTTTGGCAAATATTATATCTGCCGTCTCTTTATCATTTTATTGTACGCGTATAGAGCATTTTTCAAACCTGATGCATAAAGCGTAAATAGAATAAGCTGATTATTAATATTAATAATTTACAGCTATTGTAAACTACTTTATAGTTATATTTTGACACAATCATGGGTACAAAGGACAAAGAACAAAAACATTTATCGTTTATCGTTTGCATGTTTAACAGTGTAATTTTGATGGGGGAGAATAATTCTTTATCCAGCGCATTGTTCGCCATGTACATACAATGCCGAAGAGTTAATAACTGCACGGATTATACGCGTAAAGCAATATCTCTCTGTGTTCGCCTGTAAAGTATGAAATAACGTCGCGCGACGTTGCGGCATGATATCCTGTCCACTTTCAGTTTACTACGTCGGCCAGGATCCCGGGCGGATAGTAATACTACTTTGTTTCGAACTTGCCACCGATATTTCACGAGGCGCGGCGCGAAAACTGCGAAATTAGATGCTCTCATAAAAGCAAAGAAAAATCCACGTGTGACGGGCATACAGCAGGCAGGCAGGCAAGGCAGGCAGACAGGCGAGGCAGGAAGCGGAAAGAAATGAAAGGGGAAAAGGTGCGCTATAATATCGTGTAACACAACAGGAGCGTATCTTATTCGCCGCGTGAAAAGTTCTCTCATTGCTCGGACGAGGATGGGGGAGGGGGGGGGGGAACAGAGCTCCCGGGCACAGCGACGTTCGGCGTTACAACTTTTGAAAGTCGTAACGAAAATTATTTCGATACAAGTTTGTCAATTCGTACGATTGCCCGTTATTCGTCGTCTCGCGCTCTCGCTCTCTTTCTGCATTCGCAACTAACTTGGAGAAGTATATACATTTTATAGACGAAAATCCGCGGGACGAGCTTTTCCCCGAGCTAGATATTAATGGTAACGCCGGATGCTCGGAATAACGAAGACACAAAGTGCAGTATTCAGCGCTGACAGTTACTCGATTATACGACGCATACCGTGTTAGCGTATCATCGATCACTTCATCGACAGCAGCATCTGGAATATGCGATACATTTGACGTGAAATAAATAGCTTGATAAATGCGTGTAGCCATATTATTTCTACAGTGACGACGTCAATATTTTCACCAGGGGGTATCGCAAACATTTCCACAGGGGCTCTGACTTCGTGTCTGACTCGGCGGTTATCTGTACACGTAACACAATCGTGCCAAGCCTTATTAACTTCGAGAAATAGACTCGGCGGGTTATCGGGCACATGTAGCTTGGTTTACGGTAAATTACATGACGAGCGATAGCATTAATATTGGTACGTATTACCAACTATTAACGCCGAATGGATCGGTGTAATTACACAGCCGCCTCCGTATGCAGACGCTGCCTGAGCAGACGCCGGCTTGTATCACTGCACGTCGTATGTGAGCCAGTAGTAAACGGAGCGCCACACATCAGACATCCGATACAGGGTGTCGCGTCGGATTATCACATCCGATTTCACGACGGGCGGGATAATCGCGTTTCCGCGCGACATTTATTAAACTCGCGAATTCCGTTTCCTAAAATCTAATACGTAACTAATAACTCATATTTAATGCGAATATTTATACTTTGCAATAAATTTTTCCTAATTTATCTTACCCACTTAGAATACTATTCTTCAACAAATAAAGTAACCTTTGATAATATTAAATTTTTTTTATTTATTCTTGCATATACATACATGTGCATGGTATTTAATTAATTTTGTTATCTTCTATTTACAGGTGCCATTTTCGAGCAAGGCACCGACGAGGTACAATCCGCCTTCAAGTTCGCGATGATGAACCACAATCAGAACATTACGATTCGCAAGTTTGAACTGCTAGCCTTCGTGGATGTAATTAATACCGCGGATGCCTACAAGCTGTCCCGCCTCAGTGAGTACAGAGTACAGACATATACTTTTTCTGTATGAAATTGTTATTTATCTCACGTATCACATACTGCGTGCAGCATTCTTCTTCGAGAATTGTAAATACCCACACGTCGACGGCATACTCGACGGAAAAAGAAAAACTGAATCGTAGACGTTCACAGAGGCCGTTAAATATTTCATAGACATCTTCAAATGTCGATCGCGCGTTGCCTCGTACGACCCGCTAGTCGACTCGAAATCGAGTGAATCCGAATTCCATCGCGAATATTCCTCCGGATTGTACCGACAATTTTTCATGACTACATTTAAAGTGTCTGAAACGTCCGTAGGAACATAGCGCGCGGAATTTCGTTTCTGTCTCCCGAGGGTGGAAATCGATTTCGCGCGTTTTGTTCGCGATATCTGTACCGGTGTCAGGCACGGTGACTTATCAACAATGCTGAGGCGCGTACGTACCGGAAGCGCGACATCTCCGCGCCATTGAATGCACCGCAGCGGCCCGTGTCGGATATGAAATAAGTAACGTTTCGTTTCTATAGCGTCGCAGATACTAATCTCGCTGCCTAGAAGGCGAAACCCTTCCATTTCCTATCGCGCTATGAGGCACGCGCGCGGACGATAGAAGAGAACACCGTTTTCTTGCACCGGCACATCCTTGGCTTCTAAGAAATAAGCGCTAGAAGCAGACAAAGGTCGATCGATTAACACCGATATAGTTTCGTGATTGCGGGAGTGATTTACGTCAATCGAAAATGCTACTTCTTTTTCGCGATCTCTCCTAAAAGATGCGCCAAAGTTTCCAAGATAAACCGATTACCCGTGAGATCTCTTTCGATAATTCCGATAGAAATTTTGCGGGATCTGTGATTTAGCCCGGATTTGTCGATTATCGAATCGCAATTTCGTGATTAAACTCCATTCAATCATGCGATTAAGTTAGCGGAATTGTCTCATTGTTATGTTACTACGTGATTCGACATTCGCTTTGGTTTCAATGGTGCCACCCAGCACTCAATGGTGTGAGAAGTTCCGGAATTATCCAAAGAGCCATTACATGTCACTTATCCTGATTTACACCGGAGCGGCAGGCGTGGAATTTTCACGATAACAGTTATCACACTTGTAATGAAGATATAACGTACATTTTTCTTGACAGCAACGTTGCGGAATACTTAAGTTTATCTTTTTTCTCGCTCAACATACTATTATCACCTAATTGTTTACATCAACCGAGAAATAATCATCACAGTGTAATACAAATAAAACATAATAATTTATACATAATTTTGATAAAAGTGAACACATCTTATTTTCTTGATACCTCTTTCATTGATTACGTATCGTATTTTGTTTTTGCTACAAATTGATGTTTGTCTCCGCATTATCAACAATTTTTTCTCTCCGGAATTCATAGGCTGCGTTCGAAAACTTCACTCGGATGCACACCAACGTCGTTCTGTCCTTGTTCAACTTTTAGTGAATAACAAAGATAAAACGACGCGGTGTGCATCCGAGTAAAGTTTTCGAACGCAGCCATAGTAGTTTCTCGCTTTGTCGCCTGTCGCATACATTCGAAATTTGAAAGAGCTGATCGACCGGCTTACCCGTGAAACCGTTTGACGGCTTTCAACCAAGGAACGTCAGTCCAATCGAGCTACATCGGTCTCTGGCTTTGAAGTCGACCGGAATCGTTCTAAACCGTAAACGGATAGAAGGACAAAGGGCACTCGGGTGCCAAAGATATCGGTGTCTCCTATCATTGACGAAATCGCAGTTATTGCGCCGTACTACAAAGAGATTTCACAATCGTGAGATGACGCGTTCAAATTTCATCCAAGACTAGCATGTATTTATTCTCTGATTATGAACAGATATAGATAAACTATAATATAGATAGATAAACTATATAAACTATAATTTACTAATAATTGCTCTATGTTGATTAATTATTCGTTCTAGATCTAGATTTAGAAGTAGATTAGAATAGTATCTTTAATCGCGTATCGTGAATTATTCAATTTTTGTAAGCGGAGATTGCAGTAAATGAGATTTATTACATAGTTTTGCATTTACAATAATAATTCGAGCAGAATTAATTTGTACAAATTCTTCGGGTATGTTTACGATAGCTTATGATGTAAAATGTTGGTGAAGCGTTGCGATTCTATTAACCCAAGAATTCGTGAGCAGAATTCTCGCCGAGAAGCTGGTTGATCGTGGATTCGTCGCGGCAATGCGAGTATTTGGGCCAAGTCCAAGGGACAGGGAGGCCGTGTTAACGGCTTAGCAAAGCTCCGTTAATTGTATTAACGTTGGTCGGTTCACTCGGATGAAGACCCTGTTATAATCCCACAGCTTTCTGCCCGGCAAATCTATTGCCGCGTTGCGCTTCGCTTAATGTTTTGGTCCACTAAAGCGATATAAGCTGTTGGCAAACTAACGAAGAAAGAGTTTAGTTTCACCATTTTTCTCGGGGTCTAATAACGTTGTCGGTATTAATAGAGAGTCATATCTCCGTGGTCGTTCGAAAATAGTAAAATCACGAAAATTTAATACGTTAATAAATACGTTAATTATACGTAAACAGTAAAATCCCAAAAATTTGAATACATTAATTACGTAATAACATCTATAAAATAATGATATAATAATTAGATTACAGAAATTTAGGATTAATATATCGAAAATTTCTCCGATAGAATCCATGTGCGGGCAACCAAAGAGATTTTACATTTCATACATTCGGTATTTTACTAGATGAATCGGTGGGTTATTAATTATCCATTACGTGTGCGGTTACTGAATAGCAAATGTCATTGTAGTATAGAAGAAGATGAAAAGAGCTCTCTCGCGATGAGAAAAAGAGAAACAATTTATCATGTAGTATCATCGTAAAAGAGACCTCTCCCATTTTTGCCTTTTTCATAACATTTATTCAATTTTAAACAGATACAGACGGAGGGTATAGCTTTGCCTAGGAAATAACAGACAGCGAAAATCATTATGGAACTGGACCGTCTCTCCCTTTACCACGCGCCAGGCACATGTATTTTCATTTCAATACACTTCATTCATATTCGTCGAGCATTACGTATGAAGTCCGATAAAATGGAAAGGCGTCGAATAAAAGCAGGCACCAGTCAGAAAGACGGAATATTCCTGTTCCATATAAAATCGCTTTTTAACCGTCAATACAAACACTGTGACACGGGGACATTAATGATTTCTTATTGTACGTAACGGGAACGGGTACGAATATATCAAACAAACTGGGACGAATGCGCGGGGTCAAATCTAAAATATGGAAGGAAGAATATATCGTTAAATAAATCTGCTCCTTAATATTTTTCAATAACGTTCCCTCCAACGTTAGCGCGCGGAAGTCGGTTTCTAACGGGTTTTCGGGAAGGGTCTCTCGCTATCGAGGGAACCGAAAATTATTGCGGGCATGAGGACGGCGGCGACGAAACGCGGGGGGGAGAAGTTTTTTCCGTTGAGAAATCACACGGTAGAACCGAGAATCCTGAGGGAGAAAATTTTCGCGGTGGCGTGGTACGCTCGTCTTAGCGGAACGTAATAGCCATCTATCAACTTTCGGTGCATATCGTATAATATCCTGCAAGATCCTTTGGCCTGCGGGGGCGGGAAGATGGAGAGAGAGAGAGGAGAGGGAATAACCTTCCCGCCACCCGCGTCCTCATTCTCTCGCCACGGCTAGAGAGGGATGAACGTATACGGGGCGCCAGCGAGCCAACCAGCCAGCCAGGGCCGGCATAAATCTGCCGAGGGCTCCCGAGGGTATTTCCCGCCTTTTTTCCCTATATACCCTTCCGCGCACACCTCGCTCGCCTTTGCCTCCTATTCCGTGCTTTCGCGCCCTTCTTCTCGCATCCTGAACCAGACGCGAGATGAATCCCAGGGTTCTATTCCCGCGTGGTTTATTCCGGGGCAAACACCGTCCCGTCGTCGACGAGGTGGGCGAAAGTCGACGACGATTACAAATTTACAGTTCACATTTATGAGCTACATACCAGTGCCGCGTTGATTTACGTCATGTTGATTTAGGCGTTGATAGAGTAATTATGAAGTATTCGTCTACGTTGAATTAGATTTTATCTTATAACATTTGTTCATGTTCTAAAATTAGTATTCCAACTGTTAATAATCAAGTTTGGGGTACACGTAGGACATTATCCTTCAAAATACAATTTTGTGTTACGAAATCTGTTGTTATCACGAGGTTTGTACCTACATGTGTAACATACGTCTATTTCAGTGTTTGCTATTCAATACCGCGTAAAATGTAGATGTGGAATAATAATCAGCTATATATGTATTGCGAGATAGTGATCTCGATGAATCGATGTATAACATATCGATCTCTCATTACATTGAATTTGTAATCATTACACTAAACATACAAACCTATGTTAGCTAAGCTCATAATTATGTTTGAGGTAAATTAGATATGTCTGATTAAATCCGTAAAACAATCATTCATTGAATTGCATTCTTGATCTGATTACATTTACGCCCCATTGTTATCTCAAACATATTTTATAAGTCTTAATACACTAAAAAGGTGAAAAATTAAAACAAGTATATGTTACGATTTTCTTAATAATATACAAGGTGAGAGTCTGATAAAATGTTTACCACGTTTTTCTCGAAAACCATTATCAAAATTGTAGAGATACGTACTTTGATGATTAACTTTGAGTATCCGCTTTTCACGCAAACAATAAACTTTTTTTTTTTATGGAAAGGGGTACTTTTTAGGCACTCCATCGATAGTAGGTACTAATAATGAGCTCAATAACTTTTGTATCAGAAAATCTTTTGAAAACTTAACTATATACATTGTCGGGATATTAACAAAATTATAAGTCAGAATAAAAATTAAAACCTTGAAAATTGAAAGTTTTCTTTTAGCGTGACATCGAAAATATTTTTGATCTTTTTATCGTAAACCAGATACAAGATAAATTCACACGATCATGTACCCGCATAGCAAATCCAAATGCAAACATTGATTCGCGCGAACATGAGTGATGAGAACGAAAGATAACGATGGTTACAATGTTTACACGTTCACTAACGCAAACACAAGTCATGTATTATTATTCTAATTAAAATGTAATTTAAATAATTGCTACAATAAATATTTATCTATTACATAAGAAATAAAACTATATTTAATCAGCTTTACATTACTCCGAAAGTATTTTTTAATTATCACAAAACTGCAGTTAAAAAGAATCTTTTATTATTGATAAATAATCTGGTATAATCATACGCACAATGCATGATTTATGAAGACCTTTATTAATCCAATTAATTTTTAAATTTTTACTGCTACATTATTAACATTGTAGTAATAATATAAGAGTCCCCGCTTTTTTTACATTTTTATAAATGTAATTAGCACATTAATATATAAAATTATTGTGTAACACATTAGCACATTAATATTTTGCAATCAGCACATTAATATATAAAATTATTGTGTTACACAATTCAATTAATTTTTAAACTTTTATTGCTACATTATTAAAGCCATTGTAGTAATAAAAGTCCCCGCTTTACAATAATTTTATATATTAATGTGCTAATTGCATTTATAAAAATGTTAAAAAAGCGGGGATTTTTATTCTACAATGGCTTTAATAATGTAGCAATAAAAGTTTAAAAATTAATTGAATTAATCTAAAGTCTTCATAAATCGTGCATTGTGCGTATGATTATACTGGATTATTTATCAATAATAAGAGATTCTTTTTAACTGCAGTTTTATGATAATAAAAGAACACTTGCGGAGTAATGTAAAGTTGATTAAATGTAGTTTTATTTCTTATGTAACAGATAAATATTTATTGTAACAATTATTTAAAAATAATAATACATGACTTGTGTTTGCGTTAGTGAACGTGTAAACATTGTAACCATCGTTATCTTTCGCACAATGCACGATTTATGAAGACCTTTATTAATCCAATTAATTTTTAAACTTTAACTGCTACATTATTAAAGCCATTGTAGCAATAAAAGTCCCCGCTTTTTTAACATTTTTATAAATGCAATTAGCACATTAATATATAAAATTATTGTGTTACAAAAACTTTTTTATTTTTGAAGTAATATTTCTGTTATGATATAGATTGTTAATTATATCATAAATAATTAGAACAAATCTAACCTCATAATTTTTACTTATATTAAAAATCTTGAAAAATCAGTAGTTACGATTAAACTAAAACACAATACAATTCCTTTGAGGATTATGTCAAGATAGACGTCAAAAAGAGAAATATGGAAATATTCTTACATGTCTGTATTTCATTGTAAAAAAATAAAAATTAAATCGTGCTTTCATCATCAAAATGTTCTCCATTCGTCCAAGGCAAATAAAAAATTTACCAAGCGTTCTAAAAAATGAGATCCGTAATGTTATGTAAAGCCGATTAAAGAGCGAGAATATTCTGTTACAAAATTCTGAGGTAAACTTGGAGGTATCTTAAAATCGTTCGACGTGAGATTCTCAATTTCAAGAATTCCTAAACGATGTCGTCGATTGCGTCGCTCAAGAAGAAAACATTTCTTCTTGCCGCATGACGTCGTTTCCGTTGAGTTTTACGGGATATCGGGTGCGATGCTGTGTTCAATTCCCGCGCGGTCTATTCGAAAGTATGCATTACTTTGGCAAATACGATGAAGTCGATGAGAAGCCGTCTTGTCGGCGAGGAGTGTATCTTTATTATAAAATGCAAACAGGATGCCGCGAAAGTTCCAACACGGCGGAAAACTTTCTTTCCACGGCACTCCCGTAGTTACGGTAAACTTTATGTACGTAATCTTTAAACCTTGGTGTATGGACTCCATAATTAACAACTTGAATCAAACATCATTAACTTAATTGCATTACACACACACACACACACACAAAATAGCACGCACGCACAATCTCTCTGACAATGAGTCCACATTCCGCAAGCATTGCTAAATTTATATTCATACTATTTTTTATGATAAAATATTAAAAAGTTTTAACAATGAGTGATTACTTCTATAAAATAAATGGAAAAATATTTATGCGTTTTAATCATTGATGAATACAAGTACTTATCGATAAACAAATTTAAGCGTGATGGAATTTATTACAGAAAAT
This sequence comes from Temnothorax longispinosus, assembly GCF_030848805.1. Classification (NCBI taxonomy): domain Eukaryota; kingdom Metazoa; phylum Arthropoda; class Insecta; order Hymenoptera; family Formicidae; genus Temnothorax; species Temnothorax longispinosus. The sequence continues at coordinate 15,072,607 of NC_092364.1, forward strand.
TTTATTCAATAATACATAAATTGAATTTAAATATCCATGAGAAAGGGATATTTTTAATTTAATATATGTGTAAATATCATATGCATAACCGAATGATAAAATCTTTTGCGCGCGTTATACGTTCAGGTTTATTTTCAAATCTCGCGAAAATCCTCATCTTTTTTCATGTTTTATTCCGCGTTCTACTTTCACAGATCTCTATCGTTTTACTTATTTAATGAATATATTACACACATATACCTGGCGCAGAAATGTTTCATTCCCCGCAACTTAGTCTGACGACAACGACAGATGAGGAGATTCTCCGGTTCTCAAGTAACCAGATGAGTGGTAATGGTAATGTCTCTCGGAGGAGTCCCCTGTTCATGCAGAAGAATATTTTTCACACAGTATCGCCGGGAAACCGTTCACCATAAAAGCGGTTTAAACTGCCGAGTTACCCGAGGATACTGCAGGAATAGAAGACGCGTGAAAAGGGCTCTGTGTGAAAAAATACCACGCTACGCGGAATGAAAAATATATCGATTTCGTCACCCAATAATAAAAGTATAAAAAAATGAGAACTCATGTTTTTTGAGATTTAACACTTGTCATTTATTGACAGTTTCACACGTGATGCTTGTGAGTATATGTTCTGTATAACATATATTCGTCTCGCATTGTGTGATCAACACAATAAAGCTGTCATTAATAGTAAAAATTATAATCAATCGAATAATAAATAATAATCAAAGAAAAGAATTTTCATTTATAAGTTTATAAAACATTTGCATTAATAATATATTTGATATCTTATTATCAAGGCTGCGACAATCTAGAGGATCACAGCAAAGTAGCCACGTAAATTACACCGAACTGGAATTAGCGCCGTTAGTTTTCGAGATATACGGAAAATGTTTAAGCCACACTATTACTTGGTGACGATGATATCACGAAAACTCCGTAAACTCGCGGGGAAACGCTATTTGTTCCCACCGAGGGAGCAGACAAGCTTCTGGGTAGCTGAGAACGCGTCATTTCCGATTGTCATTTCTCACGGAAAAGGACGTGGTGTGGCTTGACTGTCCAGGTTAAGGGCCCATTCAAAGTTATCCGCGCAGACACGCAATATGCAAACGTATATTATTCTGTAGTTTGAGAACCCGCCCGACGCGGGTCCAATTTTAGCTGAAATTGACTCGGGCATAGTTTTGCACTCGTATATCACATCTGTCACCCGGCACTTAGAGATTTATCTTATCTAATTTCTTGCACCCCAGTTATCGAAGCTCATCAAGGTAAATTAAGTCCTTAATGTTCGAATATATATTTACGAGACTGTAGAGTATTCCACGTGGAGGATATTTCAGCGCAAATTACACAAAATTTCAAAGAACTCTATGTAACAAAAGTAATAACTATCAAATACTTACTTGAATATTTACAATAGTCAACAGATTTTGGGTGCAACAGTATATGTATTTTATAGGTACACCAAACATGTATTGTGTGGATTAAGAGAAAAACAATGATGTGTCTTATAGTTTTAGTTGTTATGTATTATATTTGTCAGCACAAATTCTAATAACATAAATGTACGAATATCTTTGTTGCATACATTATATACATATATAAATATCTATACTTACGTTTCATAAATGTCAAATCTATAAAATTAGTGACTTATCGTCAAGTTATAAGATAAATGCAATTTGTTTTTTATATGTACATACTAGCACGCGTAATTGTGTGCGCGCTATCATCGGGAGTTGGAAATTATTACAACAATCGGATTTCAATTAGTAAATTACCTAGCTCGTGGAAAGTGAATATTACGGGCTTTGTTTCGCCGTTGTTTGCTGACTTGATTTCGTTCGGAGTACGCATTTCTATAGAAATCCCTCATGGACGATGTGGTTCGCGTCCGGATGTCGAGTAACAGCGAAGGACTCGAACGCCAGGTCATTACGCTTTCGATTTAAAACTTTCGAATTAGATTGGGAGACGCGGCGAGTCTTTGCTGTGTCCCCCGGCCATTTAAAACTTTCGCGGCAAACCATCTCGCGACTGACGTGTTCTCACCGCAGAATCTCGCTCCTTCGCAGCCTCCTTCGAGGAATTATTTCCGAACGCTTGTTCTTTCTGTTGCTCGGTGTCGCGTCGCGAGACCGCTCTCGTTTCACAAACCTGTTGGCCGCGTATTTTGAATCAACTCTTCTATGCGCTCCCCGAAATATTCGAAACGCTTCGTTGTGCGCCCGCTTGTTTCTTGTCCCAAAACGCAATAATACTTGACGTGTTGATTGATAATTGATAACTCAACACTTGCCAATTTACGGTATAATGCGTGCGATTAATTACACGTTTGAAAATGAATTTAATTCAGTAGCGATGCTTAATTAATTGATGATTCAACTCTCTCTATAGCTCGTAAAATAATTAATTTCCACAGATAGTCGCAGCGGTAGAATAAACTATTGTTAATTTTGCAATATGTGGAACGCTGACAAAGGCTACGCGGCTGATATTACACAACAAATTTAATTGACTCTCGCTTATGTTAGCGAATTTTAAGCACATTTTCTGTACGTAAGAATATTATATATACGGTATTAATATAATGCCAATTAATTGTAACAATTAGCATACATGATATCAGAATCATGCAAATTTATTGACAAAGCGGACACATAAGAGTAATACAACGTAACGCATCAAAGTAGAACGACATAATAATGCAACAAAAGTAATATTAGTAGTAACATTAATGATAAGATTAAAAATGGACCATTCTATTATACCGCGTTTGATAACAGCAAATACCATCTTAATACCTTTGGCAAAGATTACGAAGGGAAAAAGAAGGCGGTGCGGCGCGGGCGGGCGGTGGGAACGAGTAATGACACTCCCGGGGTTCCGACACCATCGAAAGTCACGCGAGGCAAGAAACGACCGGCAGAAAACGAGAGAACCGTTCCCTAAGTAATAAGAAATCGATAAGAACTGCAGATTGGGTGCAGAAGCGAAGAAAAATCGGCCGGGAAGTATCTTATCGGAGGCTGGAGGATAATCCCTCAGCCGAGGCCGCGCCGCGCTGTAAACGTCGATGATTAAATGAAGGTAATCGGCGTGGCGAAACGAATAATTAAGTTCTCCAAAGTAATTGAAAAGCGCGTTACGGCATTTCTCGTCGCCGTGAACTTTATGAATTAATGATAGATTAGAAAAAAAAATATATATATACATATTATATATAAATATATATGTATTTCATGATAGTTGAAAAATATATAGCAGCATCGAAGAAGTATAGTAATCTTATGAAAAGTATGTATTGTACGTATAGAAAAAGTTCTATGGCATTATCAAATCTCTGATAGTTCTAGAACGTGCTGTAGATACTTAAGATTGAAGACGATAAAATTGAGATGTTAAAATTGGGAAGACAGTTGTGCGTAATGATCGGCAAGAACTCTACTAACTTCGATAACGTATCTTCATCTCTGGTGAATAATTGTTTGCCGATCGTTCCGTAAAGGAACACGAAATCATTGATTAGCCCTGACAACTCGTTCGGGCTTTTTCACGCGCGCGAACAAATAGGAGCAAATAGTCGGAAGGATTCGAAGTTCAATCAAGATGAGTTCAAAATACAGACTTGCATCAGGTAGTTAAAGTGACATTTGGAGGAGAAACGAAGCAGCATTTTGTATCTACAATCTTTGGCATCTAGGGCACATTCCTCTTTCTTCCTTCGTTCTTCCCTTTCCGTCTTCCTTTCTCGCTTGAACTTTCTTAATTTGTGCGCAGTTTTTTACAGACTAATTAATATTGATGATTGAAAAGTGCCTCCAGCAGGTGATCAATTTTCATCGGTATTAATAATCGGCAGATCGAAAAGTGGTCGCGCACGTCTTTGAGGAGCAAAGCTCACGCGGTTCTGATTAAAGCGAAGTTCAGGAATCGAACGCGTTGACGTAAAAAGGTCGATCGCTGGTCTATGAAGAGAAATGATTTTTATCGACATTTATTCCGCTAAGCGATGAGCTTTTCAATTTCGGCGAAAAAAGTTCTCACTCTTTCTCTCTCCTTGTCTGAAGCGTTCTCCACCGAAAGCTCTTCCCTTCGAGAGTATCTTTACCAAGAACTTCGTGTTGAATAGTATGAAAATGCTTGTCAGTTGTCGGAAAAGTGCGTGATAGGAGGTGATTTCATTCAAGAGTAGGCACACATGCATGTGTCAGGTGCACATATATTTTCCATGCTCGATAATATATTGAATTTGATCGCACAGGGCAACTATAACATATATAAGACAGTTTTTATTCTAAAAACTGTGCACTGACCTAGCATCTTCGCGAAACACTCGTCAAAAGATGAAACGGAAAGGGATGTAAGCGTCCATAATTTATGATATTAATGTACAGAAAAACGTACTCTAAGACCCGAAAAGGTTGTTTGACGTTCGCCGATATTCCCGTGAAACGATCTTTTTCGCGATATTGCTATGCGCCGAGCAGCTCAGTCAAGAGAAAAAAGCCATGCAAACAAGATAAATCGGACAAAATAAATCAAACGGAGTGAATTATACTCCGTACTTTGCTCGCCTGCCGACTTCAACGAGAAACGTTCGGAGCAACGAGGAAAGCAGACATAATAACTTTGGTTGACGCAGTATAGTACTGTTTCCTTCTCGAGAATATAACCGTGTTGTAATATCATATCTCGGAATTTTCTCGGATAAACAGACGTAAATCGCTTGAATATTCTGCAAAATGATGAAACATGAAACGAAATTTAGGAAAGAGGAAATATATATATATATATTATAATCATAAACGACACATATTAACATGTTAATGAGTACAATAAATATTAGAAATATTTTTAAAATATATTACATGGACATACATATTGATACAATTGCATTTCTATTTTATTTAAATGTATAAGTTAAGCAAGAAGTTCCGTAAAATTCTCCTGTGTGAAAGAATATATATTCTTTGAAGTATTATTAGCTTCAGAATCGTGAAAGTTACCGTTTCCGAAAGCGATTTCCGATGATTCAGGGTCTATCGAGGAAAAGTAGCACGCTCCACAGCTAATCACCGATAATCCAGCATATTGCCATCTCACTGGCCAATTTATGATTATAACGCGGTGCGAAAGTTAACGATAGTGGCGAGGGTCGGCTTCACTGTCTGCGACGTTACAAGCTCGTTTGTTGAACTTAAAATTGATCCTCTCTTCGATGGAAGGAGTACCGTGGTACATTAATTACGGCGGGATAGCTACGGCAACAGGAAGGGGGATCGGTAGGAACTCTTGTCGCCAGAATTAGAAGGCGTTTCGCACAAAGCGCGGCTTCCCTGACGGGGAGACTCGAATTTCACTTACTGCTCTTTTGTCAGAACTCTTCGACGTACTTCAGGATAGTTTATTAGAGCATGCAGCGAAGTCAACATTATTAAAGACTATGAAGAGTTTATATATATTACATAACAATGATATGCCTATTAGAATAATTGCTCTAATAATACTATATTAGGGCTATACAAAATTCTATAACATTTTGGATATTTTAATATTTGTTGGACTATTAACTTGTGCGCAAATATATTATATGGAAACCGTATAATTACTAAAATATTCATTTTTTGATTGAATTACTAAAACTATATGGCTATATAATAATACTAGGATTATTCAAAATTTTAACATTTAGGATATTTCAATATTTTCATTAGACTATTGAATATTTTATATTTTAATATTTATTAGACTATAAACTCGCCTTCAAATATATTATATAAAATTGTACGACTACTAGAATAATAATAACTCTAATAATATCGGGTCTATCCGAAATTCTAACATTTTGTATGTAATTTTAATATTCATTAAACTAACAAACATGCACGAAAATACTTTTGCGAGATATTTTATTATTTTCCTACTCCATCGTATTCTCTCGCAAAAATGACAGTCCACGCGGGAATAACAATTCGACAATATGGTGGATTAGCCATGGAGTGCCATCGGCGTCAAAGGAAGACGTGGAGATATCGTGAAAAGGCAGAATACATCCTACAATAGCAGGGATTTTGCAATTGTATTCTCAGTCTCTATCCTTATTTGGATTCTATGCAATCGTAGGTACTTACGAGTGCGGATATACCTAACGAGCTCGAGCGCTCTCGCGACCAAGCCGAGACGCATTCCGACTAGGGAAAGTTCAAGCCCGTCCTTAACTCGGCGCAAGCTCGTATAACTTCTATCCGTCGCTCGTCCCCTCGTACAACTTCTGTCCAGAGTTCGTTCCGCGGATAAATAGGTATGGGTACATTTGCATCTCTTTCTTGGATACCGCCCATATTATATTCCAGCTGTCCTCGTTTTCTACACTTGCCCTCGTTGTGAATAATATCGCGGCGATACGTGTGCACGTTCATCTCTCTGCCAAACTTTGACGGATATTTCGTCACCGTTTTAGTCCGGCGTTTTAAATTTCAATTCACAAATAAACACATCTTGGTTACAGCGTGGCAGAGTCGTCGCTGAAAAATTGCTCGCTCGCCAGAATCTCGTCTCGTCTCGCTTGATTAATGGATGTAATTTTGGAAAACGCAATGTGGAAATAATAATCCCCGGTTATAGTTCAATCCCATTTTGATATCTAATTTTGCCTTCCGATTTCGCGTGCTCGTGATAATTAATGTGATTGCACATGATATTATTGTATGCTACGCTTGTCAGATTGAATTCAGCGTGTCGGTAAATTTATACAACTCAGCGCGTTTCGCCCTTCTCAATTTTCCACATATTTAGCGCACAGTATTTTGCGAGTTAGTTAAAAAAATAACTCTAGATAATTATTAAAATAAATATAAAATAATAAACGAGTCATTTTTAAATATAACGTATTTTTATTTAAAAAAAAAGGTAATTATTTATAGTATAGTCACGTCACGTAAAATTTTCTGGTGATATAACTACGCGCTTAAACTGCAACTCATCTGTTCACTTTATTTCGCTTCAGCTTCGCAATCTTTTATTCATATTATGTCACCATTTTTTTCATTATTACATATAATTTTTAATGCTTTTAATACTACACCATTTTTTTATTATTGTAATTTATAATACTTTCACGACTGTTGTGTCAATTGCAATATATTATTGATTAATTATTAACAAATAAAATCTTTAAAACGTCCTCTATTAGCCAAGTTGATGTCGAGCAGATATTCAATGTGTCTCACAACATGTGGTTACACGCTCTCCCACAATTTTCATTGATTTTCCGTATTAATTAATCATTAGGTACACTATTTATTTAGTCTGTATAATCAGCTATCTTTTTTATGTTATTATCTGCTATTACCATATTTACTTTATTAACTATGTTGCTTTATTCAAACATAAAGGCTTCTAATAATTAAGAAGTTTTTTTATCAATTCAATATTATTTGCAATTTTGTTTATTTTGTTATTAACATAGCGTGAAGATGTTAAAGTAAAGTTTAAAAGTAATTAAAATTTAAAAGGAGATCGGGGCTAATAACGAACATAATAAGATGTTAGTTTAAAAAACACAAATTTATTTACAAAAATAAGATAAAAAACATTGTACGTTCGACTTTACTTACAGTTTGTCTTCTACAGTAATAAAAATATAACATGAAAATAGAGTAGAAGGTATATAATTAAATAATGAAAAAGGAGAAAAGTATAATAAGATAATAATTACAATGTATCCTGATGATTAAAGGAGTTCTGGTTTGAAAGGTCGTAAAAAATATATTTTTCGGGAATTTTTGTAAGGAAATGAAAGAAACGATTAACGTTAAACTTTCCATGTTTTTTAAGCCTTATTTTAAGAATATATTTTTATTTTTTAAGTAACAAAAACGCTCTTCTTTTTAATGTTATATCCTGGTTACTAAGAGCTCGCAAAGAAAACGCATATGGACGGTGTGATTATGTGTAGCTGTTAAAATAATTATGTAGCTGTTCTAGGTACCTGAAACGCAAAATAAATGCATATAACGGTGTAAATGATTCTAGCTATTCTGGGGATCTGAAAAGTAAAAACCAAAAATTTTTTTATTCAGGAGAAGTGTGGCTATTGTCTGAACTATAAGAATTAAACCAATTTCCATTCTGCATGGACAAATTAGCAGCCTTTTTATTTAAAATATAGGTTTCCTCAAAATTTTGTTAGTATTTTTATTAAAATAAAAACTAATAAATGTATAATGTTTATTCTAGTTCAGACGATAACCACACTTCTCCTGAATAAGAAAATTTTTGGTTTTTTCTTTTCAGATACCTAGAACAGCTAGGATCATTTACACCGTTATATGCGTATTTTTATTGCAAACTCTTAATGATCAAGATATAACATAAAAAAGAAGAGCATTTATGTTACTTGGAAAATAAAAATATATGCTTAAAATAAGACCAAAAGAACATGCAAAGTTTAACGTTAATTGCTTTTTTTATTTGCCTACAAAAAATTCCTGAAAAATATCTTTTTTACGACCATTCAAACTAGAATACCTCCTTAAAATCATATAATAGAATAATAGAGCAGAACAAGCGCAAACGAGAGTATATTAAATAAAGGCCTGCGGCAAAGTCTCGAGCACATTGTCATAGAATATAAAATTGAAAAGTTAATCTGACAAATAATTTAAAAAAAATTAACAAAAAAGATCCAACTAATATTACATCGTTATTCAACGTTTGGGAGCACATATAAATAAGATCAAATATTTTGTTTGAAATGACCAACAAATTAACCACCGGTAATCCGTAAATTAAGAATTCAATAAAATTAGTTTTCAATCAAACCGTTAATGTTTCTTACATTAAAAAATACAAAATTAATGAAACACTCCAAATTGGCAAAACCCACTTCCTCTCTCTCTTATTCTTGTTAAGTTTTATGTTTTATTTTAAATTGAAACCTTACTATGCTCGTTATTGGCTATGTTGATCTCTTCTCTCAAGTTTTGCTTATTGTTAGATCGAGTATTTAATTTCTTTTTAATTGAAATTTTTTTATAAATATATATCTATGTGCTTATTAGTTTATACGATTAGAAAATTATAAGTTTGTATATACATAACACATATATATTAACAAAATTAAAGAACCTCTTTGAATCAATGGCGAAATTGATAAAATATGATTTTAATAAATGACGATTATATTAATTATGAAATTTGGGTATTGTTAGACGGTAAAAGACTCTAAAAAGGAACAAGAAGTTTGATGGAATCGCTCTTTCTACCCATAACGAGATTGCGGGCGATTCGTTGCTAGTGTAACGGGCACGTGATTTCACGCGCATACCCTCATTTCCCTCACGTTTTCCTTCCCTTCAAACACATCATTTTTTATTCATTCCGCATAACCGTGCCCCCTGCCATTAGTTTCGTCCTTTCCTCTCCGTCTAACTGTCTTCATCCAACCTGCTTTGCCTTCCACTTCGCGGCTTCGACCGGCTTTTTACACCCGGTCGTTAGGAGCCGGACCGCAAATGTCTCCGCATGAATTCTAATGTTCGACCCTCACCCCCATACACCCGCAATTCTCCCTCTTATACTCCCTCCTTAGCCTTCCGTCGTCATTCGCGGCCCGGTAATCCCGGCCAGTTTCGCCCTCCCTCCCCCCCCGTCACCCTCGAGCGTTTCCGGGGGCGGAATTTGCAGGGGACCATCGTAACGCGAATACCGCGGAAGTCGTGTGATACCAGGGAAGCGTTTTGTCCTGCATTTTCATAAGATTCCGACGACGGCGCGTTAAGGCTAATTGTTTCGTTAATTTATGAGCGGTACAGCGGTCCTCTATGCTAACGACGGTGGGTGTGGTTAATTGATGCGGAGGTTTCATAGTATGTCACTCAAACTATAAACCGGATGCTATTTCTATGGTCCGGTTTTGGCTAAGCAGAACACAAAAGGGAGCTATGATATTTTGTAGAAATATGTCTCTAGTGGCAGATAATATTTAATTTAAAAAAAAAAACATTAGAAAGTTCTGCATTTAAGAAAGTTCTGATACTGCTAATTACGTTATCGCTCTTGTTCATAAAAAATCATCTTTTTCTCTCTAAACCTTCTTCCCTTTTTTTTCTTTTTCTTCTCTACAAAAATTTTTGCATAATTTTTTATTTAAATAATTTATTTCCCCGTTATTGTAAACGTTAAATTAATATGCGCTTACGATCGTAAACAGCTTTTCGTCGGATCGTTCGCAAAAACGTTGGATGCGCTCGAAAACGGCGCGTTATCGAAGCAAATAAACGGGAAATGCAGTTTCGCGCGCGTCCACGCTACAATGAAATTAGACTCGTGGGAATTGGGGCGATTTTATTTCCGTCCTCGTTAGAGAGTAGTGACACGCGCTGTAAACGAAGCGTCCGAAACAAAGGGCTCGATCGGCACGGGCATCGTAATTTACCGAAAACGCGCCGTGGAAGAACGGTTGACATTCGTCGCGCGCGCGCGACTTTCTAAAATGAGATTTGTGCCGCGCTTTGTCGTCGCGCGGATAATCGCGCAGCGTGTTCGTCGCAAAGCCAGTGCGCGTTCTGATAATCCAGCCTGACGAGCTTGATCCGGCGACTCGTTTTTTTTAACGAACCCTGCGAGCGACTCACCGATAAAAATGACAGAACTTTATCAGGGGTCGCGCTCGTGCTCGGCCATACTGTCGCTGGCTCGATAACGCGGTCTCGCTCTTGCAGGGCGATTTATGCGGGAGTCCTTATCATCCCGGCCAGAGAGAGAGAAAGAGAGAGAGAGAGAGAGAGAGGGGGGGGGAGGGAGAGAGATCGAACGTTTTGCTTTATGAAAAATTGGGAAAAATTATTTTGTACCGACGCCGGATCTCATCCGTCACGGTATCACAGCTCGATATGTCAATTCTATCTCGTTATAACGACGCAACGTGGATCAGATCGCGCGTCATGTGTTAAGAAAATTTTCCAGTACTCGTGATCTATAAGCGTCACCTGTAACACACAGTCATCTACGATCCGTGGCATCTGCAACACTGCATTTATAAAATAAAATACAATAGAAATAGGATATATTAATTATAGGATATATATAATAGAATATATAATAGTATTATAATAGAATGAATATATATAATAATGTATAATAGGATTATATATAATATATGTACAATAGGAGGATATATTACAAGTTTTAGAATCGCTGATTTAGAATTGCTAATTTTAAGGCATGCATTATATATTATATAAAGTATTAATAGTACGCTTGATATTGGCGAGTAGATTTAAAGTTCGTGCCGCAGCTGGTGCTGGAAAAGCACGTAAAGTGGACATTGGACGGGACAGGAGAACGCGACTAGACGACAAGAGACTATCGTTCTCACGGAGAGAGAGAGAGAGAGAGAGAGAAAGAGAGAGAGAGAATGCACGTTATTTGCGTTGGCGAAAAAATTAACGGAATTCGACCGATCTGTTCTCGCGCGTGCTCGCACGATTTATTCCTCTTACCGGTAATCGCGAAGACGACCATTTTCTCGACCATTTTTCCGCCCATTTGCCGCACCATTTTTTCTCGTCGTACCTACCGGCTCGAATGAAGACAAACGCGGCACGGGAGACGGCGGGATGCGATACAACACATATATAAACGCGTATGTACGTACCACGTGTGCACCTAAATATATATATATATACCTCCTCGCCGAGGTTAAGTGACGTGGCACTGGCTTTATGGAAATGAACGGGGAAGTTCTGCATTTACGGCGACGCCGACGCAAAGTTTTCCCTGGAATTCGGTTCTACCGCGACGTCGACGTCGGGACATTCAAGTTTTAGCGCGGGGAAACGAAAGGGCGCGGGTCGCGTAATATTTCGAAAGCGAAATGTCATTTGCTGTGATTAAAAGTTCATAGCAGTTCCGGATTTAATGCGAGTTATCGCGCAATTGCTTATTTACGCTTCTCGCGCATCCACGTCATGAATTTCTTCAATAGAAAAATTTCTTTATCATCATGATGGAGTGTATAAATACATTATTCATAAATTAAGAATATATCAGGACAATTTGAATAACACGTAGAAAATTAAATAACACTGTTCTAAATTAATTCAATCAGTTTTTTCTCGTATTTTATACGATGTGTACCTACAAGTAACTCTAGGTTTAGAAGAAAAGAGAAAGAATCGCGAAACTCTTGTTCGACTTCTTCCCTCCGACTAGATATTAAATTGCAGTTTAGATGGAATGTAGTTTAGATGGAATGTAGTATTTACATTAACTTTTGCATTTTATCGTGTGTTGAAGTTGTTGAATGTACCATGTTGTAACTAGAACGTAAAGTTGAAATGAATTTTCTGCCTAAGCCAACGACCTGCCTAAACGTGGGACATTTTGAACTCCCATTTCGTCCACAATAATATGCATTATAAAATATCAAGAAACAAATATGTAATTATTATTGAAGAGATCTATAATTACATTCAATTATGCCAAATTTATTAAATTTATAAACGAAATAAATCCTATACAGATTTTGTGACTTGAAATATATATTTCAAAATTTACCATTGAAGTTCACACATTATGCGTAATATGACTGATTGTAAATATACCGTCACAAATGGCTATAATGCAACCGCTAAAAACTAACTGTTTCTATATATCATGTATTGTAACGTACGACGGATATGAACGTCAAGACCAACGATGTGAATCCCTTGTCCGGAGAAACAAGCGAACAAGTTTCGCATTTACCGCGACGCCGGACGAAAACTTTTCCCCTGGAATTCGGTCTTGCCGAAACGAGGGACAGAACGTCCAAGTTTTAGCAAGAAAGGTCGAAGGGCTGTCGGCCCGACCGGAAATGCGTTTCCAAGATGAACCTGGCCCCCTCTCCCGCGGCAACGGTAAACTTGGACGTTCAAAAAAGCGCTGGCTGAAGCGTGTCTGGAATTTTTCGCTTCTTTGCCGGATAAAAAGTATTGAAATGCGACGTACAAACTTTGACGCGACTTTTCCCAGATCTTTCAAAGTTACATGTACCTTTATCTTACACAATCGATCGCGCTTGCCTCATCTCTCTCCATTCACGTTGGTTCGTTTCCGCGGTTGCTGTATACGCATTACCTTTTATCTATTTTTTCTTTGTTTAATATCCTTTTATATACAATTCGTAATTCCCTTATTTGGAAGACATAAAACTTTATAGACGAGGAAGACATAATATAAGACGGTATATGAGGGAAACATTTCTCTTATTTCGGATTTTCTTTTATGCTTTAAAGTTGAGTAAAACCATAATATGTACTCTTCCAGTTATGGAACGTTTTATTGCACTCATAAATGATAATTCTATCAGCGTCCTTGCGTAAAAATGATTTAAAACATCTACTAATATATTTGATGAAATTCTTTAGACATTCAGTATACGTTGTATAAAATAACTTTTTACATACCAATAATTTTGTACAACGTATCCATTTTATATTTTAATAAACTTCTTATGTAGAGTTTCCGAATTAAGCTAAATACCGACAATGAGTCAGACACGTTGTCGATAATGCGCGCATACGCGGTTTTCCTTCTACCATTAATTAAAGACTGCTTACGTTTCGAGTGATTTGATTTAGGTATACGCTTAAATCAAAATGGCAGTCGTGAGCGGCAATATGTACGCCTGATTCTATTACGCGACTTAAAATGTATTACGTGTGTACCTTCGAGTCGTTTGTTTTCACGTACGCGCGAGTTATAATCTTCTTACACTTGGCGAAATGTGCGCGCGCGCGTGTATGTATATCACCGTGCATGCGGTAACTACGTACATTCCGAACGTTGGATTATCGCTTCGGTACAATTTCCACGCTATTCGCGTTCTCTCCGCGACGTCTCGTAATTCACAAACCACCTACAACCGAAACCGCCCGCTCTCTCTCGCCCGGCCCCGAATATCTGGAGCAGAAAGAGCTTTTCGAGGGCGTCGACGAGAGATGCGAGGAAGAGAGCGAGGAGGAAAGTAGGAGGAAAGTAGGCAAAAAAACAGCAACGGAGACAGAATCGAGAGCAAGGGAGAGAGTGAAGCTATTGAAAGAGAAAAAAAAATGTAAGAGGCGGCTTTAAAACGGGAAAGGAACGAAGAGTTTCTCCCATAAAATATCGCGACACTTTTTCTCCACCTTGGCCCTCAGCCCTCGTGCCAATGCGACTTCTTTTCTTCGACAACTGGTTCAGAAACGCGCAAAATTAAAATCGGCATCGCCGAGCTCTCGAACGCCTCGGGAATCAATCGATACGAATTACCGGAGTCGCACGTAACGGTATTGCCTTGCGCGCGGCGCGCGAAGTCTTACTCTCGTTGCTTATTCTGTAGGAATAAAAGTGAATGTTTGTTGAACGATGACAAAGTCATTGTTCGGCCACAATCCGATTCGATTTAATATTTCTTTTAGCGATATTGTTACAATATCGAAAGAATATTTTTAAAAACTGTTTATCAGCATAAACAATTTTGCCGAGGGGGGGGGGGAGAGAGGGGAGGATAGTCAAATATTTCGAATATTATTTATTAAAAATTTTATGGATCTATGCAAACCGAATATCTCTCATCAAGCATACATCATCAAGATGGATTACATGTATTGCATCACGACAATTAAAATCGAATTAAACCATGATAGCGTTAGTTTAACCGGCGCAGTATCGTGGGACTCCTGTCATTGTAAACATAATACGACACAATCGATCAACCGACCGAAATCCTGAATATTCCTCGATAATAATAATCCCCACATTTAATGGAACAAATCCTGCTGGGAAAATTTACGGCTGGCTCATATTCGCCCCGGTTTGGTTATTCTTAATCGTTTTTCGATATACGATCCTATCCCTATAGATTCTCTCTAAAACTTCCTCGACCCTAGCCGCCATATATTTCGCGTCGCACCAACTAGACGATAATCTTGTATCTTCATATTACAGTTGTATATGTAACGTACGAATACGTAATATATTTGCACATGGCATATATATATCTTTCCTACAGTCCACTTATATCCTATATTTCTATTAGATTATTAAAATTATATTCTGGCCCAAAATAAAATTAACATCTTGAATATAAATATATTTGTCATGTTTTAGAGATGGGGCTATTTTTTTATTAACAATTTATCTTCTCTTATATACTTATATATATTATACATTTATACATTCTAGAAAAAATTCGAAAGGATAATTAGAATCAAATGCAATTATTTTAAAATAATTGCAAACATGATTTCAATGGTTATCTTCCAAATTTTTTATTAGTTATAAAATTATCAGTAATTGATAATTAACGTTTGACCATTACTACGCTCATTTATTGTTAAATTACGTTATAAATTATCTCGCGTCGAATCGAAATTGGAGCGATAGGTAAGTACGAGGTTACAATTTAAACGAAAATAATTGTTCGTTATCGGCGTCGAAGTTCCTGACCAATGGAACGGGACAGAGCCACTAATCAGACAGCAATATAGGTAGAGCAGCGAGCAGCGAGACTGTAATACGGATAGAGATGAAGCGAAGCGGTCGGGGAGGGGAAGAACACGAAGAGTGTGAGAGCGGTCCTTCCAATAGGATTAACCCTCGTTCCGTTAATCCTTTTATTGGGGCGGCAAATCCTGCGACAGGTCACGAAAGAGGGTGTCTGCTGGACCCGGATTCGCGAGCGGATATCCCGGCGATGGGGACCGGGACACGATCCCCAAGTATATCGAAATCGCTATTAGACTCAACGATTTAACGACGCCGATAACGGTCTTGTAAGGGTCCCTACGTATGTCCGCGCCGATATCGAGAATTTCGGCCATTCGATTTCGAACCTCGCCGACCCTCCGCGACCAGCCGCGATAATTTTTGGAAAGCCCAATTTCACCAGTTTTCAGCGATATATCTGCGCGCGATAACGTCATCTCGAGTTTTGGGCGTACGATCAATATTTCACGGCTTTACGTCACTTCACGTACTTGCACATATTTCACGGAGTAAACATAATACTCCTTGTTAACCGAATGAAGAATTTATTATTCTATACCGCGTGACATATATGTTGGAAATGAAAGAACCTTTCTCATGCTAATCACCTCTTACCGCTCCTCGACTGCCTGTCAGCTAGCTGGGGGGAGGGGGAAAATAGTCGGAGATTACTCAGTGCTAAAGGAACGGATAAAGAAGCATTAGCTCGCTTCAGAAATGGAAACGGAAGGCGATGAGAGATCCGTGATAAATGGGGAATATGTTTGATGCGTATAGACAGATCTGTTATTCGTGTTACGCGTATACGCTACATATGCAACGTATCCACGTACTTACATGCAGATAAATACGAAAAATGGAGATCGTGCGAAACGGGAGAGTGAGGAAAATCAGTGTCAAAAGAAGAGTGTGGTGTTGGCATTTGCATGCTGAGTTGAATCCTGCACGTTTTTCCTGTTCCTTTAGCAGCAGGGTGATGCGCACGGCATCAAATGACGACGGCCCTGTTCCACTACTTTAATGTCCATTGGTATGTCTGGGATTAGAGTCGCGCATGTTTCCCGCTACAAAGTGAATTTATAAAAACCCCCATGCGTGAGCTCGCGTACTAAATGGTATATTACCTCTTCACCTGTGTAAAAGAATATAAACCGCGGAAAAATGATACCGCATGTACGAGATGAAGCCAAAAATTAACGACCGCGTTTAATTAAATCCCACATCAAAGAGGTACGTGGTCAAAATTTTAGTTTCCTCGCCCAATGCAATATCTTTTTATTAACTTTTGATCAATTCAATTTTGCGCCGTTAAGTGATAGCGGCCCCGCTTCGGTGAAATTGATCGTGCACGTATCATCGATATATATTACATTTGTACACCATTATAGCTTTATTTCGAATATTTTGTACGCGAATAAACAGTACCTTTGTGGAGATGAGGTAATATCTGGGTTATCTATTTACGTTCACAAGCCGCGATACCTAAGTCGAGCTCCTGCTCTTCACAGTTAAATGGCTCACTAGATTTACCTGCGTTTGATGTTCGCCTATGTACAGGATCATACATATTCCTCTATTCGAAGTTTGCAAATCCGACCTTGTTTGTACGGTTACGGTACAGCTCGATACTAGCGATTGGTATAACAATGCGAGAGAGAAAATTAGACGGGGGAGACGAGGGAGGATAGGGATAAAGAAATATGTAAATTGGATTTACGCGATTATCACGATTATCTACCTCCCGAGTAAACTAATTAAACTTTCATCAAAGTGTTCACGATACTAAGAGGTATAGAGCAAGGTTTGCTTTCGCGGCCATGACTCAACTAAGATTGATTTTCGGTCGCGTTTACGATCAAATTGGTCACCCAGTTTAATGCTCTTCGACACGTATGCGGTTAGAGAGATCGTATCGGATCGTATCTATGGTTAGAGCACTTGACTAATTAAATTTGTACGGATGTGTTGCGACAAATAAAAAAAATTGGTCAAACCTATTTATGGAAAAATATGCGCAAAATGAGACGCAACTGTTTGAGTTATCTTTATTTTCTATGAAAAAACTTCTTTTAATTTTATAAAAATCTTATAGTCTGAATTAAAAGTCTAAGTATCGCATTGAAATTCATAGTATTATTACAAAGAGCATTCTTAATTAAATATTTTGTTCATTCGGAAGAGTTTTCAGAATACACCGTTTCTCTATCGTTTGTACATACATGCATAAATATTAATCTGTATTCACTACCATTTTTAATCTTAAAGTAGATAGCCACGCTTAAACTCCACGTTCAAATTGCCTTCGTGTTCATTTATTTGTTTAATGCCATTACGAGAAATCGTCATATGAGATTTGCAAATCCAATCGAGTTTATGAATCCGGCAAAATCTCTCATAAATAGGATAGTGTATAAATGGCTGTGGACTGTGGACCGAGAGTACGAATGATATAATACGAATATTAAATCGGTCTGATTTTACCTTAAATTTAGCAAAAGAAATTCGCATTTTCTAGGCAATAATTGACGAGAACTACGTATTGACGCGAGGGATCGTTTCTCCCGCGACAGAGGACGTGTGTTACGGCTCAATGATTCGCTCGGCTTACTTACTGTCGATGTCCGTACGTGTATACGTGCAGACGCATTTCTCCTCGCACGAGCGAGCTTACAAATCCGATTGCAGCCCCAGGCCGTTGTAGCAAGCCGACTGCTGGTCTTTTCGAGGTGCAAAGCGAAAAAAAGGAGAGACCGAGAAGAGGAGGAATGAGAGGAAACATCACGAGGAGAATGGGGGAGAGAGAGCAAGGAAGGGCCAGTTCCGATTGAACAGGGAGGATTTGAGAAAAGGGGTAAAAGCGAGGGTGCGCCCTTACAAATAGAATGGCGAAGGAGACCCGACGGTTTTATCGTCGAGGCGATAGAATCTACGAATACGGCCACCACCAATCGTTTGTCTCGAGAAAACGCGACACGCGCTGGGTTCGACTAGTGTCGCTGTGTGATTAATCTTCGGCGCGATCACCTCGCCAAAGAATCGAAAGTTTCGTTCACGAACTGAAATGCACCATTATCATGTATAACGAAATTCTCTAGCGCATACTTAAAAATTTATCTCTCCGTTTACCAAATAAATGTCGAGAAATAAATAATTCAAAGGTTATAAGTTTTAATCATTTAAAGTTTATAAGAATCTTAAAAGAATAAGAATTTAATACAGACGACGCACATTTATATATTATTATATTATATATTCTATACAATTACTACTTTTTATTTTTATCTGAACACACAGTAAATGCAACGTGAAAATTTTATTATTATACACGTTTGTATTCCGCGTACATTTCGATTAACTTGTTAAAGATCTACAACTTAATTAACATGACGAAAATTTAAGGCGATATTTTACTTCTACTGTAATATTTCTATTACATGAATGCGTATGTTCATATTTTCTACGTTTATTTAACGACTGCGCGTTCAACTGAAGTTTCCCTTTCACGCCTGGTGCTCTCACGTAGTTCTCACTTTATTATGACAACTTTATGCATGACCTACCAAAAATCCTGTTGAATGCGACTTTATACGGCTACGTGTGACAACGTACATGACAATGTATTTTACGTTGGGCGACAATGCTCTGTAAGTATACTTTAGGCTGGTGCCGGTATAAATGACGTTTATAGGTCGTCGCGTAATTACGGCTTAACAATGATTTGTTGGGACACTTGAGAACAAGTGGCATTAATTTTATGCAAAATTATCTTTGCTCTTTGGAGAATGTACCTTTCTTTTCTTCAAGAATCATAAGTTCTCTGAGCTTTATATAGCGCGCGCGTTACAGAAAGGGATATGAATGGTCCGTGAATACATTAATTAAGAGGTTACTGGCGAAGTGGAAAGTAATAGAAAATTTCAGGGAGAGAATAGATGTTTTCGGTTCCACTTCGTTTAATAACGCATAAAAGAGCCACGATGGCTGAAGAAATTTCGTTTGCGCGACCGTGCGGGGGCTGATGTCGCCGAACGGGAGGCCAACTAGCATTTTAATTACATGATTACGCAACGAAAACGCCGTTTACCTTAATTCGCTGACGCTGGTTGTACGGTAAGAAAATTGCGACAGGCGCAAACGCCACACTATCGATGATTCGCCACGGGACTGAAAAATAACTTGGACAATTTGGTACGTATACAATAGTCTTCCATCTAAATCACGATAACCTGTCTAAACACACGCTCTTCCTTAGACAAGCTACCCTATATCCTTCTTTTACCATTGAAACCTTGTCAGGTACAGAATATTTCTTACCGCGTCCGATCTACTGGAAAACGAGACAGAAGAGTGAACGACCAGTCACGATGACCGGATCGAATGTCTTCCCGCGAAACCGATTATTTTCCAGGAATTAACACTAGAACTACCAAAAAGTTTAAAATGTGACACCGTTTGACACTTTTTAATGATTTATTACTCATTTTTAAAACACCTAAATTTCTGAAATTTTCCCTGACTTTTATTAAAATTACATAGATGATAGAAATAAATATAGATTAACCTCTCCGGTAGTTCTAGTGTTAAGCTGCACAAAAGAATTTTGGAACAAGTCTCAAAGCTGATACATATGTTTCCAAAGTTTTCAATTTTTCTTGAAAAATGTTAAGTCACGAAAATCACGTTTTTACAACTTGATCTTTAACACTAATTATTATTATTATAATACGAGTGACATAAATTGTTAAAATCGTATACGTGTAATAATATGTCTGATACGTAACGTGGGCGCGAAGGACTCGCAACAATCGCAAGCTCTTTATTCCAGTTGTCGATACAAACGCTATTTTCACCCTCGTCAACGCACTTTGCCAAACCCTTGTCGAGATGCCCGCAAGGTGTTTCGCGAAGTGCGCGTTTCTAAGCAAGACCAAGACCTGTTCAGAATTTCGTGCCGTGGTGAATTCTCTTAAATCCCACTACAATAAGATTCCTCCCAAGCTCCTCCTCGTCGACTTCGTGCCCCGTCTGCTTTCACGCACAGCTGAATCCTTACGCCGGTGTGTTTGAAGACGGAAGAAGAGGCTGGGGGGGGGGAGGGGGGATAGAAAGTTTCACCTCGTCAGGAAACGAGAGGAAAAAACTATGTCCGTGGGCTGAAAGAGACCAGAGACCGCAGGGCGGGAAAATCGGACGGTCCTCGGAAAATTCCTCGACGTTATTACGCCCCCACATATCGTCCGAGAAGAATAATGGTTACTTCCTGCCGCGACTTTTAGCTTCCGTCGAAATGAAAACTCCACGCCCGGAAGATCCCGGAGAAACGAAAATGTGCGTCCTGCAGTTCTGATTCGTTTCGCGATAATGGGTGCTGGCTCAGTTAATAATTGCTGTTGAATTAAATTAAATTAGAGCGTTTTCTTCGTGGATGCAGGATAAGAAACAAAGACGATGGGAGGTCCATGAACGCGTTAGCAGGAAAAAAAAGTAGGAGGAAGTGTCGAAGTAAAAAGAACGTGACGGCAAGAACACATGGGTATAAATAGGAAATTTTTATACGATCCCGACAAACTTTAGAGTGGTCTGACCCAATTTTCCATCCGAACTCTACGCAAGTCTGTATTTCCTCATTAGCGTGTATTTTCAAGTTTTAATTGAAAACATCATACCACGCTGGCTTTTATCGCCGTAATCTTTAATATCTGACGCGATCTTTATTGGATTTATGAGCGTTTACGTAAGATTGCGCGTCATGAGAAACTTGAAAATATGTTCAATTTTTGCACGGCGACGCTCTCGTTAGTGTCCATAATCTAATTTTATTTAGCGCAATGATCGCGCAATGATTGCTTACCGCTGTTAGATATGATAACATGCGTGCGGTCCTCCGCGCGCGCGAGTTTACGACCACTTAGGAATATCTCCTCGCTCTTAGCGATTTCTATAGAATTCGTATGCGCCGCCAAGCGTGCCGGCTCAAATCGAGATAATCGTTGGGTCGCGGAAACTTTGTCTATTGTGCACGCGAAACTTCATACGGATACGGGGAGGGCCAGGAAACAGTGTTCTGATAATTCTGATAAGGTCGGTGCATGCCCGCCGCGTATTTGCATCGCACCTCCGCGCACTCCGATACATCTAACACACCGGGCGCCGCGACTGCTAAAGGACAAATAGGAACATGCGTGATAGAACAAGTTACCAAGTTAAATGGTTCGTAAACGCTAGTTGGAATTAGTTGTTCTCCAGTTGCTAAATATAATGCCGGCGACATGTATGTACAAGTATCTATCTGCGGAGTATTCACGCGCCTGTCGCAGATTCGAAAATGTTGATATAATTGCCGGCGTCCGTCGTATCGTTAAGTTATATACATGATGATTCAAATTTAACATACCTTTTATAAAAGGAGTGAATAGAATATACGCGATACGCGTTTCCCATATTGCTCTAACAAAAAAAAAACGACTTTGATTACTTTATTCTTGTACCGCGGAAATCTAATTATCAAATCTCTCTCTCTCTCTCTACCATCTATAATAACATTTTCTGAAAGATACAGATATCTTCGTGGCAAGAAATTATAGCGTCCAAGGTTAAATTACGGCAACGTAAGCAATCTTGCTAAAGTTTGCTGTCGCGGAAGAAGTCTTACATACCGTCAAGTGGAGCCATGAGATTTGTCTAGTTACCTGCTGAAGGTGGCTGACACCATCATCGCGACCCAGTTGAGGACCGCCCGGTTACATTATGACGGGCACTTGAAACTTTGCGAGTAAAAAATAATTTCACCCGTGATATTCAAGTCTGCCTGCCGAGTATTCTCTCCGGTGAACGTTCCCGTTGATTGTCTCTAAGTTATGAAATGGCCTTCTGGAACTTTTTGACTTAAAAGGAACAAAAGATAAACTAAGCAAAGAAGGGATTTGCCCCCATAATCGAGATCAGGATTCGAACAAACTTACCTCCTGCTATTGACGTTCATTTAGATTAATTTTCTCACCTACAAGGTTGAATTGCAATTGTTTATTACAACACAGCAATGCTTTTAACACTTTTAATATAGCAAAAATCGTACGAGACTTGAGAACTGATTCATTAGTAAAAAGAACGAAACATAGAATTTATTCATTGTTAAATATCGATAAATTATTTAATTATTTATTATGCAAAGAATCTCAAGTCGAAGAGCAAGGAAATAGTATAACAATCGTTTCTGTATACATGGAGCTTAGATGA
Source organism: Temnothorax longispinosus (assembly GCF_030848805.1). Classification (NCBI taxonomy): domain Eukaryota; kingdom Metazoa; phylum Arthropoda; class Insecta; order Hymenoptera; family Formicidae; genus Temnothorax; species Temnothorax longispinosus. The sequence continues at coordinate 15,095,368 of NC_092364.1, forward strand.
CTAGAGCTCTTAATAAATCTAAATTTTATATTGCGCATACTATTATCACACCTATTTTACCTTCTGACCGCTAGATAACGTGTGTCTTACCATCAACTGTGCATATGTATAACGAAGTTAGATAGTGGAAGTATCATCTGCATGTATGTAGCACCTATCCGTACAGCGTGCAAAGTTTGCCGGCATCATTAGCCTGACCCAGGCTGGCTGCGCAGCGAGTAGATATATTTAGTATAATAATAGACGTTAAACTTGTTCAGTCATGAGCCAATGCATAGAGTCGATAATACTGCGGCCATCTGCCGCCTACTTGATCGAGCATCCCTTTCGCATACTTGACGCAACTTTGGTATGCTCATTGTGCGCCATACACGGAGTTGCGTATCGATTCGAAACTTCTACGATATATCGAAACAAATAAGATGATAAACGCACCCGCGCGAGCAGTCGAGATCGCAATATTTCATATACCTAAGCTTATTCTATATGAAATACATCGTAAGGAGTTGGTATAAAAATCTTCAAATAATACGTTAAGAAAATTATGTTTAACATATTTAATTTTAGAGAATGATAAAGGTTACTTTCTCTTATTGTACATCTAATATTGCCATTTGCTTTATTAATCACATTTCAGTTCTAAATATACCTTTAGAGAAATATAAACTCTCATTCCCGATTATTTGTTCAGATAAAACAATGGATACCATCTTTTCTTTGTAGAAAAACAAAAAGCTTTGAAATATTTTTATCAATATTGTTATAATTAACAAAAAATTATTTTAATTGTTATATTGAGAAAATTATTATAACTTGTTGGTGTAATTAAGAAAATTAAATGTATACTTTGAATTTATTATTAAGAGCTATTATACATATATTACTTTGCATTCGACTAGCAAATAATTTTCTATTTAAGTTTATGCCACAGCATCTAGAAAACTGATTAAAATTTAAAATTTAACGAGTTATCTTATAACTATTCCGTCAACTAGTAGTTTTAATGAAAATTATGTATGCTGAAAAGAAATTTACGCCGACAAGATGTTGCTACTATATGGTTTATTTAATATATTGTGCAGTGACTCGCAAAATTGATCTCAAGTGCTTCGAAATTCTAAATAGTATATTGTGCACCAAGGGGAGAAAGTAGCGTTTTTCAGACGAGTGTGAAGTTTGCCACCCGAACCGAAGGCGAGGGCGGCAAATCACACGAGTCTAAAAAAGCTTTCGACCCGAGATGCACACGATATTTTTTACAACTCTTTTACGGAAATGTTCGACTTCCATGCCTAGAGAGGGGCGAGAGTGGCCCATTGGCTATACCAGGTGGAAAGTATCAATTTTCTTCCCTAGGGAGGAAAGTAAGCCCTGGCGTGAAATTGGCCACTTTCGCCCTTTCTCTACAGCCATGGAAAGTCTAACTTTCCGTGGAGGTGTTGTGAAAAACAAAATAACCAAAAATTTAGGAACTTATTAATTCAGTAATATTTTTTTATATGCATTCTTCTGGCTATATATAAGCTATAAAGATCATTTTATGTATCTGCTTTTTCTTCTTTTTATTCTGTTAAATACTTTCGTAACATTTTTAAGTTTAATTAATTTCATGAATAATACACATACATGCATGACATTATAATATCTATTTAAAAAATATTATGTTTTACATTACACATAAAATTAAACTTAAATCAATTTTTAGCATACATTTTCATAAAATACATTTTATTTCAACTCCTTTAACTTGAGCCATTTAATGGAGAAATTTCAAAAGTTGCGAAAAGGGCAGCATTTAATTAAATTTCCATAGGGCAAAAATCTCCAAATTTCTTAAAGGCTATACTTCCGAAATTCAATGCAAAATTTATGGAATATACTCGATACTTTAATGAGAAATGTGTAGTAACGCGTGGAACTACAGTATAACTCATACAACCGGATGAGGCAGGAACGTAACAAGTACACTGCGAAGTACGAAGTGCACAGGTGCACAGGTCCTTGAGGGAAATACTGTTCGCGGATGTTCCTCGAGATAACATCCGTCAGTTACAACTTACGATTAGAGCGGAACCTTGCCGCGTGCGCGTTTAGTCAAATAATAAAAGCGCGTATTTTTATGGTCGTCGGAAAACGTTGGCAAGAGCGGCCGCGACGGTACGCGGAATTAATAATGACGAAAGAGCGAAGGGACATTCTTAACCAAGGCGCGGGCGCATATATCACGATGCCCCATTATGCTTATGAATATAAATGCACCCTCGGGGTGGCCACAATAAATGCTGGCCGCCGTGCCGCCGGATCTCTGAATTCTGCTCTACTGCACGTACACGTGGTAGCCGCAGAACAACGAAAATAAAAACGGCGTCCGTCTCCTACCTCCTCTTTTCCTTTCGTTCCTTTTTCACCCCAGGCCCGCTGGACGAACGCTGAGCGTGAGGGCGAGCATAAAAGAATAATTAAAATAAAGTAGGCTGCGCGTAACTTGAAATTATACACGAGTACTGTAATGATAACAACGAAATGGTTAATAAGCCACCGCCTCTGGGTATGCGTAATTTCCTTTGTAGGCTCAATGGGGCGGCCACAAAAGCTTTCTCCTTTTTAATCGAAGGTGGAAGCCATAAATGTAATTTATTGCATAAAATGGTGCCTTAAAAGTGCTATCTTCTTTATTATACCTGTTTGTCAAATTCTACAAAATTCAAAATAAAATTCAAGAATTTTCTTTTTCTTAAATTTAAATAAACGTAAATTCAAGTTATCTTTAAATATAAAATACTTTTTGTTGCTTGACACTAAATATAGATATTGATGTGGACGCACATTTCAGAGATGTTTAACATTAAGTTAAATCAAAATGCTTAAATAGCATTTTTCAATAAAGGGGAAAGAAACGTAAGTCAAATGATAAACAGTGGCCGGCCACATTTATCGGGTTACAATGGCTTGTTGTAAGCGCAAGGCCGCAATGTTATTCGCATTAAGCATCGAAAATACCGACGTTTCTTGGTCATTTAGACGAACGTTGCAAAAATCTTCGGCCACGGAGTCTTGTCAGTTTCTTCTTTAGCGATTAACTTGTAGGGGTTGCAGCTTCCACAGCTCCTTCCCGGTTTCTTTTTCTTCCAGCCCAGCACTCTTTTATCCGTCGCATACCTTCCCTTTGGATCGCTTCCAATCGTTTGGATCTTCCCTCACCTTCGCAATCGGTGCAACCGATATCCTATCTCCGTCACTCTCCCTTTTTCCTTCCACCTATTCCGAGATGGTCCCGTTCTTCTATACGTTTTATCGCGTTTGTCCATCATCGCCATTTATCTCGGACGTATGCCGACCGTTGCGGTTAAAAACAACATACACACACGTACATCACCATGCTTAAATTATCGTATTAATCATATTCAATACAATACCACGTAACAATCACAATTACACGTATATGACCTCAATTTAGCTCTCTTTTTATTTGTTCTATCAACATTAATGTACCATCTGTTATTTTTTTATGTATTACCATTTTCAGTTGAATTCCAATAAAACTTCAATATTGATTTAACGTTGAATATTGAATTAAAAAAAAATATTATTGACACGGTGCACTGAACGACCACAGCTCTAAACAGCATCAATTTTTACATGCCAAAATGTCGTGTTTTCATTGTTTTCTAAAATAAAAAGAATTGAATGTAATTTTATAAAGGATAATATGAAAGAAAGTTAAAAGAATTAACATTTTTTATTTTCAATATTAACGTAAATCGACGAAGAAATATATTACGTTTCCATTCATTGTAATTTTCCCTACTCAATCGTTTATCCCGCGTTATTAAAAGCGACTTTGTTAACGTGGTAATCAAATTTAGATTTGTGTGTAGCTCGACCGCCACATACGCTGTTTTTATTGATAATCCTTTTTGTCTCTACGTGTGCTAATAAAAACGGATCTATCCAGCAGGCGTTCAGTATGTCCCGCAAGCTGACACTTTTGCGGTATTATTGTGCCTTGTGGAAGACCACGGATAATGGTCAATGAGATTACCTATCATATGATGGTCGCTCGATCTTTATAAAGCCCATAGTGTGTGTATTTGTTGGACGTTAAATAATAACAACCCGTAAATAATAACGATGCGTAAACACATGTATATACGCGATGTAACATTTTTTTCAAATACATGTCAAATAAGATTTTATTATCTTGTGCACACAATTCTTTAAACATAAATACAGCTTGCTCAATATCTTACGATATCTTACGATATCAAGTATTTTTGTATTTTGTAAGGTAAAGGTACCAATACCCGGACACTTAAGCGTAGGAAATGTACCAATACCTGGACACGTACCTGTGTCTGTGGATACCTTTAAAAAAATATAAATTTATGGAAATAAACGTTTGGATATTATGACTGAAGTTTCAAACTACACGAAAAAATACTGTTATCTTTGATTTTAATTCGCGTTATACTTATAAATAATAAAGGTGTCCGGATATAGGTATATTGTCCATCGGTATTGGTACCTTTACCTTATATTTCCCCCAAAAAATCGTTTTATACATTGACTATAATTATCTCTTTCTCATATTTTCTCATCAATAACGATCGTTATTTTTACACTTTGCAGTCTGCAACCAGTTTAGTAGAGGCGTGTTTTCGATGTTGGGCGCCGTGAGTCCAGACTCGTTCGATACGCTGCATTCATACAGCAACACGTTCCAAATGCCATTCGTGACACCTTGGTTCCCTGAAAAGGTAAGACATATCTTTTTCTTTTACATTTATAGCATTAAAGACAGCTCATCTTTATCACCTTATATTTTTTATTTTAAAATTTTTTAACAATATTTTAAATGATTTGTTAGAATTATATCAGGAATGATAGTAATTATATCTTATTTGTATAACATACGTCGTATAATGTACATTGTTCTGGGTTTTACAACAATGAAGTCATTGATTCGAAGAATTCGTGAGATTTATATCATTTGTTTCGCTCGAAACAGAATTATGCAATCAGTTATAGCCAGTACTTTTCCTCAGAACAGGGTAATGAATCGAATTCTTATTTGAATCTAAGTTTTATTCATGAAACCTGTTTTTCCGCGGTGTTTTTTCCTTTTATAATCTTGTATTTCGCACTCCGCATATCTTTTCTTTGATACCCTGAAGCAGAACGTGAAGCAGAAGAAAAGTTGAAAGAATTATTACAAACCGGTTCCGCTTCAAAAAAATTATACACGAAATTTAGATTTTATCCCGTGCATTTTTTAAGCTTGTTGAAATATGTAACGCGTAAATGGTTTTTAACAGTCATGTTACATAATAATTCCCATTAAATTTCAAATCTCGTTAAATTTAAATTACATCGACGAGTATATGTAAAGGCGCCGAGAGATTGGCGCTTAAGTCACGTGTCTATGAAACAGCTTACAGTCGATGCATAAATTTTCCATCCCACTTATCAATTCGACGTAGAAAAAAAAAGGAGGGAAATACATGCCACGCGATACGCATATTTGACAATAATTGTCATGTACAGAATCAATAGTTTCGTTTCGCGTTGCAACTGATAATTAGCAGCGCGCCGCGAGATGCATGATGATGGATTTGGTCGATACGGCCATCCATATAAATACGTAAATATGTATGCGATATACGTATATACGTATATACATATTACAAGAATGAATTTCGAAATGAATTGGCTCACCGAAAATTTATTCGCCGGCTCGAATTGCGGGGGCTGCATTTATCGCGCGCGCTGTAAACTGATATCGCACTGTGCTCTCTATAGGACGAACGTCGGGGCTCGTGAGTATTTCGGGCCGTTGTGTGCGTATTTTTCCCGCGATATATTTCCGTGCGGTATAAGTATATATGTATGTACGCGTAACGAACGTCGATGTCGTTTAAATGGTAATCGCGCGGTAATGCTGATTCGACGCCTCGGCTTTCTATTCCTTTTTTTTTTTGGCCAATTACGGTTCGCCAGGAACGGCCATTTATATAGAGAAAATCCTTTTTCAATTTCCATGAGATCTTTACCTGCACTGCGTTTGCATCGCTGTCTCGCTCTCAAGAAAGAGAGGTGTTATCGGTTACCATTGGAAATTCAATGCGCGGATATGATCATTTTAATTGGACGATGATTAATTTTTAATACCGCGATACAGTATTTGTTTCCTTTTAACGTCATCTGAAGGATCAATAAAGAGAATACCACATTTTACTTTAGAAAGCTTTTTATTTCTAAATCGCTACATCTCGTAGAATTTAAACCTGCCTTCGAAAATCTCGTAGCCGCGCATATCTGAAGCGCGTATAAATATTTTACCCGAAAAAGCCGAGTCGGGACTCGACAACTGAAATTAGTACCAAAAGGCATATATTTCGGGGTAGTAAATCACTACGCGCATGCACCAGTTGCGCATTCGCGAGGAATTAAGTTTCAAAGAGAATTCACGAGTGGTAGGAGCTCGATTGCACCGGCTCAGATTAAAGTTTCGACGGATCCTCCTTTCTCCCTCCTAAGTAGAATTAATTTCGGCAGCGCGCGCTAAATGGATGACGTACGGCTGCTGCCTGTTGAAAATTTCACAACGATCGTAAGGACGCACCGAAAATGCACCGGGATTATTGTGTGTGTGTCTATCCAGGTCCTGACGCCATCCTCGGGTCTCCTGGATTTCGCTATAAGTATGCGACCGGATTACCATCGCGCTATCATCGATACGGTGCGATACTACGGTTGGAAGAAAATCATCTACCTCTATGACTCCCACGATGGTAAGTCCTTTACCCCTGCGGCTTTTCTCATGCATTTCTCATTTTACAGCCCGCGCGTAGCCCGCGGGCTGCTGCGGCGCGCATACAGCTCGCTGCAGCTCGCGCCTTTTCGCCTCCGCCCCCTGCGATATTTCTCTCTTTATTATATCTGCCAAGTAGGCTCGGTCTCTCGTGGCCAACTTTGCCGATATCGCAGACATGGGATATCGAGTGGATTCCCCCGACTGCTTCTGCGCGGAATAAAAACGCGCGGTGTATCCGGCCTGACACAACGTATCTTTGTATATATATCTATGTAAAAGATATAAGCTCGTAAGGCGAATGCTGTTAAAAACAGGATACATAAACAATCAGAGTTCTGAGCAATTATTTCGTAGAGAAAAGAAGGGAAAAATTTTCGTAAAGTCCAGATCTACAATTCACTTTTCAAAACGGAATTCCAAATTCTGTTTGATATGTACATTTTGACGTAGGTACGTGTGTATATTTTAGTGTGTATATATTTTATATATGCGTGCATTTTGATTCTTCACAAATATTTGTTGTGTTACACGATACATAGAAAAATACAAATAGAATTTTATCCTGAATTCTGACGAAATGTATTTCGTCTAAAATAGGCTAACACGATACGTGAATTAAAATTCTACACTGAAATCATGTGAGCGGAATAATGTATGATTATGAAACATGGTCACGGTTAATGCCTCCTTGCAGCAGCGTGTTTCTGCTTGAAAGTGAATTACATCACGAAAATGTTACTCCTAATTAATTAACTACTTACATTACTTGTATTTTCTCTACATTTTCTGTTCTCGTTGTTAAAGTTATATGATTTTTAACTGATTCGGATAAGCATCATACGCATTCGCGTGTGTATTTTATGGTTCAACGTCTGACGCTCATGGTTTTAAACATGACATTGAAAAGAGAAAAGAGAAACATGAATTTCTGCGTACCACTTTTTCATGTAATTGCATTCATGATTACTAATTTCATCTAGTCTTTATATTAGTAATCGCATAAAAAATGTCGACTTACACCAATGCACAAGTATAGTTCGAGAGAAAAATAAATCAAGCGTATAATGTCTCGAAAAACAAATTGCACATAGTTCCGAGTAAGGTTTTTGTCTTTTATTTTTTATCTAATTTACATGGATAACATTCCAGTAAAATATTAATTCAAATATGTTGTCCCATTGGAATTGTTATCTCAACAATTTGCTATCTGAAGAAATACATTTTAAAGCTACGATTTATCAAATAATGCTTTAAAATAGGACACGCTAATGTTTAAGTGCCTCGTAACAATTGTCGGCATTGCCGAGGTCGAATCAAACTCGCGAATACGCCGCGCTGACGTAACTCGAAACGGCAGCGGAACGGTAACTAACGCAAATTGTAACAAGACTCTCTTCCCCGATCTGTTCCGTACGAAATCTCATGTCAATCTTGATGCTGGAGGCGAAGCGACAGCGGTTTAATTACTTAATTAATGGAACGTGGAGTAACTTTGACTGAACGGAACGATTAATCACCGCGGATCGCTAGACAGTTTTGTATCTCGCTGACTTCCGGCCGTTATAACTTGGTCACGTGCCTCGGGCACGAGAAAGCCATTTGGAATTCCACGAGCCGACCAATTGCTCTTCTTCGACAAACTCCGATAAGAACGAGCTTGAGGTAGTCTAGTATCGCGGAGAAACGGAGGGAGTTTAATTACCGAATGCAAATGCAAATATACTTTAGGGACTATCGTGCTGTCTCCGCGCGCTCTGAACGACCTCTTTCCTTCCTACCTTCCCGCCTCCACCTCATCTCTCGTCTGTTCCAGTTGTCGCTATCTGACGTAGTTTAACCATGCCGTTTCCCGATTAAAGCAGGTATGAGGAAAGGAGCAAGACGACGATGAGCATTCAGAGAATCATCTGGATTTCATGGGAAATTTTTTGTCACTTATCTCGACTTTTCTCAGGTTGATACCTTGCAGATAATATCTCGCGCACCTGAATTAATGATGAAATCGCAAAAAAAATATTACATCAATAATTACATTACAGAATGTAATAAAAAAACGTTTAAATAGCTGTATGTAATGATTCTTTAATGGCGTACATCACATTTTCTTTGTGAACGATAAACGTGATAAAAAGTAAATGCCAGTTTAAATGATAGTTCTTATTACTTTCAATGAACACATCTATATATATCACAACTAGTTATTTCTATTATACATTTGTATTAATAGAGAATTTTCAAATTAATATAATTTTGATAAATTTAAATTCGGTGACATAGATAAATAATTATTCTGCTTATTTTTAATAATGCAAGTGTAACAATTAGAAGAAATTCAATTTTTTCATATCCATATTTTTAAAAACTGAAATTACAACAATTACAATCCATGATAGATGATTATTAATTATATATTGGCATTTATATATATTTAAATATCCAACTTTACGCATATAGATTCGTAGAACATGTCTAAATAGTCATTAACTAAATGATACGTATTGTAACACACATTTATTCCTTGAATAGATCTCTAATCAGATCTTTGCGGTAAAAAACTTATTTAAATAGTAAAGTCGCTTTTTAATACATATAAAGACACGTCATGTATAATTACATCATGTGGTTGAAACCCGCAAGAGTATTAATATGCGGAGACTACGCGGATTACGGCAAGCGAAACGAATTATCAAGTCGAGATGAACACGTAAGAATGAAACGTGCTTTGAAAAATTGCACACATTGCTCTCAGCATTCTCAACTTATACGCTGGGAATCACGCGGCATAACGACAATGACGCCCTTAAATCAATCTGACACGCGATGTTGCTCGCGTGGAACATCACCGATGCAATTTCGAAATTAAGACACGTGTCAGATGTTTCCTCGATTGCGTCGCTGCCGCACAGGAAAATGAATCGCTCTCGGTCAGGTCGACCGTTCGCATTGAAGTAGAACCGATTGCGCGAATGATCGAGAGAAAGTTCGGCGAATTACGTTCCATTAAATTTTCCTGTTTGCGGTATAATTGTTAAATCAGACTTCTAAGTCATGATGCCTTTGAAATTAGCGATATTAACCGACGATATTTGAACAGGCGTAATACTGTTGACATTCGAGATAGCTTCCTCGATTATTTCTGGAATTTTAGAAGCAGGAAACTCCTACACGTGTGCGGTGATATATGTTAGAAACGTCTGGCGCGCTTCAATGTTATCCACATTAAACATGAAATTAACCCGCAGCCTGCCATGACTTTGCTCAAGGATGAAAATGACTTTTTCCCCGAACAAGGCTCACATTTTTTTATCACCCGAGGTTGAAATCCAATGTGAATAATTTTTTACCTTCGAGAAGTAATTTTGTAATTCCATTTACGTAAGTCCTTCTTACAAGATTTCCTATAGATTTAACAGCAAAAATCACGGCCAGCGCGACATAATGACTGGAATAAAAATATGCAATTTACATTTCTCGCTCGGTACTCGCTCAGATAAGGTATTGAATAAACATGTCACAGACATAGAATAAACGTTTATAGATTGCGTTCTCGCTTTCAATTATGCGCAAATGTTTGCACGTGGAAGCGGAAACACACGCGTTATTGCGTTTATCCCGAAGTTAAACCTAGACGCAGTCAATAACAACGAATTAATAGCGTGCATATCAGTTTTCCCAGGCATTCCCGCCATTTGCCACCCACACCGTCACGCCCGCTTGCCGAAGTAGTGGGAAAAAACGGAGCAATTTTCAAAACGCGCGATACGTGCATGACATACGCACGCGTTCCGCACGCCTGGCACTAAAAGGCGGTTAACTGATAGAAGAACAATGTGAAAAACTATACGGAAAAAGCCTTGCACGCGCGCGCGAGAAATAGTACGGGAAAGTAATTAGCGGTTACAGGCCACGTTGTCGTTCCCTCGTCCGGGACGCGGGAGGGGATTCGATTAAAATCGCAGTGACGTGCCTGCGTATCAGAGTCAGGCTCAGTTTCCTTTCCGGCGTCTTTCAGAATGACAACGGCGTCGTTGTCGCCGACGCGCGTCGAGATCTCGGCATCTCATTCTCGACTATCGTGGTAGTGACAGGTGCTTCATCAAGGTGAACTCTCGATATAATTATTTCTGCGAGTACACTTTCGCTTCGCGTGCTTCGCGCTTTTGGGTGAAAATTAGACGATAAATCCGAGGCCAAATTTGTCATGAAGTATATCATTTAGAATCATAATTAAAAAAAACTCAGAAGTTTTTTTCATTAGTGCCATTGTGAAACAGTTGGACATAGGCAGGAATAGCTCTTATTAAAGGAAAAAAAAATTTCTCTGACAGGGAAATTCATTTTAACTTCAGAATTCCATCTTTGAAAGACGATGCAGCGATTTAATAATGTATGCGTTATTTATATTCATACATGCGCAGTGCGTTAGTTCCGAGTGCGGCTACTAGAAAAAATTATCATAAGTACTAACCGCCAGACAATCAGGCTTAAGAAAATCTGCCTCGCAAAACTAGATTAGTGTAAGAGAATTAACAGATTAAAGATTCAGATACGGAAATAAACAACAGGTAATATCAGTGTTTATATTATATTATCGTAATCCTTTGTCTAAACCATGCTTGAAAAATGTGATTCGGATATCATCATTCGTTCAATATCCATCAAATGGCATGATTGAGTAATTCCCAATTACATTTAACTACCTTTCATGATTAAGTAACAGCTCGCTGATCAAAGCGAATTAAATCCTCGCGTGATAATGGCATGTCATTGTTAAATCAGGTGTAACGACGTGATTGAGATAAAATATGCGTGTTCGCATAATAACTCCTATGTCTATATCTGTCAATTAATCAGGTCAACGTTCGTTCGAGTTTCATGTTAGAGAATGCTTGTAACGCATACGCGCAAAATGATTTATTATATTCGATGTGAGTAATGAAACATCGTATATCGCGGTACAGCGATAGCTTAATTAGCACAATGGAAAGTGTCGATTACTTTATACTATATCAATTTAAGGAAAATACAATAACTCGCTCATATATCGATCGCTACTCACTTTCTAAAGAATTCGATATGCAAAGTAATTGTTAAGAAAATGACAGCAATTAGACAATATCCCAGGTAGTACATACACGTTTCAGAAATGTTTTATAAGCGTTTTTCCGAAATGTTTTATAACCGATTTCTAAAAATGTTTCTTATGAGTAAAAATGTCCATTCGAAAAACGTTCGATGGAACGTTTCTTTTCCGATAAGATAACGTTTAAAAGACTATTATAGAAACGTTTTGTTTTAATGACAAAGACATTTTAGATAAAGACATTTAAAATTCTAAGCATGTAGTAATGGAAAAGGGTACAAGGTAAAATGGTTCGAATATTCGCAGAAGCATTTAAACTTCCGAGTGTATATGACTTTGTTAGTGAAGTTGTAATGCTTTTTCAATTCAAATTGTGAGAAACTAATTGTTTCTATAAATTTTGGGGATTTTTTTTCCTAATGAGAATGTAGAAGGCCATTATTTGTTGCTTTGTAATTTTCAGTATTATAAATATCTTCGTTATCTTCAAATTAAAAACTTTTAATTCATTGATTTTAACATAAAATAAAATCTACGTAAAATTAAACGAAAAATGTACGCGTAGAAATTAATTTCTGAATAATCATGCCTTTATTAAAAACCTATAATTTAATCAGCTTTGTTTACTAAATCAGTTATTTTTGATATTAATGAAAAATAAGTCATGTTTAGTGGAATTAATTATACATAACCCAAGACGCGCAGAGTGAGTCTCTCGAATCGGGAGAGGCTGCGATTAACCGTTCATCGACTACGCAGTTAAGATGAAATATCGTGCACCTCCGGACGTGACGACCTTGGGGTAATAATCATGGGCCTTTCTTCTTGCACCTTGGTTGATGATAAGTGGCTGGACGACGTCTCGGTATAAACCGCCATGCCGATGCAACGACTCGGCGTGTCCCGATCGTTTTGGCAACCTGTTTCAGCAAGATAAAAGGACGTAAACTAACTGGTTTTGAGAATTTGACCGGTTTTGTCGAAGGTTCCTGTTTAAGCTGAGGGAACCAGGTTCCAGAACCAGACTAGAGGCTCAGAAGAGATTCTAAATAGCGCTCGGTTGCTAATTGTAAATCAAGTTAAATGTCCCTTAACGTGTTCTAGCCGATTCGAATAAGCAGGTCCTTTCTATTTTCTACTCTTACGACAGCCTGCTGCTCGCTTTAAACCCACGAATATCATCACAAGAGGAAAAGAGAACTAAATATTACATGTAATTATCGCAGTTACGATCCGTGTATTATTAAAGCAATAAATCTTTGAAATTATCGTTATTTGCAATTGCACGTTATTACATAACAGCGATAATTACAAAGTTGCATGATTGCATATTGCGCAATGTTCTAAGTTCAACGTGTTAGCATTTTCTAATCGTTATGAAACGAGGAGGGACGAATTATTTTATAGAATACGATGTCTTATACACAATCGAACACGGTACAATTTTAATTGCATCTCTATTTTAAAAACGTAAGAATCTTCCGGCACGTACCGTCGTAAGTGGTAGATCAAATTTTTCATTAATGAGTCATCATTTAAAGTCTGTTAAAAAGCAGAATATATATATATATATATATTGTGCAGAATATATATAATATATATATTATGTTGATTATAAACCTGCTAACAGCAAAATAAAAACAGGTTTTATTATCGTTAAATGACAGCAATTAGACGATAAGCATGTAGTAATGGAAAAGAATACAATGTAAAATAGTTCGAACACTTGCAGAAGTATGTATTTGAACTTCCGAATGTATACGACTTTGTTAGTGAAGTTGTAATGCTTTTTCAATTCAAATTGTGAGAAACTATCTCTATTCCCTAAAAGGGTTTCCTGATCTCATTTATTTAAAGATATTTTGATCGTCGAACATGGCAAGTCAAATGGAATGGGGCAAGGTATATATAAATGCAAGGCGGTTTATACTATTGTACCTTGATTGAATTAAATGTACCAGAATGATCACTTCGTTGATTATACATAATTATTTCTATGTTTATGTAAAGTAAGATAATTAACCTCTATAAACCTAGCACTTTCATCATTAAAAAAAAGTCTGAGTATACGAGACACAATTAAGTGTTAATTTAGTGCTAATTTATTGTTCTAATCCTGAATTTTGTGCTCCTATCCATTCGCATTTGCAGGAAATTAATATCAAAAGTGGGAGTGCTGCCTTCACCGTTAAGATAGCACCGCCACTCTTGAAAAACACGTATAGAGTACCGTAAACAAAAACCCAATATACCAGAATTGTGCACGGAGAGAATTTTTTGTTATATTTTACCCTTAAATTCACTACAAACTTGGGACAACTTGGCAACCAACGAATTTTTAAAATATACAAAAGACATTTTACACAAACAACGTGATAAAAATTACCAAGCAGATTGGTAAATTTTAAAAAATTATTGAAATTTTTTAGATATATTTTAGTAAAATTAATCAAACATTTTATATTTTAATGTAATAGATATTAATATTTTTTATTACGGTAGATATTAATCAGAATAGCTCGCATAAAATTCTTGGTGGTACATGTCCCACAATTACCATGATTTCAGGGTAAATTTTAAGAGAAAATTCTCTCCGTGTGCTAATTTTGTGCTGTAAAATACTGTAAAGAAATATCGAAAATAGTGAATGATTATGAATGTACCGATACCGATTACCGTAACTGCATAAAAACAAAACGATCAAAAATAAAATGTTATACCATACAGGTATAACATTAAACCGTTTCTCCAATTCACTCATCCTCCAAATCAAATTATCATTAAATGCTCGTAAAATACGTTATTTTAAAATTATTGCTCACGAAACAACTTTTAAAATTATCAAAAACCCACAAAGATACAAGAGTAAAGTATATTAAATTGATGCAAATTAATTGATGTGTCGACTTTGGTATTAAAATGATAGGACTGGAATATTTTACGAGCGCTAAATTCTAGCACCATTTTAATACCAAAGTTCAGCACAGCAACTAATTTGTTTAATATACTTTATTCTTGTACGTGACACTGGCACCGCCATAATATCGATCGACTTTGTTAAGTTAAACAGTAAGTAATAAATTTGGAACCAGGATATTTTAAGAGCACTAAATTCTAGGATTATTTTAATACAACAGTCCGCACCAGTAACTAATTTGTTTAATATAGTTTACTCCTGTATTTTTGTACTTTCTGAGTTTTCGAGAATTTTTAAAATATTGTTTCGTGAGCAATAAATTCCAAAATAAAATATTTTATGAGTATTTGATTGGAGAAACAATTTAATGTTATACCTGTATGGTCATATAACTTTTTAATTTTGACCTTATGCAGTTACGGTAACCGGTTCGGTATATTTATAACCATTCACTATTTTCGACATTTCCTTGTAGTATTTTACAGCACAAAATTAGCACAAAAATGCTGGTGTATCGAGTTTTTTGTTTACGGTACTCTATTATACGTGTTTTTCAGGAGTGAGAGTGCTAGCTTGACGTAAAGGCAGCATCCCGACTTTTGATATTAATTTCCTGCGAATGGATAGGAGTATAAAATTCAGGACTAGAGCAATAAATTAGCACTAAATTATCACTTAATTGTGCCGTTTATCCGAATTTTTTTTTGATAGAGCGGGTGCTAGGTTCCGAGGTAGATAATTAAACAATCATAAATAGAAAATGTACCAATATATAATTGGGCTAAAGCGAGAAAACGTATTTTTAAATTCACGTGAATAATATTATTAGGCACAAAAGATCCAGCTCGACCGTATATTGGCGCATTTCCTATTTATCTGATTGTTTATCATAATCGGTCATGACTCGCTTAATAAGATAATTAAAGTCTATTTATAAATATTAATATGTAAAAGTTATATCGTTATTATAGTTAATGTGTTATTATACAGGGTGACGCACATAAAACCGTCTCCAAACGCAAAATATCGTTTTACAGTTATATTCGTTCATTCAGTTTTTTCTTTTTTATAGTTTTTTTAGCATGTAGGTTTACTGAACTCATATGTGCATACGCGACAGCATCGAATAGTGTCATGCGCGCGGAAATATGAAATATAACTTCAAAACTGTATTTTGCGTTTGGGGCCGATTTTATGTGCGCCACCGTGTATAAATTAAAATAAACAATTATCAATCAAAGCCGGTAATAATCGCTGGTAAATTTTGTAGGAATTGGATTTCTTTTCACAACTAATAGTCGAGCTAACTAGTCTTTCTTAACCAGTTATACGTTGACGTGCATCCACTCATTGTCAGACGGATATTCTGTTTTGGACAGCGAGTCGTCAAAGTGTGTATGAATTTCACGGCAATAAATTCATGTTAAGGAACGCACCCGGTTCGGCCTCCGTCACTTAATAGGTGTATTGTACGGCCGGCCATAAACTGTCGTTTCGGGAGGCATCGCATCGCGTGCCACAAAGCAGGAGCAAGTGCTCTCCGACCGCGGCGGGCAGCGGTCATGCGTGCAGACGTAGCCGTTTACACGTGTGACCGTATCGCACCCTCAGTCGGGAGATATGTAGCGCGGAATCTAGTTAGTACCCTTGTTGGCTTTATCTCCGTTTGGCTCGGAGGTCGGCCGTGTCGCTAGATTAGAAGGATCAGCCCCGCTGCGCGTTCCCGCGATCGCGATAATTAGCAAAGATGGAATTTCGTATTTTCAATCCCCTGCATCTTCGTGCCGTTTTAGCTTTCAATCTCAAACCGGAGTATACACAAGCTGGATGAAGTAAACCTTTAATCACTTTGTTTGGCTGTTTCTATACAGTAATTCTTTTAAGCCCAAGTAAATCTCAAGAGCAAATAAAATCTATGTATGAATCATCTTCTGCGATATCGCTTGCGACAATAATATTTATGTAATAGATATTTATAACATCGACAACTGGAAACTGAAGGAACAAGTACTCGTTCGTAAACACATGAGATGCTATTTAAGTTGTATTATATATTCCTCGTGCGCGGGCTATTTTCGAAGCAGCAACTACTTTCTACTCCGTTTAATCCATAGCGCGATCAAATTCAATAAAAACAATAACTGAGCCAGAGGAACATCATTGGACACAATGGACCGCGGGATATTGCGGCAAACGTTGATTGGATTCGTATGTAAGTATTCAGTTGGGATCGCGCGTGCGACACCGACGCGACGCCTGGACCTAATCACTCGCGAATGACCTCTGGAAAAACTCTTACGTGTGATCGCTTCCCAGGCAGTATTTTAATCATCGATTGCGGCCTCCACGAAGGATGGAGCACGCCGACCATATCGAAGTTCAACGACAAGGATCCCTTAAAGGTGACGAGCGACGAGATCGTTTGGATCGTGAATCTCATGTACGTGGGAGTTGGCATCGGCTCATTGGTACCATTCATACTGATGGACAATATCGGACGTAAGGGAACCTTGCTAGTCACTACAGGACCGAAGATCCTCTCGTGGATCTTCATCGGGTTATCCACGTCTGTACCGGCCATATATGCTGGACGGATACTCGCGGGCATCGGATGTGGAATAACGTACGCTGTAATGCCGATGTATCTCGGCGAGATCAGCAGCAAGCGAACCAGAGGTCCTTTAGGTGTGGTATCAGCTGTTTTGGATGCGTCATCAATGTTCAGTGCTTAGCCTAATTGCAATAACATATTTATCGTTTTAAATATATATAAATGTTAGATATTTATTCACTAACATCAAATATGTTATAAATGATAACTGGCATCTTTAGTTTATATATTTTTTAAAAGATTACGAACCTATGTGGTTTTACGTTCAACAGTAACGATCATATATTTCGCAATCGTTGTTAAACTGCACTTGAATGACGTTGTTCGCGATTAGTTAGTATTTTTAAATGTTTCATCACTGAATAAGGCAAGGCCTTCAGGTACTTTAATGGCTGTACTACTCAACATCGGGATGCTGCTCATCTACGCGATCGGTCTGTGGATCAGTC
This sequence comes from Temnothorax longispinosus, assembly GCF_030848805.1. Lineage (NCBI taxonomy): Eukaryota > Metazoa > Arthropoda > Insecta > Hymenoptera > Formicidae > Temnothorax > Temnothorax longispinosus. The sequence goes on from NC_092364.1 coordinate 15,113,242, forward strand.
GATTCGCGATGGCAATGATAAGCTTGTGCGCGCCGGTGTTCTTCCTGCTGACCTTCATGTGGTTACCCGAGAGCTCGGTGTTTCTCACGCGGAAGAATAGACTCGGTCCCGCGGAGAAGACCCTTAAGTGGGCCCTGGGTAAAGAGAACGTGGACGAGGAGCTCGAAGAGATCAAAAGAATCGTGGAGACCGAGGACAAGTGCAGCAAGCTGACTCTCCGAGAGATGTTCAAGGAGATCATCACCAAGGCGCATAACAGGCGAGCCTTTCGTATCGCTCTGATACTGTTGAGCGGGCTGACATTGACCGGCGCGGCGCCGATACTCGCATACCAGTCGTACATATACAACGAGGCCGGCTTCGAGATCTCGACCAACGCCAGCATCATCATCACCGGCGTCGGCATCGTTCTGGCTGGTAGCGTCTGCGTGTCGGTGGTGCGTCTCACCGGCAAGAGACTCCTGCTGCTGATCGCCGCGCCGATTTGCGTGGTATCGCTGGCGACGATAGCCATTTTCTTCGAGCTGCAGTCCGGCGGTTACGACGTCTCTCGATTCAAGTGGGTGCCCACGGTCTTCGTGGTGATTTACGTGCTCGGCTTCGGACTCGGCCTTAATCCGATACCGCTGGCATACATCGGCGAGATCTTCGGCGTCGAGGTCAGAGTACCCGCCGCGGTGCTCAATGCTCTCTACTACGCTATAAGCACCACCGCCATTGTGAAGTTCTATCAGGTACGTTGACGTCTCTGTAAGAATCGATTTTGTTTTCGCGAACGAGAGCCGCGGTAAGCGGGTTATCGACAGCAACGATCAGTTAAGAGGTTTAACCAAAAAGGATTCTTTGCTTCGTAATAGTATTATACAGAGCACGGTATGATATAACATCGGTTTAATAGTCCTGACGGCCAAAAAGGAGTCTTTACCTCTAATAATGTTAAGAAACATTACATTACCTATATAAATATGCAAATTACATCATTTTATTAAACGATCAATATCTTATTGCCTATTAAAAAGATCTGCATAAGGAATTTTTTCTAAAACTAGATTTGCAATTTTAATAACATACCGGCTATTTAAAAAGCTTTCTCGCTATAAATGCGTATATTATATCCATCTAATAAATAGAATGGCTCATTACACGTTTAAAGTGTAACGAGAAATAATTTTTTCAAACTTATATGACTTTCTTTCTATTACTTAATATTATGTAGTGAAATTATATAATAGTAGAAATCATTTGTACTGTGTTTGTAGGTCGTGCAAGAGTTATACGGCACGTTCGCACCATTATGGACGTTCACCGCGATAACGTTTCTTATATGGGTATTAATTTACCTATTTGTGCCCGAAACCGAAGGCAAAACCTTAGAAGAGATACAATTGGAATTGCGAGACAAAGAGTGACGTATATATAGACAACTATATTAAAAAAACAGGAGTGGCATTATGAATAATCCAAAGATCCACTTAAGTCCACTTTCACAACGCATATCTAACACGCGAAATAAGACTTGACTCAATTTTATCAATATCAACATTCAGAGATTATATTCAGATTATAAAAATATTAGAAAGATAATGTTTCTGTTAAATTATAATGATAGTCCAGTTTACATTTTTTAAATATGTACCATTATTATAATAATTTAGGTCTATGCATTCACAAATGAATAATTAGCCAGTATTGTGATGGTACACACATGTATATACATTTATGTAGAAAAATCTTGATGTAGAAAACAGATAGCAAATGCTATTTCAAAAATAAAATTTATAAAAATAGTGAGCTGTGAAATAATTCAAATGAGAGAAAATTTCAATAACTTTGCTCAAGATTTTCATCAATGTGTTGATTTATATTCTTATATTTTTTTATGAAGACAACTTATTGCGCATATATATATATTTGTTTAACACAAAGATAACGGAGAAAAATTAAATATTTCCGTAATAAAATTAGCATGTATAAAATAATAAAAATTAAGTATAAATGCTTTTACCGTTTCTGCGAATTTTAGTTGACACTGGCATACATATTTTGTTATGATATATTACTATTAAATTTAATTTGACTTTCTCGAGCAATTGAATAAAGTTCGAAACATTTAATGTTCATGTATGTTTTCAACGATATTTACAATTATTATAAATATTTGCATATTTAAATCATATTTAGAATCCAATTAGTCTTTCTCTTTTATTATATTTTTATGTCAAAGAGCTTTTTTCCATTTAATCATTTGTTCTATGTGCTTTACATAAAGTTTCAAAATTGTATAACATCGATAATGGTGTTAAATCGCATTTGGAGCCGGTGAAAGCACTAGGGAGAAACGACGCGGGGGAAAATCATTGGTCTTGTTTGATCGTAAAGCTCGAACTCCGCAAAGAGAATCGTTTAGTAGCGATATCGTATACGACGAGATTCGTATGTTCGATCGGACAAGTTAAGTTCTCATTAAAAACGCATTTGCAACGTGAATTCGCTGGCCTCCTTAATCCTATCTTAAAGTCTACTACCTTAAATATTGGTAAATACATCTCGTTGCGTGGTTCCTATATTATCTTGATATTTGTGTCACCGCATAAATAGAAAAATAACTCCATCATTCAATATGAACATAGGCTCTCTATTTGATATGATTACGACTGTATAATTGTGAATATTGGCGTATAATTATTTCGATGTCTACGCAGATATTATTATAATATAAAAAAATATTATTCAAACTCTTATAGAATATATTCTACTTTACGCGTATGAAGTATTTCGCTAAACTGCTCGTTTTATTCGCATAAAAGATTGAGGAAATTTTTAGTGGCTAACGATGAAGTGGCTTATAAATTTTTCGGCCAGACTATCTTTATACAGAAACCCGCCCTCGAGTACTCGCGCTCGATAAAAAATGCAACATTCTCTAAGATCGGTCCTCTCGTCGTCGTAAACTGCCGAGTGATCTCCCCTCATATGATTGACCATCTTGGCTACGCTGATGGCTCGTCAGCCGTCGGTATATGACGGAACATTGGTAGGACGTGGTACGTTGGACGGGGCATGTCTTGCATGTTAGCGTTCCTCTCGAACGGAACATCCGTACATGTGTATCGCGCTCATACGTATGTATATTTACAATTACGCGGAAATGCATTTGCCTATATGCACATATAACTGTTTATCCGCCGATACCCTCTCGCGTGATGTATTAGTCAGAACATGTGGGTTCTGAGTACACAAATGCGGATTTGAGCATGATTAGATTTAATATTTCAATGCGAGAGTAATACTATCTCATGTATCCGTGCGTGGAAGGATAAAAGTACTCATTGATATTGTTGATAACACTGATTCGTAACGCCGAAACTATAATATAAGTCGGATGTAGAAAGGTAAAACAAACATGTAATAGAGTAAAAATTATTTTATGACTATTATCTTATCTATAATAGCTGTTATTTTTTAAATACATCTTATAGTAATCATAATTTTATATAATGAAGTAGTCAGTAAAATAAAATTTCTATAATTTTTCTATCTATTGTTTTTTTTTTCTGTCAATAGTTTGGTCAATAGTCTCTAATGCAATATGCGTTGTTTAGCACGAAGACTTATTTGTCAATTGGACCGTCACTTAAATCACCTCTACAGATGTGTAAAAGTGTAGAAGTGTTACAGAACAACAGAAAAGAAAGAAATAAAATGTATACTTTGTATTTTGAACGTGTGTATGATTGCGAATTAGCATGTAATCGTAATAAGCATAATAAGGATGAGAGATTGAGCGAAACTGTGGGTGCAAATGTTGTCCATTGACCTCGTACATTCCATATACCCTGATCTTATGAGCCATCAGTATGACTTGACCCTGTTGGGCTGTTCTACGTACATATCTACTGATATATCCCTACCGGTACCTTGCCCTGTTAGGGTGTACGTTCAGCTCAAGTGTGTGCATTAGTGGCACGCGTGTGCATCAGTGCTCCGTGTTCCACACGCACATATATTACTGGCAGGTATGTATATCTACACATATATATGTATGTACATATATATGTAGAGGAAGAGAGAGAGAGAGAGAGAGAGAGAGAGAGAGAGAGAGAGAGAAAGCAGAGAGATCCTTCGATAGTGTGCGTTGTATCGCGGGTACGGCCCCTCGTATAACCCGAGATCAAGATTGATAGGCCACGAGTCGCAACACATACGGGGCATCCACTTAGCGGTGCATTATCCGAATGAGAATGTGTACAGGCTGGATCTTACCTAATGCGACGCCCGCAATCCCGGTAATGGCGACCGCTTTGGCCGTCGCGCGCGACGACGATCTTCGCCAATCGATAACGCCGCGCGCGCGTGTCTGTGTGTGTCTGCATTCTGTATACCGAGTAAACGCGCGCCGCGCGAATTTTTTTCACGGCCGTCCGGCAGGCAGGTGCGGAAGAAGCTACTCCCGTGACCTTGCAAATCGTACTTATAGTCAGATACAGGTTGACGGCAATTAACAGAACGAAGACGCGCGCGTGCCGAGGGCGATTCTTTCCGGTTTTACGCTCACCGTACGTCCAGTCAGTTCAGTCGCGTGATTGTTTTTCACGCTATCGCAAATTAGATTTTAAGTTTTGGCGTGCGACTCTTGCTCCTCGTTCGAGCTCTGTTTTGAAAAAAACGCACGCTGGAGGAAAAGTTCGCGTTTAAAATAAAGTAAAAAAAAAACGAAAAAAGAGAGACGAGAAAAAAGAACATGAACGAGGCATTGAGCGAAGAGGAGGTAAAATGGAATTCCTCGGAAAAGAACACGTTAGAGAAAATACATACTTTGGCATGTGGCAAAACGTTTTTGCTAATGGCACTGCTCCGCGAAACTGAAAAATTATATGCTTTTTCAGGGGAGTATTATTATTAAATTGCAGCTGCGTACGCGACTTGTGTGCATAAGTGTGCGCTTGTGAAAAGGTTATTCCGCGAGCTGTATATCACGTAAAAATATTTTCCAACAAGACACCAAATATTGCACGATATTAATATCTCCTCACGACACTGCGTTACATTTAAAATCGATTTAGAATTTCTTGTTTTATTAAAATCGTTCATTATTAATCCTCGTATAAATAGCGTATAATTATGTAACGACATCGAGCACAAAATGCTTCATGTATCATATCCCAGGAAACATTATTATAATTTCAGTACGACATGAAAAATTAATTAGATAATGCTGCAGTTTTCATTTAAAAAAAAAAAGGAAGTTTAATTACCTTGTTGCCGATTTTGTCGTTTACAAATTGCAAATATGCGAGGTATTACCGTAAATTTTTATATAAAACTGATATCATTTTTTGCTGCATAAAATAACTGGTAAATGAGAAACGAGGATTGAGCAGTTGCTACTTCACGCTAGGCTAAGTAGACTGAACACAATGATTACGTGTCTTATGTAATACTAATTATTTTGGTATACACGCAATATCTATTACAATGTTGAATAATTTTTAATCTCATTTGCGTGTAAGTTACATAATTATTCGGTGATCTAATGCATATTGCACAACGAAAGCAAACGCACATAATACAAAAACGAATTATTACCTTTATCTATTCCGTTGATCCAGCATTTATTATTATAATTTTGCACAATAATCTTTAACATGATTCATCCGAACGCTTTGACCGTGAAACGACTGCATTTAGACGATTATTCGAGTTGTTTGCAATAATATGACTATTACACTGAGAAAAAATCCAAAAAAATATTTATTAGGTGGCTCCTAATAGCATATTTACTTATTTTTTATACATATTTATTTAGAATTAGATATTTTTATTTCAATTAAATAGTAAGTAAAAAGTAAGTAAGTAATGCTATTAGGAGCCACCTAATAAATATTTTTTTGGATTAAAATATTTCTTTCTCAGTGTATAACTTGTATAACTACGTCATTGCAGAATACAAAACATCGTTTATCAAAATACAATAATGATTGCGGTGAATCACTTTTAATGGATCATAGTAGACAATTTATATATTTATATATTATAATATTATGCACACCGAACGTACATTTTATGTACACTGAAAGCGTTTAAAACGACTTGGCGATTTTTGCAGAAATACAATTAGTAAACTTTATATTAATAAATCCATTTGATTTTGAGAAATTGACATGAATAAAATATAAAAAGAATAGCTAAAATTTAAGAGAATATTGAAACTGAATTGTATCGTAACGGAATTGTTGTCTTATAAAAATAGCATAAAATTTTCTTCAATATTTCCTGACTCCGCTAATCGATTTCTTATTATTACGGACGACAAACGTTGGTCTTCTATCTCTTTATACGAGTCATAACTTTCCATTTCTCTATATGAGTATATAATAACTTAAGCGAGATAATCGGACGGAAAGAAATTTGACGTTAAGAGACAACGTAACGTGTGATTTCACTCATCCTCGCGCCTACTTGCGAAATAAGTGGATCACCTTGTCTCATCCGTTTTCGTGCGTCGGATATAAGACCGTAATCGCGGTTGATACATCGCCGCGATCGCTCTTCATTATCGTCGAATGTGTCCTGCAAGCTTATACGGGTATATGTAGGTACGTTTCGCAAAACGACGTAACTTTGTCGCGGTGGCGAAGTGGCTTAACAAGGCGCGCCGGACGAATTACGCTTCTTGCGTATTTCGGCGGAAGCATATGGATATCGTGTATTATACGAGCGTGTGTGTTCCGTCCGAAGGTGGATCCAGATCGAGCGAGCGAGCGCAAACACACATGAATAAACAACTTACTTCCGCCAGCCACCGTTCGTACTCATTGAAGCAAATTGTTCGTTCGCGTTCGTTCAACGCTTGTTAACTTGATCAGGATTAGGAGGTTTCCGCGCGCAATTTTGTAATCGTTAACAATGAAATTATCTATAGTGATAGCGTGCTTGATAAAGGTAATCGAAAACGAACGAAAAGAATGAATATGAGGCATATGTTAAATCTACGCATGAATGTGTTGATTATTTTACACAAAAATTTTAACAAGGACCTTTTTTAACAAAACTATAAAAATTTATTCAGAATATACACTGTTGGAACATTTTTGTAGTTTTGTTAAAAAAGGTCCTTGTTAAAATTTTTGTGTAAAATAATCAACACATACATGTGTAGATTTAACATATATGCCTGCTATGTTAATTTAATAACTTAATAAATTTAAAATGTAAAATTATTAAAATAATTTTAAAAATATGTTAAAGTAACACAATTTGAATGTATTTATTAAATGTGTTAAAATTTACAGAAAAAGAGTGTTGATTTTATCTTACAATCTTAACTTCAACATAAAAGTTATGTTAATTAGACACATAATTGACCTCAAATTACGATTAGAATTACATTCCCTTTCTATTGAAATATTTTAACACAGTATCGATGTTACTATTTAACACATTTATAGGTATTATGTTAAATTAACACAAAAATTTTAGTGGACCGTTTGGGACATGTGATTTATGTTATATTTAATACAAATTTTCCAACAGTGTGTAGGAAGTTTCCACGCGCAATTTTGTAATCTTTAGCAATGAAATTATCTATAGTGATAGCATGCGTGATAAAGGTAATCGAAAATTAATGAAAAGAATGTAAAATCTACCAAGATATACAATAAATGCGTCACGTATTAATTCAACAAATATAATTAGTCGCGAGAAGAAGGGAGACGTTTTGGTATTCTTTTCAAATCTAGGCACGGAATCTAGGTCGTCCTTGCACGTTTGTCAAAAAGTTAAGCAGGAACGGACGATAGAAACTTTAGAATCCTCACAATGCGCAGATTTTGACTGGTTAATTCAACGGAAGTGGCAGCCGAGTGCGCGCGAACGAGAAAGAGGGGAAGTCGTTTTAATCCTGCCGCGCGGTAGGGTTAAATTCACCCGTTTTTCGTCGCATTCTTCCATTCACGCGCCCGGTTCTGTCCTTTGTATTCCCGCTTTCGTTCGCTTTCGCGTCGCGAAACGTGAATCGTCCGGCGCGGCGCGGCTCGGCGAACGCCGACGAGGCGGGCGTGTAAAAAGGGCCGCTCATGCGGCGGCGACAAAGCAGGCGAGGCACGCACGCCTCGCGCCTCGCGTGTCGACGTGAAACGCGTCGGCGGGCGAATTATCCGTTGTAGCAGATCAAACGGTCTCTCCCGGGGAAACGGGGAAGCCCTTCATCACGGCCCTTTGGCTCGCGCCGTAAAGCGCGCGACTAAAAAAGGCCCCGCTGCCGTCCGTCCCTTCGAGCGTCGTCGGATTTATCCCCCCCCGGTGGCGGTGATCAGCGCGCCGGCACCGTCGTCGGCGAAACGACGTTAAAATCGATCGAGCGTGGACACCGTCCACCTGACTGCTCGGCGGCGTATAAATCAAAGCGCTCACGTGTTAATAAGAAGAGAAACTGCGGACGCAGCCTGACACCAAAGACCGGTATGCATCGGTGCGTGGCGGATTTGATAAAAGTATTAAATCAAAGCCGTTCGCGTTCTATTATAATACATGTATACTGTGAATTTAATCGAATATATTTCTTCGTTATATAAATTTGGAATTTGCACGCTTTATGTATGTACACTCATTGCGTGTTTAATATTTGAGCAATGTGGCCTTTTTGTTCATGCCGGAGATTGAGTCTGTTCATTTTTTTTTTTTTTACAAATGCGCTAATATTTAATATGCTATACTTTTATTATAATATTTAGATACGTTTATTAACACATTTTGTTGAAAGTGCAATCATTTGTGATCAAATTTAATCGAGAATTGAAGATACGAGAGGAACACGTGAATAAATTTTGCAATTACAACACAATCATACTACTTGTATTACATTAGTACGAGCACGAGTCGGGATCTCGAAATGGAAGAACGCGGGTAGCGGCGTCTACGGCTAAGATAAACGTCCGGGAGTACTGGGGCGGCGAACGAAGTGTTCTCGAAAGAGTTCGCATGAAATTGAATTGATACGGTTTACAGTGCCAGCGGGTAAGCGGATTCCCGCGACCACGGGTATCGTATCGATGTTAAAACAATGTTAAATCGCTCGAGTCTGACTTCGTCCGCTTGGCTGCTCATCGCAATCATCCTTCCCGAGAACGCGAGAGGCCGTCGGCGAGGGGTTGGCTCGAGGCTCGAGGTATAAGTGCCGGCCGCCCGGGAGAGAAAAGGGACGGAAAAATAGAGGGCCGCGAAGGAAAATTATATTTACCTTACGTGGAGTTCCTTTGAGACAATCTTCACGGTATATAGAAAGTAAAAGGGGGAACGGAGCGAGCGGCGAGCGCGGCGCGCCGACGATTGAGGATAATATAATAATGCGCCGGAGTCATTTACGACGACGATTCGATGGGGGACATTCTCGAGAGAATCACAACGAATCTCACCAGGAGAACCAATCGACGAAGTGTCATCGAATTGCAGAGGCACGGAGATTTGGATTTCCTCCCGTGATCGACTGCTGACGTCGCGACGATCGATTCTGGCCTTAGCTGCCCGGTCGGGCGAGGGTAATGGTCTGTCATCATCAGAGACGGCCGTAAGACCAAAAGTCGCGATCTTATCGATGAAGGAACGTAATACGCGCTGGTGAAAAGTAAAAGCGGAGCAATAGAAACAAAGGCAACAGGTCCGGCCGTTTTAACGCGGTCAAAATCGACTCAATCATAAATAATCATCTATAACAAATAACGAATTCTATGAAACGATAATTAAACAATAGGACGCGATAGGAAGCGTAATAATTTATAATACAGCAATGTTAGCATTTAAAATACTGCGAATTTTTTCGAGATATTTTATAAACACTGCGAGAAAGAAAATAAAGAGATACCGTAGGAGAGAGAACAAAGGACAGCATTAAGGAACGGTATTAAGATAATCCTTTGCTGGCAACATACCCGATCCGTGTTTGTCGGAGACGTGTTTCAAAATGCCTCTCTTCATTACATTACGCGAGATGTCATAGACGGTAAACACGCGCATCGCATTTTTAAAACGCCGTTAAAAAGTTTCGCGAGACTCATTCTAACAGAATGAGTCTCTTTCTGATGAAAGTCATTATAATATTTTTGCGTTTTTATTAGTTTAGCCAAGTAAAATTCCACAATCTACCTGTTGTTAGCGGCAATGCTTTTGCCTCTATTACAATGTTGCTTTTGAATAATTTTAACCCTCCGTCTGTATAATATACGGGGCCAAAATATCTGCTCGTAGTTGTAAAATTTGCGAGCCAGAAAATATTAAATAAACGATGGTTTATCGAAATGACTGTAAAATTGTCAACTACAATGTAGACAGATGTTTTGTAAATTTTTTTCAGATTTTTTAAAATACTTTAAAGTAAGGAAAAATGGCGTCAACCCACGTATACACTTCAAGGGTGCAAAAAGACGTGTACAGACGGAGGGTTAATACCCCCTCCGTTCTAACGTTACATTTGTTTACAGAGGATCAAATCACCGTAACGATGTTAAATTAAATCATCTGTAAAAATATCCACGGAATTTAAGATGTGACGTAAATAAAAATGTAATATAGCAGTAAAGTAATATCGATGCAAAAGACTCACAATTATTTTGACTTATATACGAGCGTATAATGCTACGCCGAGAATATCGAGGTCTAGGCGGCTAAAAAAGCTACAGTTACAATAATTATGGTATAACAAACGGGATGTGTTTGATTAAGTGCTAGTTCTTTCCCGGCTTTTCTGTTTCGTTGCTCGCGCGATACAATATGGTTATGACATTTAGGTTAATGACCCTGGCAATTTAATAACTCGTCGTATTACTCGTCCTACGGTCCACTCTCCATCTCCACGAGGTACGATCGATCGCCGTCTGGCCAGCTAGCGCTCTCCTCTCCGGCCTCACCCTTCCTACGTGATACACGATGAAATTTCATCCCGGGCTTTACGCCATATATATACTGCCAAATAGTACGATCCGACAATAAGTTTACCCATGGTTTTATAGCGCGTGTGCTTGCCCGCTTGCCCGGGCTTGACCGGAAATATTCATCGACTTTCACGCTGTCAAGCTGTCGAGCGACTTTAGCGCGATCGATCTCTCGCAAAGTATTTTCCGAAATAATCTCATAAAACGGTAAACAGATGTGATCGCTCTGATCTCATGAAATGCAAAGGGGGATTCCAGGTGCGAACTCCCCGTCGCTGAGGCGCATTTTTGCATGAAACCATTAAGCAGATACTGCGAATTCCACGCGAGTAATTTCGCCGCGAGGAGTAATTCCGCGCCGTTTTTATCACTCTCGGCGAACCCATTTTCGCTCGGGCATACAAATGGGGTACGTTCGATGGATTAATCGCGTGTCAGAAAGCGGCGTGACTTCAACGGTAAATTCGACTTCGCTGTTCGACTTCGACTTGGAAACTGATAAATGATATGTCATGGAATTATACGAAAATTTATGAACTGGCGGACACGCTATGCGTCATTTGACTAAACGCCAAAGGCTCAGTCTGAGATATTTGCATATAAACGCGAAATCAGTAATATAAATTCAATATCATCGATATTTGCTCGCAAAATGCTCGCTGACAAAATAAACAATCAAAATAAATATTAAAATAAATATTAAAATATTAAGTTTTTGTTATTACGATATATTTATTTCTATATACATTTTAACTTGTATAAAGTTTATTTTACCTTCTATTAATATAAAATTCCGCAAATCACGTTATGCGAATTGAATTGGATGGTAAGGCTATTTTCTTACAGTATATAAAAATTGAAAGATACATGCGCTCTGACGTTGACTTATGTGAAAAGATTCTGGCCATGATGTGTACGAGATATTTCTCAAAAGTAGAAGAAATGCAGTTCCGATTCAATGGAATCGTGAATCGATTGTCATGGATTTTCGACGCATTTTTTGCGTCGAATCGACGTAAATGCAACTTGCACCGCTCATTAGCGCTTTTGTGCGCCGTGCTGTTGTGAGCAACCCAATAGCCTTTTTGCGAGCTACGTATTTTTTTCTTCCCTTTTTTCGTAATACGAGGGAGAGCGAGTGAATGAACAAAGGGTATAGATATAGAGAAACGCAGTGCGTTTCACGTGGCACATAATCTCGGAAGTATTTATTGTGTGACAAATCTCTCGATACGGTATTCGATGAGCATTACGCGTCTCCCGCCATGCTTTTTCACGGCAAACACTGGCGAGAAAAAACCTCGGGGGGAGAGAGAGAGTGTGTGTGTGTGGCCCGGTAATTTCGCCGGTATTTTGTATTTCATATCGGCCGCGTTATTTCACGAAACTCGCCGGCGCGCGTTCGCAAAAGCCGGAGATTGCAAAATTCAAAGCGCTATCGCGGTACCTCTAATTTCGCGCTATTCCGCCCGCGCACACATGTATTCTAATCGTCCGTTTTCTCTTTCGCGTTTCTTTTTATGCTCCCTGTGCATTACGCCCGTTCGCGGACAGCGAGTCGCGCCATTACCGGTGGATTAAATTGCTTTTTTTCAAACCGATACGTAAAGTAAGCTAATATTACGGCGTGTAATATCGTGATATATGGATTTCACGGAGGAATACCTCACCCAAGCGTCATCAAGAGAAATGTATTCATCTTTTTTTTTCATACGGGGTATTCGTACGCCTGAGGAAAGAATATTGTAATTAGGATATGGTTCACTTGCGCCGCGAGGTTGTTTTGTTATCATTCGTAAATAATGCCGCGTGTTCCATTATAAATTGCAGTCAAACACAAACAGGCGCCGTTATCAATATTCATTTGTAATGTTTTATCACGATGCCATTAGACGTACTACCGCGCCGCGCGCATTATTTACAATCCAATTGCGCAAAAAACAAGCCGGTGAATTTCACCGATGAATAATTGGTGTGTATGTGTGTGTGCTCGGTGCGCGCAATCGAGACGATATCCGTCTCAGCTTCTCGATAATATCCGTCCACCCGGCATTTGAGCGCCACGACCAATAAAAAGCCGCGCGTGTGTGTGTGTGTGTGTGTGTGTGTCGCGCTAAAGATCGATATAAACCGATCGAAATAAGATCCAATGATCAGCCGCAGAACGGTCATGATAAATGCCGCCGGGCGAAACAAGAATTTCAATTTGCACCGCGCACGTGACCGGGGTGCCGACTAACGAAAATTCCACATTTCCTCCACGGCTCTCCCTCGGCGTGGACAAACTCGCGACCAGTGGAACACGTACGTAATATCTGCGACTTCCGGTGTTTTTTACCATCCCCCGGCGCTGTCCGCGAGTGAAAATTCAGAGATGACTTTCATTTATGATTCGCGCTTAACATTGTCATGATCTCCACCGTACATACTCTCTCTCTCTCGTCCAGAGGAAACAATGTTTCTGTTGAAGAAGCGATATGAAGAAGCGTGTTAATTTAACTCATTGTCAGTTTTGAACAATCTTGTTTTCTACATTTTCTGCGTACCAAAAAAATATACCAAACTTTTCGAGTGATAATATTGTATCATATAATAATGAGGAAAATTAAAAGAAATTTTGTTTCTCCTATGTATGTATACACATATTAAAATACTACTCTCTGATATTGATACATACAATATTATTTATATTGTTTAAGTAATTAGATTGGAAAAATAAGTTGAATTGTCGTCGTCGCCGTTCTACTAACTGAAATAATAAAATAATGCTTGGATAAAACGTATAAAAATAAAATAAAAATAATGTTCAGGGAGGTAAGTATCTTTGTAATAGGTAAGATATTGCCTTTGAGAGTAGTGCCAATTTGTGTCGAGCAAGATTTTCAAGAACGATCGGATTGTCGTCAAACGTCACGTATTTTGAAAAATTTGTTCTTTCGTTGCCGGATACGCCATAAAATAGACTATCAGCGTATCGCGTTTGTGATAGGAAGAGCAGAGAGGGTGAGGGTCGGAGAGCGGCTTCCTATAAAATACCGACGCGACGTCGCTTCTTTTAGCCGCGGGGCTTTGTGGAAATACGAGATAATGAAAAAGCTCCCGCGGGATTCTATTTTGAAGGGAGGTCCGCGAGAGAGAGAGCGATCGATCCTACGAGCCCTTTAAACGGCCCGACTCCGGTCACCATTTCCGTCCGGCAGCGGAACAATGCGCCGCGATATGTCACGCGTTCCAAAGTGTCCTCGACGTGCCATTAATTGGAATTCAAATGGACATAAACATCTCCCATTGGTGACCACTGCCGGCAAGACACGGCATTCGAGAGGGTTCGACCACCTTCACTCGCGGTTTGTAGTCTAATAGCCTGTCCGCAGAACGGTGTAACTTCGCTTAAAATAATCTTCTCTGTACTGCACCGTGCTATAACCGTTTTTCTCCGTTGGCAAATAAAGAGTTGACATAAGAAGAACTATAAAAATGTGTAGTTTATTAAAAAGGAACATTATGAATAACAATAAATGATATTTACAATTTTTTATAATCCCAGAATCTTTTTGAAAAAGTAAAACACTATCAAGATTTTATATTTTGCATTATTTTTCACGTCGATTCTTTAAATGCATAATTTGATGTGTCAAGCAGTAAATAATATGTTGATGCAGGCAAATTAACTTTCAATAATGCGCTTTTTATCCGTCAAAAAAATTCATTTTTTTCCTTCAAAGAAAAGCATTAAGAAAAAAGAGCGAGTTCTATTAGAGTCTAATGAGTCCCAAATAATACTAAATAGAACATGTGTATCTGTGAATAACTCAAATAATTACTTATAATTGTATTATGTTGGAGCGTAATTCATTCGCGGCACATTAACTACTAATCCAAACAAAGTTGAAATATTCTCGGACAAATACACTCGGATATGCGTCCGAGATATAATATGAAAATGGGAAATTTTCGTTTTCTGTATTTATAACTGACATCAGTTAATGATAACTCAAAAAGAACTTTGAGGCATTAATTTAATTTATAACGCGACATCAAAGAACAACGTTATTATTGTTGTACATTTTTCTAGTTATAATATCACACAGTGACAAGTAGTATCAGGTATTTTATAGGTAAATATTATTCTGAAATAAATTCTCAAACGCACTCAGTAGTCTGCATTTCATGATATACGACATATTACATAAACATAGAATTACAGCTTGTGAGTGTATTACGAGAATATGATCTTGATAGAGAGCGCAATCCGCGTGTTTTGGGTCTGTTTCGTTCTTACAGCTTGTTTATGTAAGGAATGTTTCATTATTTACTTCATGAAAACAGTCCTGGGCATATGTTCGAGCTGGCAACTAAGGGCGAGGTTTCAGCTTACATAAATTATCAACTGGAATACAACCGGATTTCGGGGTAAGACCACTTTACCGAGCTAATCCAAAGCACTCGGTTTAAACTATACGAATTTAATCACAGAGATATATAACGGATATTTTACGTTTGTTTCATTTTCTGCGTAGTAAATAAATTGAATTAACTAAAAAACAGGCACGTCGACACGGACAAAATATTCCGACGTAGCCAGTTATTACTGCGGTAAACGGGTGAACGGATTAAGCCCCCTCCGCAATACACGCGCGTGGATTTTTCGAAATCAGTATAAACATTTTTATCCAGCTTTCAAAAGTTCAATCTAACATTCTGCGCGACAAATTAAGACCATTTTATATTTAATTGAAAACAAAATTTAATATCATGACGGAAGATATACGTGCCGCTTTTTAGTTTTAAATACCATACAAAGAGACCGTAATAAAGCATATGGCATCATGTTAACACAGAATATAATATCGCAAATGTACGTTATATTAAGCCCGATGAGCATTTAATTTACATATTTTCTGAAATCATATTAATTTTTCAACAATGCGCGATATTCACATGGCCGCTCGGAAAGCATAAAACTAATGCGACGAAGATATCAACGTCGAGCTCTATTACGGCTATCACAAGTCGCATCCTTCGGAGTCGCTGCCGCAGTTACAACGAAAAATGAAGACGGAGCGCGTGTACGTGTTAGAAATTAGTCGACACACCGTCGACACTTGTACATCGGTAATTCCTGTCACGTTGACGAGCAAATTGTTACGTTTTGCTCGTCGCCGCGCGAGCAAGCGACGTAATTAATTGGATATATAACGACAACTCCTTTATTAAGCAAATAATTTTTAAAATTGTCTACATATTGTGTGCGTGAGTGTTTAAAAATATTTGAATTAAATTTTGAATTAAAATTATTTGCCTACAATTGTGTCTAAAAATATTGGAATTAAATTTTTAATTGAAATTATTTGTCTACATATTGTGTTGAATATTCAGAATAAAAGTGAACACTGTGTAAAATGTAAAAAATAAAATAAAATAAAATAGTTGCAAAGGTTCCTTTAGCTTTGCGATAAATTCAATTAAACCTTATTTATAAAATCATTTATTAAACCTCTTATAAAATAACTGGCTTCTTTTAGTTCCGCTGAAAAAAAATTACGTAATAAAATATAATGTCATTTTTATTGTACGTTCTGTTCGGCTCGTTCACGACATAAGCTATACAAGTGAATTTTGCACATCCACGTCTTCTGGAAGCTATATGTATGTATGAAACCAATTGGTATCATTATCTTTACTTTGCCGTAAAGTGACTGTAACCTAAGGCAATCATTTTCCATGGACTCGGAAATATCTGTGAGATGTCCTCGACACGTCGTTCTACATTTCCAGCGTAATTTTATCTTGTTAACCTCATCGATTTTTCATCATGTGACTTTTCCTATCTTGTCATCAGTCTCGTCTCCTCGCCTCTTTCGTAACTTGCGGAAGTTCTCTGGAGCTCGTCGTAACCTTTTAAAATTATACACACGCGCGGCACTTAAAAACATGAATATTACGCGTGTCTCGCGATCCGCATCCGTGTCCGCGGCCCTTCCGTTCGACCTCCGCCGACGCGACGTAACGCCGGCAATTGAGCGGAAACACAAAGAATCGCGCAGAAAAATTGCTTGCCTCGGGTCGACGCGCGACGTGCCTCGACCGTCGCCTTTCTTCGCTCGGACATTTCGCACCGAAAGATTCCGTGCGTCGCCTACGTGACCATGCGCGCCCATGCGGACCTGCATTCTGACGACGTGACCGTACGAGAGAATCGAACACGACATTCACCATGTGCGCACCAGTTACGGAATTCTCAGTGGAATTATATGCAGCGAATGATCTCGCGTTGCAATTATCGCGAATGTACGGATAAATAGATTTACGGAATTGCGACACGCGCGCGCGATCGAACGCCTGCAGAGGTCAACGTTTTCGCGTGTAATCCGTTTGCCTTCCCGTATTTTCCGAAATACAATCGCATTATACGTATACACACTTTACAGTAGGTACAGGTCGCATGCGGAAATTCATGCGACGCTCTTTTGAATTAACTTTCCGCATAATAATCGAGATGCGAGAGAAGTTATCCAATCTCAGTCGCAGGTCCCTGCTCGTACGGTCCATGCGTGCGGATATGGAAAAGCGCGCGACTCTGCGCATGAGGAATTTGTTAATTGCACATGACGTGGCCGCCTCAGATGAATTTTTAATTAATATCGCCGTCAGTTAACAGCGAACGCCGAGTTACGCGGCCGTAATTATGTACCGCGGCCACGGTGCACCGTGACACACGCAATTATTTGTTTGACCGCTTGTCTCCGTACGGACACTTTGATGTCCAAACATTTTTTTGCGCGTCGCAGTAAATTCTTCGTGCCGATCATTAATCGCGGCGAACGTTCGGAAAATTGACGATAAACCGAGCGATAATTGCAGCTATTAACGATTAGCAATCGCGATAGTTATCCGAGGTAGTGTCGCGTTCTCTCTCCGTGTGCCATTCGTCCCGTAATAGTAACCGACGATTTGGAACAACAATGGAATTACGGTCTCTCCCTACAGTTTCTCAATAATTCACCGTTATTTTCTGTCTCACGAACAGACCGCGCGCGCTTCTAGAAGGCAATATTCCCCATAATTGGTCGTACATTCAACTGTTGCGTCAATCGGCGGAGAGAGAGAGAACGACCCGAAACTTTTCCATTAAGATAACTTCTCGATGCTAGGCTGCGACGCGAGACTCTACGCGACTCGTTCGGTAGGGCACGATGACTTCGTGCCCTACCGATAAACTCCCCGGCAAGAGCAGAATTAATTTCTACGGTCGAATAATCCCAGCTGGCACGGAATATTCTATTTACCTTCACTGAGCGACGTTAAGCGGACCGCAATAATGGCCGGCTATGATGACGTTTAACTCAGGCTTAACGGGGTTTAATCCGGCCTCCGGTTGTCCTTCGAGTCCCGGAAACGGACGATGTATAGAGGAAGAGACAGAGAGAGGAGAAAGGTGTATCGACGCCGATCCATCCCGTTTCAATTTGCCGTGTTACAATTGTGCCGCTCAAAAACGTGTGACAAGAGAAACAAGGCACGCGACGCAGCTGCATCGCGACGATTTCCGTATCGACAACCTGTCGATTAAATTATTTTCGGAAATGACGACCGTTTGAGAGTCGCGCCGCCGCGCCGTCCGTGTCCGCCGCGCGCCGTATCGCGAACGGGCGGCACGCGGCGCGGGGCGATAAACAAAAATTCGGTGACGCGCGCGAGAAAACGCGCGGCAATATCGGGGCTCACGTTTCATCATGCGTGCGCCAACTTTACCGTTCAACGAATTACGTTTCACGGGTAACACGATTCCCGCTAACGCGGGACACTATACTCCACGAGCGTTAACAAGGTTGCCCGTCAAAGAAAAAAATATCCCGCTAATATCGCGGAAGGCAATGATACCTGATACCCTGCAGATAACAAGGTTCTCGTTGGATATCCCCGTGATTCGATATTCGATGTGTCGATTGTCCCATAATTGGACGAGCGAGTTCGGACGGCAAAATGTTAATGCGTCATTCGAGCCCGCCTGTGCGTATATAATACATATTTTAAGCGGCGGGACCGATCGCCGCGCCGCGCCGCGCCGATTCCGGCCGCACAACGCAGGCTCTAATTACACATTATAAACGTTTGCGGAGGTACGGAATTTATATTCTTTTCCGTGGTGTTGCGCCGCGCATGTTCAACGTTTGCAACGTGACACCGATACACCGTGATTACCGTGCGGCTTAACGGCACTAATTACGAGCCGCGTAATTCGGCGTTTCCCCCGCGCGTTTCGCCCGAAACGCCCGTTGCCGCGCCGCTCGCGCTTGTCGATGTCGGCCGTGCGTTAAAGCGGGGTAGGAAAACTGATTACTGATAGTCGGAATTCGGTTTCGCGTTTCGGGCGAAAAGGGGGGAGGGGGGCGAGAGGGGCTCATTGAAAATTCGGCGCCGCCCGACGCTGCGTGGCCGCCGAGTGGCGAATTTTCGCGCGGGGCGCGCGGCACGCCCCGATCAAATCGCGCGCGTCCACATACCGCCGATCGCGAACGACCATAAAGAAAATTAGAATGAGTGGATGCGGTTCGGTTGCGGGCAACGAGGTTGCCCGGTCGTGGCGCGTAGCGTTCTCACCGCGTTTAACGTTGCACCTGACGTTTCACACAGGACATTGGTTTCAAATCATTTGCAGTGGCATAATAAATCGGTAAAAGAATGATTGATTTAACTGATGGTTATAATAAACAATATTATAATTCCCGTTTCGATATCTCATCCTCTATTTTAGTGATTTATTAGAATATACGTGACTGCCACCCATAATATAACTCTGAACGAACCGAGATTCTTGCGCTTATAGAAATTAGCGATCAATATTTCACAACTGAAAATGGCCGTATTTCGAAAGCCAAATTTTCGGCACAATCGGATTGCATTCTATTCGAAATGGAATGTAATAAATTGCGTCGTATATTTAATATAGGTACTAAATGCAATCATTATTGCAACTAAATTTTAACTACTATTTGTTGCTGGTTTTAAAAATAGGAATCATCATCATGGGCAAATACAGATTGATATTAAATTGACGTATTTGCCCGGTCCACTTTTGACGTGCGCACCTTAACATACGATTTCCTGCGTTTAATTGAGAGCCAAATATGTACGCGATGCGGTGGACATGATGATAGCGCAAACATGATTCGCTAACAAGCAGCTTCGACAGGGAAAATAGAGAAAGTTGATCATTAACATTTGAAATTCAGACCGCAGCTTTTACATTCGTTTGGGATTGGCCGGGGTGATCGTCCGGTTAATTTCCGCGTGGCGCTACAGGGTACAAAGTGCGGAGAGACACACGTATTCGTGTTCCCGGTATTCATCGTATACGATAACGAAAATGCGGATAAGCCATCCAGTGGAAATAACCGCGAAAAAAGAGCGTGATGAATGCCGCGCGCGGACGCAGCCGACCCTATCCCGTCGGCAATTATAGCCAGCTGCAGCAAAATTTGGAGAAGTGAATTTCGCGTTGAAAATCGCCTCTCTTTGAGCCGCCTCATCCCGCCCGCGCCGACGTCATTCGTGAAAATGCGCGAGTTTTACACGCGCGGCAGAGATACTCCATTAACACACACACACACACACATATACGTTCATATATTTCTTACTAAATCCAATTTAATTCTAATTCATCTGAGAACTTAAAGCTCGACGCCCGTGTACAAAGCAACGTGCATTTCCGACGCGACCAGATCCGCGTTGTACATCCAACGAATTTCGCCGCGCGAATTAGTTTACGAACTAAATTGACGTTTAATGTTGCGTCGGGCGTTGCCGGTTTACGAGGTGGATTCGAGCATTGTCGGAACGCGCGGAATTCAGGGCAGCCTGATGCGGAGGGAGAGAGGGAGAAGGTGGAAAAGGGAGCAAAACGTATCGGAATTTTATTTTATAAGAGCGTCGGGCTAACGCCCGGCGATAAATATCGAGCATTGACGGCGCGTTACGTTGAATCGCAAAATTCTCGGCACGCGGGACGGCGCATATATGCCGCCGGTGTATATTATATTCGGAATGGAAATCGAAAAGGCGCCCCGCATATTACGCCGGTAATTTCCATTACCGGCAGCGAGAAGCGGATAGCGATTCCGAAAAGTGAGCGACACTTCTCCTGAGTCGATCGAGTTTATCAGCACGCTCGATTTGCGTGTCGTTGAAAGATCAGCCAGCTCATTTCGTAGAAAAACGATCTGAGAAATCGATGGGCTTAATCACTCCATACACTCAACCATTGTCGCCGGTCCGTAAATTAAATGAGATACGTAATGGCGAAGGGATATCCCGTTGTGCTGAACTGCTGAAGAATTGGGAAAGTCACTTTATATCGTTCAACCCTTACTAACGATTATGGCCGCATCCTAACGTTTATAGATCGTAAGAACGCGAGTCTCGAAAAGATATACAAACTGTAGTAAACTTTGCGCAATTTTTCCCAAGTACTAGAAATACACGTATCGATCCATTTGACATTACTTTTCCGATAAGTTCGTGATTAAAAACAAGCAAAATATCAGAAAAGTCTACAAAAACTTTAGAACGTTAAAACTCCCTGTAAATTATATATCGTAAATAGTGTGTAGAGAGAATACGTAAAATTAATATTTTCTTTTTTATCACAAATATTCAGGAAGCTTTTCAACCTTTTCAACGAATTTTCTTATAATTTTTACCAAAAATCTTGATTCCTCGTTTGCGCCGCAGTTGGTCCATTAAAAATATAAAAATATTTACAAAATATTTAAATTGTACGTTACAATTTCATAACGTACGAATGAAATCTCCCATTACAGCGCGTAGACTGTCAAAATGCGAATGCTCCGGCCATATTGCTGGTCTTGAATATTTCTACGAACAAACAACTATAATTTGAGAAATTTGCATGAGGATTTATAATGCGCGCATTTCCGCGAGCAATCCGGCGCGCGCGGAGTGACCGTGCTCGAAGTCCGGCGTTAACATTTGCGCGAAAGTTTTCGCGGTTCTATTCCAATTACCCCGCAAACTCGGCGATTGCGGCGGGGGCGCGCACGCGGTGGACGTATAAATATTTGTAGCGCGCCATCAAGAACGAAGTTCCATAATGAACGTCGCGAAAAGCGATTCTATGACGGAAGGCGATTCTATGAGAAACAGGAGCAGCACACGTGCAGAAAAGAAAAACCACCGCGCCTTCACGCTCTCATTCTTTCGCGCGTATTCACCTGCCGGTCCCGCGACTTACAACTTTATTTTTCCGTCTTTCCTTTTCGCGCAGTATTAGCAAGAATTACCGCGCGCGCCCGTGCGACTTAAATTCGAAGTCGCGAGGGATGCTAATTAAAACGATGCTGGAAAAGCGTGCGGTTGTGCGGTTTGCGGTTTATCGCGCGGCGTCTCGTTTCAAACAGGCACGGCATGGAGGCGGCGGGATAATAAGCTCGGCTAGTCGGTCGCGCGATGTGCAGGTGGACGCCAACACGCCGACACCTGCTACCACTTGCTCCGCACGGGCATCTTTATCGCGAACGAGCCGACCGGACGGTGATCGATCGCGCGCCGCGCCGCGCCGCGCGACAGACCGGTGACGGCACTCAAACCGATACCCCGCTCGCAATTTTCAAACGAACGAAATACAGCCACTCGTTCAAGAGCCGTCGATACTATCCGGCCCCGCCACTTCCCGCCAGTTGTTTCGCAGAGACCCGGCTTTCGGCTATTCGAATACACACTCGGTCAGATTGATAAAAAAAAAAAAAGGTTTGGCATGCGCACCCTGAAGAAAACCGGGAGGGGAAAAAAATCAACATATGACGATTCGAAAATTCGCTTTCTGAAAACTTGGAAAAGTTTTAAAAAATTTGAAACACGGGAAATATTGAAACTGTTACGGACGCGGGAAGCTCTTCAATGGTGCATTCCTTTCTTTTTTTTCTTGTGTAACTGACGCACTTGCCTAAATGCAACGAACCATTTCCCACTTGTTTGCTGTCTCGATGACAGAATGTTTTGATCATAGAGAGAGAAGCGATAAAGCATTGCATCCTGCATCCTGCATTCTGCGCTCCATAATGAGATATCACTCATGCGTTAGAACTAGTCACTGATAATGATGGCTGTCGATTCGCGCGGCAGTGATGAATAACAACATACGTTATAATAATAATAAAAAAACATCTTAAAGGATTGCGATTTATTAAATTTACGTGAATAGATTTTCAGTCCATCTCTCTCTGCAAAGTTTTAAATTATTACTTTACGTAGGTCGTGAATTTATATTTATTTTTACTTTTGTAGTTCCGATGTCGACCTAAGTAAAAGAAATCCAGTACACTTTGAAATGGAAGCGGTATCTGCCGGTCGCTGTTTTTCCCCGAAGTTTCTGCACCGATGTCGCGCATTCGCCGTCGTAACCGGGACAAAAGTATGAAAAAAAAAAAAGAGAAGAAGCCGAAGGTTCCTCCCGCGTTGGCTTTCTTTCCTTCCGTTCACCCGTCAGTCTCCGTCCCCGCAACTAATGGCGCTCAGTTTTAAGGCGAACAGTGCGCGAGATTAAGAACACAGACGAAGGTATTAGAGATTGCCTCCAGGACGATTACGTGATAGGACACGCTAATCAGACCTCCGTTATTCCGGGCCAACGGACTCGTCGGGGTCTCTCTTGAGGTGACGTGCCTGCCGCAGATGTTACCTCAAACCGTCCGTCGCGGTTAAGATATGGAGACAGACCTTAATCAGACGTTCGTTTCAAGGTGGAAATCTACTCGAACGCTCGACGACATTTGTTAAAATCGTTTTAGTGTATTCCTGAGTATATCCTAAGTGATTCCTAAATCCTAAGTGATTCTAAATAATTACATGGATAACCTTGCTCGTTTCTCATCCTGTTAAGCTAATAAATTAAAATACTGTTACCAGATGTGGGGGAGAAGGCACAGATGTCGCAGTAAAAAATTGCTCTCTTCTTTGCTCCTACAATAT
This sequence comes from Temnothorax longispinosus, assembly GCF_030848805.1. Classification (NCBI taxonomy): domain Eukaryota; kingdom Metazoa; phylum Arthropoda; class Insecta; order Hymenoptera; family Formicidae; genus Temnothorax; species Temnothorax longispinosus. The sequence continues at coordinate 15,137,157 of NC_092364.1, forward strand.
CTTCCATTTAAATTATTCTACGAGGCTGCAATATGTCTATTTAAATCAATATTATATAGATAAAAGATAAAAAATATTTAAAATTATATTTAAACACATGTAAGTATATAACGATAAGATATAGTAAATTCTATACTAAATTATAATGTACTAAAAAAAATCTTGGTTATATATTTTGCGATGTTATTATTACCTTTATATAATTCGCCATACTTTACTCGTCATTATTGACTACCTTTGACATTATAAGTATCTCTCAAACCGGATAATGTAATTGGATGATAATAATATTCTTAATAGACGCATTTTAGCAGCAAGTGGAAACGTTTGGGATAGTCATTAGCTCCCAACATTTCGAGCGACGTCATAAGATGTTTTCTTGTTTACGCGCAACTCGTTGAATTCATGTATATATATTGAAATATTATGTATAATTTTATACTTTTGATCACGTTTGTTAATTAGAACGCAAGAATAGATAATTCGTTACGCCTTTATGGCGCCTTGAACTATAGAAGATCAACAAATACCTGTCTAAATAGCTGAATTTAAAATCGAACATACTGGCTCGTCACTCTCGGCCACAAAATTTCAACAACTCCACAAGGACTTACACACACGTTTAATTGACGATCGATATATTTCAGGCTTACCGTATAGGTGAGCCTATACGCCTCCAGAGACTTTTGATACAGCTTGCCTGAAATACTACCGGTCACAAGGAAGAAGACGGGTTTTCGTTTAAAATTTTACTCACGATCGCACGAAGGATCGTTTGATAAAATCGAGTTGCACGTAGGTGCATCGTGGTATTTCTACGCCTCGCGAGTTACTTCATACGGGGTGTTCCACGAGACTTCCGTTTTATTTTTAGAAAACAGCAAGCAGAATTTAACGAAAAGAAAATTCACCGTAGTGCGATATTATGCAACACGATAAATGAGTGCCATAATAATTATTCGTGGACGAGGGGTACGTAATAATCAACCCCACTATTAATTATCTTTGACGAAATTTCCATTTAAATTTTGATTGACAGAATATTTAATGCCGAACATTAAAGATCGCGAAAGCTGTCGTTTGACGTTTGATAAAGCTGCCGGTGAGCGCAGAAATTGCCGCTTAACAGAAAGTTTTTCGCAAGGCACCCGGTACGGAAGGAGAGACTTTTATTCCGCCTTCGTCGCGCGTAACAAGACGTCTTCCGCTTTAAGCACAGAACAGAACCCGTCGTACATAGATACAATCAGACATCGGTCGATCCCCCGTCGGCGTCGCGTCGCGGGGAATGGCGGCGGCGTTGCTTGTTTCGCCCATCGCGACGTTAGTTTCCAGCAGTCTCGGCGGCATTTTCGTCTGGAAGTACGCGACACGAGAGAAACCGCTGGCCATCCGCCGGTACGAGGGATGCAGACGGGATTGCTCGCACACCGTACCAGACCTAACTCCGCGTGCCTGCCCGGGGGACGTCTATGCGGTCGCGGATGGTTGCGTTCGCGTCTGCACGTAGAGAGACGTCGTCGACGAGTTACACGCGACTTCGCAATGCCAAGATATTAGCGTGGGGTAACATCTCCCTACATTCTACGTTCCGCTTCCGTGTTAAAAATATAAATTGGCAACACGTTAACGAAATAAATTTCACACGTCTGAATCTAGCCAGCATCTTTTACGAGATGTTTATCGGAATATTCCGTTTCACCGTTTTACGCACCGCTGATTCTCGCGACGAAAACAATACTGACGGTTCGAGGAAAAAGATTTAATGGTGATTATATAAGAAACGATTAACTCATTTGCGATATATTTTATGAAACTGATTGTATTATGATACGGTTGTGTTTTATTGTATTGTACAACCGTATAAAAGTCAATAATTTCATTGGCGGTTTTTCCGCGTATAAAAATAAGATCGCGATCGCGATTGATGCGATGAGAACGACGCTAATTGCGAAGAACAGGACCGAAGACCGCGCAAAAAGAAGCTTGCGTCGAAGTTGGAAAGCGGTGCAGCAGTGCGGGTTGCTGAACTGCTCCTTGAGGCATCCACCCGTCCCAGAAGCAGTTCCGACTTCTATTTAGTGTAAGTCAGGCGAAATAAGTTACGAGAAATAGACGAGAGAGGAGGAACGGCGGGTGTGTTTGTCCCAGCAGCATCGCACTTAAGCACATAACAACAGATACGAGGCGCCAGAATCGAGTTATCACGCCTGCGAACATAGTTATCGAATAAAAAGGTTATTGAAGCATTTATTGGCTACAACAGTCTCAGAGGAACGCTCCGAAGGAGAAAGTCCTCGATCACAAGCTCCTTCAATAACGATCCGATGCGCGGAGAAACGTTAACCGGTTACCTTTTCAAAGAAAAAGCTTTTCTTTTGTATTAAAATCTCTATTTAGTCGATAAATAGAGATAAAATTCAGTTAACGAATAAACAACAGGTTCAATGGAAATTAACGAAGGTAAACAAAAATAAACAAGAATTATTAATCAATGTTGTTGGTGTTGCGAAACTCATACCATTTTACAATTTTTCCATCTTAAACATACATGAAATATATTCAATAATAAATATGTAAATGTATCTTGCGTATACATGTAATGTTTGGATTAACTTTTTCGGCGTCATAATATATTCCTAAATTTAATTTGCTTTATAACACAATTCATTCCTCCTAATTGCCCCATTTTACCAATAAAACGAAGAGAAATTTCAAATTTTAATCGGCTTGGGCTGATTGAAGCATGCACATACGTTAAGCCAACCTTAATTAGTACACGAATTTCCATTTTCCTGTTAAGCTTCTATTCATTTGTCTATCAGACAACTGGAAATAGACAGTATTTGCACTCTCGTAATAATCATCGTCATTATTTCCGCATTACATACAGTAAATGCTAGGAAATTCAAATCAAATGAAGACTATTAAATGCTCCCAAGTCCAAACATATACCAATTCATAAAACTACAGTTCGAACGAACTTTCATGAAGATCGTGTTTCGCAATTAGTTTCTCAGTTCACGAGCGCGCGCGAACCGGTTGTCCAGAAGAAATTGATTTAAACAAATTGGTGCGTCAGAGTTTGCGAAGTAAACGTTAAAAAGAGAACATCAAGAAATTCAATTAAAATAAAAAATATTACAAAATTACCGATTGCCAATCTAATAACAGAAAGATTAATAAACACAATATTTCAACTTATACAAGATTCATAGAGTTTACAATTTGTTTACCTGCAACATCAATTTAATTAAAACATAATAAAGCGCTCTGCGATAGGGCATTGCTAGGGGAGGGGATATTTTTAAATTATCTCCCATCTGCAAAAAAAAGAGAGAAAGAGAACATCGTTCGCGTACCACTCGCAAATATATTGCAGCCGTGACGCCGGCATGCAAGTCCGTTCTCCTTTAGCTTTCTGTACCTGCCGATCGATGTCGGCGACGCGCCGATAATTAGTCGTTCCGTAGCTGCAAATGGGACACGGAAGTCGGTAGGTCGCTTCGTGATTCGGAATATATTGAATGTCACCGGGCACAATTGGATTGCGTGTCTTGTCATGGCTTCACGCGTATTCGCGATGGCATCGAGTCAATTTCTTTTTATACGAATGTATGAGATTCCACGATCCAAGCGCCTGATATTGAAACTACAAATATCGAGCATTTTATATTGCACAAAAAATATAAATTAAATCATAATCGAAATATTTTTTTTCTTTTTTCAAAAGGAAAAGAAAGAAAACGAGATGAAAAGGAATGGAATTACATAAATTGTTGGGCAGTGTAGTGACAGAAATCAAAGTTTATCATGGATATTCAATTCTTTTTCTTTGTAGGTAACAATGTAGGATAATTTCGAGCAAACTCAAATGAAAAAAAATTAGAACTTACGTTACTACTGCATTCAATGCAATTCATTCGCGCGGATATATTTAATCTTCCGAGAAATAGAAACTGTGCATGGGTGTGTCGCATACATTTCTCTGTATCATAAAATGCTTATGCAATCCGAAATACAACTTTCTAGTACAACGTCATTTTGGTCAAGGAATTACATTCGTGCTTTTTACGCTACGACTATATAAAAAGTTAAATGAGATTCTTAATGCAATCATCTCCTAAACTCACAAGTGCAGCGTGTGTTTACAGACACGTCTGTTGAAATCGTAATTGCACTAACGAAACGTACGACACATCAAAGCCTCGCCTCGACACGAGTTCTCTGAAATTTCAAAATTATTATTTACTCTGTACACAGATCCATACCTCTCGATGATATGGATATTGTGCACAGGTATACGTACGCTTTACAAACGAGCATCGTGGCTTCAAAGGCAACTTCGCGATTATCGACGTCTCTTGTATTTGCTACGACTCGACTGCAATGTAATGACTAAAGGGATCACACATGCAGAACCGTAACGAGGTAGCTTATATGTGTGTTTTCGGTGCACGTCAGGTAAATTGTGCGTTCAATGAGCCGCGGGTTCGCCGCGACGCGGATTTACGGGATGCAAAGAAAACTGATATTGAAATTTGACGAGATAATGTAAAATTCGTAATTAAAAACTCCCGTTACGTCGCTACGGCAGATCGTGCGCTCGATACAGGCGCGTCGTGACAGTTCGTCATGTTAATCCGGCGCAGTCAAATTCTGGACATCGCACGATCGTTTTTGCTTCGATTCTCGGAGCTTTGTTGTGAAATCTCTCGTTGGAATGTCCAAAGAAAAATAATTCACCATGACATAACCGAGAGTAAATCGAGAGCGTAATTTAATTCAGAATATTATCTTTGAGAATTTCATTTTCATGCTTTTATTTTTTTAAAGCACGATATTCAATTCATAAATGATAAAAAACATACTTGCCTCGCTGGATTCATATTCTTTCATTTTCTAAAATTTCTATAGAGTAATTATAAGACGCAGCCAGACGGAAAGAAAGCGATTTTCGAATTAGACATCGCCGGTGACCGTATCGGAGTCATCGCCGAAAGAAAAATGCGGTAAAAGGATTGGAATTGAAGTAGGAATGGCGTTCGCGAGAAACCAATAGCACTCATCGAAATGTCAAGCTCTTTTGCAACGCTCGAACGGACATGTATGTACGCGCGCAGTTTCAGATTCGCGCTCGTTAACCTGGTCATCTTTCTCGTGCCTGACGGCAGAAAAAATATAGCGATAGGACCAGATACGTTTCGCGTTCTAACACCATGTTTCCTGCATCCGGCGTCCCATTAAGCTGTATTGCTTTCCGTCCTCTTTCCTATCACGTTCTTTTTTTTTATGTTATTACGCAAACAATTCCTTTTATTTAAATATCGAGAGCTACATCGAGATTTAAAATATATAAATAAATAATTGAGAGCTTTTTGTCCCATTTTTCCCTGTTTTGTAACATCAAAAACAAAAAAATGTTTTTTATTTATGTTTTCCTTCCCCGAGTATCAGGATGAGAATCGTTCTTATATTAAACGTTTTTGCGACTTTAAATTCAAAACGATGTATTTTCCATTCCGATCACTCTTTCTCGTGCAGCAAATATCACCCTTCGCGAAATACACATACATTTAAGAAACGTATATAGTGAAGCCTTCATATTTCTCTCCCCATCTGAGAATTCCTCCCCTCTTTCAAAGCTGTTCTTCTTCCAACCTCCGCCGCGATGTTCGGAAGCACCGTTCCGCGTCTTGCCAATTTTTTTTCCCCGCGGGCTTGCGATGTTTTCATCGCGCGACCGCGACGCGGAACCGCCGGCAAAAATTCCTTACGCCGTAACTCACCACACCACACGTCCGCGTCGTGCAATACGCCGCCGTAACTTACGCCGGCTGGCCGCGATCGTAAAAGTAACGACGAGTTCGGGGGAGGTCAAGTGCGTTGTTATGCCGGGGCGAATGACCCGAAATGCGCGCACGGCGGCCGCGGCGGGCGGTTAAGACGTCGGCGCGGTCTCGCGGTGCAATGAGCGCGATTAAATGGCGCTTCTCTATTTTGTAACCGCCATAGATTCCTCCATACGAATTTACGAGACGTCCGATCAGATCTACCCCTGCCTCCCGAAGCTCGTTCCCGGTGCGCGTTCCTCGTATACTGCACGTATGCGCGAGCACATACTGGTATTTGATCGTATCTCACGATAACATAGGTACTGCATATAATTCGAATAGTGTATTTGCCAGAAACTACAGATACGCAATATGCATATATTTTGCGTGATTACATACATTTGGAGATGCGTGGGATATTTGAATCGGTATAGAGACGGCGAATATATATGTACAGATTCGCGGAGCTAGCGATTTATGTGAATATCTGCATTAGAAATTCAAGATCTATTACACATATAAAACGTATGAATATTTCATATTTCGAGCGACTTACTTTCCTTCGTTTCCAATGCAGTCCATTTCTTAAGTGGTACGAAGATTTGATCGATATTAAAGAAATAAAAATTAAGGGAGATTACAGAAAATAGAGAAATACCATGTCCACTTAAAAAGATATTCGACAGATCTCTCAAGAATTGCATAAATGCATTGCATTCATAAAAGTAATGAATTATTTGAATCAATCGTATAGGGTAAACTCGGGTAAGATGGCCATAGTTTTTTAAAATGCAATAAACATACATTTATTTTTGTTATATTTTAACAGTGTTTGGTATATTCCTTCACTGAAGCTTAAAGTACGTAAAACTACCGAAATTAAGAAGAAAACACTTAACATAAATTTTATATTATCAAAGTATTACAACGTATGCATTGGCCATCTTATCTGACTTTTAAGGAAAAGATGGCCATAGCAGAAAAGATAACCATAGTATTTTTAAATAAATAGTGAAAAATAGAAATACAAATTATAGGTCAAATTACAATTTACATAGCTTAATTATGTGTGTAACGTTGATTACGGCAGCTTAACTATAATTTATTTAATGTTATAGCAGCTTTTAGCGGACACATGAAAAACTTTGCAGGCAGTCGAAAGTAAAAATATGATATAATATTCACAATATTGTTATTTTGAATAGTGTACGCACATAAACTACTGTAAATATCGATTATCTTTGAGAATGACTACAAAAATGCACAGTTTAGCCATTATTGGAGAAATTACAGCCATGGGCCATCTTTTCCGTATGGCCATCATACCCGAGTTTACCCTAAAGATTGTGAGACCTTTTAATTTTTCTAATTTTTATATATACTGTATATATGTACTTATAATGCTACATAGAAATTCCATAAAGAACAACTGCAAGGAGGTGTTACAATTCTGATATCACGGGTAACATCGACTCACATATGTACATACGACGCCGCGACTGCAACGATGCATTATGACGCGATTAAATTTTGTCGTTGCCAAAAATATGAGGCGGGTCAAATCGAACAATCTACGACACTCTCTATAACTTAGAGGCATTGCCCGTAGACAGGCAATATTTCACACGACGCGAGAAACCGCAGACCGAACAGAGGCTGCCAATGAATTACGACATGGTCTATGTAACGCGCAATCGTGCGTATGTAATTTTCGGAAGAGACACACACACACACACACACACAACGACGAGTAGCAACGTCGAGCCTATATGTCGAATATAGCGGAGCGCGCATATAAGCGTTTCCTATAATTTAATTAAACGCCCGTGGGTTTCAGGACTGCTCAGGCTGCAGCAGATTTATCAGGGGTTGAAACCAGGCAACGAGTCCTTTCAAGTCGAAACCGTCAAGAGAATACAGAACATGTCAGAGGCGATCGATTTTCTACGCAGCCTGGAGGAGCTTAATCGGTGAGTTGTTTTTTTATTATTGAAACGTACAACGCACACAAGTAAAAAGTATGACGCTTCTCATTGGAAACTGGTATCGTGAAACCGATATTCGCACTTAATATTTTTAAATATGAATATTAAAATTTAAAATCTTTCTTTTTATTATATGCAGTGTGCTTGAAGCACATGTTTTTATGTGGTTTGTTTTGAGGTACAATAAGCTTAATCGGTTAATTCTATAACTTATCTTATACATATTTATAAGCGTATTCAACAGATATGTATGAAAAAAATAAAGTTTTGCAAACCATATTACCACAATGCGTGGCGTCTTAGTACACAGCCTATAATAATAATTAAAGCAATTTTGCCTGCATTCAATTAAAACTCTACATTTAAAGAATTACGTTGTCGGATGATGGATTTCAAGTTTTTGTTACTTCAACAGAAGTGGAAAGAAATTTAGCTGTTATGGTTTAGCACAAGTTATTGTTATTTTGTTGCAAAATGGTATATCAACGGTGTGACGGATAAGGCTGGTTGCAAGCACAAGTTCCCATGCTCGCGGCTGCAATTCACCAGCGGCTACGCATTTGCGCGCGATGCAAGTAATCAACAACGGCGAGTAATTGCCATCGCGGTAGTTCGAGTTGGCCGGGCGTAGTAGTAGTTACCTAAAACAACGGCGTTATTGCAAATTGTCATACAATATCCAATTATTACAAACGAAATGAGCGCGGAAACTCCGCGGCGCATCGATCAAACGCGACAAAGCCACGCGTTAACGCATCGCGCGAATTGCGGCGTACCAGCGCGCAAGAGACTTGTGTCATCGCTCTCCCGATCGGAAATTTCGCGAATCTTTCCTCCTCGGACAACTAATTCTATAGTAAATGTCATTAAAATGTTGCAGATGGAGTAACAAATACGTCGTTCTCGATTGTCCAACGGACATGGCGAAGGATATAGTTGTGAGCCATGTGAGAGACGTAGCTTTGGGAAAGAGGACGTATCATTATCTGCTGAGTGGTTTGGTAAGTCAAACAGAGAGAATAGAACTTAATTCAACCGCATATTAATTACTAAGTATCGTTTTCGTACCATCTCACAATCAATTTTCCCAAGTATTGTGAAAATTATTATTTCCATAAATTGTTCGTTTGGAATGTCTTTTCAAAATGCTGTGTTAATGCTTTAAATAAACAATAATTATTAAACCAAAATTACATTTTTATCTTCAACATAATTGGATCGCAAAAGAAAAAAAAAGGAAGAAATAAAGATTCAGATTTGAGCTATTTATTTTAAGCTAACGTTGTTATTTATGAAATTTATATATTTACATGTTTTATAGTAACGTAACGTTAGCCTAAAATAAGTCGAAGTAGTAACTTATGCAGTTAATTAAGAATTTCTTCCATTCAACTTAAATATCGGTGACTTTCATTCCTAAACTTCTCCAGCCGGAAAATTCGGTATGCAACGGTGACTTTCGCTTTACTGCGCGAAAGTGCTCTCACTTGTACACCGTTTGCGTTATAACAGGGATGGCGGGATTAATTCGCAGCATGGCGAAATTTTCGAAACAAGCGAGAACCGTCGCTCAAACTGACACGAAACGCTCCGTTGTGGGGGCAAGATCTTCGCCGGTGATGTCTCCGCCGTACTTTAGAATTTAGAGGACAGTTTGCTTGTGTTTAGCGGCTTCCAGCGAGTTGCTGCGGAAGAGCAGGCGGCATTACACTCCGACGACGGAGAAGATAGTTGTACATACATACCTGCATGTACATCTAGTTCCGTCTCCCTATACGAGGCACGCCATTGTCATTTATCGCGTCATTCTCGAAACGGTTGCGCGACCGGGGCGCAGACGTGTTGATTCGCACATTTTCCCGCTTTCCGCCATTCGCATCCTTTGTGTCTTTCGCCTCATTTCCTGCTTCTTCTTTTTTTTCCGAGACGATCATCGACTTGAGAATTCAACGACCGAAGAGACAATTGTTAGAGAGAGAAAGAAAGAAAAAGAAAGAGAGAAAGAACCTTAGATATAATTTCATTTTTTACTTTAACTCCCTTTTCCCCTGATATATTTATAAATCCACAAAATTCTGTGTTCTTTAACTAAGTTCCTCGGTAGAAACGCGAGTTATAAATAAATACGAGCCTAATAGTTGTTGAACAACTAGCAATGTCGGATATTACAAAACTTTATCCGCTCCCAGACCGCAAATGTAAAAGTTCAAAAGTCAACGCTGCAATGGCGGACAGGATGATATCAGACCGGCAAATTAAACTGGTAACGTGGCGAACTCGTTCGCGACGAAGTTAAACACGCATACAACGTTAACGGCGTCCATGTATTATCTCCAGCCGGTTGATGGATGATAGTGGATGGCCGCGCAGTAGTAAAGTAGCGGACGGATCAGCCGCGAGCTACGAGAGGCGAAATCTAATAATAACACTTAATAATAACACATTGCAATTAGATACTGAATATTGTTAGTTCAATTTTTAACGAGACCATTGTTATGCCGCTTTCGAAAGCATAATTTCTTCCGGCACCGTGCCGCCCGCTATTTCCGGTTTGTGTTCCTTGAACAAACCTGTTCTTCATACTTTGCTCGTTAGTTTAACGACCGCGAAAATAAGTAATCGCAATTTTAATTGGACTTATCGTATTGCAAGCGTAATGCACGTTTACAGCTGCGCAGCGAGGCGCAGACGTATCAATTTCCCTTCCTCTCGCCTCCCTCGCCTTTCCTTCTTCCTTCTCGTTTCGTTCGGAAGAACTACCGCGCGTTAACGCGAACGACGAGCTTTTCACCGTTTCGAGGTTTCGCCGCGCATAATACGGAGCAACAACGCAATATCAGCGTAAAACTGGGACGGTAGCTGCATTCGAGCTCGAGTAATTAAATACGGGCGGATCTAAGTTGAAATCGAGACGTCAGTCCTATTACGTTTTTCATAAGGGAACAAAGGAAAGCGCGGTAATAACGCGCCGTAATAATATTACAGCGACTCGAGTGCCTCGTTCTCGAGTCGACTTTAAAGACGCGAAAGATCAAGGACCTCGTTGTCAGGCGGACGCTTCTCGCGAAGCTATAGACTGTCCTTTTAGAACGCTGCCGAAAGCTGCGAATGGAAACTGTAAGACCGGCACACAGATCTTTGTCACGCAAGCGAACAAGAATAGCCCTGTGCATCTCGCAGACTCCTGCCTCTTCCCCCCCCCTTTCTGCACACATTCCCTTCGTGTACCAATAGTGCCGTATATTTCGCTGTAATCAGATAATGGACGACCGATGGGAGAGCGAGGTGATCGAGTATGGCGCCATCAACATCACGGGCTTTCGCATCGTGGACGCCACTCGACCTCACGTCAAGGATTTCCTGGCCGCCTGGCATCGCCTGGATCCCGCCACGTCTCAAGGCGCCGGTCGTGAATCCATTTCCGTACGTATATGTTCACGTATCATCAGGCGCTGCCTGCCCCTGCGAGACCCCGTCGAGTCGTCACTTTTTCTCACGTCCTACGTCGTCGGCGGCTTCTCCGACGCTTTTACGGCTTGCGCCCAGAGGGGAAACCACCACCCTCCTAGTGCGAAATCCTCGGAATGCCTCCCGAGTGCGGCGATTCCCTCCCGGGTGGATCGAACACTTCCTCGGGTCTCTTCCGTCTTCCTCGAGTACCCCCGACGACGACAACAGCACGAAAGTTTCGCACGAGAAACGAGAATCAAACAAGAATCGTCGCACGGATCCCGTTCGCACGCGCGATCCCCGTCTCGTTCGCTCACTCGTCTCTTTGTGTGCACGGTGGCTTGAGACCAAACTTGTTAAACAGCACCCGCATGTAGAAACTTGGACTTTTCAGCGCGTTTATAAAGTGCCGCTCGCTCGACCGTGCCTATCCGTGCGGACGACCGTGCTTCGCCTTCCTCTTAATGACCTTTCCTCCGTCTGCGCGTTAACATTTTTTTCCCCCAGCTTCTTGTACGGATGTAACAAAAACTAACTAAAGTTTAACGATGCGCGACATCGCTCTCTAGTCTTACCACACCTGTTTTATAAAACATTTCGTCAATAGACACGCAATTTTTTCGTCCGATAATAGCTAGTAACATGACATTTAAACTAAATCGGACTAAAATAGATTACTGAGTTGAATGCATTTAACGTGAAACTAGATTATAATCGAGCTAAAGAAAATATTAATTACAAAATTACAATACTTATCTATTTTATTATATTTATTTAAAAATATTGATGTATATAAAAAATAACGTCAATTTTCTATTAGAAATGAGATTTTGTTTATTTGCCACATTTTATCAACGAACAAAAAATACTGTCTCTATAAATTGACGCTTATATCATAATTGACTCATTATTATACATTTATTTGTTAATTTAATTTATGATCGCGTAAAATCATACACTGTTAGATATTAAAGGATGAAATTTTAACCAATAAAAGTTAAATAGCTTAAGTTAAATACCATTTTGTTATTTTTAACTACAATGTGTGTCGAAATTTGTTATTTTAACACAAAACAGTATTATGTTAACTCCAATGGTTTAGTTGAATTAACACTGTTCTAGTTAAATTAACGACATATTGAGTAGGAGCAGTGATGACCTATAGGCACAGTTAAAAATGACTCTCAAATTGAGTATAATTGGACACTACGAATTTAACTTGTAATATTAAGGAATGTGCTCGACCGTTTTTGCTGCGATTTGCATGATTTTCCCCGTGCTACAAAAAGCGGCGAATATAATCCCTAAAATGGATACACTACCAACGGGATTTCGGGGTAAAGTTGTGTGGGACACTATCTATGGATCTGAAAGCTCTCTCGGAGACAGGCCGCATGCAATCTGATGCAACGATTATCGTGCCCGATCGTTATATTCAGCGAGCACCAAACGTGGTTTTCCAACACTGGCGAAGTGCCCGAGGTACTCTTGTCTCTGTGAATTTACGTACGCCACAACGTGACGACGAATCTCACTCTCGAACTCACGAAATTCTTGATCCTATCGAGGGATAGAGTCCACCGCAAGAACGTAGAAGTCGGAAAAATCTTTTTCACTAAATTCTTACTTTCGGTTTTCGAAAATCGGCACGTCACGGCACGACAAACGGGGCGAGACGAATAAAAATTTAAAAGAATTGATTTCTTGCATTTGCGTATAGAAAGTGTGTGAATTAATTCATCGCGCACGTGTATGAAAATTAGGCACAAGCCGCTCTGATGTACGACGCCGTGTTCGTCCTGGTTGAAGCCTTCCACAAGTATCTGAGAAAGAGGAACGACAAAAATAATATGAGACGAGTGACGACGAGCAGCAATCAGCCCGTGAACGGAACTAAGCCTTTAGACTGCTACCACAATCGCGGCTGGGTCACTCCATGGGAACACGGCGACAAAATCTCCAGACTCTTAAGAAAGGTAAATAAATATTTCATTAGCAAAAATAACGCAATAGCACACATGTAACATTTCTAGAATTATTACGGATTAAGTTCGAATATATAAATGCATATATAAACGTATTATTATCTATTTATAATTTTTCATAATTTTACGCATTTTTCAATTATTTGACACTGCGTATTGAATTAAGTGAATGGGTGAAATAGCGTTAATCACTGCACCGTTAAATTTTAAATTTCTGTTATCAATTTTTGATTCGATGGGCATTTATTATTATAAACGCATTGTTATACCATGCAAATTTATACTTCAATAATGCGTATAACGCGTAATCGCGCATTGGTCGCAGACCTAGGTAATTTATTTTCAAATTCCCGAGACGCGCGATCCAGAGGACAGGGGTACTCAATGTGTTGCGAAATACCGTGGCGACCGAAATTGCCACGGACCCTCCTCGACGTATCTCTGCTCTTGACAGTAATTGGCGGTTATTCCGACTCTAGCGGAATTCCTGCGTTCGCGTCAAATAGTCCTCCGTCATTCCACTCTTACGTATATACATGCCGTTACTCTCGTAACTTTTTTTGCCTTTTAATCCGCTACCGTTTGACAATTTATCATGTCAAGATTGAACTTGCTGGCAACGAGAAAACATAGTGAAAGATTTAACATCAAAATGTTTTCTGCGACAAATTCCGGATGGATGATGATATTTTATAGCTTGTTCTAATAACAATACCGTTCTTACATTGAATATTAAACTTAATTATTCTTAAATTTAATCATTCTTAATCAAGAATATTTCTCTTTTTATTATCATAATTTACTGATAATCATTTAAAAACTATGGAAATATTATTTAATTTTATGTGTATTTAATATTTATAATTTACATTTCTGAAATATAAATTTTGCCACTTTTTCGAAATATTCAAAAAATATATAATAATCTGCGTTATAGCTTTCTTTTATTTTTGTAAAGCTACGTGATAGCAAATAAGAATATTAGAAAATCTTATTACAGCAACACATGAAATGTGTGCTATTAGAATTTATTTACGTACAGGTCGAGATCGAAGGGTTGACAGGAGAGATACGGTTCAACGACGATGGCCGACGACAGAATTATACGCTTCACGTTGTCGAGATGACTGTCAACAGCGCTATGGTGAAAGTGAGTTTACTTGAAAAATCTATAATATATTTAATTCTACTAATTAATATTTCTACAATTTAAAACAAAATTTCATGTATGTAAATTATTTAAGTAATCCGTTTTTATCTCGACCAGCTATATAATGCTCTTATTTTACCTTCATATATTACATTTAAAACTCTCTTTTTGCGCGACGTGTCTAAAAGATTACATTTAGAAAATCACGTCATTTATTGTTACAGGTTGCCGAATGGACCGACGAGGCTGGTTTTCAAGCAATAGCCGTGAAATACGTGCGACTTCGTCCGCATGAAATCCAAAAGAATAAAACTTACATCATTACTACGATAATGGTAAGAACCTAAAATTGGGTGTTTATGTAAAATATTATATGAAACTCGCGCGCACGGCTGAGATCAATTGTGAAACAACAACGTAGTAATTTTGATTGATAGGAGGAGCCTTACATAATGAAAAAGGTGTCGGACACGGGTGAAGTATTAATCGGAAATGACGGATATGAAGGATACTGCAAAGATTTAGCTGATCTTATCGCGAAGAAGTTGGGCATATCATGTAAGTTTATGCCATCTCTTTCAAAAATTGCACTAATATCCACATAAAAACCGTGCATTTAAATTGATTCTAACACAGACATGACTTTATATTAAAATCCAAAATATCTATAGATTTACATTCGAAGCGCAAACAACCGAATTATTATAATAAGATATTAAATTAAAAATTTAATACAAAACACTTATTTCCTTGAAATTTACTTAATGTCTACTTGAAATAATAGAACAATGATAAAGAGAAAGAGAAGAAAGAGACCTCAGTCTTTGTTTCGGCGCTTCCCTCCGGGCGGCGTACGCTTCCGCGAGTAATTTTTAATTATTAATGCTAACGACTTTCATTTAACTCGCACAAGAATTAATAATTCAAGCACAAGAATTACTTTTATCATGAGCGAAAATTCGCCGAAGTCAGCCCCACCCTTGACAAGTACCTTAAAAGACGTAACGAAGCCTCTTCCGCGCGCGGAATCGATAATGGAAAAAGTTCCGCGGAAGAAATGCTGTTTCGCGCGCCCCGTAAAGTACTTTCTTACAAATTTTCAGACGAGCTACGGATCGTGAAGGACAGAAAACACGGAACGGAGAACCCGGACGTTCCGGGCGGTTGGGACGGCATGGTCGGGGAGCTTATCAGAAAGGTAAGTTCCAGTAATTTCGTTGTATCTGCTACATCCTCAACGCGCGAAGCGCTTTTTCCTCTCTCCCGAAACCGGTCTTCCTCCCCCTCCCCCCCGGAAGTTTACGCGGAAAGACGCCTCGAGTAATTGAACCCAGCTTTTCGCAAGGGGGGTGGAAGAGGGGGGACTATTGATCGTCGCGCGGTCGCATAGTCCAAGTGCTCCACGAAGGAGCTGTTTTATCTCCCGAAAGCGAGTTTGAACCTGCTCCACTAGATGCCCTGAGCTTGCAAGCTCGTTAGTCTCGCGATTCGATTTTAAGTTCCATCTGGTGGGAATTTAGGATAAGTCTAAAGCACTCGAGCTTTCAGCTATACATCTTACGTAGGTATGCACGTTTCCGCAGATACTTCAGAAGATACTGAGGAGAGGAAACAAAAAAAAATAAAACAAAATTGAGAGAAATCTGTCATAGGGAGTAGAAATTTGAGAGATGCAATTCTAAAATTATTTCTTTCCGAAATCATTTTATGTAAATAAACTTAGCTGCTATAATAATATATATCTATAAGAATATAATAATAATTGAATAATAGAAATATAACTACAGAACAAGATATCAAAAGCATAAATTATGCATCATAGTATATTCTGTAGTACCTATTTCTTTGTCTTCATTTTGTCTTATCATTCGTCTTTGTTCTTCAGTTACATTTATAATTACGTTCAAGAAATGTGTAAATTATAATTAATCTCTCTATTATAATTAATTGTTGACATATAAAATACTCAGCTTTCTTCAAAAATATTTAACAATCTGTTTGAAATTTATTTCTATTTCCTTTCTTTTGATCAGAGGTTTTTATTACAGTCTATCAGATTTTTTTATTAGGAAATTTAAAATTAATGATTTACTTCTGCATTATTTAGTAACTTTAATGTTAATGTTTTACGTCGGTTATTTTATTCAATTCGCAGGAAGCCGACATAGCGATCGCCCCTATGACCATCACCTCCGAACGGGAACGTGTAATCGATTTTAGCAAACCGTTTATGTCGCTCGGCATTAGCATTATGATAAAAAAACCCATCAAACAAAAAGCCGGGGTCTTCAGCTTCCTGAATCCGCTGAGCAAGGAGATCTGGGTGTGCGTTATTTTCTCATACATCGCAGTTTCCATCGTCCTGTTTATCGTGTCGAGGTAAGAAGTTTCTCTTATTAAGAATTGTAATCTCTTCACGAGAAATGTACCTACATATGTACATACAGAAAGTGCATATTTTTAGACTAATTGTAAATATAATAAATCAAGCCAGAAAGAGACGCGCAACGCTTATTATCTTCGCCCTTCTGCATATAATGATTGACGAACGTATCTTATTAGACCTTATACATTATTAATTCGTAATTATAGTCGATCCAAGTATTAATTATGAAAAGGTAAATCGATTCATTTCTGGCTTTATTAAACGATGAATTGCTCATTCATATTAATAGCATTAATCAAAATACTCGCAAAAAGAATCTTATCATCCGTTTTTAACCTCGCTGCACAGACCTTTTACTGTACCATTACAGTATAACATATCAAGGCAATTACAAGTATATTTATCGCGACGTAAGCAGCAAATTACATTGCGATACATTCGCCGTTTTTCCATCCTTCATTATGCTATATATTTACGTTTCTTATCTTGCATCACCACAATCGAACGCAGCATTCCATCAATAAATTAATCAAATAAAAACTCGCGACGATATATTAATCCAACCGCGTAACGATAAAAGGTTTTGAGTCACCCGTTACTTTTGCACTGAAATACCGCAGCCAAGTAATTGACATTGCGTGCGACTATCAAGATACCTCGACGAGACATTCGTGAAAGTCTTCAGTCTTTAACGAGGGCGTAACGAGCGAAGGGAGGAAGTTTTTAGATAGTCCGCGTAATTAATGAGACCCTTTGAACGTCATTCGAACGAGACCTTCTACTTGGTACAATCGGTTGGTGCATACATCGTGCGTGATATTACTCGACATGACCGTCGGAACCGGAATATTAAATATCCGATTTTCAAACCGCTAACTTTCGTAAAGTGACTTTTAGATATAGGTGATGCAACTTCGAAATGTATTCACTACCTTCATCATCTTATGCACATAAAGCTAAAGACACAAGTTCTAATTTATTGACATGACGGGCAATCATCCATGCTATTATTAAACAACGTATTTATTCACGTAATCAGTTGAAACACGCAATCTAATTAAAATACTAACATTATGTACTAATTAATGCTGACAGCCATTTTTCAATGGCTATATGCTTGATATAAGTATCAATAAATATATATTTAACATACATACTGATGCGTACATTACGGAATATGATTACAAGATATCTGTGGGAGATACTCAAAACCTAGAAATATTCTTTTAAACGCCTTCTGAACAGCCTTTGTCAATTCGTACCGTATTTGAGAAATAACAGAACGTTGAGCGAGAGAGGATTCTTTAATTTCTTTTGCTTCTCTTCAATAATACAGATTTTCACCGTATGAATGGAGAGTCCTAACCATCAGCGGTAGCACAGATTCGGCTATTAGTGGGCGAAACGACCCCGGTTTGCAGCATCCACACACGCCTCAAGGCTCACCTCACATGCCAACTTCCAGCATGGCCAACGATTTCAGCATCGTAAATAGCCTCTGGTTCGCTTTGGCGGCGTTTATGCAACAGAGCTGCGATATCTCACCCAGGTAAACAGCACAGCTCACGTTTATTAATTTCCGGCAGTAATTAATATCTGGCTGGGAGAAGAAGCTCCCGCCGTGTGAACCGTGGAGGTTGATTTTTCTTTTTTCTAATCGCCGGATTTAATGTCGGCTCGCGTACGCGCTGCAAATCTTGAATTTTAAGCGTTGTTATAAATGATGCCCCGCACATCAAAAAAGTCTTTTCCCTCTAATTATTACCTGCGCGTAAATTACGGCAGTAATTACTCCGTATTACAGCACGAAAATAAATCGGATTTAACACACCCCGTAAAGTTTTGCGTACATACATTTAGGAACAAATTCGTATTATACTTTTCCACGATCTACTTATTCCACCGCGCCGGATCCCGCAATTAGCAACATTTTTATATAATATCGAAATCTTGTAGCTCGCCTGTCAAATATTTATTCTACGAAATCTGTTTTTTGGTCAGTCTCATTAACTCAGCAATTACAGGAATTTAATTAAATTTCGATTCCATCATAATTATTGGAAATAGATAATAGATAATATCGAAACTAGAAATAAATGAGAACTTCTCTCTTTCTCCCTCTCTTTCTCTCATCTTTATCTGTTTTATTATTTATTAAATAGTTTATATATTATTATAATAGATACTCATTATATTTTATATATTTATATTTATAAAAGAATTTTACACTCATTAAAAAATTCGACATTCAAGAAAAAAAAATGGAACATGTATTAACGTAAGAGGACTCGTGTAAACAAAAGCATATGCGACCATGCGATTTCGCTATTAGCCAGGATTCTGGTAGGAGCAGATATTTATCTCGAAGATGACTCGTGGATGGAACTTGCGAGAGAATGAAAGAGAAAAGAGAGAGTGAGAGAGAGAGAGAGAGAGAGAGAGAGAGAGAGAGAGAGAGAGAGAGAGAGAGAATAGCGCGCGCAAGTGGCTCCCACGTTCTTCTCGGCTAATTATAGCCGCCCACTCTTGCCTCCCTCCGTTTCCGTTTCCGCGGTATAAGCGCAGGTAAGTACATAAAGGCACAGGGAGAATAGCTCCCTTTACCCGGGACAGGTCGAGCGTACAGCCCGGTAATAGGATGAATCGGGTAAGATTCTAAGAGCTTCCCAGTTGACGTTTAAAATCTCTCGTGTAAATTGTTAAAGCGCCTCTCCGCGGGTGAACGTTTGACTTAAAAAGCTCTTTACAGCATTTCGGGAGGCACTTTCGCGCTAAATATGGTCAAAATAAATGATCTTGATAATTTTCCCTTTTGTAGATTAGCTATTCCGCGCGTTATATTCAGGACAAGGAGCTTATATAAAGGAACTAATTGCACATTCGTAAAAATATCCGTTGTTAAAATTAAAATCGGGTTAGGTTTCTGGGACATGTCGTATATATACGTATGTACATATCTCGAGTTGGGAAAATCTTTCATTGCTTATATATGCCTTTGTAATATACTCGCCTTTGTAACGTACTCGCACTTTCAAAAGGCGCGCACGATTATTACAAATGCATAAAACATACGTTATTTGGTTTTTCGAGTGCCTGCAAACATATACCTCGTCATTATTCTCGCGATAAACGCGCGTTATCAGCATCAATGCCGTCATTATACTCTCGTTAGCAAACATTTCAATCGCTCGCTTATCTTGCGCACTGCATGCTATATAAATGCGTTCATGCTACAAATTACTCTATTCGTCAAGATTGATAATGTAGCGCAATCAAAACATGCTTGTTCTTAATGACATAAAACATTCGAGTAAGCACAGATTGATTAGATCGGCATTGCGCGGAATAATTCTAATTCGAATTATGTTAAGTAAATGCGAGTTTGCAATTTACGGGGAAAGAATCAGATCGACATTCGCAATGAAATTGGCGACCTTATTGTGCAACGCGTAATTTAAATTGGCTTTATAATCCCTCTTGTAAAGACAATTATGGCCGCTCGAGGCTAGAGATTCATTTGAATAAGGTATACCGCGCGTGCAAAATTTCCAGTCGCAATGTGTGTACCGATTATATATTAATTTGGTCATCTTTCAAGGCGTTGTTTAATTTTATGTCACATTTTATCATAATTATATGATAATTTTTCTCAAATATATAGTACAAATTTGATTTTTTTAAATTACATCAACTGAGCGTTATGAGAGTTATTTGAACAATATTGTAATATGAAATAATGAACAGTTCTTAAATGGTCCTGAAAAAAAGTTTATAAAGAATCTTTTCAGACATTTAAAACGAAAGGAAATGTATAAAAGTTGACAATAAATAAATCATATCAGAAATAATAAAAGGATACCTTCCTCTTTTAATTAAAGAGTTATGAATTATGAAGAAGGTCTTTAGAAGTTGAGTATTAAAGAACTGTAGAGAAAAATTTCTCTCGACTGTCTCGGATCTCGATAAATTTCGCATTTTTGAGTTAACTATCTTTCGAAGTTGAGTATTCACACAATAAGAATTTCTGTAACTTTAATTCGCTTTTACACTTAATTATGAAATATTTACATGTTCTAACACATGACAATTTCCTTGAATCACGAAGCCAATTACAGTATTCTCGATATATGAAAATTATCTCTCTTTTTTTTTCGAAAATATCGGCGATGACGTTGCTTTGAAATGTCTCATTTTCATTATATAATACATTTCTTGAAATGTAACTACGAGTTAGGTAACGATTTTGAGCAAACACACACTTCAGGCTGCAGACAAGTGCCGCATCTATAAACAAAGCATAATTTGCTCGCATATTCAAAACATTGTAGTTGGATAGGAGTCCAGCGTGAATAGAATATTCACGTGGAAATGCTATATTGTGCTTTAAAGCACACTACGCAGTGGTATGATAGAATTCAAATCACATATCCTCTCTTGTGTCTTCAAGTATTCAATATATAGATAGAAATCACATTATGATTCTATTGTAACATAAAGATAAAAATATTGTAGAATATTTTCTTTCGCTTTGCTCGTTAAAATTTAAAAATATCTTTGTACAGCGTTTGACTATTCATTTCCTTTGCCGCGCACATTTTCAAAGCAATTTTTTTTACGATAGACGTAAAAATAATAAAACTTGATATATCAGTTTGAGAGACCACGTTCCATAAAAGTGCATACATTGTTAGAGAATTGCAACAAAAGTGAACGTTACGAGTACGCGCGCGCGTTTTGTCGTTTACGCGAAACAGACCGCGTGCTCACTCCGAAACTGGGTCTCAATTAATTTACATTTGGCTGTATCCAGTGCGCCACCCCATCCTAGTAGCCCTCTTGATTAATGGTTTAAATATTCGCGCGGTGGCGATATGAATTGTAAATTTCGTGGAACCCGCGCGAAACGGCCACCATCCCTCTCCGTCCTCCTTCTCTCTACGCTTCTCTCTTCCTTTTCTCCTTCGGCCACCCTTGCGCGCGCTCTCGATGCTCATCCTGCGCAAATCTAAGTCCGATGTGTACACACATAATTAACGATATCAGGTTTCTCGCTTGCGAGTAGTAAGACTTCAACTGTACAATTGTTACCGACTGGAGAAAGAACTGTAATATAAGCAACACACGGATAAAGCGCATACTAATTTAATTATTTTTAAATTGGCGTCACGCTTCGAAATTCACATATAATGAAAAAAAATCTTTACACCTCAATATTTAAATTTTCTGTATTTTATGCGTTATGTGTACACACATACACATTTGTTTCTATATACATTTGTTATTTATTCTAAATCTAAAATAATGATTCCCGAATAATTGATCCATAGATCCATATCTGGACGCATAGCCAGCAGCGTCTGGTGGTTCTTCACTTTGATTTTAATATGCTCCTACACCGCGAACCTCGCCGCATTTTTAACCATCGAGAGAATGGTCACGCCAATTAACTCACCCGAGGATTTAGCGGCGCAGACGGAGGTCCAATATGGCACCCTCACTAATAGTAGTACTTTGGAGTTTTTTCAAGTAAGTATTTCAGAGAAATGTTTAAACCCTTTGTAATTATACGTTACAAACATCATTAACCGTTCCACGCGCATATGAACAGCAATCCACGTTTATTTCATTTTTCATCTCGTCTCGCAGAAATCTCAAATCGGTCTCTACAGCAAGATGTGGGAATTCATGAACTCGCGAAAAGACGTGTTTGTACAATCATACGAGGAGGGAATAGAGAAAGTGCGAACGAGCAAGGGCAAGTACGCGTTTTTGCTAGAGAGCCCGACGAATGATTACATCAACGAGAGAGAGCCCTGCGACACGATGAAGGTCGGAAGAAATCTCGATGCCAAAGGATTTGGCGTCGCGACGCCGCTAGGATCCCCGCTCAGGTGAGTACTCGTTGACGATATGAAGAAAGCCCTGCATAGTACTGTCGATGTAAAAGTTATTTCATTTCTTTAAATTTTAGAATAATGTAGAGTAAAAAGAAAAGCAAAAGATAAATATCAAATATAATTTTAATTATTAGCCAATTATCTTATTCCTCTTTCTTTCTGCGGACCGTCGTTACCGTCATTCTAAAAGATAAGCTACGCACGGTACGAATTAGAGAGTGAATTAGTAGTTTGATCTGTCGGAATAATTTCACACCTACGTCGGCAAATATTGTAGGTACTTTTCACACCTCGTCAGACGGCAGAGAAGATACTTGATACATTTTCGTTGAACAAACAGGAGGGCGTAGGTAATTAACGAGGTTTTGTAGTCATCAGGGTGAAACGGAGATCTCCCGGCTCTCCCTTTCTTTCTTTATCGCTCTTTCGTGCGATCGCTATATCTTTGTTTCTTCTAAATCTTTTTGCGACTTTTCGCTTCTCGTTCCGCTATGTTTGGAATGTCGTCGCACATCATTACACGCAATTAGCATTTAAAAAAACTCGTACCCTTTTTTCCATATACCATTACCCATTAGAGGACGCAGTTACCATGAATCAACGCCATTTCGTATCACGTTTCGACACCGCGTTATGAATCTGGGAGAGCAGCGTGGTCTAGTGGCATAAGTGCCAGACTCGTAACCGCGAGGACTCGGGTATTATACGAATCCAGCATCAGACCAAATATTGCTGCTCGTTTTTCCATTACAAAAAAATTAATGGAACTAATTGCTCAGAAAATTTCGAATAAAAGTGTGACCAGATCTTGGTTGCGCAAACCAAAAGTTACATGTTAATGCGCAATCAGGATCTGGTCACACTTTTATTCGAAATTTTCTGAGCAATTAGTCCCATTAATTTTTTTAGCTTTTTTTTAGAAAGTTAACAGTTACATATAACAGTTCTCTCCCAAATAAGTCATTCTTTTTAAATTAAATTTTTATAATTTCAACGTTTATCAGATAGTATTTCCTTTATCTTGAATCTTTAGCTGCAATAAAATTTATATCAACACATTAATCTAAAAATTCTATACAGAATATGCAGAAATGTGAAATTTATGTTATGATCCAATCTTCCATAGTGGAGGAAATTAGAAATATGAATAAGTATTTGTTAGTCCATTAATCTTCATAATGTGACTAGAGCAAGAGCGTACTGCTGCGACGGTAATACGAGCAAATTTGCATGTTATTGATTTTTTAACCGCGCGCGACCCCCTTGACGTTTCGTGCAACGCTCTGATCTCGTCCCCGCGACTCACGCGCGCTGTCTTTAAATCGTCGAAGCAAGAATGCTGCTCGCAAGGCAGATAATTGGGGGGCAGTATGCAAACAGCAGCTTTATTATGTCTACCTACACACCTACCGAGGAATAATGGCGCGCCGTGGCTTCCTATTAATCTTTTTTCCTCAAGTCGAGGAAACTTCTCTCTCCTCGTAGCTTGGTGCAGAAACTTCGCGGAATACCGATATTCTCCGAAGCTTAATTAAAGAAAGTTCCCCGCTAACTTTTTCTTACAAATCTGATTAGATGCAATGCTATGATATTTCCATGTTCTGACTACTTATTCGCACATAATTAGTATTTTAACACATCGTGATTCTGACAAAAAAT
Organism: Temnothorax longispinosus; assembly: GCF_030848805.1. Taxonomy (NCBI): domain Eukaryota; kingdom Metazoa; phylum Arthropoda; class Insecta; order Hymenoptera; family Formicidae; genus Temnothorax; species Temnothorax longispinosus. The sequence continues at coordinate 15,161,503 of NC_092364.1, forward strand.
TGTTATCAAATAATACGATTATAAAAATATTATGCATATATTTTTTCTGTACAATATATATATACATCATATAGTATTTGTTCGACGACTTGTTCATTTTATAAGATATGTACATTGTAAATTTGGCAATGACAGGGATCCCATAAATTTGGCGGTGCTCTCTATGAAGGAGAATGGAGAGCTGGCAAAGCTATTCGAACGATGGTGGTACGAAAGAACAGAGTGCAGGCATAGTGATAAGCCAGACGCCACCAAAAACGAGTTATCGCTGAGCAATGTAGCGGGAATATTTTATATCCTGATCGGTGGCCTTCTTCTGGCACTCGCCGTAGCTCTCTTGGAATTCTGCTACAAGTCGCACACAGAGGCGACAAGAGCGAAGGTAATAATAGAGAAGGATATAATGTTCATACACTCTGTTTATGTGTACTTTGTCATAATTTAATTAAACTACATTATCAAATTAAAATATTTTTATATGACAATTTCATTTTACTAATTAGCTGCTCATAATTTTTTTAAAATCTGTACTGTGTCTATAACGTCCAGCTGCTAATTCAACTTTTTCAATTAATTACTTAATATTTGTTAATCTCACAACACTTTTATATAAATACGAGAAAAAGATTGTATTCATAAATTTCTTCCTTAGATACCATTATCGGACGCGATGAAGGCGAAAGCACGACTTACCATCGGTGGTGGTCGCGATTTCGACAATGGACGGGTAAGTGATAGAAATCAAATCTTTTATTAATATGTTCGCATACGCATATTGGCATACGGTATCAGTAGAAATTATTTGGTAAGAGACGCTTCGATCAAACGTGCCGCCGATCTAAGGAAGGTAAAAAATGCCGTGACAAATATGATTAACGATATTGAACGATATATGTTTAATATAGTTTAAATCGTTATTAGTTTGCTTAATGATACATGCGGATATCGAACTATTAAATTCAATATACGAGTAACATGTTTGTTGCAATTTTGTACCTAATAATATCAAAAGTTATATACACGCTCTATGAAATACAATATTATATGCGCGGTCGTTCATTTAACATACGTCGTAATATTGTATTATTAATTAACTGGTCGTTGTGATAACACGCACCTGCGAATGTTCTCTGAATATTAATTATCAAATTCTCCATTGAATTACGCATTATAATCTCGCAAAAGAGGAAGATACGCGGATACATAATCGGCTCTCGATCGGCGGTGCGTCTCGTCGTGCAATTACTTCGGTCTCGAACCAAAGGTATCGATGTATCATAAAAACATATATACATTCGCAACAAGAGCATCGTACATTATACATACGCATATATACATGAAACCTATACATTATATATCCATACATATAGAGGAACGATATATAGAAGTACGCTTGGCATGCCAGTTAGCAGCGTAAACGTTTGACACACTCTCGTTAGTTACGTGGCCGGACTCAACTCGGCTGCTATTTAATGTCCCAGAGTTTCAGCCTCAGTCTCGAAGAGACCGATCGACCGGAGGACTAAGACCGTTAGATATATTGACATACATATATTCTCCATATATGTATATACCTACATATGTATGCGTACGTGCGTGCGATGTGCGGCTGGCTGGATGTATTGCGCTCTCTTTTCTGTTTTTCTCGTCTCTCTCTCTTTTTTTTTTTTTAATTATTCGGAGAATACGTACGAAGGGGGGACGTACAAATTTTGCTCGTTCGCGTTTGCGTTTCGTTCTACTTTGGGTTTTTGTCTCTCTAGTGGTACGGACTGCAGAGTTAGACGGAGGATGCATGCGCCTTTCCCGGGACCATATGTGAGTACTCTCGCCCTTAATTTTAATCCCATTTCGCATTTATCTTGCTTTCTCCTAACTCTATCGCAGTTTTCCTTCATTTACTCTTTCTCTTTCGCTTTCCGTGCGTGAAATGCTTCTGCATGTTATGTAGCTGCGGTTTGGGTCACACTGTCACACTGCCATCACAGTTCCCGGAATGTTACCTGTCCTTTAATGAAGGATAAGCCGATGTCTGTCACACGCACACACAAATATCTCTTTGTATGTATTTCCAAACATATAATTACTTCTGAAAAATTATAAGCAACTTGTATGTCGACACATGTTAATCCCACAGAAACATATATCGTTCGATAAGAATGTTCCATTAACATTATTAGCTTCCACATAAAAGTTTGCACATAAATATGCGCATAAAGGAAAAGAAACAAAGACACACGTAGGGACTTAAGAAAAATTTGAGATCTTCGCCAAAGTTCCTGTTTTTTATAATGCTGATTCCTTTCACAGCGCGGGAAGAAACGAGTACTGGCTGCGGAGGTGCCAACATTGACTACGTTCGCGCCGAAGGTATGATTCTGAAGAGAGACCATGGTGCATCAAGAGCTGCACAGGAAATTTTTTGAAGATCTCTAATTTTCTTACGTTCCTACGTGCATTGCTACGTCGGTGTATGGATATATCTGCACGGTGTATCCTTTGCGCTCCTCTCAGAGTTGGATAGTATATCTATCTATATATATATATATGTAAAAAGCTGCTTTCCTTTCGTTCTCACTTTGCAGCTGATTGATAACGAAGTTCGATTTGGTTTACGATTTTAGCAATCTTCCGTAAATACTCGTTCACATTCGCTGAATTAAATCGGTATTTCTAAGCTCTTTAAAAATAAATCTTTGGATTTAAGCAGAATAAATATCTTGAGGAAGGTTGATAAAATCGACCAGAAATTTTAATATTTTAATATGCGTTTAATATTTTAATATGAAATAAATATTATAGTATTATTTTAGATATAACACTGCAAAATCTCCGTTCTCACGTGTCGTTCGACTGACTTGTCTTTGTGTGTACTGTCAAACTCACGTTCTCTATCCCATACTTTCCTCCACATTTATTCATTCGGTGCTTCCTTCATCGAATACGCCGATTTTTGCTTAGTAACTCACATGCGCTTATTTGGCATGGCTTAAGCAAGAATGCACACGCGACATAATGCGGCATATTGCGTGACACTTTTCAAGTTCATTATGCAAAACTTATAAAGAAGCGACGGACACAATGACAAGTGTGAATTCAGGGTCGCTTTTGTTGACTCGTTTACTTTGTGTCAGTATGCACATGTGTCCGATCGATCGTCCGTCCGCGAAGCTCAAGGCAAACAAAAATCTTCTTTATTTGTGGATACTATTATTGTTACAAACTATGACGCCAATATTATTACAAATTGTAATATATTTTCGATCTCCGCGCTCGGATGAATCTGGAAGAATATATTAAAACAAAGGATTTGGATATAAATCCCAAGTTTGCATTAGCAATGATTGCTATTGCAAATTAGAATAAATCGTCTGAATATTCGTATTTTTATTCATTATAAGTTAGAGATTTATCTAAATGGCATTAAACCATACGTTGCAAAATGTAGAGAAGAAGTGGTACAATAGCTTTATTCACGTTAGAAAATCACACACCTATAGTTTTGCAATCTTTCACGTATAATTATGTCATAAATCACTACACCCAAAATTTCGTCACATAAGATTCTTACCACCTTTTATCAATGTGCATGAGCTAGTATACCGTCGTATACTGTTCAGTTTCAGATTATCTGTGTGTGACCAATCTTCAAAAATGTTACTACTTGCATCAATTAAGGTTTATTAATTTATGATAACACCATTAATTGCTGTCGGAAAGAAATTTAACGTTGAAAAAGTTAATTCAACACTCATTTATTCCAAATAAGAATTTATTTACAATTTAAATAACTAATGATAAAAGATTGAGATGGTGTTTTAGAAAATTGAAAGAAAAATCATATTATTCTTTCGTTTTTGTTTTCTTTTTCAAAGAACTTAATCCTTTTCTTAATCCTGTGATTGAGAACTGCGATAGTTATGGAAGGTTATTAGCTCAAGCGGGCCTAACGCTGTCTAATCGTCGACGTTGAAAATTTCCAGTATTACGCACCAGCAAACGCGATTGGGAATACCGAGGGCGATCAGGTACACAGCAACACACATACCCAGGTGTAAACTGCTACCAGGAAAGTCCGAGCGACAACTCGCCCGCCAATTCGCTGCCCACGCCCCCGCCGCCACCGTTGGTGGCACCCCCGCCGCCACCCCCGCCACCCAGGAGACCACGGAGGAGCGTGACCTTCGCGGAATCGCCGCCGAAGAGCCCGAAGAACAAGAAGAGCCCGAAGTTCATCTTCCAGCGGAAGCTCGGCATCGCGGCTCTCGACGTAGCGGTGCCGTGGACACCGGCGTCCCCGCGACACTGGTCCGGCCTCAATGATGACAAGCCGGAATACATCACCTAGACGCCGAACCAAACGAAGAAACAATCGGCGTCTTTCCGTGTCGTGGCGGAGTACTTTAACTGTTGGGGGAATATCGCTACGACGTTTGAATACTGTCGAGGCAATCTTCCTTTTTACGATTTTGCCCCAGAAGTCGAATAATCCGAGCTCGAGTAACGAAGCAATTGAAGACATGGAAGCACTGATATTTTTATAGAGCAATAATTATAAGATTCTAAGAAATTAAAGGAAGAAAAGTTGTTTCTTCGCTGTAACACTTCTAACGCAGCACCGGACGATTTTTGTATCGATTTTCAATAAACGATGCGTTGTATTTATAAGATTTAGGAAAAGTTAAGAGACTAGTTCCTCTAATAAATATTGGAGAAATATACGATTATCTCAATACAGAGTTACGTAAAGGGCAATTGGATTATCGGCATGTTCGAATCGCGAGGAGTCGCGTTACTCGAGTACTTGGAATTATTCGACGACTGATCGAGTATATGAAGTAAACCGCATTTGAAAATCTTTTTAATACCATCTATTCTCCTCTCCGCGGCTACTATCTTCTCCACTGAGGTCACGTGCTTTATGAGGAAAATATGCATCTAAATTCGAAAAAATCATCCACCTGCGGAAAGTAACATTGATACTGCCATTTTTTAAAAACCGACAGCATTCCGAGATTGATATATTGGAATCTAAAAGTATTTTATTACATTTTATTATTATTCTCATCTTATTAAAAATATATCTACATCCTCCAGACTCTTCAATTATCAAGAGTAAAGTGAAACGTAAAAAAATCTATAACTGGAGCAATATAGAACATATATATTGGACCGTGGGCTTCAGGTTTGAAGAAGGAGCAGCCACATTCTCCGTAAATCGGCGGAATCTTTCGCCGCGAAGTCGTCGCCCGAAAATATCGAGATATCTCCCAAGCTCCGAAGCTAATCTTACGGGGCGGCGACCAGAACGGGGGCGAAAGTTCCTTTCGATCGAATCCTTTGTACATTGTAAATAACCGCGTGAAAATCAAATAAAAATCAAAAGTAAACGAATTCACTATCGGCGACGCAAATAGCTTGTCGCGATTGCGATAGTATGATTATGGTCCTGGGATGGGTGCATGTGCAACCAGCAACTCGAACAACACACTTACTGCCATAATGCGCGAAGAGGAACACACTATTAATATGAAGGACGGCGTTCGCGGGTGGAAGTATAGAGGAAGATTCGCGGTGGGTGAGAGTCCGCCGTCGCGAGTCAGTTAAAAACGTCACGTGCCAAAAGACACTTGTCGATCGTGACGACGACGCTACTATTATTCTTATTATTATTACTAGTTATATTATGATTATTATTATGAATTACAATTACCGATTACCGTGTATAAGGGGGTAACTATTTTGTGCAATGCGAGAGTGGAGTCTGGCGCCGCAAACGGCGGAGTCACATGAGTTTTTTAACTGAAGAAAAAAAGAAAGAAAACAATGGGTGTACAATCGCACCGAATGTTGCGTGAATGTTGCGAGCGAAATAGTATATATATAATATATAAATAAATATATATAAATATAAATATAAATATAAATGCAAATAAAAATATACATACTTATAGACGTTTATCGAGAGCGAAAGAGAGAGAGAGAAAGGAAGAGCGTGTGTGAGCGCGTGAATTGTGGCGGAGTGCGTGTGGCGAACGTATGGACTTAGGTTAATCGTGTAAACGCGTTATAAGTACCTAATAGTGCCAGATCGCGCCGATCTGGATCGATAGACGGACGCAAAAGTATCCCCCGCTTTCTCGTTTCATGTTTTTTCTAACCGTCTTCAAAAGCCGTCTCGCGATGGAAACTTACCGTGCGTCGACGGATCGCCGCGATCTGGCCCGCGAAACGACGTTTACGGCCATTGGTTTTCGTGCCAAGAGACGATATCTCCCGCCCAAGTAGTTCGACGCTACGTTTTATCTACAACAGACGCCTCCATAACTGCACAAATGTGTGCATTCTTGAGAGCGCAGATTGTAATTGTGCAAGCCGTCTTTAAAACTTCATCGACCGGAGTTCGATGCTCGCGTTACTTCAAACAACAATGCGTCATTTTGTACGTGACAACAAAACACTGATATCCGAACAATAGGAAGAGATATTAATTAACAGATTTAATAGTAATTGTACGTTTGTAAAACTTATATAATTGACAGCTATTTAAATAGCATTTAGCGATTAAAATGATTAGCTGTCATAATTTGATATCAAATTGTTTAATATTAATAATATTTGATATATATATTAATACACTAATATTTCTACGACTGATATTTCTTATGTAAAGTTTCGCACACTTTAACAGCGCAGTGCACTTAAATAATTCAATTTCAGAAATATGCAAGAAGACCAAATTAACATAAGCATTTGCGCAGATCGTATTTTCGATTAATTCTTCTGTATATTAGACAATACATTTACCGAAAACGTCGACGCGTAAATTTCAACGTCGAAATAAATCGACCGCACCACTTTGTGGAAACCTGGAAACTCTGTCGCACTGTCAGTACGATATAAAGCTTAATCGATAATTATAGAAACCGTGCTGAATTTTAAAAGCGACTCGGGGACGCTTGCCGCATGTAAAAATAACTGCAACCGCAATTTAGCTCAGTGTCGGACGTGAAACGGCGGGGGAAATCGGTATAGCCAAATTACGTGCCGCCACGTGTAAAGCTAAATTTCCTTTTTTTTTCGAGGTGCGCTTGCCCATACAAATACGCGATGAATCGCGACGCAACGCGCATTTCCACAGTTCCCAGTTGTAAATATCAAAGATTAGATTGCCAATTTAGCATGAAAGTCCTTTCACGTTGCGTCTTGCGATTATTAAAAGTTTCCACGCGACGTACTCAGCGTTCCTTTTGGGACATTCGATAAAAACAGCCTTACAATGAAATATTAATTTGATTCTTTCAAAAAAAGAAACTACACAGCGTGTCGAATACGTTTGATAAATTTTGTACGTTGTGATACGACGATGTCAATAGGTCTCGATTGTCCAGCACAAATCCAGTGCGAAAATAATACGAATTCGAAAGAAATTTCGTACGACGAAATAATAATCACGCTAATAATACGATCGCGGAGCGTAGAAATAATGTCCTCCACTTTCGTAGGGAAAGATTTTACTCGTGGCGGCCGTCGAGAGCGATCAACCTATCATATCGTCAGACTTTCTTATTACGAATAATTGTTATCTATCACCGGATAATAAAGCGATAGATAATGCGTATATCGGGTATTAAGTCGTTAAAAAAAAAAGACAAGAATAATGATAAACGTCGTGCATGATAATGTTATGAGAGGAGAAGCTCATAAGGGATCGAGCGTCGAGCGAAAACGAAAGAAACCTTTCCAAGAACTATGTCGAAGTACCCAGTGTGATTTAAACTGACAAATGTAAATCGCGCAATCGATAGCACGTTAGAGCGAAGACATACGTGCGAGTGATTTAAGATAATCGAACAAAAAAATCGTCGACGCGTCTTGCAATCGCGAGATTGCGTCCCGATCGTCCGTTACCGTTAACGTTTCTCGTGTTGATGTTCATCGTGACACTTTTTCTATCCCCGAGTTCACTACGTGAAAAACCGGCGAACAAGCCGCGAAGCAATGTAACAATCCGCGCGCACGGAATATCCAGTTTGACGGAAATCCCACACTGAGAAAAAAATAATTAAATCCAAAAAAATATTCATTAGGTGGCTCCTAACAGCTTATTTACTTAATACACATATTTATTTAGAATTACATATATTTGCTTAATTTAAATAAAAATATCTAATTCTAAATAAATATGTGTATTATATTATTAAGTAAACAAAGCTGTTAGGAGCCACCTGATAAATATTTTTTTGGATCTAAATATTCTTTTTCTCAGTGCACCGAAAAACCTCCTCGTCCTCCATCGGGTCGCAGAAACTCGATGATGCACCTCTTCCGATGGATGGTTCTAACGTTTCCTAACACCCTGGATTTTCGATTGGATCGATATAGCGAGCTACATCAAAGTAAACCGATAATAGACTCTCTCTAATTAATGTTAAAGTGCCACGTTTGCGCACGTCGATCCAGATTACCATCCGGAGGAAAGGTGTAGAGGCTTCGCGTTTTCGTAATGTAACTATACTTGATTACGTTTACATGTGTAACTGTGTGATTACATGTCGCTCCCCGAGCAAGAGCAGGAATATCTCGGAGCACCTTCCGCAACACCCAATCGATTTAATCTCCATTTTTATACGTCACGACGACCGAACAAGCATCTCATTCTGCTCGACGCATTTGTCGCAATACGCTCACCCGATATTCCGACAGACTGTCCAATTTGTAAAAACGGATCTCTCTGCTTATGATAACTTCCTAGGCAAAATGCCCATTTACAAAAAAAAATGAATTTTCGTCGAGCAGAATGTCTGCAGATATCTGCGTAACACACAAGAAAAATATGCCTCTGAAACTTGCACCGACGCAGCGTTGACACGTGTAAATGGAACGAGAGACCGCGCGAGAAAATACACAAGTATTTCCACGGCAAAAGAGGGGGAAAAAGAGAAAAAATAGCGTCTTCCAGTTTGCGCTTTCATTCATCGCTGCATTCCACTTACGCTTGTACCTTCGATTCAATCCTTCGTTCAATCCTCGTGCCATCCCGTGGCGTGATACGATCGACTCCCTTGTAAACCCATTGTATACCAATCAAATTTGTCACAATACAGGATCGTTTATTTAAATGTAACATGTAAGATATGCAAACCCGATCCAAATTTATTTTTTTGTCTTTCGCAAAACGAAAGGTAAGTGCTGTAAATTTGCAATTTTACTTTCGCCGACACACAATCCTTTCGAAGATGGACTTTATAATTACAAGAATAATTAATCCACGTTAAAGAGTAGAATTTATTCGTGTACGTTACAAAATCGGTAATTCGTATTTTATCCTATATGTCGTAATTTATTAAGAGGCATTTTCTGGCGAATCAGGAAATTCCACTCTGCGACTTGTGCACCAGCAATGCGCTAACGAAATAATGCATTATCATACCGACCATTAATCATACAGCCTTACTCCTTGTCTCGCAATCAGCTTTGCACTTTATATAATTCATCACAGTATACTAACTTACATGACGGCAATTACGTTTTGTCATTGCTAATTTAGAAACGCTAACTCAGATGGTAACTTCGTTATCAGCGCGAGTTGGTACTCCAAATCATCTCTAACAGATGACTCGCGTCTATTTCTATTTGCAAAAGTTATAAAAGTTAAAACAGAACCGATTATCAAAAGTTGAGAAACAAAACCAATTATCAAGAAGGTAACAGTTCATTAACGAACGGTAGAGAATTATGGGACTACTTTAAATAGAGAATTATACTACTTTAAATTAACTGCAGAATCACATTTAATTAGATTCATGCATGCGATAACAGTTTCAATGTTTTGCCTGCTGTCTAAATTAAACTTAGAGTTAATAATCTTTATAACGCACACCGTAAGTCGGTCATTCAAATTAATTTCTTTTCGAAAAAATATTATTTGTAACATGTCCTGCTTATATCTCGTAAAATAACGGAAAAGTACAATATTGTTTCTATCTCATGTAATCATATATTATGTAAGTAATCGAATATCGTTATTCGTTTTTATAGAATTCAAAAGGGTAGAATATTTCCTATGAAATCAAGTTCGCATTGGTATGCTAACCGGGTGACCTTATTCTTGAAAGGCGTTTCAAAAAGTTTCAGCAGAAGCGATCAAATCCTTCTTTACGGCGAGGATTCCGCAGAAATATCGCTTCGTGTTTCCCAGCTAATTTTCTTCGCGATCCCTTCTCGGGCTCGCGAGACTGAAGGCAGTAAAGATTCCGGCGACGTCGTCGGTTCGATGCATTTGCATTGGAATTATTTCAGTGAAATGGTTAGTGATCGATGAGCCCGCCGCTTCATCGTCGAACCGGATTCGAACTGATTCGCCCCCTGCCTCATTCAGATGCTAATAACGCGCTTCCGATCGACGGTAACCAATCGCAAGTCGGATCTGCCCTCGAGGATTTTTATTTTATATATGCGCCGCACGACACACGATCATCGATAAACATCAGTCGCGACAATTTAAACCGCACGGACGTAATTTGTCGAAATTTTCTCGCCGCGGAATAACGAAACGTATTAATTAGCGTCAATTTATAAGAAACGAGATTAAGTTTCTCCATACACGCGATAAATATGACGCATATTAAATGAATATTAATCTGCATGTTTTATCACCATTAGCGTAATACCGAACAGCAGTATCAATATATCACTAGCCACCGTGTTATTTAAAACACAAGTGGAAATTGTAATTTCAGAATATTCGAAGGAATACACGAGTAATAGTGTGACACGAAGGATGACGTATGGCTGCTACGATCAGAATCTATCAAATAAAACCAGCTGCCAGATGCATTATGTATGTTCATATATAAAATACATTTCGTTTGACACCGAATATTGATTGTTGCAATAAAAAAAATTTTTCACGAAAAATCGGAATATATATTTTTTTTGACAAATATCGCGTTGGCCAAGATACAAATATCGCGTATACATTTATCAAAATAAAAATCATTAATCTTTTATTATATTTATATTATTTACATATTAGCAATTTTGTTAACATGTGTGCTAATGTGTGTGTTGTCAATATTCTGCAGGAATATAAATAGATAAATAGAATAAAGTATTAATTCGTTATTTAATTTCAAAATTTATGACTAATTGTTAGAGAATATTTACTAAATAATGTTACAAAAACAAGGGAAAAAATACCAAACGTAATTGTTTTAAAAAATGTCAATCTAAAAATTTAATCGATTTAAAGATTTAAAAATCTTTAGATAAAAGTGGAGCAGCAATCTACGTATGTTTCTCTGAGATTCTGCGAACGGACGATATACTTGATCAAAATATGTATTTCCGTTGTTGAAAACACCCGAAATCTTATATGTAGTTCCCTTCAGAGATGCTCGTGTAATCACTACTATCTTGATTATCGCCAAGGTGCCAAATACCATGTTGGCAGCGGGCGATCACGAAGGCACAATGCCTGGAGAGATTCCTTTGTCCGACGGCGCTGATCAGACGTTGTTCGAACCGTCTATCGCCACGAAAATTCGACGCTTGCGCAATCGCGTTGTTTATATCATCGAGCAAGAGGAAAGAGGGGGAGGGGCGAGAGCGGCGCGGGATGAACAGAGAGAAAGGGATGAAGAGAGAGGGCCTCGATCAGGCCACGCGAGCGAGATGGTGGATGGGGGATCGAAGAGAGAGAAAGACGAGACGCGAAGTAGCGAGAGTACGAGGTGGTGTGGATGCTAAATATAGGCAGGGTTGCCAGGTTGCAGAAACAGCCGCCGCCCCTTTGAGTACTGGGACCAGTTGGTTCTCCTAGCCCAGGGTAGGACGGGAAGAGAGAAGAAGGGTGGGAGGGAGGAATTGCGGGCGGCGGGAACGAGACGAGGGGGCGTGGGACAGGGGGGATGCAAGGTCGCGTCATTGATCGTGGGTGGAAGGGGTGGCAACGTGACGCTCCTAGTGACGTCATAGCTTGCTCGAACAACCCCTCGGACTACCAGCGGGCGCCCTCTTGTTCGCCAACCCTGGGCCGGGCCGCGACTTACTGCCCCGTTTGTTGCCTCGCCCCGATACCCAGCCTTCCGTGCGCTCGCTATCTTCTCTCGGCTTCGCCGATACCTCGCGTCAAAGTGTTTTTTTTTTCTTTCTTTCTTTAAGCGAACCCCTTCGATCTCTCTTTTCGCGCGTTCTCGCTGTTCCGTCTAAAAGGCAGAGAAACGTGGATATCACTTTCTTACGGCCGACGTGATTGTATCGCGTCAGTCGAAATCCGAAACAGAGTGATTACTCTTCCTCTTCTTCTCGACGGACGGCATAATTTTGTTTTATGTCACTTTCATGCTGGAAAAATTCCACGCGTATAAGCTCGATCCTTCACGTCGCTTCTTGTTAAGTTCCTAAAATATGAACGCAGATCTGGTCCAGGGCCTCTGCAATCCGAGCGAAATAAACCGCGGGAATGGCCGCGTGCGTGCTCGAATCATTCGTCATTCGTCAATCTGCGATTCCACGTATGAGAGGAGTAAAGAGGAGTGAAAGTTGATGCATGCGCGCGCGGGGGGGTTGACGTGTCCCGACGGTATATACAAAGTAATGGAATCTCGAGAGGTGAAATGTTAACGCGCGCAGCGCCGAGGATGGAAAAGCGGGACGCAGGATAAGAGCGCGGTGAGCGCGAGAGATCTCCCATTGCGCGCGTATAACGCGTAGCTTTTCCGCAGATAGTTTTGGATCCCCGGCAGGCTCGCCGCGCCGCGCCGCGCCGGCTCGCTCGTTCCTCTCCGTGACGGGTATACTTAAATTATGCCGGTGGCCTATTTACATGGCTGCCACCGTGCTCCCGACCCAACACGGCTGCTCTTCGCGCCAGAGATACGTATATACTTACACATACGTCGTAGCCATCTGCATTCAAAGCACATTTGATAGTGAGGAGCAGGAGGAAGCGGACGCAAAAGGCGCGTTTCTTCGTTGAATCTTTGTCGAGCAAAGATCAAGACGGAGAGAGAAATGAAGACGAGGAGAGAAATACGTGAAGGAGACGGCGGTCGTATTCTGGAAATACTTGACAATTCTGACGTCAACTTGACAACAATTTTGTGCAATCAATAGCTACACAGTTATAAATACAAAAGGAGACGAGGGGATTTTTGTCTGGAAGATTTAAGAGGAAAGCTTACCGAGACATTATTATTCGATTAATTTTACCATTAGCTCAACAAAGTTTAAAGATGTATTATTAACGATTAAAAAATTATAAAAAATAAGATGACATTTAGTTACATTTTTATTAATTAAAGACTCTTTATTAACACTTTATTAAGATTAATTAAAAATTAATTAAAAAGTTCGTAAATAAAATCATAGTAAAGTAATCCTAAAAACATTTTATGCAGGAAATAAGAAAAATGTATGATAAAATAGATAGATAAAGGAACAGGAAAAGGCAGAATTCACGTCGTGAAATAAGAATGAGGAGAGAAAAAAATGGAGGGAGCGCGTAGAGAGGTACGTGGTGCAAGGCGACAAGAAATATGCATAGTGCGCAAAAAGAATAGAACAAGAAGAGCGGAGCGGCCACGCTAAGAGACGCGCAGGACCGGGAGAAGGTTTATATGAGAGGAGATAGCGGAAGAATAATGCATTCCAATAGGTCCCTGTCTCAATTTGCATCAAACTGTCGTTACTTGCCTCGTGCGATCTTTGTCGGATTAAATTAAAAGTATTGCGTTCGCGGAAAGTTTCTGAGAAACCAATTAAAGTACCGAGCCAAGTACCTGATCGCGCGAAATATCCAGCGGCATCCACTGAGCCCTCCCGGCATATTATTGCTTTTAATAAGGACAAGCCGAGGAACAAATGAGGCAAAACGACGAACGCGCCCGACGGACGACGCGGGGACAAAGCGGCGAAGGATAAGTTTTAAAAACCCGCGGGGTCCGCTCTTCCGCATTTAATTTTTATTCTCCTCTCTTCCGCGCACTCTTCTTACATTTTTTTTACGACAGCAGGCTACAGCTGCAGGGTAGAACAAAAACACGTACGAAACTCGGTATTCAAAATTCGGACTCGCGTACTCTCCGGACCGATTACGAGGTAGAGTGTCAAATGAAAAATTCAAGAGACCAACTATCCGCTTGTCCGAGGAGGGAATTATTTATGACGGACAAAGGCGACAGACGGCGGTGAACAAGAGATGGAAACTAATGGGGCTGGAGGAACATTGGAGAAGTTACATTGTAATTGAATTATCATTCGTTATCGCCTGAATAAGGCAGCCGTATTTTGTGAGGGCGAGAAGATCGACGGTATACGCGCAATTACAGACGCGGCGCGAATGCTAGATTAAAATGCAGCAAAAAGCGTGCGAGTCTGACTGACAATGAGTGAAAAATTAATTCTCCCGTCCAACAGTTACTTGATGAACGCGAGCTATTTTGATAGCGTAGCATCCGCCATCGATTAAAGATATTTTATCATCGATATGTATAAATTCGTAAAATGCACAACGTTTTGCAATTTAAATGCACGTATCCGAACACGTATCCAGTGAAGGACGTGACACTCGAAATGTCATTATTTCATAAAGAAAACATTTCAAAGAAATATCGAGAATAAGGTATACATCAAATATTGAATATATCACAGATGTATGTGAAAGCAGAAAATGTATGTTGTGTCAATTACTAGGGAGAGTCAACTACTTGTGATTTAATCCTTACAGGATAATACGAGTTGATACCGGAGTATTAGGTTGAAAGATTGCTAGTTTTATTACTAGTGAATTTTATAAACGTGTAACTGGATCAGGCTAAGATAATCGCGTACCAATTAAATTTGTTTTCCTTTTTAAAGGAAGTATCTCCGGTATCTCCCCTTCCCTGTATCTTTTCATTCTTCTTCTCTTTTGTACGTATATACTTTATTTTTAGTTGAACATTAAGAATACATTGTGTTCCCATCCCCTTATTGTATCTCTTTTATCTGCAGATTTTTTTAATCTGAATAAAAAGATATCGTAATTTAATATAACAGTCGAGCACAAAAAAAATGTAATACTGTCAACAATTCTTTACATTACATATTTATTGTCCAAACACTTGAATACACGACGGTCGAAGTTTATCCGAGTGACGGAAGTATCATCAGAGACGGAGGGAGGGACGAACGTACGTCCTGTTTGATCATGACGCTTGGCCCATTGAATTAATTACAGTTAATTGGCAATTACCTCGTTGCGCCTTCTCATAGTACGGCGTAGAGTGACGTTGCAGCAGAAAATATATTTTCGGCGGGAGGGACGCGATATCGTGCACTTGACGTCGCCCGCGATCCATCTCGACTCTTCCCATTTTACGGCATAATTTAATATCGCGCAATAGCGTCGCTTTGGCATATGGCAGGGAATAAGAATGCCCTGCTTGTGGGTATAATCGAGAAGCGCGAGAGTGACTTATTTATCCAACGTATTACGAAAATTGCGCACCATTGTGCAACGGTAACGAATTTAAATTACAAATTCATACTTCGTCGTGTTATTAATTTCGATAAAAACTGCAACTAATTATCGCGAAATATCGTTTGCCGTGAAATGTTAAATGTAAATTTCGTATAGAAATGTCTGCGAAGCACGTCAAATGTTTAATTGCATTAAGCGAAAGCTGCAGCAATTTCCGCGTTAATGAAACCGGAAAGCTTCTAGAACACTAAGAGGATTCAAAAAACGACAGCGACATAGTGATTGTCAATTGTGTCGTAAGAATTTCCATCGTCACTCGTCAGATCCATCTCAATTTTGTATTTGAAAATGAGATTCGAATTAAACTCTCAGCATTAACGAATTGTATATATAAAGGGATTCGTACTATAAACAATTAACGCAATTTCTACTAAAATGAATTTTCGTTCAAACAAAATTTCCGTAATACGACAAATTAAAACAGAAATTATTCGGGATTATATATTTATCCTCTTCTTGCCATGTGTAAATAAATGTTATTTTTCCAATAATAGATAAAATATATATGTTTACTTTTATGTTTATAATTGTAACATATTTTTGTGCATTATCCAGTTTACATAAAATACAACATATTTTTTATATATTTGTTTAGCTAAAAAATAAAAATAACATAACACAATCGAATTTATATATTGATAAAGAGTAATGAGAAGAAAGCTTGTTCTTTGTATCACATAATTCAATTGATGAACCAATGACTTCTGACTTATGCTGTCAGAGAACTGCAAGTATAACGTGATCTAATTTACGGTTGGTGGGACGTGCGCGTACAATAAACAACGTTATCAATTAAACAGACAATCTCAAGATCTCTCGTCGCACGAGTATTAATTAATTACGGTTGAACGGGACATATTCTCGCTCGAGATATTCGCGAGTGAATCACAAAGAATTTATCTGGATGGCCGCATGAGAACGCGCGGCTGACAGTCTGAATATTCGAATTAGCCTTTTCAAGAACCAATTGACCCGTTAATTAATTACGTGCGTTCCTGTCGTCCGCGTCACACCGTGGTACGAGGGGGACGCGCACATATATACGGTGTGTATGATGCACTTGCACGCTATTCCCGACTGGATCGCACAAAGCTCATCTCGATCGATTTGACAATTTCACGCTACGCCGGAAGCTAGATTAAATTCCAATTAATCGACCTCATGCCGGACAGCACCATTCCGATAACTTTTTTGCAACTCAATTCTTTACGCTTTTGATGCTAGAACGTACCTATTCGTTCATCCGCCATTGAAAACTCTACACATCTTTAAATATGTGTGCGGAAACATTGCGTGCACGTGTATACGTTTAATTGATGTGCACAGAAGCCTATCTCGCGATGTAACGAAGCTCGTGTGGGCGAAACGAGTTTCGTAATACACGCAAATTAACAAAACGTCTGGCATACAAACGCTAACATCGCCGTATAACTACGCGAAAGTAATAAATGCAAGTAACACGTTGCAATTACACTTTACTTCCATCTTGATTGTCGAGAACCTCAAAAATGCAACCTGGCGTGTTGCGATGAAAAAAACGTGATTATAAGCTCACTCGCGCGCGACTATGCACGGACATTAATTAAGCGCATTGCGCACACGGCGTTTATCCGCGTCCTTCGTTCGACTATTCTCGTCGTGAGTGAGATTACAATTTGATGACAATGAGACAAGCAGCTGAACAACCATATAGATATCGCGGATGTTCCTGGATCGGCGAAAATTTTACGAGCCCACGGTGAGAGACGGTTTACGATTCCCCGATTATCCCGAGGATTTCGATGGGACCTTGCCTCAATCGATGGCTTATGCTCATTCGGCACGTGTCCTCTTAATGTCCTCTTGAGCCATCGTAATCCGCGTGTTTGCGCGTCACGGACGACAGGGACAGGCGGAATCGCTCACTCGAGTCAGACGAAGCAAAAGTACGAGCTGCGTCACGATTTCGTAAAGCGCGACGTTATCCGCGCGACTTTACGATCGTTATACGACTCTGTTTCTCCTTCGAGATTAGTATTTGCGGCGAGACGCCGATGCGAACGACTTGCTGACACGAAGCGACGTATACACTTGCGCATGAACGAGTTCGGTTCTGTCCAACATTCGTGATGACGAGCCGCGTGTCGAACGACGGTGGAGAACGCGAGACTGTTCTGCGCGTGCAACACGCGCGTGGACGTGGACGTAAGTGCGCGCTGCCGTGTGTGCGGGAACTTTTAATTAAGTTTTAATTAACTCAGCGTCGCACGATTTTTTTTACCTTTATAACGCGAGGCAATAAAGTCGTATCACGAATCACCGCGGGTCAAGGCTCGAGAGACGTCTTTTTTCCCGCACTTCGCAGGACCGCTCTCGCAGCGTCGATTGTTTGCGCCTTTTGTTGGAGCGACGTCACGTTATTCCACTTTTATGTAGGACGAGAAGCCGTTATTAACTTTAATTGCTACACTAAATGATGTACGTATAACAAGAAATATTTCTCGATTTAAATCGCGGTGGAAATAGCCTGCGGGAGACTAAAACCTCTACTTGTAACAGTTACTTGAATCCCGCCTCAAGAATATAACAGATGAAATATTAAAAATGAGAGGATTCATATTTTGAGACGCAGGCGGATTTAACGATCATCTTTCGATCAGAAAACTGTGACTGCTCAACTATAATTCACGTGAAACTCAATTTAAGATTCAAGATATTAATGGAAGCGGCAATATTCTTGTCGGGTATATCTTTTTTTAAACACAAATGAGAGAGGTCAAACTCGAGCAAAAAAAGCTCTTTCTTTGAAAATCGATGTCAATATATTAGTAATACACAAGTTTGCAAAAATGTTCAGAAATATTGTGCAATTTCTCTTAATTAATGCGCCGAGTGTCGATAGATTTTGTTATAAAATATTTATTAAGTGATACATAATTTCTCTCTTGCAATTTATACGCGATCTTTTTTTTCAAGAATCAATTATCGGACCACGAGGTACAAATCCCAGAGTATGCCGAGATATAATCATCTAAGATCTAAATACTTGATCATTTTATTTAAATCGCCATTACAAATATAATACTCGAATATGTCGCAAATAAACTCTTAAAACTGATCTTACCTGAGTTTCTTAGTAGAAATGCAAGATAGAAATACGGACCTAATTTCATTTCAATACAATTCCCATTTTTCTTCTCGACAAATTTAATTTTAATTTCTCGGTAACGAGAGTTGAAGACTTATTACGCACACGCGCGCGCGCGCATTTATACGCTCTTTATTCTATCTTCCAGAGATAAAAATACGACGTACGAATATTTTACAACGGTATCTCATAAAATGAAAATGGTTCTCATAAATGTAATATTACATATGTCTGTGAATAACTTTGCATTTAAGACGTTTTAATTAAAATACAGTTTGTAAAAAGAAGGAAAAAACGTTAGTCTGGGTTAAATAAATATGCTTAAAAAGCATTAAAATTAACAAAAAATCACAGTCTAAATAGAATACGCAATAAAATCAAACAATAAACAGACTTAGAGAACAATCTCGAGCCCTTCTTTCATTTCTCTAATCGAGTTCGTAAAAATCACTCGCATTTGACGCCAACTGAGGCTCCAAATATCCTCGCAGAAACACGAATTTGCGGGATCGAGTAATATCTACACCTGCGTGAGCGCCGAACGAAACGCAAACTTTCGATTGAGTCTGCGAAGTCGCCCGGAGCTACAAGGGCGGAAGTAAAGCGTCCCCAAGGGCTCCCCCGATAAACGTAGTGGATCGAGAGAAACCCGCAAGAGAGAGGGAAGGGAGAGGCTTAAATCAATTCGGCGCATTCACGCTGGAATACCCAGTAGGTATATTATGTACCTATTATCGGGAAAAGGCAATCCACCGCGAATATCGTCGACTCCGTGAACGGTAGCGGAAGCCCGATTTCCCTAATCGAGTAGTAGTTAGTTAACTGCACGTCCCACCTTCGTTGCATAAATTTTCGCGTCCCCGCGCTCACCCGGAAATTTAGCCCGAAAGCTAATTTTTGCGGGCGCCCCATTGTTTGCCGTCGCTTACGCGAAGCTCGCGTCGACTGTAATTCGCGTCACTGGCGCAAAAAAGTGCGAAAAAATTCTCGTACAGCCAAGAATAAAACCGTTATAATTCACGCGTGCGGAATTTAGGCACGGTCGAAAGGGGCGCGCGGTAATAAATATCAAGCCGGAAGAGTCAACGGCGGGCCATTCGTCAAAAGTGAAATCCACGAGCGATAATGTGCAACGGCGGAAATACACTCGCGCGGTAAACAAAGTCAGACGAATGTTCAAATGAAAATGTAAACACACTCCCCGCGAGATATAGGAAGATATATGATCAACAACATGGTTAGAATGTGCTGCTCTTCCTTCCGCGCTCCTGCTCGCTGATGCGGATTTCCTAACATCGAGGAATCTTAATGCTCCCCATGTACCTACCTACCAAAATATTCAACAGAAGAGAAATAGCTTCTGCATATCATAAATGATATATTCCACTATGACGTAGGGCACAGTGGAGACGATCTAATTGTTTTTACTGCATTAAAATAAAATAAACAGAACTATATTACTTTTGTTTGAAGTATAGAATAAATGTATCTGAGAATATACACTATACATATCAAGTTTAATGTAAAATAAACATTGAAAATTTTAATGTTAATTTTAATGTTAATGTATTTAACATCGCTTATTCGAACATACAGAGTAATTTATATAATATGAAGTGACCGATTTTATTATTAGTGAAGACATATGAAAAAATTAATTATATTGATATATTCAGTACTAAGGGAGATTCATACCGTGGAAATGATTATTTTATGGGCGCGTTGAGAATACACGTTTCAAAATTAACTTCATTTTTTTTAATGGAATGCTATATTTTTTTATTTCATAGTATTCATGTGACACAAATCAAGAAAAGCGGAAATATTAGAAAACCGGAGCTTTCGTAAAATCATACAGTAGAAGAAACTCATACATCACATGCAAATTTCTACTTTGAATAAATTCAACTACAAGTTGAAGCAAAAGTGCTATATCTAAAAGAAGTTTGACTGATTATATCTTTGAGATTTATCCATAAATTTACCTATATTCTTTCACATTTCTACTGGTACGAAAAATATTAATGATGTTTGGAATTAAATCTATATATATCTCCTCGAACGTGTTTCTTTTTACTCTCGTACAAGATAAAAAAAACTGAAATTTAACCTCGTAAAAGAGTAAAAATTCTGAAATGTCACCCGCAAGATATGAAAAAGAGGACGGCATCGACTATCGCAGACGGGTTTAAATACTAGTCATAAATCAGATCTCTGCGGAATCCTCGCGAGGATATTAATGACACGCGCCAAAAAGCGCGACTGGACTGCCACTGTGTGTGACCCGAGCAGAATCTGCTAACGTTAAATTATAACACACATAAGTTACATGGTGATACAGAGGGAAAAATAATTTGCAAGCGTGACCGCCAAGTCATTAGTATTACACTCACGTTACGACGCGTGCGGCGAAAAGATATACTCGCCGTAAACTAATGTATAAATAAGTTAAATAATCCAGTCGAAAATTTGAATTACATTTTATTGAATCGTAATGAAACTTTATTACATACGAAAGCAGGTTTAATTAAATTTTATAGACACGTACTCTCCTCATTTGCATTCACGTGCCTCACTGTCCATTGCGCTTCGTAGTTATTGACAGTTTACTTTCATGTAAATATATTAAATTCCCAGAGAGACGTTCGGTATATTTTATACTTTAGCGGAATTATATTCAAATTACTTTCGTGCAAATGTTTGCGCCAACCAAACACAAAGTTTGGCCGGTATTTATTTATATAATTAATACAGCGATAAATATACAGAGAAGTGCGGATCGTAACGGCGCAAAATCGTGAACCACTTTTAACACAACGGCGCGGAGGGCAAACCAAAATCTTTCTCCCAAAATCTTGGCATGCTGATATATGGCGCCGTTATATATATCTCGTTGCGGCAATGTAGGAAACATATGCGAATATCAAAAAGACATCGCGCCCCGTCGTCGTAGCGTCGCAATGATTGAATAATAAATGCCGAGAGTGAGCACCGAGAGCGCCGGCAAGTGGTCGCAGATGCGCTAAAGCTCGTGATGCACTTACTGCACTGCAGTCCCGCGATCCGTCGTCGTGGATGCACACGCGTTCGTACACGTATGTACGTGTGAGCACGCACGATATCGCGCACGTGCCGTAAAATGTTTACTCTCGTGTATCCATGCCGTGGCATTTCGTTTCGAATGTGACGACACGTCGTCACAATTCGCAACGGTGTGAAGCCGAGACTTTTCAGATCGCCTCGGTGCCGCGGTGGCGGTACGTTTTCTGCCGTACGGGGCCGCGTGCATGCCCACGAAGCATCAATTTGCATGCCGACGCGATGCGTCGGTGATATCCGCAATTTGTCGCAGTCTTCGTGACGGATTTGCGACGCGGAGAGAGAACGACAGCACGTGAATCTTAACGATACGATTGAATAAGGTATATGATCAAACGATCGACATTAATCGTATGTTGCACGTCGTAAACTTCTCGAACGTAATTCATTGATTACGCAGATTGATAAACGCGGTTGTGTATAACAATAACAATTATATTGACGCAAAGGCAATAGAGTTTTCTGATAAAAAAAAGTCGAACTGAAGAAAACATATAATTTTTCTGCATTACAATCTTCCAGTTCTACTCCCTTTTTTTTATCAATCTGTTCCAGTTAAAGATACATTAGATCTGATACATTCAGAAACATAAATAAATTTAATATAAGAAAGAAAAGTTAAAATGTAGTGAGTCAGAAGTTAAGGTGGCACAAACAGAGACGTAATTTGTTTACGTTTTGAATGTAACTATCCTAAAACGGAATATAGATCGAAGTAATATTTAAATTGTCAAGAGGTCCGTTTTTCAGAGTCCGCGCGTCGCATCCCAAGAATTCCGCAAGCTATTCAACTTGCCCTTAAAATGCACCCAAGCGATCATTCTCCATTCGGTTGTGCGCATATACTTGGATTTGCGTAGTTTGCGGTGCGGCTGCATCAAACATTCCTATTCGCCAACAGTATTGTATGTATCGTATGTATACGGTTACATTCATAACAATTATTCTATAACCATTACATAAATCCCATTCAAGACTGAAAAAGGCAACGCGAGTAGGTATAAAGTAACATCGAACTGTATGCGCAAAATAAATATTAAAGAAATAAAAATATTTTGTAACAAAAAACGACGTGTAACCATATCTGATATCAGGAAATATATAACAGAAAAATAATGATTAAAGAAATATGTAATAGAAAAAGAATGATTAAAGAAATCTCTAAATAAAAAATAATCTTTACACGGTCTTTTTTAACCCTTAAATGCCACCCGGGGTCCAGCGGACCCCAGACCCTTTAGAATGAAATGTTTTCAAATGTTCTTGCCAAAAATGGAGCTCATGCTCCCATTGATTACAGTTGAGTGATTGACCTACCCGTTTGTACACTTAGCAGTACTCAGTTTACTTAATTTTGTTTTATACTATGTTGAAATTGAAATTTTAACAATATAAGCATTTTATTCTCTTTTCTAAGCCTTGAACAACATTGAAAATAATTTTCATAACTAAATATAAAAAAATCAATGAGTAAGGAGACATTTTTCATGGTGGTGTCTTTTAGACCCCATGTGTCATTTACGAGATTCTTGAGAGATGTGGCATTTAAGGATTAACAGTTTTTTTTTAACATTTGTAAAAGAAACAAATTAGCAATATATACCTTCATAGTTGAGCTGCCCATTAGATTTTCTACATGTAATTCTGTATTAAAGTGTCAAATGTCACTTGCAATATAAAAATATCATGGATATATCTATACATCTGAAAAAATATTGTAAGTGGCACTCACTTTAATACAGAATTGCAGAAAATCTAATGGGCAGCTCACCTATTAAGGTATAGAATTTCTGTAAAATAAAATTATTACGATTAATAGCTGCACGGAAGGCCAAAAGGCAGGAAATAACCGTGAAATGTTGGGATAATCGGCGGGAGAAAAGGGCTCTTTCGAGCCCGAAAGTAACGTGGAGACGTAAAATAGCATAATCGCGTACGCGAAGTAACGTAGATGTGCAATGAGTAGCAGTCACCTGGTAAATAAGAGTCACGCAAGGATACATATACGCCGCAGTGCAGCACGCAACGAGGTTGTACGCGTAGGTACACGAACGTGTCCGTAATAATCCGCAGGCATTTCTCTCGGAAAGCAACCTCGCGACAGGTAAGTCAAATTGGCCATACTTCTACTACTTTCTTCAAGAAAGATCTTATTGTTAATCGGATTTATTTCCTTTGAACTATGATACAATCTCTTGGAAAGATTTTGTGTATAAACTTTTAATAAATTAAAGAATTTTTTAGCTTTCAGATTAATCAAATTATTAAGTAATATTAACAATTAAATTAATTAAATATATATACAATGTAATTATTAAAGAAATAGATTTACAGTAAAAACTTTTTTTTAATATAAACGCTAATTATTAATATTTTTTCCGAAAATCTTTAAATGTTTATTTCATAAATTGTTAGATCAATCTAGAGACAATTTTTTTTAGCCTTTTGTCAAAGCATTACATAAAATGCTTTAATTGTTTGTAATCAAAACTTACTGCTTTTGAGACATTTCGTACAATTATACAAATTAATGAAATAGAATATTTTAGATAAAGCTCGTAGAAATTCTTCACTTGTTCCTAATATATTTGTGTATTCATTAACCTACCCGTAATTACCCATACATGTATCCCAATATTTTTCATTATTAGCAATAAATCGCCTCCCTTTTCCAATCACCTCGTCACTCGAGCGCCGTTGCTTGACTTCCTCGCCACTGATGACTGGAACGGTTAAGATCGTTCGAGCAGACGAAGGTCGAACCGTCGAAGACGAGGTTGCGGTGAGGAGTGCAAAGCGGTGGGACGTGCGGAGGGTTGGTTTGCCTTATCGGGCGAACCAACGAGCCATGAAATCGATAGCTCGATACTTTGCGCCGTCGCGCGCGGCCTCGTTCCAGCGTAAAATCCTCCTAACGAGTTTCTGCGTTTTCTGAAGTCGGCGCGCGCGATCCATCGCGGCTCTCGCGAACGCTTTGACGCGGATATTACGAAACAGAAGTATAAGCAAAGGATACAACAATGGTATACCGGTTATAGAAGCGCCAGTGTATTCTCGAAAAAGAGAGTTGGTTGTTTCAATGTCTTGGCATTCGCAGTATTTAAGGTGGAAACAAATTGAAAATTAAAGAACTTTGTTGAATCAAGCTCTAGCGCTGTGCAAATGCAAATAAATAACAAATGCCTCGGGTAATTTCAAGCGGGCTGTACTCAAAAGAAGAGAATTACTTCTCTCCAAGGCTATTTGATGAAAATTAAAAGGTTGTAAAAATATGTAGCGCGTAATAAAATTGTCATCAAGGAAAAATCGACTTGAAATGGAACTGCCGTGGGCTCTAAGAGCTGGTTGCATCAATATTTGCGCTATGTAAGGTACACTATGATGTAGGTAGTTCTTAGAGCCAGAAAATTTTAGTCCGATGTTTCTACAGATATCGGATTTTTTCATACACATGGTTATCACGAATATGTAAATAAACGTAATAAAAACCAGCGATGAACAGTGAAAAATGTTATAATTATTATTTTCAGCGGAAGTTAATTTGTTGTAGAGGTTAATTATAAAACCCAAGGTTTCCCGATAATGGTGGATAAAAAATTCGAGCACACCACGCCAGAGTTTCTCGGTATTTTCATAAGAACTTAACGCTCTTTTTTGCGGACTCAGGAGAATTTTAACTCAGTGACACGAGCGAAAGCTTATGGCTGATAACTTCTTGATATTCCATCCGTCTTGAATAAAAGACTCGGAGAATTCGTTTTTCTCTAATATTGCCCAAACCTTGAGCCTCGTCATATTTCGGCTTCCAAGGAGGCAAGCGTTTTATATATACATACATATAAAATCTCGATTGGCTCGCGGAAGGGCACGGAATTTGTTCGCCGCGTTTTCAATTTCCTGTTACGAAAGCCCGAATTCCGGAGGTAAAGGAAGGAGAGAGAGAGAGAGGGGGGGAGAGAGAGAAAGGGAGGATAGAGAAAGAGAGGAAATCAAGCTTGATAATCATTCGAGATCTTGATTGTCTAGAAAATTGCGATCACCCACTTCCGGTGGTAATGCCGCGGCGACTTCGATAATGCCGTAAGGAGCACGCTACCTGTCGAGCAAGCCCCTCATCGATAAGACATCTCGATTGGTTAGCGCGATAGCACGGCGCCGCCGCTTGCAATCAGATGTTTCACGGCGCGGCGTCTCGAGCTTTCTCGCCAGACATCGATACCCTCGAGGGTCTCGAACTTACGTTTCACAGCGTCGCCCGAATCTACATCATTTACTATCATTAAATTTGCGAGAAATGTGTAATTTACGCAAATACGTCTAAACGACAAAGGCACATAAGTAATATAAGGAAAACACGCGCGTGTTGTAACGTAAAATCGTTGACAAACTCAGATTATCGCGTACACGTAAATTCGCGATTTCGATAATTAATCGGCAAGGCGGATTAACAATCTTCCTTCTGCTGCCCCACACCCTCTGCGTGTTTTGCCGGCATAAATCTTCTTTGAAAGCTTTCGTCGTTTTTTCATCAACGGCACGTAACTCCCGCCTTTTGACAGTGCATCGTTAATCGTGTTCAGCAAACGTTTTGCTGGCAGCCAGCGGCGAAAGGGAGAGATTTGGGATAAGTATCGGGCTGGAGTTGCAACTGGCTTTTGTTCGTTCGCGCATACGCGTCTAAGCCTCCGTAGGCACATAGCGTACGAGTGAATCCTAATCGCGAATATCCGCCGCGTGTTACACATATCTCTGACGCATATGCGCCGTATATTGTACATATATATGGCTATGTATATATTCTGAAAAGATATACGTACAGAATGAAATTAGCATATCAAGAGTAACGACGCATTAAAATCAAATGTGCAAGAATTGTAAATGCATGGAAAATGTTTGTAAATAATCACATATATCTAATATTTTATTGGACAGAAGTTTTCACAATAATAAACGTTTCCACAGCAACGTTAAATAATTTTTAATGCTCCTTTTCTATGCCTATTTTTATGCTTTTTGTCGCATTAAATTTCTAAATTTATTCTTTTACTTATAAAGACAAAAGCACGAGAATAATTTTTAAGTATACAGGCAAATCATCACTGTTCTTACATTGCCAATTTTTCTTTAAACAAAGTAGAGCATACAGATACAATTCCGTGGATGGAGAAACGCTTCAGCGCATATTTGAGAGTTGCTTAAATCCCATCCAATGCGCTCAACGAAACTTTTCTTATTATATGTGACCATTCTTGAACGAAACACTCGGGAAAGTTTCTCCTACAAAACATCAAATCTGAAATTTGGCTCCCGCAACGTTCTTTCCAGTTCACTCGTGTAATCTTATTTTCTCCCATTTCTTACTCGGCCACACACATCAGCTCCGTGCACAATATACAGCTACCGTACATATATATATCACATACCACAATAGAACAGCGCGGCACCGCTGTGCTAGAGGAAAGGAACATCGATTGTGTTAGCGCAGTCTTAATTCTTTTCTAGCTGGCTCGCGTCGGTCGCACGTCCACGGGACGGTGACGGAAGGAGAAACCGCGAGAGAGGCGGTCAAGGGAGCGAACGCGAGGGAGCTAACGAAAGGCAGGAAGGAAAAAGGCTGGCGAGCAGCCAGGCCTGTTGAACGCCACGCCCTGGGGAAAGAATAGAGAACGGAAAAGGGGAAAACGTGATGGGCAGACTAGCTGGGGAGGCTGGAAAATCATCGCTACAATTCCGGCCAGGTGCCGATCGTCCGACCAGCCGACCGACCGACCGATGTGGATATAACAGCTCGATTTTACCCTCGCTTCGCCTGCCTGTTGCACATCCCCTGTCTCGAATATCTTCCTTTCAATCACGTCGAAATCTTCTTTAATATGCAGCAAATGCCGATAGATTGACTTCATAAACAATTACTGGGTCATGTTCACGCAGAAGCAATCGCATATCTCATCTTTACGGATGCGTGAAACAGTATTTACGATATAAAGTCATAAATATCCGCATATTTACATATACAATGCGATATTTAGAAACTTTATTATCATTAATAAAAATCTCAGTTTCGTGGTGATTAATAGTTAAAACCAGAATAATTAATCATAAATAAAAATTATCTATCTATTGATACTGCTTATCAAAACAGGCAATTGATTACTAATTATTAACGGCAAAAAAATAATATGATTAACGAATTATTCATACATTATATTACATATTGATACATTATTCTGAAAAAAAAAAGATAAATTTGAACATAAATTATGGCTGCGAGGTCTATATCTCAGTCCATCATCAAAGTTACACCAATTTCAATCCGCGCTTATTCGCCCCTTGGCGTGTGTTGAGTGTTTTTGCCGACCTTACAGCGTTGATCCAGTAACTACGTGCCGGCGTTTGCTCGCCGTTCACAATTTATTCCCAGTGCGAGAGTATTTAGGAATTCTGCACGTCGTCTACTCGCGACCGTGCCTCTGTAATCCTCTCCGGACACTCCCGGCTTACATTGTCATAAATTGTGGCTCTTTACACGCAGTCACACAGTGACGTACAAAATGCCACCTGATACACCCTCGTCTTGCGCAAGCGACAATGGCAGCCCAATGATATATATTACCGTCAATAATTAATAAGGCACATATGTGCCCACGCGTGAGCACATCCAGGCCGTCACTAGTCCAATAGCTTATCTACTTATATGTATCGGCACTTATTCAGTTATCGGTAACAAGATTGCTGGCGCGTCTATGTGACCAATCTAGATAGCATCTAGCTCGCTATGTATATCCGCTACGATTTTATCCGGCCGCGTGCCTTCCGACAGGAAGTTTTCTGTCTATTATATTCGGTTTTTAGTAGTACCACGGCAGAAATAATGGCCGACGTGATATCCGTGTTACTCCCGCGATAACAAGTCGCCGAGCACGATTTGCGCGCGCGATACATTTTAATACTTGTACCCTGCGGAGATCGTTAAACCGGTCGCGAGCGTATCACCCTCGTCGGTGCAAATGAGATTTTAAAGAATCACAAGGCGAACAATCGCACTGCATGCTGAACTGCCATTCGGGTCGATTGTTTTCTGACTCGTAGAATGTCTTTTCAACAGTCGAAATGCGAAATGCCATTGAGGTGCATGTCCTATCCGCGCGGGACGTCTTCGAAGCTATAATGCAGGTCATCCCATCAAAGTTAGAGCAGACAATGTAAGTGTGCTCGCTCGAGCGAGTTTTATCGCGGTCGTCGTATTCGCGCTCGAGGCCGCGCTCAAGATAGCCGGATTCGCCGTCAATTTATAATGCATACGCACGTACAGAAGCTATGAAAGGAGAGATAGTTACCGTGCGTGTGAGCCAACCGTCGCGTACACAGCGGAGAAACGGCAGCCTAACTTCTGATCAAGGGATGATAAACGTAATTATAAAGTTTATTGTTAAGGCAACAGAAATTCTCTCAGTCGTTATGCATTGTTAAATATTAGAGAATGAAATTTAAACCTTGAGTTAAATAACATTTTGTTATTTTTGACTATCATATGTGTAGCGAAATTCATAATGTTAACATAAAACAGTATTATTTTATCTCCATTGATTTAATTAAATTGACGACATAGGACCACTGGCGACCTATATATGGTTAAAAATAACTCAAACTGATTGTGAATATAATCTGATACTACGAATTTAACAGTGTGGGACAAAAATCGGTATAAATACGTTATCGCAAATTTATTTGCTCCACTTGAAATAAGAAATTCGATCTCATCGAAGAAAACCTATTTATTAGCAAAATGATACTTAATCATCTCGAATTATTCCGTCAGTCAGTGCTGAAAAGCACTTTGAAGGACAGGAAATGTTTAGAAATTATAATTTGCTCGCGTGCTCAAAATGCGTGGTATTGATACACAATGGAAAATTGCATATCGAATACACGGTAATTTCGCGGTTACGATATTCTCTTCGTGCATTCGATGAACGGTAAATTATTCCGGCGAAGTGTGCAATTACGTTTAATCGAACGTGATATATTTCGTGCTTTAGATTGAATTAAAAATAACGCGCAAAATCCAGACTGATACCCTTGTCCGCTTTTGTACGCGACAATACGCGCGTGAAATTCTACCGTAGTTACTGCTTTTGAGCGCAATGTCGTGCGGAAGAATCACAGACCGCATGCGCCTGCAGCCACTCCCGAGGTCTACATGTAACCGTAATGACGTCAGCGCGCTCCATGATCTGTCTCTCTCTCTGCTACTCCGTCCGGCGGCTCCCTCTCCGATTCTACCCCGTCGACGACGTATCACTTTTTTCTACTCGTCAGCGAGTACAACGCCTGCAGTGCTTCGAGACTCGCGGAGTAGCTCGAGGATTCCCGCGTCGCGAGCAAACAAAAGTCTTCATCCATCTTCGGTGCTGATACCGGCATCAGGGGGACAAAGCCCGCGCGAGCGACACGACGCATCCTCCCCCCTCCTCCCGTGGAGAACAAAGTATTTGGAAAAAGTTCGCGGAAGAGAGCATTACGAACGATGACGATGTAATATCTTTCCCGCCGTAACTTCGAGAGACGCGCAAAAGCAGATCCCTGGGACCTTTAGGTGGTAAAATTGACTTCATTCGCGAGCGACGTTTACTTATTTATACAAGTAAAAGAAATGCTTACGGTCTAAAGCCGCGTTTACGACGGTCGTGGGTTTCGCGTGGAGGACACGCGATTTAGAAAGGTGCTTATCCTAGATAAAACAGCGCGCAGTTACACAGAAGCTCTAATGCACCCCTTGAAAGTTTTAGATAACGTAGCGCTGCAAGCGGTAAAATGAGTAGTCTAGAATTCGTGATTCCGCCTAATGGCGTTAATTCTCCTTCTACGCGAGAGATTAATGAAGTAACGGGTATACGCAAACGTTTGCTACTATTTAGGAATAATATCTTCTAATTGGCCATTGTCAATCAAATTACTCAATGCAGAGCTCAATGTATTATGCATTAATCGCTTTTTTTCTCATTTCCACACGTTTTATAATCTATTTTCGTACTTATTATAAGTAGCTTATATAGGTAAGCAGCTAACTAGCTGCATAAGCTACTTAATATCAATCTATATATTATTCCAAACCTAGTTCCAAACCAGGTTCCAAAACCTAGCATCAATGTTACTTAATTACATGGATGTTTGTATTTTCTGTTTAGTTCCGTTTGATGGAACGCAATTCCCGAGCGCTGAATTAATGATTTATCTTATTCCTGCGCATCCCGGCTGCTTAGTTGGTCTAATATATGACTTTGTGAGCGACCGTTCAGCCCACGCTGTGTCGCGTTTTGATTAAAAGCGGGCGGAACGGCGATCCGCGCCATACGAGTCCCGCGGGGCGTTAAGAGCATTCTGGCGTTTGGCTGACGGTCCCCCGCGATATATCGCGTTTGTTGCCATATTTGGCCGGATCATTCGGGCCACTACAGTCGGTCGGTCGATCGGTCGGTCGGTCGGTCGGTCGGTCGATCGGTCGGTTGGTCGCTCGGTCTCTAGAGCAAACGGAGTGGCAGGCTACTGGTACAGGAGAGAGGCTCGAGCGCGGCTCGTTCCGGCGCGCAACGTTCGCCAAGATCAATAGACGGGCCGCAAGCCGTTATCCCAGGCGACAGAGAGCCCGCTGGTTTTGATCTCTCGCGCATGCGCTCTCACCTCTTTCACAAACCCCCCATCGCACTTTCTATCCCCCTTGCCAACCTCTGACGATAACGGTCGCAGCGTCGGATGTGAGCGACAATCGCGTCGTCAGTCCACGAGAGCGCCGGAATTCGTGCGGCGGCTCATGCGTTTACTTGCACTACTTGGACAGTAGTGGTCTGGACGACCAAACATCGTTCGTCTAGCAGTACCTAACATCTTCATGCACAGAGACCAATTGTATACAGAAGGCCAGAACACATCCGCTGGCAACTCAGTTGTTTAGACAAGAAAGAGAAAGAGAGAGAGAGAGAGAGAGAGAGAGAGAGAGAGAGAGAGAGAGAATATAAATTGTTCGTTGCAATTAGCTATAAACTATGATTTTCTGTCATCTCTGCAATTTTAAATACTTATATCTTAGTAAATTTATCATTTATGTTTTTCTACTAAAACGTCCTCTTATTTTGTGTTAATTAAATATTATTGACATAATATTGAACTTTAATTATTTTTAGTGATTATTATATCAACGTTATTTATTTTCTCTGTTGCTGTAGTACACATTTTACCTAAGGTAAAATAT
This sequence comes from Temnothorax longispinosus, assembly GCF_030848805.1. Classification (NCBI taxonomy): domain Eukaryota; kingdom Metazoa; phylum Arthropoda; class Insecta; order Hymenoptera; family Formicidae; genus Temnothorax; species Temnothorax longispinosus. The sequence continues at coordinate 15,193,504 of NC_092364.1, forward strand.
AATTTTCTGAATTCAGGAAATGAAATCACCAAAACATACAATTTTAGAGTGAGATACAAGACGGGAGAAAAGATAAAAAAAATTTCAGCGTTGGTGCACGATTACTGTCGAAACTGTCACATTGTAGCTAAATATTGAAAGTACAAAAGAGCAATATTCTGCAAAACAAAATGAAAGCTGAAGCGGTAAAATGAAGCAAAAGAACCGGGGATGCAATTGAAATAAAATCCAATCAAATTTTCCGCATTCGATGTATAAAGAGATTTGTGTATATGATGTCATATTCGAAGGCATCGATATTTTTGCATCAAACGTTTCGCGTCGTACAATTTTATAATAGCTTAAAAAAAGATATACTTTTATGTTTTGATGCAATTCCATAAAATAAAGAAGATGTATATGTACGGTAAAATGAGATACATAAAACTGCATAGTATAACATTTTGTACCGTACAAATGAGTAAAATAATATAATGCAAAATAATGCGTGATATTTTAATATATGTAAGCGTACACCAAAGATTAATACCTAATGATAGATCGCGTGGGACGAGCCGGACGAGTTTACGAAGATATCTTCTCAATGTGACGATTTTCATAAATATTTCTATAAATATTCGACATACATCATTACGCCCATTAAATTATATTCATAAAGGTACATTTTATGCGCTCATAAAGTTAGGATTATACAAATTAGGGATTGCGATAAGATATTCTTGGATTAATGGAGATCTCGCTCATCGGCAATTAAATTCCTAATCATAAATTCGAAGCAGACGGCATGTACAGATTATGTATATAAAAGCGATGAAAAATATGCCAACGTGAACATTGCTTTTCAAGCGAGCCAAGACGTTAGATTAAAACGCATAAAATTCACCCTCATCGTCCCGTCGCGTCGCTCGCGTGGGTGCTCCGATGCTCCGTATAGACAGAGTGTCCTAGGAATTGCGAATTATACACTGTAGACATTTTGAAATCTTTTCTTTGCAAGCAGTCGATATTTTAAGTATTTTAAATATTCTGCGATGAAAAGGTTTTGCAGTGTGTATATCTATATTCTTAAATCTTAAAGAGATAAGGTTTAAAATGTAGATTTTAAATCTTATCTTTTTCGAAATATTCAGAATGTTTATGTTCTTATAATTCTACAGTACTGAAGCATACGTAGCAACTATGATTTAGAAATACGCTGCTCCTAAGACACCCCGTATATACCTACGCATCGCACGGCTCGATGGAGGGCGCAAACTCGTGTTTGTACTGCGTATTCAAAGTTTACCCCGCAACTCGAGAATTTGATTCAAAGTCGCGCGGGCGGAAAGAATGTACACTCTCACCGCTCCGGTTGCGTTATGATCCGCATTAGCTCCGCTCTAGCGGAGAGTTGGAAGCGACACGTCTCAATGTCGCACGCACGTGTACGCGTGTTCTATATGTGTGCGTCCGCGAATGCGAAAATACGTATCATCGTCCGCCCTTTGATGTGCGTCAACGTCGCTCCAAAGCGCGTACCCTACAAAGACGAGTAGGGTGTACGCGAGAAAGTAGCAAGAATATTCAGCAGTCGAATATTTTTCACGAGGCAGTGCCGAGCTGCAAATAGAATGTCTTTTGATGCACCTCTTTTCACTCTTTTACGTCGCCGGTATGCACTCAGGCCGCTTTACATGCCGACGCGAAACCGTACGTAATCCGGAAAGTAACGTATCGATACGCCCTTCCCTGCTAAGCTGAGGTCTACGCAAAGAAAGGAAAAGAAACGAGTATAAGTAAAACGAGCGGAAACGAATAACACGGTTGTGCAAGAAAATTGTGAAGGAAAAGCGAGAGCGAGACGCGACGGCGATGAAAACGCGACCACCAAAGTGCCGGAATTAAGAAGGAAAACGTTTTTTTCGCCGGATCAATGCGACGATTTAATTAACCGCGGAATAACGAAAATTATTAAATCGAGCGGCAGAGCAACAGACGGTGTAGATACGGTGATAATCTTCGTCGCTTCATGCGGACAGGTATAAGTGAATTAATTAGAAGATAAGAGACGAAGACACGCGAGGATTGACGCAGCCTAATGCAATTTTAATACACTGTAAGGGATGCTAGTAAATATAATGTACTCTTGTGTTAATATACACACATCAGTCAAATTCTCTAAGAAGGCAAGGTTGAAAACCACCAAGTTCCTGAGACAATCAGAAAGAGTGACAGCACGCAATCATGCGGTTAAAGTATCTCAGATTCTGTAGTATTTCTGTGATGTACTATCGCGTTCGCGAAACATCATATGGCCATTATTTCAATTAGAAAACGCATGCCTAGCTATAGATTGAACATATTTACATGTACTAGGTAGCTAGTTTTATGGAATGTCCAAACATATCGTGTACGCTGTAAAATACAAGAATTCAGCTATATATTATGCTAATTATCATTAATCATTATGATATGACACAATCGTGATCTCTTAAAGAAGAATCCACTGAGCGAACATGATCTTCTTCCGCTGTGCATCAATACACTCAGCAGGGCACGCTGACAAGAGGGATGGTGGGAGGGTGGAGGGTGACGAAAACTACTAAGTTCATGAAACAATCAGGTAGTCAGGGTGACAGCGAGCGCAGGCACGACGGCAGTTGTCGGCTTGAGGCGAGCAGGCAAGTTAGAATAGATGGAAGAGAGAGGGTGAAAAGGGGGCGAGAGAGGGAAGGAGAAATGGACGAGGGTGGGCAGACAGGTAGGCAAGCAAGCAAGCAGGCTAGCAGGCAGGCAGGAAGGAAGGAATTGCGCCTGCGCGCTGAAACGGCCGGGCTAGACGCGAGAGCCGCCACTCCCGAGCGCGTAGCGGTGTACCGCGGGTGCTGACCGAGTGTCCCCGCGAGAAGAGCGAGAGAGAGTGAGAGGGCGAGAGCGAGAGAAAGGAGTGCGGAGAGAAAGAGCAGGCCGTGAGAGAGGTGACAGGAGCAGAAAGATGTTCGTCGCGAGAGGAAGGATCCTGCGGAAGCGGAGCTCGCGGCAGGACACCGTCGGCGATCAGAAGGCTCCGGCTCTGTAGGACGCAAAACGAAGGAGGCGCACAATCTTCAGGAGGAGAAGGATCCTCGTCTCCCTCCTTCGCCGACACCCGTTATCCCCCCGCCCGATTGTCATCCCGGTGTGCCTCTTCCGCCTCGAAAACGCCGCGGGAATCGCGAACGAAACTCGGTGCCGAGCGGGAAAGAACGGTGGAGGAGCGAGGGAGAGACAAGAGAGACGAAGAAGAATCGCAAAAGACTCCCGGTGCTGACAAATTTTCGCAAAACTATCCTACGTCTTCGTTTATTGCGCGTAATCAAGACTACCGTTGTGATCTCGTCGCGAGTGACGAAGCGCAAAAGGTGACACAAAAGCAGAATGTGTCCGCGGTAGAATTACCCCGGATCGAGCTTCAAGTGTCGTGATATTACAATCCATGTCGCCGCTTGAATGTTCGCAAAGGTACGATTGTGAGTGACAGTGACGGGAAGATACAGGCAGAGGTGAGCGGAGAAGATCGGGCGAGGAGAGCGTTGAGAGAGCTGAGAGAGGATCGTGGAAAAGCGACGGGCCAGAGAGCGCACACGGAGAGGAGCTTGAAGAGGAAGCAAGACGGGGGTAGGAGGGTGGGCTGGGCGGGAGGGAGGGAGGGAGGGTGAGACGCAGACGACACGCAGAGAGGCGCCGGGTCAACGCGCCAGGTAGCAACGCCTCAGGACAACCGTCGACGTTCCCTTCGTCGCCGTTCTCGTCCTCACCGCGTCCGTCGTCTCAGCGGCGGGGTGGTGTCGTGATTCCTCCCCTTTAGAAACAACCGCGGACAACCGCGGCGACACCGGGGGACGACAGCCATGGGGTCCTTCCACGCCGTCTCCGGGAGCTTCGTTCTCCTCGTGGCCACGGTCGTCCTACTGCCCGCCACGCATCACACACCGTTTGCATACGCCGCGTAAGTCAGCTTGTTTTTGTACGCGCTTACTTAGGCTTAGGCAAAATGCGAGAGGCGCGCGCGTAACGCAATCATGAGAATAACTTAAAATTAGCATGTGGTTTTTTTTTTTCGAAAATAAATGCTGAGAGATAAGGGTGATTTTGAAAAAATAATCATTGATATATTTTGCTAATAGCTTGAATCTGATCAGGTCTTCAATTATACACGTATTTACACGAAGTACGAGTAAAGTGTTAAAAAAAAAATTCTGCGAAACCTCGCGGCAATGAGTTGTTGATGTTTTCTTTACATTTGTAAAGGAAGTTTATCAACGAGTTGTTGATGTTTTCTTTACATTTGCAAAGCAAATTTATCGCAATCTTTGAAACGAAACCTGTTTAACACGTCTTTCCATGTTTAGAAATGTCCGAAGAGCGTATAGAAATAAAATTATTAAAATAAACGTACTTAAAACTTTGAAGAAAAAGTAAAAAAAAGGAGACATGTGTCCGTCATTCGCTTAGAAACACTATCCAATATTTCAGAAAAGTTAATATCTTATATCTAGACACTTTTGGATTTGTAGAGATAATGTTTATGAAATATTTTATTACAACTGATTTTTATCGATTCTATCATCAATTGTAAAACTAACTAATTCATAGAATTCTTGATTTTACTCATACAATTTTACTAGAAAGATGTCATATTGAAATCAGCTCTAGTGAGAGATTTCAAATATTTTTACGTATATACACACACATTATTGCTATCAAAAATATTAATGCTATCGGTACGACAGGAAATTTAATGAGCAATATTTTATACATTCCTGTATATTAAAATTTTATGGTAAAGAACAACGATACATCTCTCTCATAATTATACAAAGAGTCATTTTACCAGATAACACATAAGCCCTTCTATATAAATGTTGGAAGAAAAATATTGCGTTAGGCAAATCGTGACGAATGGCATCTTCATTGCGATACGCGTCATTCATTATGCCACTTCGACGGAAATAACGAAGTTTTATTACGCGATCGTGTCTGACGTCAACCCGCCCGCTGCCTACTATCAAGTGCAAACAAGATAGATTTAGCCTTTGACATAACGGGCGCCACAATGAGAGCGCCGCATAGCTCTCTCCGCCGTCTGGATGCACCTCCGTGATTGTATGTAAATGAGCGGATATATGCAGTTACATTGCATGCTCTAGTGTATGTCTCACCACTACGCGCGCAAGCTCTTTCCATGATGACAATGACACCATCCCTCCGTGCCTCCAAGGCGACGATAAGGAAGCGCGCTCTCTCTCTCTCTCCCCCTTTCCCGCGCATTTTAATAAGCATAATATATTTTGCATCGTACATTGATCGTTAAGTTAAACTTTTCCAATCGATGATTATTAATCGACAAGGTCAATATAGTGAGCACAAATTTTCAATCATGATTAAATGTGATTAAATATATTGTAGAACTGTTACAGCGATATTAGTTAATTCCAATAAATAAATGCATGATTACTTTAATTTATGCCAATAGATTAAAAATCAATAAAACAATTATACATAAAAGATTATAAAATAAAAAATAAATTTAAAAAATCTTTTTATGTGTTCTATTGCTGGGCAGAAAAATTACCTTATAATTAAATTAAAATATTTAATAATAAAACCGTTACATTACAATATTCATTATAATCAAAGCACATTACCAATCTGATAATTTTTTCGAGTGTTTTAACTTATGTCGTAATTAATGGAAACATATAAAATATACATGAGCCTTATTGTCAATTACAAAATGCTATTTTAAGCAGTAACAAAACGATAAACCGGCGAATAGAAAGAACAGAGGCGGACGCGAGCAATAGTAACAAAGCGCAAACAATGTCGACGTTGGAATTGCTCGATGCTACACCCGCTCATCCGTTCATCGCAATTCACCAGTACGTATTAATAATCCGCAAATGTAGCCGGCAAAAGATATCTGCAGCACGAGCCAGCGCTATCGATCACTTTGCACGAAACATTCGACGCATTATACTCGCGACCGACGCGACGGCTGCGTTTACTCAGACTCTTTCCCTGGCCGTTGCGATATGTTTCGTTACTACTGAAATCTTACTACGACCATTGTATCTTTTAAGCATATTTTCAATAGTCTCAATATCTTCTAATATATATAAATGCAATGTATAACCGCATATGAGCGCATTTTCTTAAACAAAAAGCAAATTAAGAGTTATTTTTTTATTTTTATAATCTCTAAGCTCTAAGCAATAACACCGAAAGGATATTTTGTTTGGACACTCCAATTGTTTAAAATCCTCAACAAACAATGAGAATTCTTGTTTAATATAAAGACGCATCTATAGCTTTATAATAATGCATTTTCTATCATGAACTGAATCATGTCGTGAATAGTCACACGGCGGCTATAATTCTCTGAATGAAAACTATATTTAATGTAACGACAAGCTGTACGCATAGTTTTCTTTAGCAAATGCAATAAGCGATACGAGAAGCCTCTGTTTCGAGGCCAGACAGTGAAGGTTTTCCACACACAATCTCTACTGCATTTATATTCCAATAATCACAAATATAGATTCATAAATAATCACGAACAAAGACGTAGGTTTAGCCTCGTAACATTGTAAAAAAATGAGGGTAGAATAGAGAACTTAGCCAGTGACATTGACTAACTGCGACATTATCGATGTTTCCATACATTTACGATAGTCTAACAGTCTAACGAGACACGTATACTTGACCGTGCGCTGACACATGGACATAGTTAACCAATTTTGTATTCTTCAGGTGTCAAAGACAATCTTTCTCTTTTATTATCGGACGATACACTATACCCATAGCGTGACAACCGATGTCGAAAGAGTTTTAATTCGCCGTGTTATTATATGCAGCAAAGGTGGTAAACGAGTAGTTACATGTAGTCAGAGGGATTATCAATATTTACGCTCTTCCGGCGAGCGGAGCCTCGGTCGTTCCACCTGTTTCCTCCTCGAGTGGGCCGCGCTTCTCTTTGGCCTCCTCCAAACCTCTATGAGTACCAACCGCGAAGGCACTGTAGTGTGGTATCGGTGATCGCAGTAGAGCTCTCGAGCAGGAGGGTGCTCCCAACGTGGCAGAGCTCCAAATCCTCCTACGCCGCTACACCCTCGCCAGCCCACCGTGGCTAGAATCGTCGCCACCCTCGCCCACTCTCTCGGATCGGTGGCGCGCACCAGGCCCCTTCTCTAACACAACGAGAAAGAACACCCTTTCTCTGCTTCACTCGGTCACCCGGACCGAGCTTGATCCAGAATCCCAATTACGTCGCGCCATCTTCATCGAAGTTGACCAATCCTTAAGATAGCCTCATTACTTAAATCTAATGATCGTGGCTATTGAATAACAATTATTTTGCCGTGATGAGAATGTAACAAAATTTCGTAACAAAATAAATTAAAATTTTGTTTAAAAAAATAAGTGCTCGATAAATATATCAACAAAATTGGCTGGACTAGTAGTATAAGTCAATAACAAAAACGACTTGTTATAAGCTAACTTTCGTGCAAACTTATTTTGAAACAATATAAAATTTTTCTTATTTCTTTCTCTTCGTTTATATGAGCATAAAAAATAGCTCGTGTAAGATGTTCACTTTTAAATATCGGTTTAAAAAATTTTATATATGGTTTAAGTTTTCAAATTTAGATTATATATTTTTTAATATTGCTACTCATCAAAACTACCTACATATTTATATATCTTTATTTCGACTTTCATATTTTAAAATAGACATTTTCGTACAATTATCAGAAATATATCATAAATTCGGTTCCACTTCAATCGGATTACGGAAAATGCTAAAGGTTGCGATCATATCACGAGTAATTAATGGCTATCGTCGAAAATATCCGTTCAAGGATTTCGCGAAGAGCCACTATCTATCGATCCGTGATATCTCACATCGGGATGCGACTCTCGTAGACAGGACGATTTCTTGGCAACTTTCCGGAATTGGAAACATCGTGGATTATCATCCGGTCGAGAATCGTCGTGTTTTCGTCGTAGGAGCATCGCCCACCGCGGAAACAGGCGAAATCCGACCAAATCATTGGACCTCAACTGACCTATTTTCCGCGGCATACAAACGCGCGTTATACTTTTGCAACGGAACGGATTGTTGTTTTCCTTCGCGTATCCATTCTAGCCTGGTTTGTGCAACCGCGTTGGCAATACTACCATCGCTTGGAAGGATAACAGTGACAGCCGATGCCATCGAGTGTTTTTCCATTACCGCTTCGGCCAGAAAAGATTTATCTTTTTCGCGGTCCTACAGATATATCTGGCATCCTGTATTCCGTGTAATGGAGCTTCAAATTTATTTCCGCTTTTAGAAATGCTACCATGTATCCAAATATATGAGATACATAGAAGTCTAGCAGTAACTACTGATTTTTCTGTAGAGTGTTTAAGAAATCATGTACGCAAAGATATTTCCGGCACGAGACACGGTTATATTAAATAAAAAATAGTCGCAGTAATTGCAAACGTTTCAAGAAACAATATATATAAGAATTACATGGATTCTACATGAGAATGGCAATAAGGAGCAAAATATTGTTATCAATAAACATACATAGCATTTATAACAGTATTTAACAGTAAAGAAAAGCAACTTTAATTTATGTTAAAAAAGATTCTTTATATTATATGTATTTGGATATCACTATAAATTGATAAATTGATAACATAAAAGTAAAGTAAAAGGTCGATGGTTACACATGTCCCAATTTCGAAAACGGAGCATTTTACGTAAACAAATTAGTGACTGACATCTGGCGTACAAAGGCTGACAGAAATCGGGCATAGTAGAATAGAGAGACGCGAGCCGACAGAGAATGACGCTTCGTTCGCAAACAACCAATGCATATTTAATAGTGGACGATTATTAATACGCGCTTACGCGAATGATTGATGAAACCATACGGATACGGAACCATGCAAGTTTTAACAATTTGTGTCACGATTTATATGTCGTAGTGGCAGTGGATCTGTTCCATTTTACTGCGCTCTTCATGCTTACAAAATATAAAAGCATCTCGATTATGTGTGTTTCAGAAAAAGAAAGAAGAAAAAGAGAACAAGTTTTGTAGTTAAAAAAAAATGAACTTTACTGCAAAAAATCCGGATTGTCTTCGCGAGGAGTAAACACAAAATTTGTCAATTGTTTTAAAACCTTCTAAAGTTGCCTATTGCTCTATTATTTAAACCATAAAAAAAGATTAAGAAAATAGAACACATTCCTAACTTTTGCAATAAGCACAGTCTCTCTCACGTTGTAGTAAATGTTATTTCCGACATATCGCTTCAGAACCTATGCTATTATTTCTATCGACAACATTATGATATTTAGCGAGATCACAGCGTGACATAACAAAACGATATTTCCGATAGTAACTTCAAACTTAATCGGAACGGCGGCCGGTAACTCGACAGCGAAGAGGCGCGAGCGAAGACACGAGAGAACGGTATCCGGATCGACGAGCGAGAGCCCATCTAGTTAGCTGCAAATCGAATATTCTTCGGTAACTGTAATATCCGGTTGAGCCGCGCCGAGCATTCAAACGGCTGACTGTTCCTCGTGCTTTATCACTGGCATACCGAGTGCCATATTCCGCGTAGCAACGATACAGGAAACCGTAGCCTCGATACTAATGATTTCATCCACTCGCTGGATTCGTTCGCCCTTGCTCACTCAACGATTTATTCAAGTAGTTCTCAGGTTTTTGTTACGTAAAGCTGACGTTATAAATTACATGGAGAAACACGCTAGGATATTTCTTCATATGTATATATAAATATACATCTGGATATTCATCAAAAGAGAATATTTTTGCAAAAACGAAATATAGAAACTCATGCATATAATGTATTGCATAAATATTCTAAAATAACAGCATGTTTGCAAAATTTCTAAATGTTTCTCGACATAAAATCTTTCTAATCTACCTATTTTTTGTAAATCTATTTTTAATAATACATGTCTCTTTAATAATAAATTATCACATGTCTTACAAATCAAATCACTAATTTTAATACACATTTATGATTAAAATTTGCCTGAGATTATTTATCTAAAGTATGACTGCTTTTTAAAATAAGGTAGATATTACATGAAAGTTTAAGCCTCGGTATTTTTATAATAATGTAAATGAGATACACGTATTTATCTATATAGAAATATTTCATCTGAAAATAATTATTTATCTAAAAATGATTTAATTAATAGAAAATACTATCCAAACACACATAGCAGATACGTCATCATGAGTGCTTTTTTATAGTGCAAAGCAAACAACTAACGCTCACTGCACGTGCCATTTTCTTAAATCTGTTCCGCAGAAATTTTCCTCTTATTATATAGCATCGTATATAAACTTGAACTTTTTTTTCTCGCATAATAATCGTCGGAAGCATACTTAATACGACGCGCTTGGCCTTCGAGTAAACTTTTTAATGCGACTTTGCTACGTATTCTTCGCGGTTACGGATTGCCAAGTACTTGTCATCTTTCGCCGAAGTCCCATCGCAATTTTTGATCAATCTCTCCGACTGTTCATACACGTTTCGCGTATTTGGTTCCCGATTCCCAATTCCCCGGCGTATTTTCCGTCACGAATATATCGCTGCGATACTACAAACGTGCTGGTTGCAGTTATTAGTGTTGGAGTTAAAGTACTTGGACAGTAACCGCGATGTGGAGAGTCGAGCACAGCTCGAGCGGTCACGCGATACGGAGACTTTCCTGTCCGCTTCTGGATTTTAACTCGTGGCTTCTGCGCTCATAAATTCGTGTGCCGCGCGGCAAGTGTCACGATTAATATGCGGTTGTACCGCCCCGTGCGTCCCCTCGTCGTCTACACGACCACCATGTTGCGAAATTCGCGACCGTGCCGTGACAGTCGCCATACTTTCAAATTACTTTCAAATTACCACTCGCCGAATAACGAAGATTCTACCACGCAACGCGAGTGGAATAAACCAAATTATTATGTCGTCGGTGGTGCCGCAAGAGCGGATAAATTACGACACATACACGTAATGTATACGTCTTCCCTGAACCGGAGGTGCGTCGATAGATGAAGTTCACGGTTGCGTGACGCAATAAGAAAGCTATACATTTATTCGTTGTTGTAAAAATACGACAGTCGCGGTAACTTACGCGAAGTTGTATGCCTACACTTAAATATGATCTAACTAATGTCAACAAAGAGGAAGCATTGTGAATAATTTAATACACATTACTGATAATTGATTGTTAGAGCAATCTATTTTTTTTTATTTATATTTTATTTATAACAAAAATGTGTAGCGATATAGTGCACAATAGATAATTATATTAAAACAAAATAATAATACGTGTAAGATATAAACGCTTCAACATCAATACTTTTAGATATTTTCTCAAAACTAAATGATCGGGAGGTACTTGTATCTCACTAACATGCGAGTAATCAAAGTCGATCGAATTATTTATAAATGAATGGCAAGGTATATACAGAGGCGCACCGCGAAGAAATTCAACAGGGATCGATTTGCGTTCAAGGATGAATGGAACGAAGAATAGCCAAGAACAATTACGGTAAACAAACGTCATAACCAATGTTGGATACTAGATACTGGCGTAAAACCGCATGCAAGTGGTAACACAAGAGACAGGCAAGACAGCGAAGATGATAAGCAAATAAATCAATATAGCCAGGTAAACTAACAAATTGCTCTTGCTCTTGCGTGCCAAATCACATAAAGAAAGCAAATAATCAGCTCGATTAGCAAACAAACGAAATTCCCAACAAACCCTCAGAATTAATAGAATGTAATGTGCGCATCATTCCAGAAATAATAACGATAACTTTAAATAGCAGAAATTGGTTAAAATTAATATGCATATATATGCATCTCTAGATGTGTAATTTATCTTGCAATGAATAACGCGCGATCATAAAATAGATACGACAATGAAACTCTTGAAAATTACACTATTTAAAATGCAGGTAAAGCAAAGGAAAAGTAGTTAAAGGAGCAAGTTGAACGCAGATTGGATGAAGCCAATGCAGCGTACATATACGGGTTTGCACGTCTTCCAAATAAATCCCTGCAGAATTCGAATATCACGCTCTAGATGAAATGAATGTGGGTTGCAATTAACTATATCAACATATATACTTGTGCATATATGTATGTCACGAGATCTTACGTCATTTAGATCAAGAATATCAAAGCTTAAGTTTTAGCGACTAACAGTAATGAGAGATAAGACGGAAAAACATTATTTACACAGCCAAAGTGAGATGCATACGCGGCATGTAAATGCAATTCAGAAACTTTTGTAATCTGTCATCGCCCCTGCCATCGGCACCCACTCGTCGTCCGTGATAATCATCGCGCGCACGCATCGCGATGTCCACGAAGAGGGATTGAAGCTCTAAAAGCTTTCTTTCGCAAAGCGAGTTGGAAGTATGACGAGGTGATGGACGATGTAAATGCCACTCCTGATGACGCGAGTTGACAAAATGATGGACTCGATGACTACCTCGGCGGTTGCGGCACGTCTCGCACGCGTGACGTACGCGGAGTCGAAGACGAGCGAAGATGACGGGGCGCGGAGTCGGGAAGGAAGGGAAAACAGCTTGCGGGAGGGAGTCGAGGAAGGGATGGGAGGTTGTCGGAGGTTGTGGGTGGCCGGGGTGGAGAGCGGGGGTTTCTCGCGTGCAGCCTTGACATGGGCCAGGAAATCAATGGGACCTCCAACACCGATGCAAACTCGGTCAACCAAGCCGCGCAACGGCCCACGACCATAATGTCGTGCAGTATACGCGCGGATGTACACCACTGTCGATCAGCAATCGATGCGAGATCTCGGTCTGAGAAGCGTCTTCGCGTTAACCGTCGAATTTCTACATCTTCGAATCCAGCGATGACATGAACCATCAATCAGCCCGACACGGGCACGCCATTACTCCATTTAATAATAGACCGAAGATCGAAACGATCAAATAGCGATGAACGATGAAAATAAACGTGAAGAGCCTTGTGAAAAAAGCGAGTCGCGGTTGCGATATGATTAAACCAACAGGAATAAGGTAAAATGAAGAATGGTTTAATGAGAATCTTCTCTTAGAAAATCTTTAACATTATCAATTAATTTCAAGTTATCTATAAACAAAACTTCATGCTGAGCATCTTTTTTTAATAAAGCACGATTTTACGTCTTTTTCTGTATAGTTAATGGGTTCCTTATCTTTAATATATCATATCTTTATAAACAGTATACCTGGATAATGAAATCCTTTGAAAGAAATGTCCGCGCTATCGATATCAAAGTCAAGCGTGTATCAAAAAAGGAATTGGTATTCGTCGTGCATTCCTGAAAATCATGATCTCGATCCGACGTCCTGTTGTCTATCGCGATGATGGCATCGGTGCCGATGGGCAGGAAATGAAACGACATTTCAAAGGAAATGTCAAACAGTCCGGTAGGCACGCCTCGCCGATCAGAAACAACCGCTCTATCTGTTCTCTCCACTTGATTTCCCTACATCAGATATCAAGTAACGAAATAGATATACTTAACATTTCGCAAATGACACCGCATCGATAAGCAGATAAATAGATAGGTATATTTTACATTCTACTACGAAAAAAACTACATGGTTTCCTCACATCTCCGTCTTCGGAATACACGATTTAGTTATTATAGCTGCAAATTCAAAACCCAAATTCGCAATGTTCATGCAAGATATAGAAGGAAAAGAAGAGACTTATAATGTAAAGAAGGGGATAAAAGAGCGAAAATATTGCGCAATTCGACACGTCAATTCGATGATTGACAAAGTGTTTTCGTTATATGTCGACATTAGCGTTATTGATGAGAAACAACGATCGTGACAATAGAGGCCGGCCTCCGGCGTAACCCACAATCGCGGCCGTGTATCTGCATGCCAGAACCTTGACGAGAGCGCGGCCAGGGCTGCCAATCAATGGCGAGGACATCACCCTCGACGACTAACGTCTGCGTCCTTGATCGTCCGTTCGCCGCCGCGTCGAGCGTAGAGCGTCGAGCTTCGAGCGCGGCGACTAAAGCCACTACACGTTCGGAATACTTGAGGCGCCGAGGTCGAGTCAGGGCTAAATTCCAGGGCTAACTAACGGCAACGAAAGTACAATAGCATCTTCTGCAGGTGTATGAATTTAAAGGAGAAAGAGCAACGTTACCCTCGATAGAGTCAAATAGCTCGAGGACGTGGCGAAACGTCGTGTAAATGGAAACACAATCTGTATTACTTCATGCGAACATGCCGATTAATCATATCACATGATCGCGAACATTGATTGATAATTTCTAACAAGAGGCATATACGTTTTGCAAATAAGATTGAATTGATAGAATAGATATAATCTTGAAAGACGTACATCATATACTCATCTCATTATGTACAAGATACTTTTAATTAGATGTTTGTTATTAACTAAAAGTTGAAATGTCTAATAAATAATCGTTCAAAAAAGGATCAGAAGATTATTAAAAAATTCTGCAGTATTTTGCCTTTGTTTCTAATAGAAATTCAGAAATTTTCCCTTTTACACATTTCATGAAATCCAGAGATAAAGTCATATAAATATTGGACTAATTTCCTAATTGGCCACTGACTGATTGAATCGGATATATTTGCTTGTTTCGATACGTAGCACAAATAAACGTCATAATGTTATAAATTTCTTACGCTTGATTATCATTAAACCATTGCTACTATTTAATTCCTTACAATGGTACCGACATCGAAATTAAACAATTCCATACGATGTGCGCACTCATGAAATTACAAAAACCACGAGGAACTAGAAAAACCAACGAGCCAACGAAACACGTTTTGTAATTCAGCGCATGAATAGAATCGAGCGCTCGCGTCTGCATGTTTGCCACGTGAATGAGTGTGCATCGAACCGTCGAATACGAATAAAGGAATTTTGTGTGTGTGCGTCGATGTGGGAACGTAATAAAAGAACTTTCTAGGTCACATTAAGGTAATGCATCGCGGTTACCGAGTCGAAATTTGTCTAAAAGTTAAGCGAATGCTAAAACAACGAGCACAGCTGAATTTGAATCGAAAAACTAGTGAGCACCATCAGCCCTTCTAGTAATTTGCATATGACCATCTCGAGAAGATGAACACCCGTATGTTGCGAGCGCCTTTTTGTGTACCAGATGTCTCATCATCAACAGAAGATATTTCACAAGTTATACAATAAATTATTTTTATAATATAATTACTATAATAATTATTTTTATATTCTATAATTCAACAATTCTACAATATTTTATAATAAACCATGAATAAATTATTCTCGTTAAATAATTATTCAACAAAGCTCGTTATATTGAATTTAAAAAGTACCGCTTACTTTTTGAAAATTGAATATAAAATATTTTAATAATATATAAATTACATTTTATCATAAGCCAAGATGGCCAAATAAAAGTAACATTAAAAACATGTTGTTGGCTATCCTGACGTATAGGTTAATTTATTAAATTTTAAGTTTAGCGGAAAATATCTTCAGAAATGTTATGTTAAAGAATTCGTTATTAAAATATCTGCGGTCACGGTCATGGAACGCACTGAATATTTCAAGACGATGTCACGAAATGTCCGCATGTCCATCGTCAACATGCCACATTGTTTGCTCAAATGTCGTCCTTCTTAATAGATTCGTGACTCCCCCGAGCTATCCCTAACTGATCTCACTCATCATGCCAATAACAACCATAAACTATAAATACAAAATTGCGGCATAATCTCGCATCTTCGAGCGCCGGTGATTATATCCCACGCAACTTCACACATCGATTGCATCCCGTGTCAAGGTTATTTACTTTTATTCTTCCGACGCGCATTATGAATTTCTGATCAGCGTTGGGACACGTGCCCCAAGTCGATGAGAAATATTTATAACGTTATCGACCGCATTTCCGCGATGCGCGATCGGGCCAGCAAATGTATCGTGATACACGCCAAGTGCGTGTCATTTGTGATTACCAATTAGTAACTCGCAATTTAACGACGCGTTTTTGAGTCGGTTTCACGTCAAGCGATTGACACCGTCCGCTGCTTTTCGTAACAGAGTCGGAACCACGGAAGAACGTTAACGAACGTTCGAAGATAATTCCGCCCGAAATGAAACGAACCTTTGCGGTCATCTTCGCAATGGTCCGAGCAATCGCACAATTGAAATAAAATTCTGCGGGCAACGCGGTAAAAACATGGTAATTTCCCTCTGGCGAACACGCAATTATTGGCCCGTATTTACGCGGACCTCTCTCCGAGTCAAGACGTATATAGCCGGCTGAAAAAAGCACCGACGATGTCGGTACCGACGGCGAACCCTCCCGTGTATAAAAAGCCATTGCAATCACGCGGCGTACTGGCACGCTAATGGGGCATTGATATAATTAACTGCTATACCTGCGCGCTCTTATCGAGCCCGGCTCGTACGTCGCTGGAGCCGCCGTCGCCGCCGCCGTCGCTGTCGCCACGAACGCATGCCTGCAACAAAAATAGCACCGTTGTATACTCTGTTCCAAGTATCGCGCCTATTCTCTTGACTAAAGGTGAACCTGATATCACATTAGCGTTCAAGATGAATTAAAATCGGTTAAATACAATTTTCATCGACTCATTTTTGAGTAATATATGAAGAAACCAATAATTAATGACATTTTTAATCTCGATTATTTTACATTCGCGTCTCCTAAATTTTTAATTTTTTAAATATTAATCTATTAATGGTTTTAAGCTTGATGGAATATGACAGATTATAGTCGACCGTAAGATTGCGCAATCAATTACTTCTGGAAAATATAATGCTATCTTCTTTGAATATAGAATGTATCAAAGTATTACATAACTTGATGAAATATCCACTAGCTTCTTTTTATAAGAATCAGCCAATTTATTATAAGCCTGAAAAGAAATAATCGAGAAAATCTACATTTTTATTCTTCAATTCTCTTTTATAACTTATTAAGATTTTTCATTAAAGCTCAATTGCTGTATTAAACGTAATACTGCAAATTATAAAATTCCAATAAAAAAAGCAAATTTTCCCAAGAATCTATAGTAATTTATAATAAAGAGAAAATGCAACTTGAAAAAAATGCCTAACAATAAGACACATTGTACACCATACACGCAAAATGCAATTGGCGCTTATGTGCACGCTCATGCGCACGCGATCGCTCCATTTTCGCGGATTGCTGCTTCTCGATTTGCGTCAATGTGCATTACGTCTTCACGCGAGAGCTGTATTTTTATTTAACCCAGAGCGGAGCGAGCGCGCGTCGGGCGAAAGTATCGCGTCTATAATGACGGCGAGAGAGGGAAGTGGATGGAAGGATATCATAAACGCGCACGAGCCGAGTAAAATCGAGAAGCAGAATTTACGAGGGGGAAAAACATCCCCCGAGGATTCGGGATACGTGCGTAAAGAGAGAACGTCGAATTAAGGGTTAAACTGAATTTCGCGCGCGAATTTGCAGGAATTTCTCATATTTTTCGACGTACGTATCCGCAATATGCCCGGCTTTAGCACGATAGAAATACACACTTCACTTTTTCATCATCCGAAACGTGCGCCATGCATATATTCGAGGATACGTACGCAGGAGTAATCTCCTCCGTGCGCCATAAACAGCGTACAACCAAATGTAAAATGGAAATATTAAATAGAGAAGCTTCGCGAAATTTCTCCTTCATGGCTTCTCATCATGAAAAGTTATCGACGACACTGCAATTTTGCTAATCACTTTTCTAATGTGTCAGAGTTTTTTTTTATCGTTCATAAAACAAGATAGAAATAAAAATAAAAACCGTCGGTCCATATTACGCACGTAATTTGATTAACGACGTTTTAAAAATATTAATAACATCAGCTAGTTACAGTTACATTTTTTTATTTACATTAAAACTGAATAAATGCCACAGAAATATTCTACCTTATAACAGTATAAAGTATAATAAATTGACCACATACATTTATTTATAATACGACTAAATCATTGCTGAAACAATTTCTGTAATTTTTTTGTTAAATATAACTACATTTTTGTTTCCGTATCGGAATTTATTTTCCATATAAATATTGCATCGTTTTACAATATACGCGAATTCTGAATAGTTTCAAAATTTCCCTCGAACTCCTGCGCCAGATTTTAGCACACTTTTCGAGCCAAGAGCTCGCGTGCACCTGATCCAAGATTGACTCGCATACCTTGAGTAGAAACAGCACGATACCGACGACGACGTGCCGACCTTACTTTATTATCAGCCATCATAAGTACGCCTGCACGCAGGTTGAATTTTCTTCTCTCGTGACTTTTTCCGTCCTTATAAATTCAGTGAACGAAATGCTAATGTATGTTAACGTTAAATCGATGCCATTCGCGTCGCCGCGAATCGATACATGCAAATGGCCGATTAAGAGCGCACGTACAGGTCGTAGATCCGTTGCTGATCCCAAAAACAAAGCGAGCAAACGATGCGCGAGCACACCCGCCCCACCTCGCTCGATTAAAAGCAATTTTCGTCGGATCCATCCGCGTGACGACGTGATTAATTTCGCGTCCGGTAGATGAACGTATCTCGCATGGGCATTAAGTACAACGAAGAAATCAGAGTAATCCGCGCGTCGGCCACTGCCGCACGTGTGACGAAATTCCCTGATACGAAACTCGGGAGTTCGCGTTTACATCGGATGAAAATCAAAAGCCGAGCCTTGTCAAACGAAGCCTGAATATTCATGATTAATATTTGAATATTACGAACTGCAGTCGGGAGTGAGATAGAGAAGAGCTCTTTATCGCTCCTAGAATGTTGAGTGGTTACCATTTAACATTAATATACCTTTAAACATGTGATAGAAGGAGAGAAAGAGAGAGCAAAAAAATTATATATGATTGCAACATTGCAACTTATAGAATGGATAGAACACAACATGCTATTGATAATCAGCAATTTACATAAACGTCATTTAACATAATTATAAGTCGTAGCGTTACACCAACAGAAAAGTAGTACGTGTTTAAGGCCATATTTTTTAAATTCAGTCTTGCCCATTAAACGCTATTTCGTCGCCGTACGATATTCACTATCTAGTTAAAGATGCATCAATCATTTCACGCTTAGCTAAATTTCTTTGAAATTTGCATTTTTATAACTATATGTTTTTTCGATATATTTCATAATATTTCAGAAATCAAGGTATTGCCAATAAAATCAAAATATGATTAATGTTAATCATATATATTTATATATAAATATAAATTTAAAAATAAACTCTGCTATTTGTATGTACACGTCTTTTATTGATCCTATAATGCTAGCATAAAATTATTTCCGAATAACATCGATCCTTAGATGTATTATAAGTAATATAATTTTAATAATACAGTAAGAAGTACTGTAAGAAGTACAGCAAACAGTGAATGATAACTTGTACGATACACGTTTGAAACAACATTAGGTTTATCGATAACCCACGTTAGACATTCTAGAGATAGTTCATGGAAAAGTTAAGGTACGTTGTTCGTCAAGAACTATTCTCGTTGCTCGGCTCAAAGCTCTAACTCACGAAGTCTCTCGACAATATTCGCGATCTAGTCTCCATCTAGCCGAAAGCCATTTTGATAACCAGATCGAACTTGCGCGGATGTTAGATACGATAGAGAAGTCGGAGTAATCCAAGCTCCGTATATGAAGCAGCCGCGTACTCGTATTGGTGCCATTGCACTTGTATTTCACATATGCCCGCAGCATGTTGTAAATCGAAGCTTAGACTACGTACTATAGAACAGCGTGATATATATATGCAAAGTGTAATCGATATATGCATCAGTTAACCTCGATTAATCAATATCATAATTATTATTTGCGATAATTATGCCATAAAATTCTTTTAAAATTTATAATTTGCGTGAAATTTTAATTAAAAATTATTAATTGTCTAATTAATAAATTTTAATTAAAAATTATTAATTGTCTAATTAATAAATTTTAATTAAAAACTATTAATTGTTTAATTAATAAATTTTTATAAAATATAGATAATATAAATAATTAATAAAATTATATTTTAAATTATTTTTACAATTATTTTTTATAGTGGTAGTACACATAACAGTTACTAATTGCTACGTGTAGACTAACGGCTTAACGTCTCTTTCGAAAAAAGGTAAATTGGTAAAAAATATTTTTTTACCATTTTTTTACCAAATGGTAAAAGGTAAAAAAAAGGTAAAATGGTTAAAAAATATTTTTTTAATTGTTGTACTACATCGTGGTTTGCGTGAAATTTCATGTGTGTACTTGATTATAGTACAAATTTATAAGAGTAGGTACATTTAAGCACACATGAAATTAGACGCAAACAACGAAGAACCACACATTACATTGAGTAATCAAGTACACACATCATGAAATTTAACGCAAACCACGATGTAAGAATACAAATGAAAAAATATTTTTGAGGGTCGGTTTCTTTTCCAAATAGAAAGAGGTTCTCGTGGCAAGATCCTACTCTCGTTAGGTGGATTGCCATCACCTTTCGAGAGGTGGCGATCGAATAAAGACCAACGAATTTTTAGTCGGATTTGATCTCGGATCTTTGGCTCACTAGAGCAGCGCATATCACTTTTTGCGCCACGATCGCTTGTTATATATTCGTTCGAATAAATTATTTTTATTTTATATCCCATTTTATGAGCTCGTATTTTAGCTAATGTGCACAGCTTTGCTAGTATTGATGAGCGATTGATTTTTCTTTCTTTTTAATAAAATTAATTAAAAATTAGTATGTTAGCCAAACTTAAGTTAGCGATTAATATCTTCATTTAACATTTAGTTCGCAATAGAATAAATTTAAAAATCATATATATTTAAAAAAATAAAAATTTATAGATAATGTGCATAAACATATAGGTACACAATATCATTATTTATATAATATGTACATAATTAACTAAACTATATTAGAGAAAAACAAACATTTTGCATTAAAGAACCATGAATATTTATGAGTACTATATTGCAATTAAAATATTATCGCAATAATTAATTAAAATGTTCCTACAAAATAACATCTTATTAACATCTGCCTTAATAATCTGGTTTCTCAACCGCACACCGTACTCGCAAAGCACATCCTGTAACATGGTTAATTCCTTATCCACGTCCGGTAGCCGGATAGAACTCGTTGGACACAACGGAGAAATCGGAGTAATCCTGGCAGCATCGCGTATGAAACTCGCCCGTGTTCGTGTGCTTCGATCTGCACACGTGCACATAGACGGTGATATATCTCACACCGAAATCGGAGTGTTATTAAGCACGGCTCGAATATTCATGATCGATATCCGGAGCTCTTTAATTAATGTCTGGATAATATAGCTGGCAAGCGGACTCGCTTAAGATATCTCACCTCACTGCTTTAATTATAAAATCACGAACACGAATCGTTCGTTTACCGTCGTAATACATGGCATTAGGAAATGCTAAATATAATCTCGTTAAAAAGCAAGATAAGAAAAAGATTTAGGTTTCGATAATTAAAATTAAAATACATACATAAAGACATTATACGTATTCCAAGATACGTCCAAGTTTCCACTCGCGTGTGAAACACTTCTGGTTTTAAAATAAGGCATTTTCTAATTATTTATTAAAAAATAAATATCCTCGTAAATAATAATATAGTGATTTGATTATCTTTTTCTCAATGTCATTATCATACACCATTCTTCCGTTCCCAAATAAAAAAAAAATTATCTCCAGCTTCCCAAACATGAGACGTTATACTCGGAAACTTCGAACTATACATTACTTAAAAGCTGTCGATAATCTCAAATCCGCCGAACTAAAAACCGCTGGCATATGCCACGAGATTTTCGAGTAACGCGATTAATGGCTCATCCATATCCGCTAACCGCGGATGGCGACCGTGAAGGTACAACGGAGAAATCGGAGTAATCCGGAATAATAAGTCGGTCGCAGCCGCGCGCACGGTTAAATCTCGGCACCGCGCCTGTGTATGCTCTTCCGTGCTCACCAGACGTGCCCGTCGGCGTGTAAGTGCTCTTGTCTGTGAACACGGACACGTATGGACGTGCACCGCGATTACGTCGGCGGCATTATCGGAAAGTGCATTACTGACGCCTGCCCTCGCGCGGATCTCCATCCCTGCCTGTACGCGAGATGCACTCAGCATGAGCGCGTTAAACGGCCCCTTACCTCCTGATCGGGGCTCAACGAGATCGGCCCGGAAGGTATTGCCGACGTTGCGATGATGCAAGCTAGATAGATAGCTACAGATAGGTACGGGGAAGTTCGTTGTATGTACGTAACCAGAAATTTCCACGCTTGAACGCTAATGTTAATGCAATCTAACGAAATAGAGATGCTAACATAAATATTTTATCAGCGAAGTTACTTTATGCATCTTAAATTTGTTTACGAGGCAAATCAGCGTGTTCAAAGCAATGAAAAATTAAGAAATTACTCTGCAAATTGAGAAACTGCAAAATTTATCAAATATAATAGATATGTCATTCCATAGTTTGAAGAGACAGATAAAGGAAGAAAAACAAGATTATGCAATAAGCGTTATTAAATATTACCAATCTCCAGCAAAGTTATCTTTCAAAGTATGTTTGCCTTAACGCTATTTTGAGAGGAGAGAAGAGAAGAGAAGAGACAGAGAAGAGAGAGAGAGAGAGAGAGAGAGAGAGAGAGAGAAGTTTTTTTTATCATAAACGAGTTAAAGATCAACCTTATAGATATCTTACTTGAGGGGTATAATGCAAATTTCGGACGAGGACGGTGTAACGGCCGTTTTTTGTAACGGATGTAGGAGTAAATGTGATACAAAGAATCGGTAAAGGGGATCAAAAGCAATATGACTATCATGAACGCAGATCTCCATTGCGTGCTAGATTTACGCTATAGGTAACTGCAGGCAATATGCGGGGCTATACTTATCGGGAACCTACCTATACGCAGTGCTTTGCCTTTTCTTCTCACATTTCTAAATGGTTAAGCGACGTTAAGAGAAATTTCTGTATGTATCTTTGTAACAAAATTTAATTATTATAAACCGTTCATTTTTATATTAATCACATCCCTATCTATATTTTCTCTATTCTTTTTTTTATTATTTAACGATTATACGCGTTATTTTTTAACAATCAGATAATATCTAGTTATCATTTCGTTATTACTTGCGTTATTTTGTTATATGTATAGAGATAAGATATCTCCCAAGACCTTCATTTCAATGACAAAATCTTAGATTACTTTAACCATCTCTTTCTTAAAGAAAATATCAAGAAATGTGTGTGTCGCAATCTGTTAACTTTCTAGATATTCAAATTTAAAATATTTCGATGACTGAGCAGCAATGATATATAAATTGATATCGAAAAGCTCTCACTTATCGCAAACGTGAAATATCCGAGACGAAGCGAAGACGCAGCGATCGTTCGAGCCGATTTCATTTTGCCAGTACATCCTGGCACGAAGGTAAAGGCATCGCGTTTCCAAGAGTCGAACTCGTGATTGGCAGATCGACGTAAGCCGCGTTCGTGTCGGGGCCGCCCCCGCTGGCGTGGAACACGATAAAGCGTAACTTTATGACAAGGTCTTGGTACACCATTCACGTGAAACTGCAGCTCGCAAATGGCTTGAACTTTGCAAGACGCGTTCGAATGTCTCTATGATGGGAGCCGCAATGAATTCCTTACAAGGACCATTGCACCACTCATGTATTTTTTCCCAAAAGCATTTCAACAATCTGACATACTGACATACTTCTCACATACTTCTGTTCAGTTGTCGAAAATAAATTCTTTTTTCTTGAAAGATTGCAATTTACGTTCAGCAATTACTTAAATGGCTAAAAAGTAAGTTAACGTTAAAGAATATTTTGCAGAATTTGATTTTTGGTACCTGCAATGCATGTATTAAATATTCAATTATTTTAATAATTTTAATGTCAATATTTGCAATCATAACAAGAAAACGTCTACGTAGAAATAAAAAATTTATAATCAATTTTGTGAAAAGAAATTTTACGTCGTATTACCCTATTCCCTCTCTTTCTAGATTGCCACTAAAATATTAATTCGACATTCCGACAAAGTTTTTGACAATGATATTTCTCGAATAAGTGCGTTTTCATAATAAAGTAGTCTTTGCTGCCATAATAATACTTTGTTAAAAACAATATTTAAGCAATATTAAAATTTAAAAAAATTAAATCCCCCTGTTACGTTATTATAATTTTCGTACGTGTAACTTGGTCTTTTTCGTAAAATTATTGCGGACCCGTTGTAAAGGAGAATCGCAATTTCCGTTTACTGCTTATTGCTTATCGATCGCGCACCTTTACCAATTCCCCAACAAAATCATCGCAATTTTGCGTGTCCAGCTTGCGTTACGAATCTTCGTGCATCGTTATCGCCGATAACAGTTGTCCGCTTCTGTACCATCGATTTATCGCGTGCTATCCTTACTTCAATATCACTCGAATCGAATGTTCATTGCGATACGTTTCACAAGATTTACGAGCGCTCAATTCTCTGTTGTCGAAATCGTCGTAGAGCAAAAGTTAGTTCTCACCACGATCTCCACGACCTTTTCTCAGTCCACATTCTTCTCTATACCAATCATCAGAACAATTTATTAAAACGTACGTTAGAAATTAGTAGTAATTGCATCTTTTCATTATTTTAATTTTAACAAAAGGATATAATATAAAAATATTTTACAATAATTCTCTAACAATTTATATTATACCAGCGAAATTGACACAATATTCTTCGCTAAATACATTACGTTAAATATGTAATATGCATATCTATTATTATGACATTTATTAATAAACGCGCGTCCCAATAATGACACTGTACATTTTCCAGCATCGTTACTGCATTATTAATTTGACCGCGCGTACGCGTATCTATATTCATTTTCCCATAAAAAGCGCCGCAACCAGTGAGAAGAAATCTGAAAGCGGGATACCCCGTTTTATCTTTTCATGAAAGTATACAAGCACAGCGAAAGTACAAGGCACATTTGCAGATAAAGAAAGAATGACGGTCCATTAATCTTGACTTGTTCTTTTCCAGTCATGAAAGACCTTAATAACGGAGGCGCGCTGTCGGCTGTGAGAGGCCGGCGCGCGGCGTAAGAATAACGTTCATTGCATTCGGGGTTAGCATGCCCATCATGTATGTAATAGTAGAGGTGTGTGCCGCGTACTCGTGTAGCTCCCGTTACCGGTGTTGGCCAGAAAATTACGGCGATTCGCTTCGGGAGAATTTTCACCGAGCCGTGACTTTAACCCTATTCGTAGATCCACAAATCGGTTCGTTAAGATTTCTGCAGCGTATTGCGCGAGCAAAGCGACTGTAGGAATAATCCACGTTTACATACGCACGTAATCGAAACTCTCTTGTGCTCTCTTTTCTCCCCGTCCCCCCCTCCTCCCACCCCTGAGCTCCTCCCTTGCACGATATTATCAATCTAGGCGAAGATCTAGATTAAAAAGATCTGGATTAAAAATCGCGCTGAATTATAAAGCTCGTGTGAGGTGGGAAATGTAGGGTATTACACGAGTTGATGGTATTTTATGGCCGCGCGTTGCCATAAATCGTGCGTCGGTCGCGTAATGATAAAACGGTGGTATAACGATATTAAAGCCGCCCGCGCGCGCAGTACATATTCTGTCAGAGACGGAACTGATTGTGAATAACAAGGTCATGTTTCTCCTCTAACTGGCAGCTTTTCTTCGTGGAAATACGCAGTATTATGCGGAGCGTGATAAAAAATATCGCAATACGTGCGTGATATATACGACATAATATGTACCTCTGAATGAAAAAAATTGTCGTTTATTCCATGAAGCAGACGCATTTGTAGTTATTACTCTCGAGACCGTGTTCATAACGGGATAATAAAGTAACCGAGGAAAAAAGCACTCGTAAAACGGCATGATAGATATGCATCTCGTATATACCTCATTAACGCTGATACCATTCGCTGTCGCACGCGAAATGATGAAGACTAAGGTACGGCCCAAAAACAGGGTGGAAAGAGGAAAGGGTGCCGTCGAAGCTGAAATGTACTGCAGTATCGAAAACGTTGTATATGTGCATTGTGATAGATGAAGCATTCAGTATTCGGCGATAACAGCATGTCTGTTCCCTGACTATATAGCTGATAGCTCGTGTTATGAGCAGATGATGGTGGATATAACTGCATACCGCAACATTCATGAAGACAATATTTACTGCCCGTAAATCCGTGAACGTAGATTAATCAACTGTTAATTGAGCTCGAAGTAATACAACTCAATAGAAAATAATTATCTACTCTTTCTCTAGTTTATTTTAAAAAATGTAATATTAAAAAACATATATTCGGACGCTTCGTACGCTTATTGTAAAGCAGTGAAAAGACATAATATAAAAATTTAACGGATACGATAGAAGTTCTTTACGATTCTAAGTTAAAAGCGTACATGGCGTTTCCCATTCTTCCGTTCCGGATGTGCGCGAACGCTCTCCTCACTTACTTGCACGAGCAGCTCGAAACACTCGCGTGCCCCGCGGATCTCAACGAGGCAAAAAGTTCGAAACTGAAAGAATCCCGCGGAAGGCGGAATCGAGGGAGAGGGGGGGGGGTGGTGAGACATGCCGGCCGCAAAACGTCAGTCGTAATTCGTAAGTAAAAAGTACTAGAAACTTTTTTGTACACTGTCAAAGCACCACCGTTGGGCTACTTCGCCGTCCCCGTCGGTTGTACCATCGATCTTGGTTAATTATGCAAGCTATGGTCGCGACCTTTAATGGCTTTAATAACGGAGGTGCACGCTGCGGGATGCAAAAGGCCGAGACATAAATCGCAAGAATACCCCCCCTTTCCGTCCTCCCGATCGCCTCTCACCCCCCTTCGAGTTACAGTGACATTTCCATTACGTAATAACGGCCAGGTAACGGTGGCGCAATTTTATTGTCACCGAAACTAATGAGAATGCAGCACCCTAATTATTAAAAGTAATGAGGCTGCAGTTAGCTGGCCGTCGCAGCGCGGCTGCGTGCATGATAGTCGATAGGTCAATCCGCAATCTCCGTTCCTCGTGCGGTCTAGGCCAAGGGATATGCTTATCTGAATTTCTCGGTAAGGGATCGCGTGTGTCTGAAGAAATTCGACCGCGAATCGTAATGGGGTTAACGAGATCTAATTTCGGGCCGAGACTTCAACACCGCCCGTATTGTAGCCATCAGTCTTTTTTAGCTTTGCCATTCGAAAGTAATTCAGTTCTTCGTTCAAGATCAATCTAAGTGAAAATGCACGATTACGCTGAACAAGTTTTGTGTGCTTTCTAACAAATTACAGCGATTGGCAAAGTGTACGCACAAATATTCCTTAATATTTTCATTCATTTTGTGTCTACATTGCCTTCACGATTCTATATTGATCAAGCTCTATTTATTGGGCCTTTTTGATCCTATATTAATACACCGATGCTTAATGGGCGGCGATACTTTGCGGCATTCACTTTAATTGCATCCGGTCTCCGTTTTTATTGATCTACGATATCTATTCTTCTCAGAGAATTTCAAAGTTCGCGAGCTTCGGTGATTAATCTTGCGAGGATTAATATTTATGACAATGACAAAGAAAGTTTCGCTTAATCCAACCAGATGGATCGCGATATTTTGATCGTTAATATTCTTCATCATAGTTAACCTTACTATTAAGTAAGCCCTGTGCCTATAGTTAGTGTCACTTAACACTAAAAATACCTATGGCCATGTACGTATGAGCGCACATAATCAATAATTACGTACATTTTATATTTACGTTGGCATTACGCCGCGGCGTAGAAATCTCGCACGATCCGACGATCGTGTATATTAACAGGATAAAATTAATCGGTAATTTAAAGACTCTTAATTGGAATTCATTTCAATTAAATTTCGATATTAAGATTGACAATTATATCATATTGCTGTACCAATTAGCTTATGAGTTTTTACATAGTGAATATATATTATAGAGAATATTTACGCTTTGAAAAACGCATTTATATATTCCAAAAAGCTGAAAAAAAGAGAAAAAAAGGTGCAAATAAAATAATATAAAAATTTTATTCGTAAAATATCTCTTATGAAATAATATAACCGTGAAAATGAACATGTTTCGTGTTTCAGTAAAATCGCAGTGGGAACTAAACGGAAAGATATAAAGCTTTCAAAACAATTTTAAACGTCACTGGTAATCACTTATAAATGCCACTTTTGTTTATGATTTTTATTCATAAAAAGCATCGCACGTATACTTTGTTCTCGAGATCTAGTTCAATGGCTCGTTATCTAAATTCCCAAGAGCATCGCGTGTCCCGTAGATAAGCCCACAACGAATCTGTAATAGGGACGATGGAAACTAGCCGAAGTGCTGAGACGACGTCGTCGTCCTCGTCGTCTGGCGAGGTATCGTCGAGATCTACCGGGTTTATCTACGATCTTAGTTAATCGTCGACATTCGTAATCGCGGCAACAAGATGAAAAGGGCAACGAATAGCAATAAAGACGATGGAGAACGACGTCTTTGTCCGTCCATGTCGGTGTCGACTATGTTTCGCCTGTATCTTCGATCTCGGTTATTCGCGCCGAGAACGCTACAACCTCATCGTTTACATTCATAACCAGAAGCACGTTCGCGATGGCAAAAGCACGGCGAATAGTGTCGAAGACAATGAAACTAACGTCTTTATCGCGATCGTCGCCGAGGTCATTCCTGCAACGACCGGGCACATCGCCGATAATATGGTTTCATTTAGAAAGACAGTTAATTTTTACTGTGCCATAATTTTAGATTGAAATCTTTGGATTGCCGTGATCAGCCCGTCTTCAACCATTGGTGCGTGTATGATAAAATAAAAAGTAGTAATAAATAATAATGCCGGAACATATTATAATATATACAGTATTATAATATATACAGTATTATATAAAAGCTAATTACTCGGAATATGAAATGTCTATTTAAATTCTTCCTTATCGCTAAAATTTGAAAAGATTTTCTCTAAAACGGAATCGTTGTGCAATGACATATAATAATTAATACCTAAGAGCAATAGCATTAAAGCCATAACATTATAATGTTGGAGTATTAATAAAGCAATGGCACAGTTCTCCCACCGGGGATTAATGATAATTATATCGAAGCATTGCTGTTCAATTATTACATACGATGGTATTATCAATATTTCATATATCCCAGACTGGAAAGCTAATTGGAATTAATCAATTTCCTCGGCTTCCGTGTGTAATATTCGGATAAAAATGTTTTGTTAAAAAACTAAAACTCACAAAATAATTCACATAGCAATTTATTTTTGGGAATTTTTATTAATTTACTATTGGAGTTATTCAACGAACAAATAAATAGGAATTCGAGCAAACAAACAGAACTACGAAAAAGCAGTAACAAAAGGGGAGGAGGAGAGAGAAAGAGAGAGATGACAAGCGTCATTCCTTGTGCATGAATAATATATGCGCTTACGAAGAGACTACGAAACAACTTACGCTATTGTAGTCGTACTTGTGCAACAATTTCCATTAACTCTCGCACCGTAGATCCGCTAATGCTAAGAGGTCGACGTTTAATAAGTCCGTGTCTTATCCTCATCCTTATCTACGTCCTCGTCTCCAAAACATGTTCCACTTAACGTCCGCGACTTTATAGCAGAGATGGGCAAATAAAATTTTATCTAGTTCGTTATTCAATTATAATTTTATCCATATTATCTATATTATTCATATTATACTGTTATTTGTATTATTCGTTATCTATATTTGTATTATTCGCTATTCACGTTGTTCGTTATTCGTATTAATAACTGCATGGAAAGATTTAAATTGCTATATATCCTGTATTAAGCATTAATATGAGCATTAATATGTAATTTAATTTCTTTCTGATTGTGTAACGTAATTTTCTGTTTAATTTTATTGAATTTGCTTTGCTTTCTTGTTAATTTTCTATGTTTTGAAAAGAAAACATATTTCCAACAAAAAATGTTCAGTAATTTTATATTTATACTACCATTAGTAATGTACAAATAATCATTATTTACAGCTTTGAATTATTATTATATTATTCGACGTAATATAACGTAATAATATTATTCACGTAATGTTATTCGTAACATTCGGTACATAGTATTATTCGTACAAACAATAGATAACTGCTACCTATATATTATTCATATAATTATTTAGATAAGAATTTATTTAAATTGCCGTTTAATCGAATAAGAATTTATGTGTCACTTACGAATAACTTATGCCTATTTTATTTCTTATTTATTATTCGAATAAAATTTTGCCCGTCTCTGCCTTATAGTTCAAAACTTATGTATATCTATAACAGTGTATAAGTAACTTCTGATTATCCACTAACATTTAATACGAAAATTTTGGAGGAAAGACACATCTAATATTATTATTGAGTCGACATTCGTGGATGCGGCAAAAATGTCAATAATATTTTATAAATAACAATTTAGCGGCGATATATTTTTCTCGTGATGTAATCTCCGTACAATCCAAAGAAAGAAAATCCAATGAATTCATTCAGTGTGATGAGTTCAGTGCATACTACGTAGCTATTTCTGTTGAACTTCTTTATAGAAAAGAAAGCAGCGCAGAATGCAAATGTATTTTACATTCACATAAAAATGCCATGTCACAAAAGGTTAGAAAAAAATCAAACTTAAACGTCTTCTCGAGAGGAATTGCGAGCCGATATCAACGTTAAATGATCCAAACCAATCATCTGTCGTATATTACGTTCGGGAAATTGCGCCCATATTTGCGCGATAATGACTGCCATAGAACGATAGAACCTTTATGCCGTGCAACGAATATTGTTTTCGTTGAACGAAACCTTCGTGTCGTAGGAACGTTAGCAGACAAAGCGGGAAATTTTCTCGGCGGTTCCAATAGAAAATACGTCTCTTTCGGCATCGTCGGTTGCTAGGAACGAAGCACAACGGGGCTAAAGAAACGCTGATAGTGATTTAAGCGTCATCGTGTGCCGTCGCGTTTAATGGGAGCGCCTTGTTCCTCTCGCGCACTACGTCCGCCCGTCGCTTACCTAAATACCGGAAGTAGTTTTCTCGGGAACGTCGACACGCTCGCATCACGGCGCGGCCCTGCTCAAACCACACGGAGAAACAAAAAATACACGAAAAGGAGGATTACCCACGCTTATCAGCTAAAAAAAAGAAACCCAAATGACACATAAAATAGACAAATTACACAGAGACTATCAATCAGAGGAAACTAAAAAGCAGAATTTTATCAGATGATTTATTAGATGATATAAGAGAGGAAATTGTATAACTACATGACATAAAGGTATAAAAAATTATTCTGTCTCTAGTTCTCTTAAATTATGCAGAGATAAATTGAATTAAGTTAAAACTAAATTAAACAATAGTTAATTTATCGTAATTATTACAAATCACCATGTTGACAAGTTAAATATATTATTGCTGATTCATATTATAAACTAGCTTACCCGTGCTTCGCTACGGTATGTAACTACTTTAAATAAAAAACCAAATCGCTATCTCATCAAGAATAAGAGATATTAAGGAATCTGTGAAAACACATTTTATCCCTTAGGAGTTGAATTTTTAACAATCCCTTCTTATATATATATAGTGGATGCTTACGTCATTCTCTCAATTTTATGTTTCTAGGTTTAGGAGTTTGGGCTGGACGGTGATGAGTCAGTCAGTCAGTCAGAATATTTGTTTATATATATATATATAGATAGATAGATAGATGTTACTTAATTAAAAATAAGATTAAAAAAAAAAAGATTTCTATAATAATATATTAAATAATAAATAATTAATTTCTTTAACGACATTGTAAGAATATTATTAACGTGCTAATTTATTTTTAAATTTATTATATGTATATCCTTATACATCCTGTCGATTTTGAATAAATGTATTTTCTTTGATAATACATTCATAAATAGCAATTTGTTGTACGATATTGAGAATTGATAACAAACACAGAGGAAGATTTTTTTCCCACAAGATAGAAGGAATTAACTCAACTTTTACGAACTTAATCTCTTCATAGAGTTTATAGGTAACTGCCTTGAACACTCGCGTTATTATTCTCCTCGCATCGTTTCAGACGCTTGACAAAAACCTTAACTTATTGAACTTATTCGATTAAAGCCATCTCCACCTATATACTCGCAATAAAGTTCAATGACCGTAAACGACGCCAGGCTCAGTGGTGAGTGGCCTCGT
Source organism: Temnothorax longispinosus (assembly GCF_030848805.1). Classification (NCBI taxonomy): domain Eukaryota; kingdom Metazoa; phylum Arthropoda; class Insecta; order Hymenoptera; family Formicidae; genus Temnothorax; species Temnothorax longispinosus. The sequence continues at coordinate 15,225,919 of NC_092364.1, forward strand.
ATCGGTCTCCCATTCTCACATTCATGGGAGAGCTAAGTTAACTCACACGACGTACAATGAAATGAAGCATACAAATAGGATCCGCGAGGAAAATAGAATTGAATATTGTATAGATTTGAGTCTGTGAGCCGATAGCTTTCAAATAGATAAATTAGAAATGAAAATAACGGTCCGTGAAACAGAGCAACGAAAACTTATACGGTTAAACAAAGGAAGATCGACCATAATAAATACAGTTATACTACATTGTAATTATGTTACGTTAAAAATAAAATAATTTCGATCTTTGAAATCTTACAATAATCTTATCTATCCTATTTTACGGGGTGTGTGCTACAAAACCGGAGATCCCATAAGCGCCGAATATACATATGCACAGCCGAGGGGTTAAAGCGACCACGTATTCCCCACCGTCGTCATAACCCACATAGAGGGCATCACACCGAGAGGTAGAAAGGGGCTGGAGGGTGCCCAATGACGTCAGTTTCGCGCGCACGAGCTTACACAGATGCGTCGATAACCTACCCGGACGGATGCTGTGTTCTCTCTGTATTCCCATCGACATGCGTTTCGCGGATACAACGTATCTCCGCGTACGTGTCTATGTTCATTCGAATCCGTTCACCTAAACATCTGTATCGAAAAATCAAAAAAATCTGTCACGCACCGCAGATTCGATTGCCCTGACTCTTGGGAAATACATGCGATTCACGTAGAAAGGCAGGATTAAGTTTCAGTGAGGAGACTGTGAAAGCAAGTTTCGAACGGCATCGAGACTTAAAAGAAGATAAAATAGAGACGACAATAAGACAATATAATCCCATTCTTTGACAAAGAAAACAGAAATTGATATATGGAGTGTATAGAAATATGGAAAGGTCAGAAGTAATGAGATGCCGAAAGCGGCCGAATTAATATTGGGCCAAATGAAATTGAGGGAAAAGGTCAGAATCATGCATAATGCGCGTAGGTATCGTTTGTAGGCCGATATATTGCACCGACGTAGCTCGTGAATTAATTGGAGCGCATTAGTTCCTTTCCAAAGACTTTTTAATTCACGGGCATATTAATAAATAATACGCATTGCCTAATAAATTATGTAGGATACGTTGGAAATAGAATAAATTAAACAAATGATGAACGTATACTAATCAATTGAATCGAACAGTTATCAAACAATATAATTTTATAATTTACGAAAATTCATACAGATATCTGATGAATCATAAAAGCGTCAATATACGGCATGAAAATCGTTCAAATTTTTTGAAATGTTTAATTGTAATGTGTGATACAATTTATATATATTTATATAAATATTGAATAAACTGTAGATTTTATCGCAGATTTACGTTATTTTCAGCATTGCTGATCTCTTTTATTCAGATATGTCATATTATCTTAAGGCGCTTTACGATATTTCAAAATACATCACACTTGATACGGCGTAATCGTCACGTCTGTCACCTAATGGAGATGAAAAAGTAGCTCTGTCTGCCCCATCAAACTGACATGAGTGAAACCATAGATGACATTTCTTTCTTTTTTTTTTTCAAGTATGCTCAACCTTCGAGTCAGCGAAATTTCTCTCGCGTGTACGGTTTTAGCAATCTCGTCTACGTGCGCCGATCGATCGGGCGCCGCCGGCCGCGCCGCCCGGCCGGTGATTCGCAAGATTTTTGTGTATCGGCAAAAGCTCGGTGGCGCGGAAGAAGTTTGCGCACGCAAAAGGAGCGAGAGAGGATGATGAGCGGTTCGCTTTACGGACAGTGACAAATGGATCCGCCGCGGTCCATCATCCCACGTCCCGAAATGTATCTCGCGACGTTACGATTGGATGGATGTCTGCTCATATCTGGGCACGTCCCATTTCGAATTCTTCTGCCGGTTTTTTTCCATGTTATCTGGCCTGACCTCGCAAACGTCGCGCCGATCTTGCGAGACCATTACGCACGTTATTTATTATCGCCTACCGTACGAAAATAGTATCTTCCGCGTGAACACTGTTGTCTAGATGTGTATTTTCGTATAGGACATCGAGCAATTACTCGAGGAAAAGACGACGATACGCACGCGTCTCAGGTCTCAGCTTAATAGTACTTTGACTTTGAGAAATGATCGAACCAATCTCTCAAACATCGCGGTCTATATCTTTGAAAGCCTATAAAAGATCCTTTAAAAGGCCTCGTAAGAAATAATTGTGCAAAGGTTATCACATTTATTGCAAAATCATGTGCTGCATTAAATACAGGTATTCATTATATATTGAGAAAGATTTTAATGTTAAATAACATAAAGCTTTATCTCGGCAAAAATCTTTTAGCGATGCAGTTCGCAGATTAATCCCCAGAGATATTCGTATTAATTATCATATTCCAATGCTGATATTATTAATCTATCGAATAAATTTGCGGTTAAAAGCCAATAAGTTTTATCAGATTCAAAAGCGTGCATATAAATAACAATTATTATCCAGGGAATGAATGGGGGAGAGGGGAGGGAAGACAGGAAGAGAAAGATATAAATATATAGATGAAGAAATATGAGGACTAAAGTTTTCAACTGTGATATCGATAAAAAGGAAACACGTGGCTCTAAACGGAAGGATGCGATCGCATACTTATGACTTCCTGACTCTCCCGCAACGGTGGATCGGCGCCGAAATTAGCGTAAATCACACTGAAAAACGTAACCGCTCGTGCAACCAGCTCTCGCCGATTATATATAGCGTCCGGCGACCGGTAGTACATAAAGTCGCTTTTTCGTCCGTAGTTCGCTCGCTCGCTTACCATGAATAATTCATAACCGAACCTCGTACAAACGCTAGATGTTTGGCAAGGAAGGATTGGCCTCAGGATTTAGAACAACACAAGAGAAAAAAAAGGAAATGATGCGAGAAATCGCGACAATCAACCGATCGAAAGAGAGAGAGGAGATGGAAGCGATACAGCGTCTCCGTATAGTCGATAACTTCTTAATTGCGAGGAGAGACTCTTACAAAAGCTTCGAGACTTCCGCCTTTCAAAGACACCAACCACTCGACGTGGTCGACAATGTCGGGGAAGTTGCCGGCAGTTGTTTGACATTAGTCTGAAAATAAATTGCGCAGAACATTGTTAATTCAAATGTCAGGGAACGAGGTCGACAGAAGCATCGTCAAAAATATATTTATTCCTAGCTCCGGAATATCCGGAAAAATAAAATATGTTTCTCATGCACATTTATTATCAATATTTATCTCTGCGTCAAAAAATATATATATCTCTACGAAGTCATACACATTACGAAAATTGAATTTGTTTGTGACGATAATTTTATGTAAACATTTGACCGAGACTGAATATCGGTATTGAAATTACATATCAAGATATATTATTTGTAATTGTGTGTGATTGTAATTAAATAGTGATACAATTGTAAAAACAAATTTGCATTTGCATATATATGATACAACTATTTATATATTTTTTTAATTTAGCAAACAGTAAAAAATAAATAAAATTAGGTTTAAGACTAATGAGATTGAATATCGAAGTTAAATTCATATAACGATCGAACAAAAAAAAACTTTTCATCCGCTTCAGTTTACTAAAAGTAATCCTGAGTTTGCTAAAAGGACAAAAGAGCAGAGAAAAAGCAACTTGCTACTTATATGCGTCGATCTGAAGCTTATTGAGCTAGAAATAAACGTAAATTTCTAGAAAAAATTCTTGAGATGGTTGCTCATCATTCCTTAAAGGTAGGAAAATAGCAACGAATCGGAAAGAGAAAAAAGAAACAAGAGAAGTAGACAGGGCAAACGGAAAGGAATACAAGCTGGCAGAGAGTAAAAGGATGCACAGGTTCGTGTGCAGAAGAAATGTTGGAGTCGGGGGTCAAGAGCTCTTGGAAATCCGGGAGATTGAAATTCGAGGCATCTTCGTCCGCTCGGACGGTCCTCCTTATTTACGAGACTTTCAATTACACCGGCTCGGCCCAGGCACCCGTAATGTCTCCCATTTTTCTTCGGTACTCGCGTACCACGTGACTGTGCCACGGTAATACTATTAAATCAGCGGTTCGTACAATTGCACTGTGCGATCATCCCTCTACTTGCGACCAACGCGCTATTTTGCGCTATTAAATATTAAAGCAACATCAAGCGGAATTTCTGCGATATTATTAATTAAACATGGGTGGTAGGTTGATAAATATCGCGCGGTCAGGGAGATACGCATATTAAATATGATGAGGCACGTTCGCAATTACATTAAAGAATTATGAGAATGTGACTAATAAATTTTTGCGACCGGAATTTCTGATTAAAGTTTGATATAAAATTATCAATCGACCTAATTTCGATTAAACATGTTTATCCATCTCGAGCAACATTAATTTAACGTTACGCCGCTACGCATGTGAAAGCAGCGAAGCTCTGTACACTGTTCGAGTTCATAATTCGAAATAACACGGAACACAGCAAGAAAAATGAATCTTCCACGAAGCACCAGGAGAGACTTTCTCGTGAGATCTAAGGAACGGGCGAGCTCCTGAAAACATTGTCTGGCGCTTTTGAGGCAATGAAGCATGAAACGCTTAACTATGGCGTGACATTTCTCCAACGGCCTTCCTGAAGACTCGTGAAAGAGACGCGCGTCCTTTCGTCTGGAACATATAGCCACCCACGAAACCTCTCCCCAGCCTCGCAAACACTAGACCTCGAAGGATGCCTTTCATATATTTCAAACGATCGAAAATGTCATCTCTCTCTCCACGGATGGTACCCCGCCCTTTGCTCTCTTTCACGAGCGAACAGAAGGATTCAGATCGCTCGATTCGAAATTGATTAAAGAAGTTTATAGGCAGTAGAATCTTTACGTTTATGTTTATACAAAAATAACAAAGGATATCATAGGTAAGATGTCCGAAATTTAAATATTGATTTGAAGTGAAAAAAATTCGTCCATTATATTGCGTACATTTGATTGTACAGTGCGTTAACAGAATAAATCATGATGTAAAAACGGAACACTGAAATATTTCTCTAATTAAGTGTTCCATTTTTCTTTGTGTCATTAAATAATTAATATAAAGTTTAACATAATTAATTGTATATATAATTATTACAAACGCGATATTTCTACGAATAAACCTACATTTTTGTTAAATAAAGCAATTCACTGATTTCTCTTTATCGTGCGCGCGTGTAATTGTCTTCAAAATTATTTTATAAGAATATTTCTCTTTATTGCTACAAAATATTTTAAGCAGCAATCTTACGGAAATAAAGTCGACTCCTCATGATGTGCCGAGAAACAGTCTATCTATATTTTCGCGCGTGTATCTACACGATATCATCAACACCGCATTATTCGCACCCTTGTTCCCAGAGTAGATATCTGCGTTCAATCGATACGACCAACCTCTGACCTATTATCGCAGCTTGGCAGCAAGTTCTTCTTCGTTATGAGATATCGTTTCGCAAGACTTAGATTATGGTTGCAGCCAATTATTCCGAGAAAACTATTTCCGAGACGCGTAATAAACGATTAAAGGTACTTTGTTCGCTAAGATTATTGAATTGAATTTTGATTATTGAATTTTGTTCTAAAGCATTTCACAAAAATAATAATGGAATTAATTATAATTTGTTATATACAATATATATATCTATATGTTATTAATTCTGTAATTAAATTATCAATAAAGGATTGTAGAAGCAATCTATCATATATGATATTGACCGTAATTATAGCAACTCTTCTCTTAGATTTTAAATAGCAATTTCTGAATTTAATAATTTTAATAATTTAAAATGAATAATATTACTAATATCATTCACTTTCAAAATTTTTAGTTTTGCATAAAGCTATTACATAAACTAATTGCATAAACGAATAGATACAATCTCGAAATGGTAATTACCTCCGCAACTAAAGAGCTTGATGTTTTGAATCACAAAGTAGACTGGGATACTTAGACAGCGGTTATTTCCTTGATTTATAATTGATTACGAAATCCCGTGAACCTAATCGCGGGGACACATTGTAGATCGTATAACTCACGCTTAGAAATCTTGGTCAGTGGAATAGAACGCGGCAAACATGCACGATCTTGATTAGTCTAATTCGTGCAACGTGCAACACTTTACAAGCTCGCCAGGTTTACTTACTTCCATTGTAGGACTATGCGCGCAAGCTGATGTACGATACGTCTCTCGAGCATTCTGCTGACTCACATGTACATTGGTTGTAGGGTCAAGGCTTTTCTTACGTCTGTTTTGCTCAATGATACCGGAGTAACGCACGAATCAGGCACGCACGACACTATTATTAACCTAGTTCGCGGAAATTATCAATGACTTCTATCAGACGTCGTTTATATTTGAAAATTAATCACTTTTGTTGAGGCGATAAATGCTAACCGTGAGTTTCGCGAAATTCATGCTGATACATCAATATAATGTTCTCATTTCATTATCTTATTACATTATCTCTTTTCAACACTATCTATCTACTGCATTGCCTTTATATGTTTACTTGGCGGACAAACAGAAATGTTGCATGTAATTTCAGATAATTTTAATCAACCAACATAGATTAACGTAAACGTGCCTCTTATCATATGTGCTATTGTTTCGTAAAAATTAAAGTTTTTTATTCATACCGAAAATATAACGCATTATCATAAAAAATTCAGAGCAAGAAAAATTATCTTTAATGCAAAATACAGATTATCGTAAATAAAACAAGATTACGTGCACCCGCGCAATGCAATTTCTGCACTGTCTTTTTTGTTCCAATTAAAACACGCAACAAAGATATTGCATGACCTAATCAAGGTCGTTATCATACGATAGCTTTGTGTGATTCGGGAATCAACACCGCGCCAAGTGATTACGGTACGATCTTGGTCAGCCCGCTGAGCCAAGCAGAAAACGTTTTCGGATCAAGTTGCTCCACTTAGCGGAACCGGAATCGGCTGCAGCGCCGTTGTAGCCATTAGATCGTGCTCTCGTAGGTACCTACTGCGGAACCATATCAGCTCGCGGACTCAAGGGCCGTTTGTTTGGCTGACCGAGACCATCCGTATCTACTGACCCGTTAAGTCAAGAACAGACCCGCTGTACTTTATGCCCCAAACCCTTGGACGTATCTACCTCTCACGGTCGTTTATGTCATACGACAGGCTGTTACAATATCTTCTCTCGAACTTGTCTTTCGGATAATGCTAATATCAGTATCTACATATCAGTTCAGAAGTTTGTGACTGCGTCCTAAGACAGTAGTACAATTTGCAACAGGCTATTTTGACACCATTAATTTAAAGTTCTTTGCTTGGACTAAAAAAATATGCAACATATTGTCACTAAAATGCTTCATTGCATTTTATGAAATAAAGTGAATCGTGATTCTTTACTATAATTGTTATAATAACAATAAAATTATTATATACCTATATTATTCGTAAGAAAAATATTCTCAAAAGAGGATTCTCAGAAGAAAGATGCTATATCATATTGTTATACATAATTTTAATGCGTGCCAATGCTTATCCACTAATATAGTTATAATAACGATAACATTTTATTAACTGAATTGAAATCTATTTCTCATCCTTTCGAAAAAATTCTTTTAATCACATTCTAGCTAGCTTAGCTGGAAATATTGATTAAATATAAATAAATGCTAAGAGAAACGTATAAAAAGATTGTAATTATTATAATTTTAAAATGCTGATTTTTATAAGGGAAATCTGAAATATGAAATTGTTGTTTGTTTGTAGAACTGCCGGCGGTAGTATGCTGGGCGACGTGAACATCTCTGCGATACTGGACTCCTTTTCTGTCAGTTACGATAAAAGAGTAAGGCCGAACTACGGAGGTGAGTAGAGACTCGAGTTTCCCCATCTTACGATAAACGAGATCATTCGTGGATTTTATACCATGCGCAAAACTTGTCAATTCGACACATTCAATGTGTTTGATTAATGTTAATCATTTTCTAATTAATTCGCGCCTGTGAGGTAATACGCGTTCTAACAAGTTTTGCGTTCGGCACAAAGCCTTTTCCGTCTCATTGTTTATGATCGTTGCACTGTTACATGAATCTAAAACGTTACCTTGCAGCTAACGAAAATGAGAGAGTTAGACTGGCGAAAGAGACTAAATATTGACAGACCGGCAAAACCAATCAATTGGCGAACGAACAAAAAACCAGCATACGTTCTTTTAATTCCACTTCGTTCGCTGCAAGCGCAGAAAAAAGCTTTTTACGTGTGCTCGGATTAAAAAAAACCTGCTACCGTATTCCAACCTTTAATGCAGTGCTGAGATAAAAGAAACTAAAGAACAGAAGACGGTGGGATAGATGTGTACGCAGGATTTGACTAAAAACATTTAATACGCGAAATCTATACGGGGATAAATCAAGACATAAAGCGCAAGCTTTCCGATTGCCTGTAACACAATGGCGCGACAACAACGACTAAAGCTTCGGCGAAACGCTCCAGGAAATATTTTTGACGTCGCTTATCATCTCCCACGTTTTACCCTACAAAAACGAGCTTTCGAGCGTACTAAAGCTTTCATAAAACAACTCTGACAGGAACAGTGCGGCAGCACGTGTACGCGAATCGCATCCTGTTTCCCGGCAAAGGAGTAATTTGCAGTTTACCACGCGGCTCAACCGCGCGACTACCGAAAAAGAAATACCGATAAAACGATGCGGCAGACAGCGCGCTGAGCGCGCGCGTTTCTATCGCAGAGATAGAGAACGGCACGTGACTCCCCGAAGATAAAAGTGTAAAGCACAAAAGCGTTCTCTTTTAGCTCTTGATTAATCCGCAAAGTACACAGTTTGCACGTAATACGTAATAGGTAGGTACCGACTTTTGCGCGTGAACGGCTATTTCGAATAAATGCCAGACGTCTATCGACTGCGAGCGCGATACGCGATTTTGCGGTCGAATAAACGCGATGCTTATAAAACATAGGGGATATTAAAGAACCATTAGTCCAGTTTCGAACGAGCACGCTCGCCACTCGGAGAGTCAGTTAGAGGCAATTAGTGTCTGGCAATTGACGGCCTGTCTCACTTTCGGGCTCGATAGGCCTGGCCAAAAAGTCCCCGCGCGCGTTCAGATCGGTTTCGCGGCCCGATTATCGATGCCGAGATATAGCTATACGATCATGATTCATATATGTCGATGATTCTATCGCGAAAAAGTCATATTTTCGGGGATGACCTCGTGGGGGTAGGGCGGGGCTGGAGCTGGTTTCGATAAAACTCGGATCGATGCTGGGACGCCCCACGGGGTTGCCACGGGTTACCGTTAACGGCATCTCCGCTCCCGACTACACCGAGACGCAGTATCTCGCCTTCAATTACGATTTTGACTTTGATTTTGTCGTTGCGTCGTATATAGCAGCATCTTTTGTCCCGGATTCTATTTCGAAACCGCACTCACATTTCGGCTCGGTGTCGCGATTGCTAAGACGTAACGCTTCGGTTTCATAATAGCTGCTCTATTTTTCTCCCCCCAAAAAAAGGATACAGAATTTGATTGACCGAGATTAATCATTTTAGTTCCACATTTTCGAAGAAGCTAAAATCGTTGACCGACATCTATTAGTCTGGTAGATATTCTTGCGTGTGCTCGCAGTTATAATTATTACTATTATAGGTCAGATATAAAAATCGAAAAAGAGCGGTTAACTGAATAATTCAGCTTCAATTCGTATGCTGAAGATAGTTAAAATTACAAATTGCAATTATCTGAATTCTCAGCTAATGCGCAATAAAATAAAATAAACACATATTCCACGTACTGTCGTTTAATTACATTCCGTACAATTGTTAAACATGCAAAGTGTCTATATTATATGAATATTATTCAATTAATTCAATTTATTAAATCTGCAACCGCGCACGAGAATTGTTTCGCCTCAACACTATACATAAAACAATTCAAAATTTACCAACTAGCCTTCAATACAACAACACGCTTTACTGTTGCAATTGATGGAGAGATCGTGGTAAAAATATATATTTGCTTGATTTTCCAAGCTACATTTCGAATAAAATGCATTAATGATAGCTCACTCTGCAGTAAACTCGGGCTGACTGTCAAGGTATAAAAGGCGATCGTTTCATTTTCCGGCGGGATCACGTATACATCAGGTTGCTATCGGCAGATCGCAAAAAAGCGCACTAAATGTACCGTCTAGATTCGAATCGCCGATATCCGCGCCTCTCGCCGCTCCCGCGTGTATCGATACACGGAGAGATCCCCCGGGAGGATACGGAGTTTCTAACATTTAAAATTTAGATCGGTACGCGGACATTACGGAAACGGACACGAGAATATCGCGGGCCGACGGGATAAACCGTGCCGCCTGCCGCTGCTCTCTTTTCGATTCGTAGTGTGCTTCATTGGATATTCCCCGGAGCGCAGCCGGATTTTTAAACACGAGCTTCGCCGCTGCCATCCAAGGCCTACGTAAAATGACAAAATACGTGACCAGAAACTCGGAATGTTTGCACTCCATAAACTCGTTGTCGTAATGACAAACAAAAACTTTTCGCATTCGCGTTAGAAAAGAAACTCCGACAATGATAAAACCACAACGTTGACCTATTGTTAGATACAGCAAAAAAATTGATTAAAACAATAGAATTTTATACGTGCTTTATTTATTTCATAAATATATACGTTATGGATATTTAATATAGTTATCAAGTACTTTTTTTGTTTACGAAATAACGAGAAAACATCTATAAACTATTTATTTTGTTAAAGATAATGTATTAAATTTATTCAGTATAATATTCGACATTACATAACGCACAACAAAAGAAACAAGACATATACGTAAATATAAAAACAGTTATATAGTTTAGCTGTATCGGTCCACGCGGAAATTGATGACTGCGATTTTTCAATCCTATGCACTACGGCCGATTATTAATTTTTGTTCTTTTTCAGTTGCATCACATGTGTCTGGAATATTTTTTAATCTTTTTTTTTTCGGAGTATGCTCTCTCATGGGCGATCGGTTTACACAGGAGAAGCATACAGGCGCGTTTCAATTAACCCGATACCACGTCGGCCGTGCGTTTTCCAGCATGTCGCGAGAACGTCATTGTGAAATATGTGTCCCGTATGGGATGTTCCTCGGCTATAGGGGCTTTAAAAACATCCTAGAAATGGAAATGAAGATATATCGGTCGAGTGGCGCGCGATGGCGTTGGCAGAGCCGTTGTTTACGAGTCAACTTTATCGCGAAAACGCCAGCGTGAGCACGTATATGCGGCGGCCTCGCATTCCCTAACCCTTTCCATCGCGCTCCCACGGCCCCCTCGCTCCCCGCGCGCCCGACCGGGTTCTTCCCATCTGTACCTGATTTCCCGCCTTCCTTCACCCTCCGCCCGAAATTTCGTCCATAAACTTTTCTCTGCGGTGAGATACTGCCTGATCGGGCGCGATTACATTTTTCCGCTTCGTCTTTGCGGCCGATCAATTCGACCGGCAGCAGCTTCGATTTCGTGCCTCACATCTGGGCACGGACTCCTGAAATTTTCACGAAGACCCTCGTCAGGTCTTTGAATTTAGATTTTCGCAAAGATTACGGGAGAAATAGCTTATGTCACGTCGCATATTGAAATACGTGACCGTAAACGACTGTTTATGGCCACGTATTTTAATGGATGTACCTTAATTGAAATTCGTTAAATTGTATTAAAAGATTTTATTAAATTCTATTAAAATTTATTAAAAAGTAATTGCAACTGCGACGAGAGAAAAATATATTATATAAAATATATTTTCGAATAATCGAGCAATATCAGGCATGTTAAAAAAAATGAAAAAAAAAGAGAACAAAAATTTGGCGAAGATAATTTTATAACATGCTTTAAAACTTGATATACCAGCTTACAGCTTTAAATAAACTTTAATAACTTATTCGCCTCAATTAAATCCGCGCGCGTGTAACATAAATCGCTCGATACAAAGCACGTCACAGCGCTGCGCATATAGATTAAGCCTATCTGCAAAACCGTCGTTGTGCAACTATGATGACAACCGAGCACACGTAAATTAGCGCATAAATTATTATCGGACATCGTCTAATCGAAAGCGATTACCACTTTCAGCGATCCATCCAACGTAGCGACCTCACCAACATATACCATTTCGCATTCACAGTAAACTCATAGAAAAGAACCGGAAAAAAAGAAACGAAAGAAAAAGAAAAGCAAATCTGTGTGATACTTGTAATTAACGAACGAATGCCATATACAGTCACTCTCACCGTGTAGCTTGGCCGCGGCCGAAAACCGGCGACTCAGTCTTACTAACCTTCGATTTCAGGTCCTCCCGTCGAGGTGGGCGTCACCATGTACGTCTTGAGTATCAGCTCCCTATCCGAAGTGAAAATGGTACTATACCTCTAGGTCTTACTCAGTAATTCCGCTGAAAGTTTACTCATTATTATCGTTCTCGGCTAAACACAATCCGCCCTCCCGACTCTCCCCAGCCCGCCCATCGGTCTCTTCGCCCAAGCGACCATACGTTTTCTTTTTCTTTAGTGCCCGTGTATTTTCAAGTCAACGATTGCCGTTGATCGTTACTGAATTGCAATTAGCATTTTTTACCCACCGACACACACGTGCACAGACACACCTGGGAGACTTATTAATACGCGCGGCGACACGAGTGCGGATGTATATCCGGTTCAACACTGTTGTACATACACGCGCACACGAGTGTGCATTCTTTTCGTTTGTCTCATCACCCTTCGCAACGAATGGAACAATTATTGTTTCCAATTACTCACAATCAGTTACGTGTACAGCCTCAGGAGATCTTGCCTCATGCAACGTAATTCTAACTCTCTGTTTGTGCTATGTGTGTTTGTAACTATTAAAAACGTGTAAACACATCACATTATTGTGTTCTCTTTCTTCTCGAAAACAGTTACTTAAACATCGCACGACGTATTCAGGTAAACGATTTATTTAAAAAATCAACAGAGGTAACGAGAGAGCGACGCGCATGTTGATTCTAGGTCGACTCCAATGTTGATTGCATTAACAAACAATGTTTGTATGTACATATCTATGCGGGTGATCTCTCATGCCGTCCGTGTTCGTCTCGGCAAATAATTCGTTCAAGTTGTTGATCACGCATTAATTGGAGCGATATTTTCAACGGTCGAGAGTCGGTCCAATAAACTATTCGTTGTTTAATATGTTCACCAAAGCGTGAATTATCTCCATATTGCCTAACGACGCTGTCGCGATTATTTCGCTTCGAACGCGTATACACATAACGATTGATTAATTGTTCCACGAGCTCGCGGTTTTAATTTCGCCTTGTTTTAGCACAACGAAAGAAATTCGATCCTCGGTGCCATCGATTGGAAACACGAGAGGCGCTCAACGATCCTCTCGCCGGTTCGTCATTACACGACGGTACCGTCGTGTATCCGTCGATCGACACCCCGGCACGACGAAACCAATTTTAGCTTGCCATGCGCAGAGTCGCATCGCTCTGGGCTATGTGTGCTGCTCCTTTGATGCGCTGTTCATTTAACGACGACGTTTGGAACCGCGAAAATCGGGTAACACGATTACCGAAACGATTCAGCGCTCGCTTCGAGGACCTCGCCCGTCGACACGAAGCGACGTCCAATTTCTTGGCGCGTTGGTTCCGAGGCCAATTGAATTCAAACTATGCAGAAGAGAACTAATCGGTACTACGTATCTCGTTCCTCGACATTATGAATAGCACGTCTCTTGAACGAAATGAACGTTTAAACGAGGTAAAAGTTTTTCACATTTTTAATCGGAACGTAATGCATATTTAAGTTCGCCGTGAAAAAAGTAGATGTCAAAACACATGTTCATTAATCATAATATAAATTCATGATTTCTAGACATGTGATAAAATGCGAAATTTCTATCACTCAATTGAAATGGGGGCTATTAATCTGTTTGATTTTACGGCATTTTGGTAGTACTTTAGATAGTTTAGATGGTACTTTACGTTTAGTTTTCGTTTAATATCTCATCTTCGAATATAACATTAAAACACCCTCAAGGACTAATTAGTTAGTGATTTGTAGAAAGAAAAATAGCAATTATCATTGTTCTCATTGACGAATTTTCCTTCTAATTATTCTAACTTTTTAAATAATACAAATTTTCTTTCACTTATGTAAATCAGAACAGCAAAATTATTTTAGTCGTATATCATCTCGAGACGTAGATATTTTATTGTTCCACAGGCGCGAAAGACAGCGCTACGTAATCACAGCATAAAAACGTCAATTCGGTAATCCGTATAAGGCGCACTTCGCAGACGTGCGCGATGGCGATTACGCGACGCGGTTTACCGCTTGCACTTCGAAACTACCGAAATGAAGCTAACCAAGCCGAGTTGTCTCCTATAACTCATTTGATATATTGTAGTACCATGTGGCCCGTCCGCTTATCGCGGCACCGGTTTACACCGACGACGCAGGAATGAGTGTGCGCGTGTATGACTTTACACGCATTCTCCCATACACATACTTAAACATACACGTATCACAGTTACACTTTAGTAGCGAGCAACAGAAAGAAACAGAAATATATACTAAAAAAAAAATGGACAAAGTACTATTTCATATTTTAGATAATATATACTGGCTGTTCTCGTTCCTCGCTCGGGAAACGGAGCTGTAGTTTCGGCAACTGGAAGCAGCGAGACTGCGTGGATGCGGTCGCACATCGAGCTGAATCTCGAAAAAAAAAGAGATACAGCCAGACTCGTTCTAAATTATTGCGAGGTGGTTTCCGTTTAATGCGCGGGAACCAGATTTATTTAGAAAATAATCTCTTAACTTAGACGTTCGATGTGATTCATGCGCGCGAGCTACAATGTCGCGAAAAGCCATTAAAATTTGCGACACTGGCAAAAGAAGACAATTCTTACGGAATGTTGTGGATCAACGTCGAAACGAATTTTTTCAGTTGCCCCGACTACGTTTTCGTTTTCTGCGGGCGTGGAAAAGTTAGTTCACTGATTTCCTGCCTGAACTTTGAGCCTGGGCTGCCCCGAACGTCACGTAGTGTTAGAGAGAACGTGAATGAGGAGCGTCTTTTTATTGCTTTCTGCTCTCAGGGAAAAATAGTATTTTGTTCAATATATATTAAACACGCACGACCGTCCCGTTAGACCGTTTTTCTTAGACGCTCTAGCTGCTATGCCGCGGTTGCTGAGATGGGCTGCCGCCTGCCACCACTTACAATTATTATTATATTCTATGTCCCGCCACCCCCCGAAAGAAATCCCCCTTTGCCCGACACACTTCCGTCATCTCTCTGTCGAAACACCGCACGTATCACGCGTACGTGTATATACCAACACGCGAGAGAGAACAATCCGCGATCGATCTGTCTCGATCGTTATCCGTCCGAATTCCTTCCAGCATCTCTTTCGGTATTTCAAGGCATCCCCCTTCACCTCCCCCAGAAGCTAAAAAAAAAAGATAAATGGATTTCGCCCGGAATCGACGACCGCAATGACAATGACAGCAATTCAGTGTAAAGTAACGATGTCGTTCGACAAAAATGTTCGACAAGACGACGCGCCGCTCTCGATCACGGAGGGGCGTCTAATATAGGGCGGAAAAAAAACGACAATATATAAAACGAGCCATATTTCCCCGGGATACGTACACGTATAGCCACAACGAACCTAATTGGAATAACGACGTGAGACGAGTGATCGGCAAAAAAAAAACAAGATGCAAAAAAGCGAAAGAAAAAGCGAGAGGGTAAGAAAAAGCAAAAAAACCACTATAAAGCAACGCGGTACGAAAAAAAAAGTAGTAGTAAGGTAATGTCATACTGCTACGTGGCTGTGATGTGTATGTAATATATACGTAAGAGCATAGTGCCTATATGTAACGAGACAAGTATAGATGATTCTTCTAGCTTGGAAGGCAACGTGGCCGACGACGAGTCCTGTTGATTTGGTTCCGTGCAGGGTGCGAGCTCTCCTCGACTTGTCCGTTCACGCTTTGCCTCTGGCTCACACGGGACAGGCGCCCCGCGATCGCCAAAGCAACCCTCTCCGCGTGAACGACGTTGCCCAATTTGACCAAAGACTCGAGAGGGGGGAAGGAAAAATAAAATAAACGATTCGTCCGCGCGTGTCGAGCGTGATTTGCGACGTGGATTCGTATCGGAGCGCGTCGCGACGGGTTTAGATTCTTCGGATAGACATCGCGTGCAACATGCGAAACGCGCCACGGCACGCAATACGACGTATAGCGACCGTTTCAAAAGCACTTTAAAGGTGCCAAAGTTTCAATGCGCGACGTAAAGCGCGCGTGAGTCAGAGGTAAAGGTAGATCTCGTCTTTATACTGTTTATTAATACTTATTGTCTCTAGATATCTGCTTATCTCGTATACACGAATAGGTCGTACACGGTTGATTAGAGATTGGCGGGTAATCACAGCGACCAAGGCCGGATGGTTTTGTTGATTGCAGGTCCGCCCGTGGAGGTCGGCGTCACCATGTATGTCCTCAGCATCAGCTCCGTGTCCGAGGTGATGATGGTACAGTTTGCATTCAAACTCTCTCATACAAACTCAACATCGACAATTGTCCGTTCATTTATTTCATCCAGTGTCTCGCGAACAAGCCACGCTCTCCCCTTTCCCATCCTCCACCCCTCTCTCGTATCCATCGTATCAAAAAGCGACAACGGGAACGTCCATTTTCGCCCGACACGGCCGTTTCACATTGCGATAGCACGATCGATCGTAATGCCAAAATTGTGTCGATACCGCTTTAAAGGGAGTTTTTAACCCACGCGTTTAATTGGACCGATCATCATACGTCGAGCGTGTACCTATCGTGAAACTGACGCCACCACCATCATTGATCGAATCAGCTTACCAGTCGCGCCACTTGCTTCCGATTGCGTCCACAGTATCATCTGTTTCGGCTTGTTTATTTGTTACCGCGTTACGATATGGCACGGATATTCACGTAAAAATATCCATGCCAATCGAAACACAGACCGTTTCGAAATTTCATTGCCGGATCGCTGTATACGAATGTGATTCAATAATAATGAAAATATATTGTCAAGTTCGCGTGGAGTCAGTTTTTGTTAACCGCAGGTACGCGCGTACGCGTGCGGTTAACAAAACCTTACATTTTTATACGTATTGATTCGCAAGAATAAAGTCTCATATAAAGCAGCAACGTAAACCAGGCGATATCTCGGCGCGTATGTTCACATCTGCTTAAATCTCGAGTCGTTCCCGATATCTGGTCGCGGCAAGGTGCACCAGGGGAAATACGTACGACGCGCATAGCGATGTTTATGTCGGCAGCAAGGGGCGTATCGACACATAGCCACACGGTATAAGCTATACATCCACATACCCACGTCCCCCATGTACCTTCGTACACGTGGAGATACATACCGGTATACACACAAACACACAAGCGACAATAGTATACACACGGATGGCCTACTAACCTACGTTTTTATAGCTCGTCACAGCTGTTTGGTTGGCTGAACTGTTACAAGGGAACCTTGCTACGTTCCACAGTCTTCGCAAGATATATTCTTGTCCACTTCGTTTATGGTTTATGGTTGAGTCGTTTGATTCGATTTGCGATGTTCTTGTTGCATGGCCCTACCCGCGGTGCTCGACCCGACGATAAAAGGACCCGCGGCTTTTGGTTTCGTTCGAAACGCGACGCGCGGAGATCTAACGTGGAAAAATGTCCAGGAGAGACCCCCGACGGACGCCCCGTGACGACGGCAAACGCGCGACCTTTTAATCCCGCGAGGGAACATTAAATCCTCTTCGCGATATCGCGTCGCTGCGAACCGTTTCCCGTTCGAGGGGATCGTAAATAAGTCAAAAATCCGAGCACGACTTACCGTCTTCCTAAATCCACGAGGCAGAAAATTCCATCGGGCTTCTCTCTGAAACACACAATGTAGTATGCGTATTATTAAAAGTCATTCAAAACCAACAAATACTTATACGAGAAAGAATAAAATATATAAAATGGTAATGCGATATGCAACTGTCTTATGTTCCAATATGATTAATTGGCAATAAATTGAGAGTTTCGGATCGAGCACCGTAGGCCGCACTACGTTGAGACACGTCAGTATACGCGTGATCGTGCACTCTTATGCCGCTCACATACTGTAAGCCAGCGTAAGAAATGCATACAGCAATGTGAGAATATCGACGTGACGGTCATTCTCCTGGCGCTCACTTGATACACGTATCGCATATGATCTAATATGTACGTAGTTTGCGTTTCACTCAATTAGTATTCTCATTAGGTATATAGCGGCACCGTAAAACATATTGTGTATTACGCATAATCCTGTAGTAATCGAAGGTATTTCTCGTTCCGGTGTCGACAATCAGTTTCAAACTAGCACGGTAACTGGATCCATCCTCTATCGATCGCATCTCGAAGTATGCGCTTTGGATTGTAGACCTTTAACCCGTTTATCCGGTAACAATTATATCAGAAATTAAATTCGTCGGCAGGAATCTCCATCAGTATTCTGACGTAATCAGAGTCTTATCAGTCGATCGCCCGAAATCGCAGTGAACGTATATATCCGCGCGACCGAAAAGATTCGAAGGAAACACGCGGTCCGCGAGCGCGTTGTCGATCCTCCGCGCGAGCCCCGGGTACGATAAAATTTTTAGAGCTTTCGGTTCGTGATGAATTCCAGGGCGGCGGCGGTAACGTTGACTTACCGCTGTCCGAACAGCATCGACTCTATCCTGTGAGCTTGCGGTCGAGTCTCTCTCTTTCTCTCTCTCTTTCTCTCTCTTTCTTTCCCCTGCATATTTGACGCGTAATTGCGCGAGGGGAAAACGGCGCGTCGATTCTCTCGTTCACCCCCGGAGATCCAGAGTACGAGTTTGGAGCTGAATGTACGAGGCTGGACCCCAGGTGTTGAGCCCTGTGCGGAAACCAAATCAAGTCGACACTGTCACCTGGGACGTGACGCGCGAGTTTTTACACCCGCTGGCGAGTTTCCCGTTACGTATCCTCTTTTCCCGGCCTTTTGTCTCGTTTCCCCCTTGCCTTGTCTCCTCGTCGCGAAGCGACTTCCAATGTCCATCCCTCGAGGGCCACTCTTCGGACTCTCTCCGGCCGGTGTATCCGCGAACAACGAGACGATTTTCCTACCAATTTATCTTCCCTTTCATCGTTCGAAAAAAAAAAATCGACGAGCACAGGCGGAGAGAATAATACGGTGAAAGCGTCTTTATGCGCTCGTTGATTGTAGTCCTCTCGGCCGGAGGAAACCGAGAAAAGAAGGATAAAGCGGATGGAAAGAGCAAGAGAGGAGAAAAAGTATCGATAGAAGATACCCTGCGGCCCTCGAAGAACGAGATATTTCCTTTCGCCCTGTACCTCCTCTCCACCCTCGGCCAGCCGATGATTGCATACCAAATATGAAGAGTATAGCTCGTGCGACGTTACGACTACATCGAGACTATACCGATATATATAATTGTATTTGCATATATATCTCGTATATATCTATGCTATTATATCGTAAATATACTATGACACCTATATGAGCTGTGTCATTGTCAGTGTGTGCAGTGCGCTTCTGGTTGCTATGAATCACGTCACGCTATATATATATTGTATATATATCTATATATATTACGATTTCTATGAGCGCGAGCGCGTGTTACATGCACGCGCGCGCGGTATATGTGCGTAATGTGTGCGTGTATGTGTGTGTGTGTAACGTGCACACGTGCGTTTTGTGCGCGCGAAAAGCCTGCGTTTATTGTACTGTGTGTACTTCTCGGTGTGTGCGTATGTGTGTGCGTAACGCATAGCCATGCGAGTCTATGTGCTTTGCGCGTACACATCGCGGTAATTCGCGCTCGTCGAGGCACGATAGACTCCGAAAATGGAGCGTACCTCCTCGTACGAGCCCCTCTCTCGCTTCCATCACTTGTCGTACAACACTACTGTACCGTTTTTTTTTCCTATTCTTTTTTTCTCTCTCTTTCTCTCTCTTTTTTTTAGATCGATTGGCTTGCGAGCTTTTGCCTGAAACGCTTCCACAAAGCTTTCCTCTTGTTCTTTGTTTTTTTATACGCTACGATTTGCGTGTGATAGAGATGCTTGCGCACACCTGCTCGCATTCCTCCCCGGAAAATGTTTCACCGGCAACGAGACGCGCGTACCCGCTCGAATTGCTCGATTCACGCCCAAATACACCGTGCAAGATTTGCGTGCCGTCGAGATAAGCGTGAGAAATATTTTCACGTGCAGTTAAACAACGAGCAGATACAGTTTACATCTAAATGTTTCGGTATTTTACCGAGACACATCAATTACACGATCACATTAATAAATAGATAGTTAATAAATAGATGCTTTGCATTTCCAAATGTAGTAACAATCACAATTTTCTCCTAATTTCCTCGAAAAGAGAAAGTCATAAAAGTTTTTCAATTGACATTTTGTGTCATAATAACCTAATTCAGGATCAACATTCATTTTCAACAAAAGACAAATGACTGAACAATGCATCGCGATAGTTACAAATTGTAAATTATACATATAAAGAATGGGAGAAAACGAAAACAGGAACTATAAGTCAAAAGAATCAAAATTTGGAAATTATTTCTCGTGGGAGTTGTTGATCAGTTAATCATACGAAGATTTGTTAGCGCGGCAATTTCACGTCATCACGATGTAACCGCAGTGCGCCTGAAGAGCTGCCAGAAACGCGAACGATGACAACTTCTGTTCCATACGGCATCTCCACGGGATATTTCAAGCTCTTTCATATTCGCCGAGGCATTTGCGCGCGTTTAAAACACGAAATTAATTATCTACCATACATTCATCTATCTATTTTGAATCTTCAAATGTTATTAACGCGCTATTAACAATGTGATACAATTAAATCGGTATGTAAATTATCACTTATCTTTCATGTCTATCTGCATGATGAAATCGTGATCGTTCAATTCTTTACTTGCGAGTCTTTAATTAATCGCTAAGTATAATATAATCGACGCTAAAATAAATCGAAAAATGTGCAATGGAATGAGCCGCAATGTGCCACCCGTATTGAATTCTTCATAACGACGCGAATTGCAGGAAAAGTCTTCGCATATGCGCGCACACGTCGTCGAAAGAGATGACAAGCAACGCCTCGGGTCGAATTCTCCCTCTTGTCACGGAGTCGTGACATCTTATTGGAGTTGTAAAATTCCGAACTTTATTTCCAAAGTATTCCCTAAAATTTTTTGCAATTTTACGCCCACCGATAGTTATAAAAACTTCGCTAATAATTATCGTAAAATTTATGGTTGCCAGCATCGTTACCGTATAATCGAGCGGGAAAAGGTAGAACAAAGTAAAAGCAAACAAATAAAATTTAATAATGATCCTCATTAAATGTAAAAAAGAGTTGAATCTTATATCACGACTTTCACTACAAACTTAATTTTTAATTATGAATTATAAGATTCAAAGAATTCATTTCAGAGACGGTAGGGAATTTCTGCACTGTTCTATTACAATTGTTATTCAAACACATCATGCTGCATGTTCACCAAGAAAAAGAAGAAGTTGCCATTGAATACACGTATTCAATTAATATTCGCACTGCTGGCGATAAAAGCGATACGCAAAGATGATCATCAAAAATTTTAAAGGTGCTATACCATCCATCCCACACACACACACACATACAAAATACTATCTTCATGTAGCGCGCGGTGCATGAATTTTATGGCAGTTTCGTGGCATGTCTGTACGTAGTGATTTCGTCGTAAAATACCTGTTTTATATGTATGTATATATACGTAGTCACTATACATACACGGTCTCCACACCTTATCTCGTTCGCGTGTACACACGAATTATACCCGCGTCGCGAAACTCCTGTCCTGTGATCGACCCCACGTCGCGTCGGCAGGAATCTCGATGCTCACGAGGCGTGCAGGTCACGCGTATGTTCTCGTGTAAGAATACGAGTTCATAATCGCGCTTAGCATCGTAATTATAAACTATTAACTCACTCGTCGTAACTGTGCGCTATTACGGCAGGGCTAGTATCTAGATTCTTAACGTGTCTCTGCAATATATAAGACTAATTGGAAACATTGCGTTATAATGGAACAAGTATAATATTACAGTAATAAATCAAATAATATAGCATGTGTGTTATCAACAGATCATTACAACGTAATGATCAGCACATGGATATCTCGAACTAATTAAAAAATAATAACTACACATTCAAATTATTAACAAAAAATATAGCTAGCATTACGTGTATATTTGGATTCATATTATTTAATAATAACGTGGTGAGATTGCCGGTTTCCTTATATTATCTGCATTTGAAACAAACTTGTTTAAAGTCTTCAATCAAACATAATTTAATGATTATTAAATTTTATTATAGTTCAATATTCAATAATATAGTGAGACAACGAAACCTCATCAAGATATCAAGCAAGTTTTAAGCATATTCCCTTCAGGATTTCTTGCTATAATAGCGAGCCGATTAAGAAACTTCTACCTTGGATAATAAATCTGCTCATCTATTTCAGTTGAACGCGCTCAACTCTCACTTCTCAGTTTAGTACTTAAACTTCCTCAGCCATACGAATAAACGTTTCAGCGAAATCGGCAGTGGAGTAATTTAGAAAGCTCGTGACATTGCCGACGAGTTTATATCGGCGCAGAAACGTATTATTTGTATAATATAGCTGTGATATTATTGTCTTCAATTCCATATGAAAGAAATTTCTTGACTACAAAATCTCCCGTTATTATTTTCAACGCAACTACGAAAGCTTAAAGTTTGTCTCTTTTATTATTATATTGTGAAGTTTCTGTAATATTAAAAACATTCAGTTCTTTGCGAATCATTGCGAACTAACATCTGCGAATTATTATACAATTTCCAACTTAATTTTATTTAATTCATATACGCGTGATTTTATCTGTTCAAACCAAATTCTCTTGTACAATATATTGTTGCATACTGCTTACAATGAATATATCGCATGTTATTTGTCAACAAAATTAAATTTAAATAAATAAATATTTTTCAGACTTTTGTATTTAATATAATGCCACGAGGATTCAGTAATGGAATCGCGCGATCGTCAATCACACGTTTACCCGAAATCACTTTCGTCCGAGTTGTTCTCCGCATGTCGCTCAAGCCACGATAAACGCTCTTGCGAGTGTGAGACCCAATGATGGAGCGCTCCACAAAGCTCTCGAAGTTGCCGTCGCAACTTCGGACTTTATAGCCGCGCCGCGCCGAATTAGCCTCGCCTCGTTTCACAGCGTGGGGTCAAGTAGAACACCGGAGGAGGTCTGGATATATAGATGGTCACGTAAGCGTTAAGTGGCTGATTCCACGTATTACGATAACCGCGACGAGCCGCCTCGATAAGCTTTCGAAGGTGCCTGTCGACGTTCGCGATCCCGAACGTGTTTCCTTTCCCGTATAACTCTCCTTGCACGAATATCTCTTCCGATCGACATGTTATGTCCGCGTCGTAAACGCGGGCGCCCGAATTAGACCACAATCGTTATTTATCTCGCACAATCTTGCGTTCCCTTTTGCGTAGAAACGCCATACGCCTTTTCAATCTCTTGAGATTTTATACGCTCGGACTTGTGAGAAGAACGAGGACTAACGTAGCATTTCAAATTGGCTTCTGTATGCTCTGTTTTAAAAAGATTTGCAAACGTCGAAAATGTTCCTCAGTGTTTTCAACGACTAAGACACAAGCCATTTGTTGTTTAAATTTGACTAACAAGGAAAACGCACTTTGTGAGTTACTGATATTTCTATAACATTCACAAATAATATCTGTCTTAAATATGTAATTAATAATATTAAATAAAGTTTTATATCTTAAATGTAAATTGTTATTGTATTATGTATATTGTTATTATTATATCCATTTTATTATTAAATTGTTAAATTTATCCATAATTTCTACATTATTTCTATTTTTAAAACAATACGTATTGCACACGAATAACGCTTTATTTAAAAGATACGGTTAGTGATAATAAAGATAACTCAACAACAAATCGCTTTTTTATCATTTTCGGAGCAACAATAAAAAACACGATATGTGTACAAAATACGGAAAGGCTTACGTGAATCCTCGTATTTCTCCAATATGTCTGTGAACACAAACGACTACCAAACTAATAAGTCACCTGTGTCGTCCACCTGTTACCAGGACTTCACATTGGATTTTTACTTCCGACAATTCTGGACGGATCCACGACTCGGGTTCAAGCCGCGAACGGGCGTCGAGACACTCAGCGTCGGTTCAGAATTCATCAAGAACATTTGGGTACCCGACACCTTCTTCGTCAACGAGAAGCAGTCGTACTTTCACATCGCTACCACCAGCAACGAGTTCATTCGCATTCACCACTCGGGGAGCATCACGCGTAGCATACGGTGAGTAAAACAGCTTATAGCTTCCAACCCGTATCATCTACGGTTATACATGATAAAATGGAATATATATATCCGATTTACATAGTAATATTTTTCAACCGTCAGATTTTTTCATAGTAAATCCAAGTTTGAAAGTCATCTAAGTAAGCTCTTTTTTCCATCATTATGACGAGGCTTAATTTAGATAATAATAGAAAAGAAACCAGATATGTATATAATACGCTACGTTGGTGAGCAATAGATAAAGGTTAAAAGATGTTCCTTTCTTCGAGCCAGTTAAGTGGATTTTATCCTAAACTGTTACTTTCACCGTCCGAAGGAAAACGTTGATGATATTTTCTACCGCGAGCTCATTGTCCTCCATCGCCATAGAACATTCGTGGCACTTCTGGGACCAATTGTGCCCGGCGCGACAAATTTGTTCCCTGTAGCGGCCTCCACCCTCTTCTCGCTTAACACAGCCCCATATCATTCCTCGTATCTATCCCCCTCCCGAGTGCCCGGGAGTGTTCCGGTATTAACGCGCCGGCTATATTCAGACGATCCATGCATACCTAACTTGCACTCCCTCGTGCAATATCGTTCCATTATATTACATCCCCGACTTCCGGATCGGAAGTGCCAAATCGAGCCGCTCGCTGTCGGGGAACGAAAGAAGAATATCGATGAAGCGAGCGAGCGCGTGCTCATTTGCGTGAATAATTCTTCCCCGCTTCCAGCGTATAAGTCATCGATCACTGTCCGCACGAATCATGCGAATACATACGTCTGTATCGTTTCGTATAATACGTCTCATCGAAGACGAGAATAGACATGTATTAATGGTACGTCGAATCGATACGGATTGGTTCTTACACGTTAATCCTGACGTGACTCCGGGCGTAATGAGGTCGACTACGAATTAATTCCCGCACGTTGATTCAACGTTACTCGGGTGCAAATGGATTGGCTGCGAGAATCCCTGCATTCGTATATCATAAAACATTTTGTCGAGAAGCGATTGTTAAACCGGCTTTATTGAATGTGTTTCAGCTTAACGATTACAGCGTCGTGTCCCATGAACTTGCAGTATTTCCCGATGGACCGGCAACTGTGCCATATCGAGATCGAGAGCTGTAAGTACGCAACGCGCGTGTGTGATGTACATACGTATACTTATACATATTACATATATAGGTGCATACGAACAAACGAAATACTATTTCACAGAATTCGACATTCTCGCCTAGTTCTACTCGACATACTTACTACACATACTTTTGCGCATAACGAAAGTCAGAGAGACTTTCCTTGCACTTCAATATAATTGCATATTACTTTCCAAAATGACAATCGACTCACCGTATCCTTTTGACGTCAATCGTCGAGCACGTGCACGTAATTTTAAAAGAGTAAAACTGTTAAACACAGTATAACGTCAATCTCATTTGATAAAAATAAAATTGAGAAACGACTATCAATTGGTGTATCTCTGAAAAAGTCTGCGGTGTCACGTTTACTCTCTAGTTTCACGATTAGCCGTACCTATACCAGTTCTCGCTGAAGCAGATTGTAAAACACGAACGATCAATTCCAGCATGTGAACTCGTGCATGTGAACTCGAGAATAACGCCGAAAGCGATACGCAGAAACTGTCCTTATCGATAGCCGATTGTCGCTGATTCAATGCGATTCAATTGTACATCGCTTTGAACTCCTTTTTTTCAGATAAAGACATAGAAAGACGCTTCTACTGTGTATATTTGCGTCGAGCATTAAAGAAAAGAGAGAACACTTCGTGTTCCCCCCTTTATTACACGCTCACACAGAGAATACTGTCAACTTCCATAACCCCCCCCCCCCCGTCACTCTTTTTTCTCCACTTCTCCCTCTCCTCCCTTCTTCCTCCCTCAACTACCAACGGTCTCTGCCTCCCCTCTCGCCTTTTTCCCGACATCAGATTTTACTTCCTTCTTTCTTTTCTATCTTTCCCTCTCTATCTGTCTATCTGTCTGTCTGTCTGTCCGTCACTCGCCACTTCACACGCTCACTCACACGATCAGTCAGCCACACAAGTGAGAATCACTCCCCCATTCACCTCGTTCACTCACTCGCTCACTCACCCGCTCTCGCTCACACACACTGGTTGGGTTTCTTTTTTTTTATTCCATACACAGTGATTGTACGTATGTAACAACGTGGACTTTTGCAGAGTCGGGCATTTATTGCCTCCCTTTTCACTTTTCTCTCTCGCAAAGCGCGCGCGAAAATCGATGAATAAACAAAATGTGAACATACATTTTAAATTTAAGCACAAATATGGCAAATTTTTTTTTCCTCTGTAAACTTTATTTTAAAAAAGGAGAGAGAGGACGATTCTCTCTGCAATAAATAATGTATCCGCGAATAGCCGAAGAGGATGTAATCTCATTTTCCTTTGTCCCACGCAGTTATGATTTAACAATGAAAGCCCGATTCTGCTACTGAGCACAGTGTGCGGTCAGTAATAAGCACCTTAAAAAAGGAGCTTCGATGCGCCGTAACAACGGCCTCCGTATCGATGCGCGCACTGTATACGCAACTGTGAGTCGTCGACGAGACACGTCTCGATTAATCGAGTCGCTCCGTTAGACTATAAGCATATAGAAATCGTAGGTTGACCAGTGGAGCTGTGATGCGCCGTGGAAACATTCCAGTGCGCAAAGACACATGCGAGAAGATTATCACCGCGTGAGTGAGTGTGAGTGAGTGCGTGCGTGTGTACGTGATGTGTCTGATAGCGCTAACGTTTCACTGTCACGAGCTCGTGTTGATTGTCGTCACTGCTGCAAATTGCACGGTGTGTTAATACGCAAAAATGCGAAAGAGAATTTCGCGAACGCCCTTTTAAAATCGTTTCGCCATTTATACGATATATTTTATTACGCGAACTAATTACCGTTGTTTATTGATACTGGCATTAATAATTCGCGCACACGATAGCACATTTACCGCGCAAATTGCCTGAATAAGTCAACGCGATACGGTTAGGTTCAAATCACCATTATAATGAAGATTACATAATGAATAATTAGAGAAGTATGCATAAACACTTGCATTTAAAAACCATTATATTCGCAGAGGTGCCAGTGCAAGATTTGTAAGAACAACATTTTGACATGTTAAAAATAGTTAACGTAAATAATTGCGTGCTTCTCATTTGACGTTTTTGGTCGTCGTTCCACAGGCACACAGAAACGTTCGAACCCGCCGATTTATTCAGGATGATGGAAAAAGTTTGACTTCAACTCGCCCCCGCTAAAAGATCTATATTAAAACTCAGTCGGTCGTGGAATAGGGTCGAAGGGTCACCGGAAGTCCGACATACGAGATACCTACCGCAGGGGGAGTCGACCAAGTTGGTCGATTAGTTTCGTCGAGTAGAAAGCTCGGACTTTCGTGGGCGCCCTTTCGTCCTTAATTGGTCGGACTGCTCGAATACGAGTTATTGCGATCGTTATAAGTTGTCGCGATACATTCCCATCATGAATTACCGGAGAATGCTCGCGCAAATCGCTAAACTTTCGAGATGATTCGAAAGATTTACAGGCTCCCATTAACTTTTATTCGAGTTCGACTGAATCTTTGTCGTTTTCTAATTGAAGTTCCGCGACGAAGTAAACAGACAACTAAACTACGGTTAAAGTTAACCAATGTCAATAAACTCGATCATTAGAAAGATAAATATCGCTTTATGCCGTAAATGTAAATCGTTAGATAGATCATTAGATAGACTGATAATGATGGTTTATTATAATATTATTTTCTGAGGACTTTTTTAAAGACATTTCACACACACACACACACACACACATAAACACACACATTCACTAATTTTAGCATATTCTCCGCTTAAAAACTGTCAAGCTAATAATACTACGGTTCTCATGTAATTTAATTCTGTGATTGACCCAAACTCTTGGTTTCTATTTATAATCGTATAGAGATTCGATTTGATCGAGAACGTTTCCGCGCGTGAATTCTGCCTGAAACGTATCACGGCTGATCTATAAAAAGAAAAGGCATCAGGAAGGCACCGAATTTGTAGAACTCTGGAGAGTTTCTTGATTAGTTTCAGATAGAAAAGTGTCGGGTCACGAACATCGTTTCGCTCTTAACTTAGCCATTAAAAGAGATATTATTACCTCTCACCGTATCGATTTCCACACGATATTGAACAAGGATAGTTCACGAGTATTTTTGCAATTGCCAATTTCTCACGGTCTCTCTTTCACTGTATGAACAAAATAAAATTACTCTCATCTTATCTCATTGTCAGTCTCGTGTTTCACCGAATCGCGGATATCGTAACAAATCGTACACCGTCGTAACAAAGGGTCAGAGCAGACGTGCAATTTGCAGTAATCTCAGATCATAGCGGATCGCATATCCGTGCTCGTCGACACGAAACGACTGCGACTCTCATGTCAAAAAAACGACGATTCCAATTCTGCATTTCCACTCGTGAGGTAGCTTCAACTATAAAAAGAAGCGATACCCATCAATTCCAAACTACCAATACGTTTACAAGACACGCTTTGTCACATCCTACGCAAAGACCGTATGCGAACGTATTTATGAGCATCCTCCGAAGGGTCTCCACTTTACCAAGTTACCGCTGACCGTGAGTCGTCACGTCGGTCTTAGCTGAACGCGTGATTTCTCGAAGGTCGCTTGCTCGCGGTCGTTCGACAATGAATACGAATAAATAACCGTGCGCATGTATCTGCCACGAATAACTAAAATATACACGACGTATCCTCTTTCTACACTCTGTCGCTACCAAATGAAAATGTTTCGCGGATTACATACGTGCACACAATAATAACAATCGTCGAAAAAAAAAAAATTCGGCAATATTCAATTATCACTCATCAATAAGCTGCGTGAATTGAGCGAGAATCTTTTTTTCATAGTTCGACAGAAACACTGTAATAAACGTATGTAATCCGCGTATACATGACGAACACATCTATATAGAGAATGGAATCTGTTCTGTCTACAAGATCGGCGATTTCCTGCGAAAGGGACCTACATATGTTCAGGGAGAGAGATCACGCTGAACTAGAATAAACCACCGAAGCACACGCACGATTGTAAATAATATACAAACGAGAGCTCTCGGCGCGCGGTCGCCGTAAATCGATCCCGAGATCAACAACGCGACGAAAGCGCGCTGTTTTTCAAACACTGTCACTACTTTGTCACTCGCCACTACCACTGACCACCACCGCCATCACTTAAACTATCACTTACCAACCCTCCTCCCTTCCGAACCTGAAGGGCCTCCGACATATAGCACTGAGCCTCGTGTCCGGGGACGTAGTAAGGGCCGACGACGGCCAGCCCCGAAGGAGGCTAAATCCAGAAACGACGTGTCGACAATGGTCCGACCGAATTAAAACGCATTGTGCATCTAGCCCAGCGCATGTAAGAAAAAACTCTAATATTACCCATGGCGTACCACGCTGTGGTCACGTTATCGGTATGCCTATATGAATTTGCTTGTGACCTGATTTTTTATCTGCGACTTGTTCCGGTATACGTTCCCACCCCCCTCGACCTTACTCGAGCAACTTTTGTACGTATAGTAGAGCATATAGATATTATTTAATATTGTTCGGCAACGGCATGTGTCGGCATGGTTATTTAAATTTTTGGTCCACTCCAGAGCAGGATAAAAAAAATAAGTAAGTGGTACATTTAAAGATATATAGTTCGTGCGAATTACTTTTCTTTTTCTTTTTCGTAATGACAATGTTTCACTTGTCTTTTTCGAGATTTTTGGAGAGATTTAACTTTTACGTAAAAATAACATTTAAACATTTTTCAATTTTGCATCAGTATTGACTGTGCTTGACAAGATAAATCGCACTTTTCGAGAATCTACACTCTAGATTATTACATTACGTAAAAGTAAAAGAACTACCACAAGAACGCAATTCCTTCTCGTTGTACATACACACACCAAACCAAGCCTGATTAACTGATTCGAATCCTGATTCGAAAAGGCCTCGATAATATCGTTCAACGATAACGTTTGAATTTTAACAGAAGGCGACCGTAAAGCCGGTATGGAAATTCGCGCGTTTCTCGCAAAACACGGAGCATGGAGAATGGAGCATGTAGCATGGAGCATGCAGCACAGCAAGGTGAAATGCGCGGCGTAAAGCATGTAGCACATACATGTAAATCTACGTAATCCCCCGCCCCCCTCTCCCTCCCCGAGCCTGTACGTGTCACTGTAACATGCCGAGCACAAAACTCTATTTTTTTCTTTCTGCTTCTCCATATCTACTTATACACTCTCCACTCTTTTCGTCTTAAACCTAAACTCGCTGCCACTACCATAGTCCCCGGTATTTTGCTAATGTTGCCGCAGTCTTCCTCCCTGCAGTATTCAACAGCCACCGCCACGGCCCCATTCCCCGTTCTCCTCCAACCTTTTTACCCTTCGTGATGCTTAATGTTGCCCCCAATGTCCAGGACCTCTTTATTAAAACTTTATAAAAGTATCTTTGTAAAAGTATCAATTTTTATCTGCGCTGCACTTAATTATGCGACGACCATCGGCAGGAATAACAACCGAACGAACGAACGAGCGCACGTAATATTTTTGCAAATCTTATTTTTTTTTAAGCATGGTCATTATTGCTCGCGAACGCGATTTTCTCATTCCGTAATTTCTTTTTTAGTTTCGTTTGCAAGTATAATGAGGGCTTGCAATAAGAAATACAATTAAAAGATTAAAAAGATCAAGTACAAAATGCATCTGATCTGAGATATTATAAAACGTCAGCATCACTATTCTCTCATTAATGCGACAAGTAAATTTTTTTATGTTGACCGCGGCAAACAAGACCTGACGTTTCCAGAGCTTCGGACCGTTAGTGTTGAACACGCCTGTTGCGAATCGTAACGTCATTATCGGAGTCGTGATTTTGCCGCATGCAGCTGTGTCCACCGTGCGGAATCGCATCGTAGTACCGAACGTGATAAAACGCGGCGACATTCGAAATCGGATTCCAAAAACAAAAGCAATTAATTTGGCATATTCGGAGGCTTACCGCTTAATCCATGTTTGGCCGATGCTCGCGCAATGTAGCCGCCACCGCGACGGAATGCCACTTTGGTGCCTGGAATGCGGTGTAACGATCGTAATCACCTAAGATTCAGTTACGGAGGAATGTTTCTCGGTGCGGTATGTACGCGCTGGAAGGCCGCGCGGAGGCATTAGAGGGAACAAATAGGCGCGAATTATGATCGATAATCGTCAAAATCCGATCGCGGGATATTCATTGGTTGGGAAGGAACACAATAGAGAGATGAGACTCGCCAAAGTTGCCAAGTCAGCGTGCTGCATTTATCTCACGGTAAATCTGTATTTCACACAGCGAAAAGAGGAATATCATTAATCGACATCGATATCATTAATCGGCATCCCCGCGTGGCCTTGGACGTAGTAACCGCAAAACGTCATAAACGCTTCAGAAGGCATTATTTTACGAATAGAAGATCAACATAAATTAATACAAAATTACAATCTTCTTTATATAAATTAAAAAAAAAACAAGATATTCAAAGCCGAAACTTATATAAGATAAAATTATCCCTATACTTATACCCTAAATCTCTAAACTTTAATATAAGAAGAGATTCAGAATTCACGACGGCTCTCATTTTTATAACTATGATATTGGTCTTGAAAATTTTAGAGCACTTTTTTCTGACTTCGGAAAATATGAACGACTATGTTACAGTTAAGACTAAAATGCCTATCTCGATGACGTTTATGATGTAACGGCACGGAGGGCATCCTAAATCGATTCCGCGCACAGAGAGAAATTTATGCGACAGAATTGGATCGTGATGCGACAACCGGAAACCGCTTTAGGTTGCTCGCGCGACAACTTTGCTTCTAATTACTGTACTCCCACGAGGAAACCGCCCTTCCGTCCCAAACTGAACACTACCTCAGTGTCTAATTATTGTATGTTAGAGCGAAGATATTTGTGTTCTTGTTCTCCCGGCAGTTGGATACACAATGCGCGATATTCGGTACAAATGGAACTCCGGCCTACAGTCGGTCGGCATCTCGAACGAGGTGGAACTACCGCAGTTTCGCGTGCTCGGTCACAGGCAACGACAGACAACCATACACCTATCTACAGGTAGATATTCCCCTCTTATTCGTTCTTCCTTCTAAACTTGGTCCAGAAGTTCGCGTGGATAATATATGTATGTATATAAACTGTGTACAAATGTCGAATAAAAACAAATAACGCCATCAAAAAGTGAAATGGCAAAATTTTTTCAACCGCGAAATATTTGCGAATACCAGACCACACTCACACGGGCGATCACGACTTGTCCAGTTTTCGATGCATGTATATATGTACGTATATATACATGTATATAACAGTATGTATCGAGAACTGGACAAGTCATGTGTGAGCAATATATACATATATAATATGAATCCTGTTTTTACCCGCATCGATGTGCACCGATCACTGTGTTGTCTTTTCGCGAACACATTTAATTATGTAAGAACGAGCTTGCTCAGTGGGACAGCGTAGTCCTACGGCCATTCATTTCGACCGATCGACTGATCGACTCATAGGTTCTTATCTACACTACGGAAGACCCAAACGATAAGTCACGCGTATCCATCGTTCCCAGATTTGGTTTCCTCTTCACTACAAGATGGACGTTGTACTATTTTTTACCCTCACTGTCATTACATGTCAATGTATAGATATTAATACTGATTTACAATATTAATATAAACATTTTGATCTTGAGAGTTTCAAGTTTAGATTCCCGCTCAATACGCAAATAATGGGTTTCCACGTCTCTATAACAGATACGTACGCTATACGAGCATACAAGTTGCTAATGGGTTTCAGGAATAGTATTACGTCCACCTTTGACCTAACATCCACTATCCACAACATCAAAACAATAATCGACACAACGGACTCGTAAATACGGATAATACGCGCCTTCCGCTTCTCGATCGTGCCCAACAATCGAGAAGATCGTCCATTACGATCTCTCATTACATGCCAGATATTCCGCCCACATGCTCCTTTAAAGTCAGTTTAATTTTGGGCTCTCGATAGCCTCTCTTCGCAAGGGTATCCCTCATAGAGAAGGACAGAGAGTAAGATAAACTGAGAGAGACAGATAGACAGAAAGAAAGAAAGGAACAAAAATTGTGAACAGAGAGAAAGGGGAAAAAGTGAAAGAGAGCGGACTCGTAAGGTTTGATGGGGGTGCGAGGTAAGTGGAGGCCCCCTCGGAGCTGAAATGCGTTTGAGGGCTTCCGCGAAGGTACGTACCAACCGCGGGGGGTCTCTCTATTTTTTCAGTCGGATACACGATGAGGGACATCCGGTACAAGTGGAACGAGGGCCCAAACAGCGTCGGGGTCAGCAACGAGGTCTCCCTGCCTCAGTTCAAGGTCCTCGGTCATCGTCAACGTGCCATGGAGATTAGTCTTACCACCGGTAACGTATAAACACAACCCCACCCCCCACCACCAACAAATAATTGTTCAACCCTCGCTTTTAACGGCATGGGTAAGGTGGAGAGACACGTGAGCGCTATCCGATGTCCGCAGGTGCAATTGTCGCTCGTAAGAAAAAAAAACCGTCGCAATCCTGTGTACCTTACTTACATTAAAGCCGTCGATCGATCGATCGATCTCTCTCTTTCTCGCGATCTCGCGCATCATATAAGCTCCGTCGCATAGTGGAGCTGGCTGGCATCAAACGGATCGCCGGCTGGGAAACGTTTCTCGCATTCGACGGCGATGAATTTCCTTGAGAAATCATCGATTCCTCTACTTGGTTCAAATGAAACTTTGGGTGAGCAAAATTGTCTTCATATTGCCATCGTGGTGTTTCAATGTCATCTGCTCTACGCCAATTTCTCGTGGCGCGAGCAAATTCCCATATGATATTCAACGATGTAGCATACACTCCAGCTGAAGACGATTATAGCATTTGCTATTTTCCTCATGAGTCCCACATTAAGCCTTTCATTTTTCGATATGCTCGAATACTATTCTCTGATTATATCGCAGGTGACGATTAAATGATGTATACGATCATCCTAATGATAAAATTAATATCTTTCGCCTCGATGTATCTTTTCGAGCAATAATGGCGCGCAAGAAATAAATTGTCGCCAATTCCCTCTCGTTAAAACGGAAGAAACCCATGGGGTTGCAAATTGCAACAGGGATAACTCGATTTTCCATTCTAATCGATTCCTCATTTTTCTCCTATGCAACCACATCTCTCGAATCTCTCGATCGGCGCACAATACACGCCGCCGGTATACTTCATTGTAACGTGCATGCATGCATATCTACACTGACAGACGTACACAATATGAGCACGAGGAGTCGCGCATCAACGATGCGAATTTCACTTAACATCCAGCCAGCTCTGGCGCGCCGTATTTCCGACCAGCGCGGTGCAAGGAATAGAGAGAGCTACTCGCGAACAATGAAATCGCTTTTCCTGGCAAAGGCCAGTGACGGAACGGGAGATCAAGCAAGAAGAATAAACGGGAGCTCGAAGGGAGAAGAGCACAACGAACGAGTGGAAGAGACGGAGAGCAAGAGACACGGAGAAAGAGAAAGAGGAAGAAAGAGAGAAAAAGAGAAAGAGAGAAAGAGAGATGCAAGGGAAGAGAAAGCGAGAAAGAGAGAGAGATAAACGAACAGTGAGGAGGAAGGACAGTGAGCACGGGAGATAAAGAGACATTAAATAGCGCCTCTCCGTCTCCCTGTCCTGACCTTCGATCTTTTAATCGTAGGGAATTACTCGCGGCTGGCCTGCGAGATCCAGTTCGTACGGTCGATGGGCTACTACCTGATCCAGATCTACATACCCTCAGGGCTGATTGTCATAATATCGTGGGTGAGCTTTTGGCTAAACCGAAACGCGACCCCCGCTCGGGTGGCCCTCGGAGTAACCACTGTGCTCACTATGACGACCCTAATGTCCTCGACGAACGCGGCGCTACCAAAGATCTCCTACGTCAAGTCCATCGACGTCTATCTGGGCACCTGCTTCGTCATGGTCTTTGCCTCGTTGCTCGGTGAGTGCGATCGTGTACTCTTCCGTGCCTTTACGTCGCTGCCATTAAGCTTTCCATCCTGCGTCCTCTCATATACTCCGTATAGCTCGGAGCCGTGCCGTTCCAGTAGCGAGCTCGTAGAGTATCGTAGACGGATACTTGTGCAGGGCTCACGTGACAAATGCAAGGGACCCATTTTCCTCGAAATAGTTACTTCGCCGTCGTCGTCGTCGTCGTCGTTGTCGTCGACGACGACGTAAATGTTTGTCAGTCCGAACCTACGTTGAATGGCGAATGAAACGGCGTCTCGCGAAATCATGTTCACCGCGAAGCAACCGCGAGACAAGGAAAGGTCAATGTGGGTTAAGAGAGCCCCGCGTTCAATCGATTAGCATACACGGTACGACACACACATTGTTACGTTTTCACGACCGCGATTGCGAGTATCTCATTAGTCATTACATATACGACATCAAGGTACTTCGCCGTCGCGGTGTTCATAGCCGGGGTTTCCAGGGAAATGGCTTTCTTCCATCTGCACGTGAGCTCTACACAAGTACCGGGAGCGCAAGCATGAGTGAGATTCTCGACGGATGGAAGTGTGGGCTCCGTGAAACCGGGCTACCCGCCCAGATCTTACAGTGGCAGACGTGTCATGGCATTGAATGGTTACGTGTTTTCATTTCCCGTGGATTCTTATTCTTCGCAGAGTACGCCACGGTGGGCTACATGGCGAAGAGGATTCAGATGCGGAAGAATCGGTTCCAAAAGATAGCCGAGAGCATGAAGGCCGCGAGCGAAAATCCAGGACCGCCGCGCGTACCCGGCGATCATGGCGATCATGCGCCTAAGCAAACTGTGAGTAGCGACGGCCAAGATTGTCGTCGTTCCCGAATTTCTTTCTTCCATGCAGAATGTCGTTTTGTATCACCGCGTACGACCAGGAGATCCAGTACTAGCGCTCCCCTGGGCGATTTTTTACACGCTTTCTTTCAGCGAGTAGACGATCGGATCTGTCAAGATATCCAGATGTCCCGATCGTGGCACTATTACAGATTTATGCATAATCGTAGCACTTGTTTTTCATAACTTTATGGCTCCCGAGAGCCGTGTGATATTATATATAAGCATACACATACAACAAATATCATCTGTCTTGCCTACTGTCAACGATGAAGGAAGTCTCGAAATGTGAATTCTAAATAACAAAGTTATAAACAATAATATAATACTAAATAACGTGGTAATCGCCATTAAAAATTCTTTAATAGACTGCAATAAACGAATCTTTTAATAGACAGCGGTATAAACGAATATTAGAGCTAATCAAGCTCTTCTCTCTCGTCACAAGGGCAGGCTCAACAGGACGAAGCCGAGCATTATCCTCGATCCAGCTCAGCACGTACCATCGCGCAATGTAAATATGCACTCTATCCTTCCCTCCCTTAAAAAAGAGAACTAAAAACGGCAGGCTCGAAAGGTCAAAAGCTAAAAGGTTCTGCGAAATGAATTTCCCATTCGGTCGTGCGACGCGCCGGACAAC
This sequence comes from Temnothorax longispinosus, assembly GCF_030848805.1. Taxonomy (NCBI): domain Eukaryota; kingdom Metazoa; phylum Arthropoda; class Insecta; order Hymenoptera; family Formicidae; genus Temnothorax; species Temnothorax longispinosus. Next base: position 15,263,095 of record NC_092364.1, read on the forward strand.
GTGCTTCGTGCCAACACGGACACGACGCACTATAAATTTTCTTTTAATCTTGGGTATTGTAGACTCCCTTCCTCCCTTCCTCTCCGGGAAAACAGAAAATATTAAAAGACCGGAAAAGAAAGAGGACAATGTGGTAGAGCAGAAAGAAGTGAGTAAACGAGCGACAAAGATGAACGGGACGGACGGACGAAGGACGGTTATAAAGTGTCGGATAAGAAGATGAGACGTTTTAATTAATTATTATTACAAAGTTAATTATTCATGTTATCCGGCGGTAAATGCCTAATGACGTTACACGATTCTTTTAATTACATACTTGATACGCTTTTAATTACATTTTGTTTCTTTCAAGAGTTTTATAGTTGCTTTGTTTCGAAATATGAAAAGTGTTATTAAAATCGAATCTAATGTCTTTGGTGATTTTCTTAGTATTATACTTTCAAATGCATAATAAAATCTAATTAATATTAAAAATAATAAAACCATCAAAAATATTCTACAATCTTACAGTTTCCTGTAAAAATCCGTAATCATATAATGTTTTTTACATTAATATTGACTTAAAAAAAAGTAGAAATTATATTCCAGTATGCATAATCTCATTTTACATCAAACAAATAGTCTCTTATAACGACTAATGATTATGTACCAGCAACAAATAATAATAATTTTCCCGCATCTCATCCCGACAGTATATCAATTAGCATCACATACACCAGCTTTCAATTAAATCTTCACCAATCCGTTTTGCTTAAGCACGAGCAATCGCACCGCGCGTTTCTACGAACCGCGGTTCTTTTACGAGAGACTTTTCCTATTTCACACTTAAACGTTCCTAAAATATATATAACGGAATAAACTATATAACAGAGACGCGAGTCGCAACAGCGACATAAAAGCAGGTGAGTCTCTCGAATACCAATCGCTCCGATGACTAACGTAAAATTGGACGTCACCGCGTTGAACGAATAAAATATACACTGCCCAGTCCTCGGTATCGCATGCCAAACCGACAAAGTTTTACGGGGTAAACCTCGGGTGAGGGACACCCCACGGCGAACTGCCGTGTCTCTTGTAAGTGGTCCCATGTTGTCCAGGAGGTGCGGTTCAAGGTGCACGACCCAAAGGCACACAGCAAAGGTGGGACGCTCGAGAACACCATAAATGGTCGCGCCGATGAAGAATCGGCGGGCGCGCCGCAACATATTATTCATCCTAGCAAGGACATCACCAAGCTCTACGGTATGAGTAGACCATGTACGCACTTTTATAACACTTTTTCAACCCCCCCCCCCGCCTGGCAAGCTATCAAATAATCGGTTCTTAGCTTGGCAGGCTGTCTATTTCAACGAGCTTCTGAACGGTGGCAAAATAAACGTTACTGTACGGTTTAACCGTCAGCGAGCTCGGAAGGCCACCGGCGTGGTGTCATCGCTTGGATGAAGGGCCTGACAAGGCCGTCAATTGTGGCAATATGGATATCGAGTACTTTGAACTTCGCCAAGACTATGCAATATTCATGGCCGATGATACCACGCGCCTGCGCGGCGTTGTATTATATATATACAATTTCTCTACGCTTGAAACACCGTCCGAAAACGCTTGTCACTGATCATCTCATAAAAAGCTTTTATGCGCATTTTAAGAAACATTTGTACAATTTATTTTTCAAGCATTACGATGCACTATTAGACGCTTTTTTGTACCCTTTTAAGGTACAACGGCACCGCGCGAACTCGGAAGCTCACTGAAATATGCAACTCTCTTCCCTCACGATCTAGCGCCGCAACCATTCTAAGTCACTTTAACGTTTCTTTAGGCATAACGCCGTCGGACATCGACAAATATTCCCGCATCGTATTCCCGGTATGTTTCGTTTGCTTCAATCTGATGTACTGGATTATTTACCTCCACATCAGCGACGTGGTCGCGGACGACCTCGTGCTGCTCGAGGAGGCGAAGTAGACGACGACGTCGCGGTGCTCCGAATCGAGAAGAAAAAAAAGGGCAAAAGAGCGCACAGAAGCGAGCATTCTTACGCGTAGGAACGAGACGAGGACCGATTCGCGAAAGAGGAAGAGCGAAAAGCGGTTCAAGGAGGAAAAATCGTGGCGCGCTCGGTGACTACTTCAGGACAGGAGTAGTAAAAAGCGGGTAGTAAAAAGCGAACGACATCCGAGACCAGCCGTACCAGCTCGCGGACCAGAAAGGTGCTCTCAAAACATACGCTTAGGTCCGTCTCGAGAGCACGGTAACCACTTCTCAACTGGAAGTAGTAGCGGACGAATATGGGCAAGCCGTGCGGTCGCCTAAACGCGGAGTAGGACTACTTCGCGATCACCGGCAAGAAGAAACGGTCGAACGAACTCAGACGCCGCATCGCTTTGGCGTGGCTTATCAAACGCGCGCTCTCACTACTTGCGCGGCATCTGTGACTACCGCAATTTCAACCGGGCAACAGGCTCCTGTTCGTCAATCAGCGATCGGGCACGCGTAAGCCTCGGCTATCATCGCTGTCCACGAAGCGTCTTCGTTAAAGACTCAATATATATACATAAATAAATAAATATATATATATAGGTACGTCGCGCGATAGAAATGTATATGTCGCGATGCAAGCGGAACGGCAAGCAGGAGCTCAATCGCGAAGGCGAATCCACGAGCATACATACCATAAAACATTGCCAGTCTAGGTATCTCTAGTTCTTAAACGGAGAAAATACCTTCGATATAAACACTTGTCAATTTAGCCACCATTACATAGTAACATTAACTAACGCTAAGAACAACACCGAGACTCGTCGGTTTAAAGCGACGATTCAATCGAGAGCAGCTTGAGAACGGAAAAATATAGGATTATCGACGTTCGTCGAGGTCGAGGATGAATCGTCGCTCTGACGCCGTCAGCAGCGTTCGCGCGCAGAGAAAACGTAGCGGAAATCGCATGGTGGCATATGTGCGCGCGTGAATGCGAATGAACGAGAGAGAGAGAGAGAGAATGAACGCGAGTATAAAATGTATGAGTGATAGTGCGCACGTGGAACGAAAAAAACGGCGGGAAAGTTCATATTCCGAACGAAGAAAAAAAAACAATGTGCTATCGGAGACTGGTGCGACTTATTATCTAAGTAAGTACAGTAAGTATATGTATATTAACATACATACGCGCGCGCGTACGCGGCCACGTTAGGTACGCGCGTACACGCATATTAGACACACGTGCGTGCACACATGCGTACGCAGAACGCGTACAGACGATCGATGGAGAGCGTTCTACGCGAGATCTACAAAGATATAACGGCGGGGAAAAGCGGAAGGGGATAACGCGACGCAGGACGCCCACGACGAAAGCGGCTCGGGTTTCATGGTAGCGGCCTCACTTCAGCATCCGCATTTATTTGGATTACGGCCAAGTACGAGCCAGATCTCTCCTTTCATTTCGTAGGACTTTTTTACGATTTTTCACGACGCGACTTTTGTATGTTTCTGTATGTGTATGACTCGCGTCGCCGCTACCGAAATCGGTGAACTTATATCGTCACTCGTCCCAGGGCGTCTCTGTACGCGTGTACGTGCGTGTGCACATGGCTCAATCGGGAGTACTCTTAGCTCGTACTACGTAGTCGCGACTGTTTACGTAGGGAAACTCCCGGGACGTATAAATGATTATAGATCGGACGTAAAAACACTCCAATCAAGTCGAGAAAATCGAGAGGGACAGCGGACCAAGGCGAAATGCAGCTCGGTACTCGTACTTACTTTCGCTTGAAGAAAAGCTCTCGCTAAAGAAAAAAAATTGATATATAATTGACATATATAAAATACTCGTGTCACGAATATGGACATATCTTATTTCATCGTATATTGAAAAACAATGGCGGAGAAAGAAACCTGATGAAAATAAATCTGTACAACCGCGATTATTATCCTTAAATAACACTTTATCTATATTGTCTATGTGACAATAGCAAGCCGACGCAGCCGCGCTGGATTTTATCGATTTAATTCGTAGCTAATCCCATCGACATCCTTTATAGTATTTATGCAAGAGATGAGAAAGACAGTGAAATATAATCGCTCTTATTTGCGTGGGTTGCTTCACGAGCTTACAACGGTCTTCTTTTTTCAACGTATTTCGTTGCCCATGTTTTGTCAATTTAATTAACGTTAATTGCATGGCGTTCTACTTTCTTCTCGCGGATGCTGCGCACTCCGCTGCTCGTACTTTCTAAAATCCTGTTCGCCATTACAGACCATCGATCACTTACACAAAAAGTTTCCAAAACCTATACACTCGGAATCTTTCTTCTTTGCGCCTTTCGTATATAAGCTACCAAGTGTAACCAAGCACTTTCTTTTAAATGTAGCCAATTCCTCCTCAGCAACGATTGGATTAGATGCCATCTTTTGCTATTGTAATTTTTCCGATCGTACATTTTAATAATTAAATTTCAGCTTAAAACTTTATATATATTAAACTCAATTTAAAATTCACAGAAGAATAAAGTTTTATTATTTATAATTTTCTTAAAAATTTAACTCTTCAAAACTCCAATCTTCAAGCGCTTGCAATATAAGAACAATTGGGCGACATTCTTTTTTAGTTAGACTTCTGCTGTTTATGATTTAGGAGAAGTGTGGAAATCTTCTCTGGAACATTTTATATACATATATACATGCAAGCGCTCTCTTTTTACTGGCCTTCTCTCTTGCCCCTCGGACGTAGCGGCTGACTGCAAGCTGGGCCGTGGAAGCTTGCCATTCAGGATATCGACCAGCTGACACGCCCAACCCACCCTCTGACTCTTTCTCATCCCTTCTGCCGTCGCTCTTACTCTTCCTCTCCCCATTCTCGTCCTCCATTCTACTTCGCAATCGCCAAATAGTCCGTTTACCAGACGCCACTGTCAGTCGTGCATTTAATAAGGAGATCCCTTGCCTTAGCGCGCTCCGCGAGAATTCATTATGGAAATATATAAGTAATCCGTAGTTCAGGATTCTGCCTTGGTCCGCTATCCATCTCAGATATTCGAGAGAAACGAAAGAGGGATGGTCATATTCGAGCGTCACGTTTTACCAATGCGAAAACGCTGAACCGTACGATTTTTATTAGATGACATTGGTCAAACTTATCGACTCGAAAAGAGAGAAGAAAAGAGAATTAGGAATTCTCAGTATAACCGATTACGTGATACATTCGGTCTGTTAAGATACACTATATACCTAAATTTAATTGGTAATTCTTTCGCCGAGAAAAAAATACTTAAATTTTACGTAAAAATCGAAAGAGAAAAATATAAAAGCACTTCAAGTCACTAAATCGTCGAAGCCGTATAAAGTTGAAAGCACTAGTTTATATCGATAGATTTTTTTTAATACTCCATTAAATATAATTCCCTAAATAATATGATAAACGTCATCAAAACGATTTATAAGATATTCAAAAAACATCTATAGCGATTGATAAATCTCTTAGGTATGTTAATGACATTTAAAATCGATATCGACAAATCGGGAACGAATAATTCATGTCTTATAAGTTAGTAGACCTAAGTGAGTCCGGAACCAATTCTAAATAATATTTTTATTTGTTGCTCATTTGTTGCTAAAAAGTTGCCAAAGAAAAAAATTTGTTCTAAGTTTTCTCAAAAAATGATGTTCGGCGAAAGGAAGATTAAGTTAGCGGGACAATATACATATAGCAATAAAATTGCACATAATCGGGACATATTTTGTGAACAACAAATTAGCAACAAATTCTTACGTTATTGTTATGTGCAATTTCGTTGCTATATATATAGGTATGTATATTGTCCCGCTAACATATCTTCCTTTAGCGGAACATCATTTTTTAAGAAAGCTTACAGAGCAACAAATTTTTTTTTTTAGCAACAAATGAGCAACAAATAAAAATATTAGTTAGAATTGGTTCTGCTCACTTTGTTCCGCTAACTTATAAGACATAAATAACTCTAGGACCATAAATATAAGGAGTGACTAAAAATTCTCAAGTATCTATGTCAATTTTACATTCCCATAGCGTGGATCGTACTTTAGGATTACAATTTGTGACCGGTATAATTTCGATTCCTAATACGTTGTCGCAAATAAACAACAGCGGTGATTTTTCAGTGTTCACGATGTCGAAATTTCGAATCAACGAAATTATACCGGTTCGGTTAATCGCTGTACGTACTTTTAACTCTTCCGTATAGAAGATTGCACGCGCTCCGGCTTTCTCGATTTTTTTCAGACACTGGCGCGATTACACCAGACCCGACAGACTTACCATCTCGCGTATTCGCGAGATTCAACCGTGATAATTCGCCCATCGCGGGCACAATCAACCGCGACATTCCGTTCGCGCGTTAATACAGCAACTTATTTCGCTTTCGCGTTTTCCGCGCCGAACACTCGGGCATCCGGTTCTCAATCGCGGTAATCACGCGATAATTCGAATAATGGCGGCGTGCGAGTTTGTCGTGCGCGAAAAGGCGCAAATCGCGTGTCCAGCCCTCGTTCGTTTCTTTCTTCGGCTGCGCTCGTACATAATATATAAGTATTGATACATTTCTCCACGTCCGCCCCAACCGGAAGCGTTATGTGCAATTTATATAACTGTACATCCGTTATCTACTCGGAGTCTCTATAATAACGGGAGAGCGAGAGGGAAGAGAGAGAGAGAGAGAGAGAGAGAGAGGATCTAACTCGTTTTATTGTTGTGATATATTCTATGGTAGCTATATGCATTTATTCGCGCGTATGGTGACATATACGCGTGCCTATTGTTTACGCTGAATCTTTAAGCTGGGCGGACAAACGGCGGGAATTGGCGTGTCCACGATCAAAGACGGTGGAGAAACTCTTCCTTAGATAGACATACAGTTAGGTGTAAAGTAAAGCAAATAATTAAATAATGTAATAATTAATTAACTTTACGGATAACGAAATAATTTACGTAATAAAACGCGTCGGGTGCATCTCGCGATACAGAGCGTGCAAGCTTCGAAATCGCGAATGAACGATATTCCTTTCGAATGCGCGCTACTAAACTAATTCAATTGTTAATGTAATGATGATCGATGATGAACGATGCTGTTATAATTCAGAATGATCGATTACGCATTAATTTCTTGAGAATACATGACGCGCATTTGCTGCAATCTTTTAGATGCATTCTTTATTCATTTATCACGTTTATTCATTATGACGCTATCAAGAAAATTTTGTTATTGATATGTTATTTACATAAGATATTCGTAACGCTCAAATAAGTTTGTAACATATATACGTTTGCTTGATCTCAGTAAGTATTCGAAGTTAGGTAACTTCGCTGATCCAACGTTGAAGATTTAGTAGCAGAAAACTCGATAATTAAGCGCATTCATCTACGATAATTCAATCGCTCAATGCGATTTCTTGTGCCGAATTATAAAAAAGAAACGCGTGCAGTGTAAGCACAAATCGACATACGCACGTTATATATGGGACGCGCCAATTCCCCGCAGACGTCACAATCGACCATTATTATTATTAGTCACTGAAAAATTTTTATTACCTTTATTATTATATTTATTACCGTTAACATTATAAATGACCGTTTAAAGATTTACAATGTTCTTTATCCTCTGGCAGGATGACTACTTGCGTTATCGGCGGGCACTTATATCGCGTATAACATTACCAAATAGATGAAATCGTTATATAAAAACAAAGAGCACCGGCGCGCAGGTATCTCGGGATATAACTCGGGATATGACAAGAGAGAGATACAGAGAAAAATACACAGAAATATTAATATTATATATAAATCGATCACATTTTGTAAATACGAGTTTTATACAGAGCATTGTATTCGTTAAACAAAGAGAGTACCTATTGCGAAGTAATATATATATACATATTATATATATATACGCAAATGTAGTGCACACGAAAATGTGACTGTTCGCACGTATTTAGGTAAATCACTTTTAAAAGTATAGGAAAAAGAGAAAACCAAAGTAGACTGGAAGAACGTCGGGGGCCGAGAAGTTAGTGCGTACGTTCATTCGTTCGTTCGTTCGTTCGTTCGTTCGTTCGTTTGTTCGTTCGTTCGTTCGTCCGTACGTTCATTCGCAGCGAATGTAGGTCATAAAAATCGACAATTTGATTACTTGCTGACTATCTACTGCGTAATGAAAGATTCGGAGTATCCTCCGTGATCGCCGACGAAGACGACCAGAAGAGTCGATCTACATACGCTCGTATGAACTCTTTTACATTTATCATTATGCGTAGATAAGAACGACGACGTGAGAAAATACCACGTGGTCGAGCTCTTTATCAATCCATCCACATATTATGCATTTGCGATCATAATTGTTCGTCCGCGGACGTAAACGTAAAAATTGCTCAAAACATGGTTGTCAAATCATCAGCAGATGTGTACAGGTACAGAGATCATGAATAATTTATTTGAATTTTATAGATACATTCACACATCGATAAGACTTTAGTATTATATCTATACATATATCAACGCGTATAGAAACGTGAAGAATCTATCGCCAATCGGAATAATTTACCTCATTTTATCTCACAATCAGCTAGCATTATCTCACTTCATGAAACGATCATAGTTACGAGAAATTATCGACAAAACGAACGCTCACGTCGTTCGGTCATCTTTGCCGCGAGCGAGAAACTCTTCTGGGCGGCACGCAACACGGCAGAATCGCCAACGGTGTATGTACTCTGACAAGACCACGACAGTTCAAGCCGCGTTGTAACGAAAACTGCCAACTTCATATTGCAATATACGTTTTAGTCAATCGTGGCGATGCAACAAAAAAAACGACAGGAAACCGGAGCCAGCGGTGCAACCATTTCGGGTGACAACGAGAAACGTTGAACGCCGATGTATCTCTAATCGTGTCGATTGGTCAATTTGAAATACTTCGCGAAAGATTCGTACATGTTAAATTGATGGATCGAACAATTGATTTATCATTGGTAGATAAGCAAACCGTGTCACCGCTCAACCGATCGCACGCGCACATTCCGTGGACTTTGATTTTATAATTCCAATTACAAATTCTAAATTCCACAAGTTAAAAAGTTATTTTTAATTTAAGCGAGGAAGACATGGGCGAAGAATTAAGATTGCTCATTATTTAACATTATTAAACTTTACTTGACAAGTATTCTATGAATATAAATATACCCTATAATGAACTTTGTTGCGTTATATGATCATAGATAATTAAAAGATTGTTACGGTGATGTAGTTATTTTAATATTAGCGCAATATTTATGTCAGCATCGCGAATGGCTGTATAAATATCAGAAGTAGTTTAAGTCTTTACGGAATAAGTGAGCGAGCGATTGAAGCGAGACATTCTACCATATTTATCAAACGTGGTTACAGAGCGATAGCGCTACGAAAAGACACGAAAGAAACGAAGTTGATCGGGAAGCATTTGGAAGAAATTGGGGAAAGAGAGGCTTGTGGAATTGTCGAAACGGAAGATATGTGATCGTGATTTACTCGTGCCGCAAGCGAGAGACGTGTACGTGAACTATGGCATAGCGATCGTTTGTACTTAACCAGTCCTAAAACGCCTCTCGCTTGTCGCCGGAGATTCCGCAGTTTCGTACCAACTGCTTCCGATATTTCTCGCAACCGCCGTTCACTCGAGATAGTTGAGAATTTCGAGCGGCATCGAATCGAGAGCTCCACGGATTTCAGGGATGCAATCTTCAGTTATCGCAAAATTGAGGTCGTTTCCCTTCTCCGGCGGGGGACTCGCGCACTTGTCATGCATCGCGATCAAGAATCGCTTCGTGAACTATCTCGATCACTCTCGAGATCGGTGAGAAATGCAAATACGACGAAAAGTGCGGCGTCCCCTTATGGGCGAGAGAGAGAGAGAGAAAGAGAGAGAGAGAGAGGAGAGTCGTCTGCGTTGCTTCGCGAAAAGCGGGAAAAAAGCGAGGATCGGCGAACGCGAACGAAACTCTGAATGAAAGAACGAAGACGAAAGTGTTGGCGCGAAGACGAGTCGTCTCGACGAGAGTACCAAATTCTAAAATGTATTTAAAGACACACGCTAACTGCATTATACTGTAGAAACGTATTCTACGAAAACGTAAACTGTAAGAAAGACAAATGTAGATACACATGTACCCGAGACACGCATACACAAACACGGACACGCAGCCGTTGCACGCATACACAACAGGCACATACACAAACATACACGCAACACGTACCGAACATCTAAAAATACCCTCTAGATCGGGCGATTAACATCTCGAGAAGCGATTATATATAATTAACGATATATACATACTTATATATATACGGCACTTGGTAGACAGGTACACGTACCGAGTATACCTACACTACCTGCAACTTTCTACTCGGCTGCGACGCCGATTGTGCGAGGTAAAAAATAAAGAGTGAGAGCGCGAGAGTGAAAGAGAATGAAAGAGTGAGAGAGAGAGAAAAAAACAGAGAAAGAGAAAAGCGAAAAGTCTGACGTAAAAAATCGATGTAACGGTGGGGGAAGAGACGTGTAACGTTTGTACGGCGCGCAATAGTGCGAGTATACGCATAATAGCTAGGCGTAGACTAATAGGTCCGGAAATACGAGTGTCTGTCGTAATCGGGAGTGTATCCGTTCGTGTAAGAATGTCCGCGTGTCTACTACACGTACTACGGAAAGTACGTGCGTGAGAATCTCCGTGGTCTGTAATTCCCATTGCGGGGAAGTTCCTGTTCCTCGAGGCAGCGAGACAAAAAGAAGAGGAGGAGGAAGATTGCGGGGGAGGAACGATGACGAAGATGACAAAACAAACTTATCGAGATTTTGTAGATATTATCCGATTCGCGCGGGGGCCCCGCCAGATCTGCCCGAAGCCACGCTGACACTTTTTCCATCCCCGAAATACGCACGAATACAGTCTCGCGAGCGAACCAAGGCTATGATATACACCTGACAGTTTTACCATCGAGAATCGTTCTAAGAGCGATGACCGATCTCATCGAGCGCTCTTCCTTTCAGCTCTCTGACTAAACAATCACTGTACCGACGGTTCCTCTACTTCTAACGGCACATTTAAAAAATGTACGTAGTGAAAATTCGACTGATTCGCACCGAACGTGGACCTCTAGCGTTTATCGTATCTAAAGTAAAATACTACAAATGTTTTCTAGCAACAGAAATAATTGATAATTAATACTTATCGACGCGAGTAAAGATCGACAAGAAAAGAATTGCATTTTGAAATTGTTACAAATTTAAGAGAGACGTTAATTACGATAGAATAATAGATAAAAATCGGTCATTTAGAGAGTAACACGTAATTTTTAACGAACTTCCTCGCGTTAACGAACGAAAGAATCGCACTATCACGAGAGAATCTTCACCGTCGCTTTTTTTCTCTCTTCGAAAGAAAAGCGAGGCAGCAAGATGAAAGAGTGATACCGTGTTCCAATAAAAACGTCCATCTTGGAGCAAGAAGGAGAAAGAAAGTCGCTTTGAAAAGAGTAAAACTTTCGAGTGTGCATCAGCCTGAGCGAAATCTGACGTAAGAAAAACATTACCGACGCGTAAAAATGTGGAAAGCGGAAGAACATCTGCTAATAGAGATGGGAAGTAGGTCAGATCCCGGCAAAGCGCCCTCATTTACGATTAGCCGCGCGCTATTAAGGCCATTTTTTGTAATATCCGAATAAAATGCATGGTCGATGATGACGTACGAAAACTTACCTTTTCTCTACGATCGAACGACTCAACCTTCGGGGACTCGGGACTCATAACAGACCGGTGTCGTCGGAATGTGTGCTGCTCAGTTACCGTTTGGCTGCAACTCTATCGTGGGGGAGGACTACTTGCGAACTCTCGGCGGCAATTCTCAACAGTAAAAACATTAAGAATATGTCTCTGATATAAATCTGATATACTTATCCACGAATCTCTGCACGACAAAATTCTAAAAATAGAATACAAGGTAAAGAACGATTTTTATCCCTTTGTCAAAAACTGTCTTTACTGTCGAGAATGTCGCTGGTCGAGAATGAGATGGATACGCAGAACGACGTTCACTAAGGGCCACTTCGACCAAACTCCGATTAACTTAATCGTTGATTAGTCCATTGGAAATGACCAATCGCATTTGTCAATCTGCTTAATGAGCAAATGCGATTGGTCATTTCCAATGGACTAATCAACGATTAAATTAATCGGAGTTTGATCGAAGTGGCCCTAAGTCGTGGATTTTAGGACGCACGAACGATAACGATTTCTCTTTTCGGCCGAGGATTCTTCCATCACGAACGGTTCCATCGTCGACGAAGCGCGATCCTAAACGTGTAGAATTCGTTGTAAATAAATCTCGGGGGACGAGGGCGAGCGAGAGAGCGTCGGAGCAAAGGGGAAGGAGAAGTACGAGTGAAAGAATGCCTACCCTAATTGTCGCGCTGTGTCACGATTGCGTTTGGAAGTTTCTCGCGTTACGTGCGAAGTGACTGGACCGTTCACCCTGACTGCCGAAAGAACACAATGCAATTGACGGCTTATGGAGCAGCCGGTGAAAACGAGGACACGCAAAAAGAGGGAAGCGGCGGAGATGAAGAGAAACGAGAGCTCTCCTAGTTACTTGCTCATTGAAATAATATTCTAAATAACGTTCGCGTAAGAGAACGAAAGTCTAGATGCGCATCACTATAACGCAGACTTAATTCTACGTACAAATAAGTAAGGCGGCGCATACGCGCCGGCAATCGCGCGCGCCTCCAGTTGTTCGTAATCTAACGGAGAAGAGGATATTTTAGTTTCTAACGAGAGAACTTAAAAGTGACGTTGATTTCTACGTGTCGCGGCAGGAGCGAGTCAGGCGAAATGTATCGTGATCCTCACGACAGCGAGAGCGAGCCTGCGAATTTCCGAACGTACGTTTTACCGTTTAAAGAGAAACGCCGCGCTTTCCACGAATGCATCAACGATCTCAACAAACACCAAGTAACACTCAACTTACATGCAAGATTAGAATTTCCCACTCAACACAATGTAAATGCAATGCAACACATGTGTTACACTGCATTTACATTGTTGAATAGAAAATTCTAATTTGCATGTAAATTGCGTATTATTTGGCGTTTGCTGCGATTCGCCTAAAGGGATGGTTTTCAAATCGATCGCTAATCTCGAAAGTGTACGAACGAAAGCGCCGAATACGATTCCTTCTGCGTCCACCAAATGCGCTTTATGTCTATTTTTATCAATATAGATTAACTTTAATCTCGGTTTAACTTACTCTTTATCTTTCTCCAATTCTTAGAACTAGAAAAAGATAAAATGCATGTTAAACCGAGATTAAAGTTAATCTGCATTGATAGAAATAAACATTAGCCGGCGACCGGAAAGGTCGAGTCGGCAATTCGGTGAAACCTCAGCGGTTCGCTTCGTGCGATCGTCGGCTTGTAACTCGTCGCGAGACCGAATCGAGCGTCGAATAAACGCGATCGAGGAGCGCATTCGAAACGACGACGCTCCGTCGTCGATCAGGATCTAATCCTTTAGTCCCGGTCTACAATAGGTGTTTTAAGCCTTAAGCCTTAAAAAATTGTTCAATCACGGTTGAATTTGAGGAGAATAATTGACTGTGATTGGTCAATTTCTTAGGGTTTAGGGCTTAAAAAACACCTATTGTAGACTGGGGTTTATCCTAACGCGTTGGCCCGCGGATGTTTTTATTCTTACGCGATAAATAAAATAAAGATTTAAAAAAGGAACTGCCGCTCGCGACACTTCGCTCGATCATCGCCGCGCGAGGTGTTTCATCCTTTCCTCGTATACCTTGTACCGACGGAAACTCCTTTCCGAATGAGAGCATCCCCGGGGCCGAGATCCTCGTCTAGGATAAGGATTATAACGCGTGAGGATCACGCTGCGTGCGTAAAATCAGGTACCTATATGGCGCGAGGAGATTGTTTTGTTGCGCGAGATCGATATGCCCGCGGGATCGTCGCCAGCGCGCGACGCGACATTATTATGTAAAGTTTTTATTGCGTGAGTAAAGTATTGTGTTATACCGACCACAGAAAGTATGTACACGTACCTTGCAAGACAACAAGTCTCGTCCTTCTCTGCGGGGAATCATATACCTCGGCCCGTTCGCCGGCTCGTCCACGGCGCGCTCGAATCCCCGGGAGGCGATGCGTCTTCCGCTCCTCTCGGAAAGTCAATCGCACCACACACTCGCGAGCAAACGAAATCACCGCGCGAAAAAAAACAGTCCGGAGCGATCGCGAACGCGGATCGGAAGGACTCGAGATCGAAATCAAAACTGATCCGTCGCGGCGTCGAATCGAAGTCGAGATTGTCAGAAGCGTTCGTTGAGCGGGGGGCGGGGGAGGCGTCGCGGTATTTCGAATTCTCGCGATTTCATCGCCGAAACGTCGATCCGCCGCTCTGCTATCGATCTCCCGACAAGACTGAAATCGGTCACGAATCGCGATCGCGTCGCACGACGCGTCTCGTCGTCTAATTTTGATAAATTGCACGTTTCCGTCGAACGAATCAAGTTCGGCACACACTATTTCAATGCGCGGTCGAGGATTGACCCCGAACTCCAGAGTTCGACGGGGTTCTCGCTAGCTGGTTGCAGATGGCGCCACCGACCAGGTAAGTCCACGAAATTTGAACTACAGTAAAACCACCGCGCGCTGCGTATTATCGGCGAAGGATGCGAGGTCCGATTGTCAGTAATTCCTTGGTTATCACTGTTATCAGTTCGGTTATCAGTTTTATCCGGATCCGACAATTGGAGTCAATTTATATTTACACGTCACCATCAGTAGTTACAACTGGTGGCGTAAAAAAGTGAGGTAAAAACGTCGTATATGAACACAAATTAAATCCAATTTTATAACAAAAATTGTTATTGCTCTGCACAAAAAAATGTAGATTTATAAATCTGGTTCTAAAAAAATGTGTAGACGCTAAATGAGTCGTTATGATTGCATTGCCAACTTAAGATAAAATGATAAAAATATATCTGTTGTATTTTTTTGACAAGATCGAAATTTCAAAATTTTCAGATTTCCATATAACATCTCTTCGTGTGAACAAGTATGCGTTATAAGCAGTTATAACTGTAGACGTTAACCCGATTAATAACGACGTGTAAACGTAGTCACGGTCAGCAGGAACATAAAGCGCCGATACAAAAATACGCGAAGGTGATCCGGGTGAGTTTATTTCTTTTTATCAAGAGAGCCGTTCCCAACTGAAGTAAAGCGTGTTAGATGGAACAATATATAAATGAAATGAATTATCGGCTAAAGCCCACGTTCGACGTCTGTTATTCGCGTCAGAATCCAGAATTCTATTTACAAATTGCTATTTCATGCCAAAAAAAATATTGGAAAGATTAGTTGCAAACATGAAAATTTTATATATTAAAACGTACAAATGTGTCGAGATATGCGACAAATAAAATTATAAATAAATTTCTATTTTGAAATTCAATCGTCTAAAATGCATTTGATTGAATTGAAATCGAAGACGCATTCGGCGCTGACCACGCCGATAAAATCTTTAGGATGCACGAAATTAACGCAACTACGTGAGACTAAGGTCTACGATCTAAAAATTAAATTAACTAGGAATTTAACTAATCATAATAATAAGAAGAAATTAAGGAATTTACGGAATTATGTAGGATAAGTTAACTATGCTCAAGAGTTTCTACGACAAGGCATTTCATCGATCTACAACGCCTACGTAACTAGAGCGTTTGTTGCATCAACGTTTCACAGCACGTTAAGAAAGAGGAAGAGAGAGAAACGCACTTTTATTACAACATTATAAAATTGTACACAGTCCGCGGTAACGTGTCCACAAAATCAGAATGCCGTCTCGACGTAGCTACGGCGCTACGTCGACCCTCGCGAAAAAATATACATCAATGCGAAATACATTCAGTACAAAATAAATACATCTATATAGTCCATTTGTTGTGGTACAGTTTGCGTCAATTTTACGATTTTTTTTTTGCTACGGCCAGAGGGATAGTGTTAACGTTTTCGCAGATTGCTCTACGTATTCGCTCTACAAACTAGCCTCACGCTACTCTACACGCTAGTTAACACAACACACATCGACCTGACTTCTACTTTTGCTACTCTCGTATTAATCGAGTCGGAACAGTTGATTATCAATTTGTTAGACAATTGCCATTACGTTCTCAAGTCTTGTTACGAGACAGCATGGACATTTATCACGACACGACACCGATAAATGGGTTTGGTAGCCCGTTTTTTTTTTACGTTACAACGGATTAATATTGCAATTTTCTTACGCGCGTAAACGCGGCTCGGATGTACAAAGACATCCTTCCTTCCGTAACTCGTACGCCTCGATCGCGACAGCTACTACTCGTTGAAAACAAAAAGACGTATAATCTACGTAGGTCCAAACGTTATTGTGAGTTCGTGGTCCTCAGAGTTTCGAATACAGTGCTTCTCGATGACTTCGATATAACGATCATTAATAGCACGCTTATTTGTGCATCGAGAGACCGCATGGCATATTCGATGATATGCTCATAAATAATGTTGCAATTTGCTTCACGTAGTAAATCTACGTGATCACATCGCTATTTGCGAACGTATGCAGATTAACATATTACAATTGCTTAGGCAACGAAGTCTGAAGCAGCGAATCAAAGAGCCACGGCGATTCGCGTGTTCCGCAGAAAGTTTCGTTCTAACGAAATCGTAGAGGAACGTCAGAATCAATCAAATACATTAAAATAAGCCACAGAATTTGATTGTACAATTTGCAAAATAAAGCGGTCGATAATTCAATCAACAGGTGCCTCTCGACATAAATAATTTTTACGAAAAGTTGAAAGTATAGACAGATTTGAATCTTAATCGATACCTAAAAACGCGATAGAAACAATATCTTGATATAGCAAAGAGAAAAAACTGTATCGTCTAATAACATCCCTTATTCTCCTGATCGTCCACTCGATCCGCCCGGTGCATCTATCAACCTATTGTATATTAATGCAGCCGCTGAAGCTTATTTCGATACATTTGAATTACTCTGAGTGATGCCCCGCACGTTAGAGCCTGATGCTGTCGAAACACGTATACCTACCACGATCATATCCCAAGGGTATAATCATAGCGAGTGCGTGTTCCGACAATAACTGGTTCTAACGAATTCGCACGAAAAAACGTCAGTATTAATGAAATGCGTCCCGATGATTACAGTATAGGTCCTAATCACACGGCGCGCTTGCCATAATCGCCTCCACTTACTTCGATATATATGATTATTTCCGACGCTCGGTACAAATTTGTTAGAATGAGGCCTCTCCGTCGGGACACGCATCCCACCATGACGAGAATTCGCCCCGACGAGTTCGAACGAAACCCGTTAGAATTAATCGCATTCTTCGGGGTGAGGTCTTGAGACAGTCGGAAAAGTTGCGAGACGACACTGCAGTCCGCGCGTCAGTCTACACGCTTAGGATTACGCTCGAGGAGAGCGCGTCGGGAATGTGTGTTCCATTTCCCTATTATTTAAGACATCTATCTCCGCTATCCGCTAGTCGTCTAACATGATCTACCACATCTACCGCTACGGTCTAACGCACTACTCAGTTACGCAAATGAGATACGAATGAGATACGCAAATGAACACGAACAAGTCTGACCTGCTTTTTAATTCGATGAGTCAAGGACATAAAAAGCATATGCACCTTATTCAGGGGGCGTTTCTGCAGCGATATTCTGCGCTGTAATTACCGGCGCGGCGCTGTAATTTTGTCGATTGTGCCCTTATTATTGTTAACGACAAACGGAAAGAGATCAGATTGATAAGCGTATCTCACAATTACTCGAGGTATATAAAACTCAATTGTATTTATCGTGAAACAATGTTTTTTTGATAATTAAAAGTACAAACAGATGTTGCTAGTGTACGACAGAATGTCGCTCGCTGTTAATCGGAGAACTCATCCGATATGCAGAGAATAAAATCACAGTTATGCGCGAGTAACTACATCGATCGCAAACTAATCGCGCTCTCTCGGTCGCGGATAAATAAAATGTATTGTTCTCAACGGAAACAATCGTCCACTTACCAATAAAAACAACGAGTTTCTCTAGATACAAATTGTGCGCTGTTATACGCTTACAAAGAATCGCCGCTCGAAAAGAATTCTATCATTGTTGTATAATTGATATATTAAATCATTATTGTATAATAATATTAATTATGTAGTCGTAACTAAGAATACATTGTATCTCTTTCATAAAAAAATCTATTTCATGGACGGACACTGCATAAGCTACGGTATTTAACACGTCAAAGACGTAGCGCAAAAATATGCGGCATGAAAAAGAAATCTCCATCTCTCGTTTAAAGTGAAAATAAATTTTGCTTTTGATTTGGGAAACTTTGTAAGATAACTATAGTAATCGCACGAGAGTATATATCGAAAGCATGCAGTGCCTGTCGATCTTCACATCGCACCCACGTATTCGACGTTCACCGTCGATATTCTCTCATATGCATATCAATAGACGTGTTCACAAACGCATAACTACGCATCTCACACGCGCCGTATACACGTACGTACACGGAGAACATACCAACGTACATTCGGAAATACAATACACCAGTATAGATAGGACATTTATTTAACTTAGACGCTTGCTTGCAAGTTAACGGCTAAGGTAAGTACACGAAACAGACAAAGCCAAGTTCATTTAACTATTCTCCCCTATCTCTCGAACTTGCAAATTCGTTTACGGGATACGCGCCGATGGGAATTCTCTATCGAACGCAATAAGTTTCGCGACCACGTGGTAATACGCGAATCTCTCCGAATGCACTTCTAATTCCGAACGTTCCGCGGGGAATGAACGAAGCGGACGATACAAAAGTATACTTAGTTGGGGAAAGGTAGTCACGACAAGGTAAAATTCCTGGTCCCATTTCCTTCAAGCATTATCACCAGCGGCACTTGCTGCCACGCCTGCCCGCACGTTTCCGAAAACCCGGT
This sequence comes from Temnothorax longispinosus, assembly GCF_030848805.1. Lineage (NCBI taxonomy): Eukaryota > Metazoa > Arthropoda > Insecta > Hymenoptera > Formicidae > Temnothorax > Temnothorax longispinosus. The sequence goes on from NC_092364.1 coordinate 15,282,166, forward strand.
TTCGGCGCGACGGAACTTTAGATAAAATCTCTCCCGCGTGCCGAATACTTCTCTCCTCTCGCATATTTGATCAACGCGCGCGGCCACTCGCCGGGTGTTTTATCAAAGTTCTCGTCGTAAAAGACGCTTAAATTTCAATTTCAAATTTTGCACACAACGTCCGCGAGGATCGTTAGTCAAACTTAGCACACTTTGTAAGGCGATTATCATCGCTTAGAATATCAAACTGTTTTCATCATGTATTTGACAAGATGTTGCTTTCTACGCTTAATTTCGCCTACGAGGATACACCGCGGGAACATTATCCTGGATAATCGAGACAGCTCTGATCCAAATCGGATAAAGTGTGCAAAATTTGAACGATATAATGTACACTCGTACCATACTACCCGAACAATCATACCTAAAAGTGTGATCACAGATTGACAGAAGGCGCGTAAAATACGACATTATAGACACAGTCATGAAAGATACGCCATTGCAGTAATTATTAATTAAATACAGTTATAAGATGGAGTTATATACAGTAAATATATATGCAAGCTTATTTGTCAATATAAACCTCGAAACGCAAGCGGCGGAACCAGAGAGCAGAATTTTATGCGATGTAAGATTTGATTTTGTCGGTATAAAGTTCATCTTTTAACTCATTAAAATTTTTTTCAAGCCCTCATCATTTTTCCATTTTGCAAAATATTACGTTCGCATTTCGTGTGTACATATATAATTACACTTTTCTCATAAAAATTATATCTGGATCCGCCAATGCAAAATACCTACCCAGTCACAAAAATAATAGTACTACACATATTACATTTTTGATTTGAAACTCTGTGTGATGTGTTGATATAAAAAATATTTTTGTGACGTTACTTCGATCAGCAAAGTTTTTAACTGGATTATCATATACATCGGAATTAAAAAATAATATTGTCCGCATTGAGAATAAATACATAAATCAATTTTTCATATTTGCGCGTACGTACGTCCACCGGATTAAATATACAAAACTATATTAATACACTAAAATTTTACACTCTTATTTAGAACGTCTATTTCAATTCTCTTTTGCCTCTCTTTATTGTTTTTTAAAGCAACCACGGTAGAACCATATAAAAATTGCTATTATTAATTATTTTTTATTATAGTAAAAATGACAAACATTTCGACGTAAATTTTGTTTGTTAATTTGGACATTAAAATCATTGGTATTGATATTATAAATTCAGAAATTGATATCACCTCGTATATAAAACTCTATTGCTTTAAAACTCTAATTTAATCATACATCCTCAAGTAAAAAAAAACGTTGTCAATTACGATATTCTATTTTTGAAAGTTTTTTTAAGAATCCGTTTAAGTTTCTTGAAGTGATCGATAAAAATGATTATTGCAATAAAAAAAGTTGACTCGTACAGAAGGAGTAACTCACTCCGAGTAGGACTATAGCAGTCGCAACGGAGAAATATCCTTCCTCGAAGAAATATCGTTGAACCTGAAGTCCACGCGAAGTCCATAAATTTTGAAATAACATTGTTCTATGTCACGCGAGGCACCTTCGTCTATTTTTATACCTTCTCCTCTCCGATATGCGAATAAAAAGATTTGACGCTTATACTCGTAATGCGATCATCGTTATTGTTTGTCAGTCACAAATATATGGCCCCATTACATGTCTAGGTCGAAGCATCGATCATGTAACAGCGCGTTATCAATTCAATACACGTATCAGTATATAGTTGTGTGTTAGATTCTCTAGCTACGTATATACATAAGTATCACTTCACTATTCTCTTACGTACGCGAGGTGAGACCGTAATTTATATGCTCGATTACGTTCTCCAATATGCAATTACATACTCTAAATTGCATTTTGAGAAGGTCACATAATTAGAAACGATATACATGTTTTCCTACATGTTTTTTTTTCTTTTTACGCGTGTTGGCTCGTGTCAGTTTAAGTGTTGAACTCAACGATATGGAAATATAAGTGGAAAGCGATATTGACACGTTTTAACACGTCCACTTTACACAAATACGCGCGCGATAATGTCATACTCATTTTATTGTTAATTATTATTAAGATACATTATAACAGAATGAATTTCTAGATGTAAAGCATGATTAGATATGTGCTTGAATACACGATTAGCAATAACCGAAAAGCCGCGATCGTGGAATGTACAAAACATTTAATAAAAGCTACTACTGTGTAATCTGCAAACGAGATTTTAAGATGTAATAAATATTTTTAGCCTCGTGAATCTGATAAAATATTATCGACAATTTTGCACAGTTTTAGATAACAAAACCCGGGATTACATAAAACATTATTTGTCTCGAGAAATAAAAAATAACATACTGCCATAAATACAACTCATATTGACTTAGTTATACAAGAAGCATAAATAACAATAATTTTGATATAAAAAAACAATTCCGTGTACATTGTCAATTTAATCATTTCAATAACAAAAATTGATTAGCTTTCCAACGAAATAACACACACGTAACATGTATTACTATTTAGATTTGCAATAATTTTGCTTCCTGCTGCAAAATAAAATTGCGCATACGTGAATTCAGAATATATTCAAACGCGAAATTCAGAATGCAAGTTGACGATATTATTTAAGCACGTCATTCAAGAACGCTGGAACGGATTTTCTAAAAGAAGCTCTTTCTGGAATGTATATACCATCGCGAACCTGATACTCGCGATCGCAGCTGTGCGGCGTGTATGGACGGAGCAAGCGCATTCTCGCGAATAGAGCGAATGCCGATGTCACTCGCGTGCGAGTGTCCTCCAATGAAACGCTGCTAAATAAATCGCGATCCCTGAAAACGGTGTCTGTCCCGAGAAAACGCGACACAGCAAAGCGAACGCATCGCCGCGCGGCACGTAACGAATTACCCGGCCGGGGTGAAGAATGGCGTCGTTTTCCAGAATAATTGGCACGACAATATTCACCAACCGATTTTACACGAAATACACGGGGAAAGATAGCCGAGAGACGATCGAGTCGCGCAACTCGCGCAGGGAGTGTTTTCGCGTTAATCCCGGGTCTTTCGTCGTAAATCGTTCGCGTTCTCCGCCGTCAATATGATGTCCGCCGTCAATATGTCGGACATAAGTTCTAATACTCTCCTCGTTTAATCCGAATACGCGTAGATGCAGTTTAGTTATTTCAACGTCGAGATGACAGGGGGAGGGGCAGTAATTAATGTGCTATATGTTCTTGTTTTCTCAGGGAGACATTCAGTACTTCGGTGGATAATAGCAATTATTTGCAACCAGATATGTTTAGGGGAAACATACGTAATTAATGATCGAGAATCACGTTTTGTGCGATATGTAGGATTTAAAATTAAATAGATCGAAAGGGGTGGCAGCGCTGAGATTTTTGATTTTCAAAGCAAACAGCAAATCGATCTGAGTACAAGACGAGAAAAGGCGTCTGTTAAGCAATTTATGTTTGAGCGTATGCAAGTAAACTGTTATAGCATTGGAACGCGATATTTATCTAATTCTATTTTTCTTCAGCGAGAAAATTTTACATCCCGTTAAATTTATCCCCGAATCTAATATCCCTTAATACTTAAAGTTTTATTTTCGCCAATAAAGCGATACATTACGGTACTTGACTCAGATCCTTATTTGATCGCCATCAAAAGGACCTTCCCCCGCAAGAGACCGTACCCGATTTACATAATAAATGGCTAGAGGGACTCTTTTCTTGCCTTTTTAAGAATGATCCCGCTAAATCTCGCCGAACGTCAAGATCGATAGACGAGCAGAGTACTAAAAGTTTTAACTGATATTATTGCCATCTTTATCATCGAATCGCCCTTATCTGATCCACTTGACTTCACCTCGTTACCGGAATGTTATTAACTTTGGGGGATGATGAGAGCGCCGCCAAGTGCCTCCTTAAACGTTACGGCATTTTCATCTACCGGTCGACTTACCGCGGCGGAGCCCATAATTCGGGATATGGTGCTCGCGACGCTATTCGCGTGTGTTCGTCGAGCTTAAATCTCACACATAGCGAACTTATAGTGCACCGAGCGTAAATTACTCCCCTCCAGCGGGCACGTATATAACTTCGCGGCCGGCATCCCTCCCTCTCGGAATGCCAGTAAGCTTCGTCGAGAAATTTAATCGAGATTGGGAAAACCTTATTTTCCCTCTCACCCGCGTTTCACGTCTCGTCTTGCAGCCAGATAAAATGCTGTCGCAAGTAAGACACTCGTCCCTCCCTTGTTACAAAATGGGATCTCGCGAAGAGAGAAACAAGCTTCCCGCTTCTCTCCCGTCGAGAATGGACGTTGCGCGATAAATGAAAAAGTGTACTATCTAAAAAAGGGAAAAAAACGAGACATATGGTAACACCAGGAACCTGCTGAATTTTATAATCAGATATTCGCGTCGAAAAATTTCATCCGGAACGAAAAAACGTCGCCCCGTTATTACCGTATAAACGATTGCTAAACATTTTCGACATCCTTGCGATTAGAACTTCAGTCCCGAATAATCGGAGAATGTGTCCTTCACAATTCATAAATATATGTGACATTTATAAGCTCTCTGACAAAATCCTAATATACAAGTCCATAGTTATCATTTAGAGAACATTTCCACTGGACGGCAACCATTCGTATCAGCGTCAAAATCATTGGGCAATACATTACTAATTTCAACTGACTATATTTTACAATTAAGCCCAATGAGATGCAAAATTTCTATGCGGATAATGTTAAACAGATAATGACAATAGTTATGTAACGTACATATATCTTTAGTGCCAATTCCTTAGGTCTTCATTGCTTCTTTTTACGATATAATATCGTAGGAGTCATTGTACATGTCAATAGAAAATAAAAGTGTTTTTATATAAACTGTTAATAAATAATATAAAATGTATACACGTAAATACACTATATTTATGTAATAATGTATACGTTTTCAATTGTGTCAAAACTATAGTCTGCTTAAAAGGTCTCGTTCCTGGCATCCTTATAAAAACGAAAAAAAAAAAAAAAAAACTACGCAATGCAAAAATAATTCAGCCAATATCGAAGGACGAGCCGTGAGAATCAAGAGAAATAAGTTAACTCCTTGTAAGGCCATACCGGAGGCAGCCCCGGTGCGACATCGTTTGTACGTCGATTACCCGCGGTCTCGCAAAAGCGGACTGCTCATTGCGTAATGAGCGCGTCCGGGCAGATGCGGCGAGGACATCTTTATCAACGGCATCTCCCTGCTTTGTGCACCTTGTACGTGCGTCGCATCGCATCGCGTCTAAAGCTCGTAGACGTCACGTCCGTTCGGTCTGGCCACAGCCGGACGGCAAGACGATGGACTCGCGTACGAGTGAATGATGTGCACTCTGAGGCGCACGTCGCTCGCATTTCTACCCTCGCGCGGCCTCCTCGAGAAGCTCACCGTGGTCTTGCAGCAGCAGTAGTGAAAAAGCTTGACGTAAGCGCTGCGAAAGTGGCGATCCGCGACGCAGTAGAGCAGATTGTTGAAGCAGGACTTGGACAGGGCAAACCAGGCCAGATTGTAGAACACGCTCGCGTTGACTGGAACAAAAGAATTCACGCAGACCGCCGTGCCGTACGGCAACCAGAACACGACGAACATCACGCAGCTGCACATATTTGTCTTCGCGAGCTCGTAGTCCCAGGAGAAGGCGGCCGGCGGCTTGTCCGAGCCCCGCGTGGCCCGTCGTACGCGTATCACCAGCTTCACGTAGAGGAAGATCGTCGTCAAAGCTGGCAGTCCGACGAATATGCCGGCCCCTACCGCCTGTTCCATCGCGATACCGCTGAGCTTGCGGCGGCAAAAGTCAGGACCTATGTCCAAGAACGATTGCAGAGCCACCACAGTCACGGCGATTAGCCAGAGGACGATGATCGTAGCTGTTACATGACCCGGCGTCAAGCTGGCGTATCTATAAAATATGAAATACGTTGCTGTAAACATCAATGAATTAACTAGGAAAAGGGTGTATACGCATTAGGTATTCCTAAAGTTCTTCATAACGAGAGATGTTTTAACAAGTGTTACATTGTATTACGCAAATTTCTCTGTAGCTTTGAGTAATTGTATATAACCAAAATGATACGTGATAAGAGTTTTAAAGTAATGTGAATATAGACTGCTAAGGCATCATTAAGCCCGGTTCGCTGTTGCAACTTTGGAATACACCTAGGAATAATTCTCATAGAGATAACAGGAGATAATACGTTGTCTCGTCGGATGGATATTTCCCCCTTAATTGCATCACGAGCTTGTTTAAGTCCCGGCTTTCTTATACGGCGTATTCAATTAAAGAAAATATTTCCCTCGGTGATACACTGCGCGACTGCAATTACGGAGTTGGTCGTACTAGTCTGCGGATTAACGAGGGGCTTGAAAAACGAGTCGGTAGTTACGGAGTTAGCGGCGCTGGCGGACGATTTCTCGTTTACAATGCGAGGAAACTTCCTCGAGTCCACGTGTTCGCCGTGATTCTTCTGACGCGACCGGTTAAAATACTTCCGCCGTAACGCCGTATTGTCGCGAAACTTTCCGCGTGCGTATGAAAAGCCAGCCGTCGTCGTCGTCGTCGTCGTCGTTATTGTCGTCGTCGTTTCTCCCCCGAGATCGTCTGCTATCGGTTACGAATTCCGGCAATTCAAGCTAAAGAGAACGTCGCTCGGAATGCGAAATTACGAACTCGATCGTGACGCTGATAGAGAACGCCGTAGAAGCACTTCAACGTCAAACTCCAAGTTTCAAGCAGTGGTCGCCATACGCCATTATACGCGATGGCTTAAACTGATAACAGTAATTTGATTTCTACCCCATTCACTGTGTTTACATTACCCATATCCACCCAACGATGTTAACCATCGCGAGGTATTTTCATGCAAAGGCCACCAGCGATAACGATATATCCAGGCATGTATTATAACATTTACCATCTCTTCTCTTCGGCTCTAATGATGTTATCTGCCTATAATAAGAGACATTAGCCTGAAATATTCATGTGCTCGTGAAAAAGCATCGACGTAATAACACGATAAATATTGCAAATGGTGTAACAATACGTGAATAGAAGGCACAATTTTAAGGAGGGCTAGTTATCGATCTCCCCCATGCATCGGGCTAGCATCTTTTTGCGAGTAAACAGGTGCGGTCATAATTTTCTTCTCTTTTACTGTCCCCACCGGAACTTCGACCTCCGACCCGAACGATGACCCGACTTGCCTATATTACTGTATTTAGGGTGTTGCCTTAGAAACATTTGCCAGGTGAAGATATCAAAGCTAGATATTGGAGAATATAGAGCTGATATTTTCTTCGAAATTTATTATACGAGTTACGGTGTGATTACTACCGAAAAAATCGCCGCAATATCGTCGCAACAAAACGATTTGAAATAGAAGGAAGCACATATATGTTTTCCCGGAGAATGGTTACATAAATTTCTCGATAATCGTTAGCGGAGATAGAGAGTTGTTACGAGAAAAACGTCCCCGAGAGGCGAGGCACAGAACAAGAATGTGCATGCGTGGGGAATTGCAGGAACGTGGTGGGTATCGATTGCAGCGGAATCGCCGGTGCACTCGCTTTATCTTTCGGCTGGCAAACAGTTAACACAAGCGGGCGTAATTTTCGGCCGCTATTGTCGCGGACGGCGGTAAGGCCACCGGGGACCAAAGAGCTTTACAAGCACAGGTTTTGGTATATATGTTACTACGACCGCGCCAAATGAAGACCCGCCTGCAAGAACCAGATAGCCTCGCCTTTGATCGAAGTGAATTATTTACATGGAAATGGAGACAATCTCCTGCTGCACAGGATAATGCAAGTGTTTATTAAGGCAAATTGTTAGTCGGTAGTCGGCAGCAGTTTGATGAAGTTCGGAAGCTTGTTTACGTGCTAACCATAAATGGATTTAACTCCATCTTCACATATTGCCGCTGATAGCGCGCGGAATAAGATCGATTGTTCCTTCCTTTTCTCCCCCGTGCCTCCTTCTCTCACCTCTCGAACAGACTTGAATACGTCTCTCAAGTTGTATCCATGACATATCGAAAGAGGCAAAAAAAGGCGATTTATAGGAAATTTAATTTTCGATAGGCTTCTCGAATATCGACAAAAATTTTCGTCGAATGTATCACTGCAAGGCGAAACGAGATTAATATTATTTCCGTTTTGGATTATATATCAAACAGTTCGGTTTGATTAACCGGCAAGCGCCGCACTGTGAAGTTCTTTATTTAGTTTATCGAAAACCGCGGGCCAGCCGATAAAATTCGCGTTAAAAAACCCCCGTCCCCCCGCGTTTTACCAAACCAAAAGGGAAACCTTTTTTGCCCGGCCTTTGCGCGAGCGAGAGTTTGTTAGTTTTTGCGGCGGTCCGGACAAATCGAGACACCCCGGGGTTCGATCCATTTTTCATGCCACCCTACGGGACAAATAACAAACTTTGTTAACGATTACACCGCGTAACATCAGTTCGGCCGGTCCGTCCCTCCGAGCAAGTGACGGAAAGCGGCCGCTGGGCAAGAACGTGAACGTGCCCGTGTGTGTCGCGTCGTTCCGGAAACGGACTGCTCAATTAGTATCCGACAAACGCCACCTCGTAAACAAAGCGGAGCGGGTTAAAGGCGACGCTTTGAAGGGTCCTCTTCCCCGACGCGACACGCGGGGGGAGGGGGTGAGAGAAGGGGAGGGGGAAAGGGAGGGGGGAAGAAGTCGCGCGCGGTGGCGAGCGGTGGCAAAAAAGCGCCGACAATCGCAGGAATGTAGCAGCTATTGATCACGCCAACGGTCACGTGTGCTATATCTTTTCGATCGCCGAAGCCCCGGCACTTAATTCGACGGCGGATGGGCCTCTCTCTCACCCCGTCTTCCCCCTGTTTCCGTCGCTGACAACGCGTTTCGCCGTCTCCTTTCACCCGCCGTCCGTCGACACACGGGCGCGAGCGGGTCCGCCGACGTCTCCCGATGAAGAGTAAAAAAAAAAAGGAAGTATTCCGGATGAGACGACGCGATAACGGTAATAGCGGGGACTCGTCTCCTCCAGCGATGGCAGTTACAGGGTTGTAATATTGATCGGGCCACCGGGTCACCGTTCATGTCCAGAGTTGGATTCGCGCCATTTCGACGGTCAGACGAAAGGTCAGCACCATTTTCTACTATTTTCGCAATAAGCTGATCAATCTTCCGTTTCCCGGCCTACGTATATGCATCGTTTTTTTGCAATGCCGTATTTGTCGGGTGTAATCGGTATAACGCGCAGAGTAGATTTGTGCATTTGCGCGTTAATCGAGCCTTTCGAGCAGAGGGAGCAAGCATTTTTGCACTCTTTAAATAATATATAAATTGTGGTGTACGAGAGAGCTCCCGAATGATAATAATATGGATTAACGTGATGTTTAGCTGATTGGACGACGAATTGCATTATTACGTGTTCAGCCTGCGCCATGAAAGCTAACTAGGAAACATTTTAATCCGGAACTGTGTCTATGCGCAAATGGAAATGTCGCAGCAAATGAATTTGCATAGAAAGTTGGAGTTTTGCATATAAATAGTACCGAGCCAGACACAATGTGTGTCATTACTTTAGAATTGCGTTTTCGCACCACAGCACTGTAATCGTATTGTCCGGAAAAGCCATAAATATATAAAATATTGGGTAACCATCGCATTATGAAAGCGATATTCCGCATCTCGCCCATAAAATCGTGATGTCATTATACTGAGCGTCGTATGTAATGTTGTTGACTGTTTTAGGACAAAAACATTCTGATAATATTCAGACATGCAATATAAAAATTTCTCTATCTTTAAGTAGCGAGATGAATTATATCAGATCATGAATGCAATTTTTCATGTGCGTATTATTATACACAATATATAACTTTATAATTATAATATGTATATATACATATAATTTATTATATGAAAATTTCAAGAATATAAATAATTAAATCATTCTCGTTTCTCTTTTTTTTACATGATTGAGAAATTACTCAGAAAAATAATTTATATTGAAAAAGCAACATTATAAAAATCGTTATCTGAGAACTTTTAGTTTTAGATATACTTTAATTATTTTTCGTATATGTATATTTCATTTCACATATAGAAAGAATAAAAGATATATAAACTGTAAAACATACATGAATTGAGAATATCTAGAAATTATAATTAAACGTACAAAATTTTTTTCGTTTTTATTATTCCCGTCTTTATCAGAAATGCTAATGTCACAAAAAATGTATTTTATATCTAGTTTGTGAAGAATATTCTCAATGAAAAATATTTTGGTTGAATGTAAACTGACAGTACAGAGCAATCAGAAACGCAAAAGGATAGAAAAATAGATTAACTGCAGTTAAGTTGTCCTTCCCGAGAACTTCTCAATTTCGCGTGATATATACCCACGCTTGAATATCGTGGAACTGCAAAAGGATCTCTGAGATAAAATAGACAGGAGAGAATGAAACGCGATCATGATGTCACGTAGCAGTCGACGCGTTAAATTGCGGAAACACCCCTTTTTCGCGGGTCTCTCTCTCTCTCTCCATTTCCACTGTACCTTTCGGGGGGCAGACACAGACGTGCGTAATTTTCGGCGGCGATTGTGGCCAACGTTAGTACGGTCACCAGGAAGCAGAGAGCCTCGAGGGTCCACTCGAATCGGCAGGCACCCAGGGATTCCGCAGGAGTCCCATCGTAACCCGCTAGGATTACGATCACAGAGACCGGTATTACCAGGCCAGTCACCAGCAGGTCCGCCAGCGCCACGTTCACGAGGAATGCGTTTCCTGGAAAAAGAACCCGCGTGAAACTCATTAAAGTAATTAGCTTGCGAGTTCTTGCGATCTGGAAACGCTCGAGAGAGCCGACGTTCCGCACTTTTTGCGTTCGAATTGCATTGTAGGCGCGATCGTGAGGGCAGATGTACCCTTGAGTAATGCTCCCATATCGCGTAAAATCTCAAAATTGCTCGAAACGATATCTAAATTAATACTAAATACACGAATCGTTTATTTTCCAAGCGGAGTAAGCTCAGTTCTCGAAAACTTGCCGAAATCAATAGACGCGAGTTTATAGCCGCTTTCCTCACACGAAATTCATAATCTCTTAAAACTTTTCGCATGAACGGTTCAGACAACTTTTATTTCGATTAATTTCTTGTTAGATAAGTGGATTTCATCACGACATGACAGGTGACAATTTCACCTTTCAAATTCATTTCACAAAAATTTAATGACAGTATAATCAGAATATAATAAAACAATATTTTTTAACATCTGTGAAAAAAATGTGTTCTTGAGCATTCGCAATACATACAATATTAGCTGTAATTTCAATTTTAACTAGATATTATCGAGAGGTGGGTGGAAGGTAGCCGGGCAGTGAATCGTGCTAAATACGTGTAAATTAGAAATTTTATTCTTTTGTTTTTTTCCCTCTATTTCTATATCCGCTGATACATAAGCCGGTCGTTTTGTCACGATTCAATGTCGTTACAATTTACCATCCGAAATGTAATCCAGTGGGTTAGACCTCATCTTTTCCGATCGATCGCGCGCGCTTCGCCGCGGCGTACGCTATTTGGAGTGGGATTTTCAGACTGATATAAATTCGCGGGATAACCGTGTTGGACACGTACCGATCTATCGCGCACGACGCCAGGATTTCGCCTGTACTGCCAAAAGCGTCTAAGACGTCCCGCACTTTTCCTCTTCCGTTGGCAGAAGTGCCAGCCTTCGACCGAGTATTCTTGTGCCAAACTATTATATTACGCAGACTATCATCTTGAACCTTTTTGCAGCTTCGCGCTCAGCTAAAGCAGTGCGGAGAGAACGCTTGATTTTCGCCGCCGCCGCGGCCGCGCCGAAGAGAAAACTCGGAGAGAACGCGGCCGGCCAATCTCCAACATTTAATCAACGCACGCCCACAGGGGCATAATATCGGAGGTCGTAGCTTCTGCTCGGGCAAATCGTAAAAGCCATAGTAATTGCAAAACGATGTCGGCCGAAACGAACAGTCACGCCGGCTGTAAAACTTTACTCAGACGGCGGCAACGACGACGATGATGACGACAACGACGACAAGGACGAGGAGGACGACGACGGCGACAAAAAAAGGCGAGGATAAGGCCACGGTGCCGCTGTCGCAGCTGTTATTGCGAGTCAACGATTATAGCGTTTCATAAGTTCATACGTAGAGCCTGGCGTAAGCGAAATACCAAATTGTAGAAAGTCACAGAAAGAAAGGGGCGTAATATCCGCATTACCTCACATTGCCCCTCTCACGACACGATATATTCCCTCGATTCTCGGGGATTTCCCCGAGATCAATACCCGACGAAGACACGGAGAAAAGGAAATAATATCCGTACGTCGTCACGTCCTTAGGGGAGTATAACGCTATAATAAGATTGCGCGCTTCTGCACGAGAGAGAGAGAACGAACGTATGCCGTTACGCTCGGTCGCACCGCGCGCTCTATGAGTAATAAAATGCGTAATAAGATTTTTTTTTCACCAAGTGTGCACGCTAGAGCATCGGGCTTTCACGCCAGGGTTTAACGAGCCGTCCTCGAAGGAAAAGGCCGATGTTGAACAGCGAACATTGGGAATGAACGAAGTTTTCATTAGTCAATCGCCTCGTCGCTGCATGCAATATGCATGCAGCGCGCGTACGCGCGAGAAATAATTATTATAATTATACATTTCCTCGTAGCTGCACTTTACCCGGCGTGCTCGCGGGTTGTTGTTGTCTGACTTCACTCACCCTTATAAGATAAATTTTCATTTACTATGGTTTCCTTATGTAAATAGATACCGCGCACAATGGGATAATGCCTCGCGCCGACGTGAAAACGACGCACTGGGTTATCAAGTATTCAAATTACATTTTAGAAAAAAAAAACATTGTACATTGTTATAAGTACCGAGCATCTCACGACTTTAACCGCGCGGCTTAATTGAGCGGCGAAAGCACTTTTAAGAAGTCATCAACACCTATAAATTACGGACAAAGCGGCGCGTTGTAAGTTGCAGCCTCTGCACGTATAATTTCAACTTTTTTTCCCGACGTCTTATCGCCATCTCGCACTGACGTACTTGGCACTGACGTTTTACGTTAAAGCACATAGTATATAATTGTAGCATATTATATCATTTTACTTATATATACTTGCAATATAAAACTTTAATCAATCATTTATTTAATATTCTTATTGGTTCTACTGCAAAGCTGTCAATGACTGACTAAACATACATGTGCAGGATACCCGAGGAATTAATAATTCTAAAGCTATTTAAAGCTTAAGCGTTAAAAATATCTGAAAATGTGCTCCAGCAGATAAAGTAAATTACATCGCGACGTTATATCCATAGACGACACTCTCTCGTTGCAAAGCTGAGGCGACATTTTTACCAAGGGCGACCTCGGACTTGTCGCTTTCGGGGAAGCGCGAAACGTAGTGGCACCAACACGTCAACGACTCTGTACGGCCGCAAACGTGTTCGCGCCTTTGGCGAGAATATTACACTGCGATAAAAATGATTACGCGACAAATTGCACCGCCCGCGCTTCGGGAAGGCGAAGGAAGTCAACTGCCTTTCGCCACCCCCCCGTCCCGGTTAATAGGATGAAATATCGCGCGGGTGGGTAAGCGAAAAACCCGGGGGAGAGAGTCGGCAGAGAAGAGACCGCGGCAGGCAGAATCGAGAGATCTGCTCTCTCTTCAGGTATCGACGAATTAAGCCCCGCAGTAGTAGTCGCTTTTGCGCCGCGCGGCGCCCGGCGCCCGGCGCCCGCATTCGCCGATCGCATTTTCCGGAGGTACGTTTCGGCGTGACGAGATCTGATCGATTCAGCGGTTGATGCGTGGAATAAATTATCCCGCATCAGCGCTCGTGGCGTCACTTCGAAATTGATTCTCTCTATCTCCCTTCTCTATATCTCCATCTCTCATCCGGGGTCCCCTGTCTAGCCGCAGTGCCGCAGCATCGTCATGGGAACGTGCACCCTCCCCACCAAGGGGTATTCTTCTACGTACCGAATGAATCCGCGCTGATCAGAATTTGTTTTAATCGATTTACCGAGTCAGCCCGCCGCTCGCGCTCACGTGTTCTCTTTCTCCTCGCTCGCCGGGGCCTCGTTTCACGAGCGCCGAACCGAACTATTCGCCAACCGCACCGCGGAGTACTCCAAGTATTCGCATTACCGGCGGGGATTCACCGCGTTCGGCCGCCGCCTCCGTGATCGGGGTTTCCAAGGGGAGCATCCAGACGAGACGAGATGGGACAGGAGAGCGAGGAGAATCGAGTGAGGGACTAGGGAGAGAAGGGGGTAGGAGAAAGATATGGAACGGCGCTCTCTCGTTGCGGCATTAGATACAGGGCGGGCAGGAGTTATACGGGAACCGGGTCCGCTCGTGCGGCTACGCGCCGCGAAATTGACTCGCTCATCCGTGTACACCCTTATAGCGACCCCACGACTGCGCAATCCATTACGGCGCCATCGGGTTACCGGGCATCGCGGATACGCTGCGGTGTTGGCTTTTTGTTTCTCTCGAGTTCTCGCCGCGCCGCGCCGGCAGAGTTCACGCAAACGAAGCCGAAGTCCGTCCGACACTTCACGTCCGCAGTAGAAATGGGGTTTACGTCAGGCACGAACGGACATCCACGAGCATTTTCCCGCGCGATCCTCTCTCTCTCTCTTATCTCCCTCTCTCTCTTTCTCTCTCTCTCGTACATATACGTCGCGCGCCGCACACCGGAGACGTTCCTCCGGCCGACGCGCGCGACGGACGCGGGGGAAAAAGGAGGAATCGCGTGTTAGGGCCGGATTTCCGGCTACAGACAGGCCAGTTGCCGTCGCGTCACGTTCAGACGTATTTATTGGAAAGGGACCGATCGTGAAGTTCGAAATTGCGCCCGCGATCGGCACATTAAAACTTCAATCTCGTTACAAGCTTTATTTCATGTCCTACATTGTTCCGTCCTTATCAAGCTCTTGTATTGTTAACCATTCGCATAAAAATTGACATTGATTCGAGGAAAACAATAAATATTTCTCTCAATAAAGATCCGTTTTATACAATCCAAGTCTTTTTTACTTTGAGAGATATATGCTGCTCTATAAAATACCATCAATGTAAAGAAATTATATAGATACTCAATATACAATTATTAAGTAAAATTATTAAGCATTATTATTATAAATTATTACAATATTATTATTACAAATAAAAATTTCAAAACTAAATAATGAAGAATTATGTTTTAATCATACAAAAGAATTAAATTAATATATATAATATATCATCATTATGTTTTCATCAATATTTGCTTTGCTCAATAAAAACGAACAAGACATCAAAAACAGATATTTTCATAAAAAAGAACTGATAGCTTATATTATATTCGTATTGTTTTTTTATTTAGTTGGTTAAAGACATCGCGTTTGACGTTCAAACACGTTCTATTAAGTACACGAGCACTTCCATCATAACTACGTATCAAGGATTCATGTATCTTCACTCGCGGCCGATATCAAGATTTTATACCCTATTTGAAACGCACATATTGGACGTGGAAACGATCGTGGAGCACCATTGAAGACCGTCTTCTAGAGAACAATTGCATTCGTCATGTCAGAGTCGGATGCGTTCTAGATCACTATAAAATCAAGAAATAGTCGCGGACGATCCGGTTAATCCTCGTTACCGCGATAATAATGAAGTTTCCCGTTGTCATCGCGGCTTGAGAGACGACCGCGTCGCGGCGAGCTGAGAACTTTATAGCTGGGAAAACGAGGAAAAAAGAACGAGATTTTCTCGGTGAATAGCTCTCCGGACGAACGCCAGTATTATTTGCACCACTATCGAGATTCATGCAGAATAAAATAGCGGTAAAAATGTTTCGGACCGTTTCAATAAGAATTACGAGGATGGTCAGTGTGTGACGGCACACAGTTATAAAACCGAGAAACTCGGCAAATTAAAGTGCTGAGAAGAAGAGAAAAAAGAAAGAGAAAAGGACGAAAAAAAAGAAAGGAAAGAAAAAAAAGTCATTCAAAGAGAGAAAAAGAACAGTAAGGTAAAATTGATTTGCTGCTCTGGGACTAAATCTTCTCTCGGAAAGTATATGTAATATATAAATATATATATATATATATATATATATATACGCGTGATGAAAACCACTATATAAAGCAACAATTAGTTTGATAGATATATAAATAGAAAATAATAATATAATAAAGACAAAAATTATAACCGACACAGATACCTTACAAAAAAGGAAGTGTTTAAAACATTACGATCTTCATATTCAAAATTTAAAAATATCAGGATATTTACTACTGATATTAAAAATATGCGGTAAATTGTCATTTTTTTTGAAAATTTTTTTCAAGAAAACCAACTCTTTTTTAAATCTGTCAATAAATATAACACTAAATATTTCTTTCAAGTTAAAAGTTCTGAGATAAAATTCGTAAATGGATAATTTTTTTCAAGCGTTCGCATTTCTCTATGACAAATTAAACTTGTGGATTTAAATTGAATATAAAGATAAGAAGACAAAGGATGAGGAAGAGCGATATACTTAGCCGACAATGTAATTACGTTTCCATCCCCATTGCTTTGTATATCATTCCGTCCACAATGTCATTGTTATTACGCTCTATGCGGAGTGCTCGCGTGCAAATAATAATTATCTCGGGTCGGCCCGAGCCACGAGCCAGCGCGGAGACAACGACATACGATAGTGTCCAGGGATTATTTATTATCACGCCGGCGTATCTGCGGAGGATGAGAGAGAGAGAGAGAGAGAGGGAGAGAGAGGTACGGTTTGCAAATAATACGAAAAATCGATCTCGTCATTGCCGCAGGTATAATGGCACGTTGAAGATCCCATCTTCTCAACAGATTGTGCCGACGACGTTCTTTACTGTTACGTCCTTCCTCGGCCGGATACAGACGGAGGACGCTTTTGTCCGTGGAGACGCAAAAAAAAAAGATAAGAGATCTTACCGTAGCGATATATACGAAAGAACGTTGTCGCGAGGCACGTCGGAAATGTACGACCCCCTGGATGGCTTTTAGTCGGATATACTTCTATAGAGTAAAAACTTTCGTCGTTGCATTTGTCGATGAGAGCATTCTCTTTCAGGTACCGCTGCCTTCCATCCACCCTCTCTCTCCCTCGCGCCCCATTCAATTCTTCCCAATGTCGCTTTTACTATTTTAATTCTCCACCTCAAATTTATATAGCGCGAGAACGATTCTCTCTCCGCCTTCGCAAGCGAATTCTGCGTTCGCTATCGTTTTTTATTAGCAATCGTAAAGGCAAAATTACGGGCGTACCTCGCTTGTTCAGCTGATCCTCCACTACCACGGCGGATATCATGAAGACGTTACCCACGCTCCCGCTGACGGCGAGGGAGGCCAACAGCAAAAGTCGGGCCACCCTCGACCAGGCTGACGACAAGGTCACTGGAGAAATGTCGTCGCTACTCATGTTGCTACTCATGTTGCTGATCGCCTTGCTGAGTCTTTCAGACTCGACACCGATAATATTAGCCACGGTGCTTGTCACACCGTTGTAGATCACCGTCGCATTCATTCTGAAACTGAAAACAAAAATAGATCGTTACTTATAGAATGGTTTTACGCTACAATAAAGCGATAATAAATAAACCTGCTGGTTGATGGATACTTCAACATCATTGAATTGAGACAGGCTAAGATTTCAATAAAGATCGTAATGAGAATCTGCACTCACTTTCAAATACGAATTACAATTTACAATTGCAATTTATCGACTGAGCCTATATATTTAACTAGATACTTTCCTCGGGAGTATCTCACGGATGATTAGCGACAAAGGCAACAAAGTTTATCTTCGATGAGCAACACATCCCTTCCGTCTTTCACCAATTTAAAGGACGGTTCATGGTGGTCTGCAAGTCTGGAACACGGAGGAAACGAGGCTGAAGCTATTCGATATCACGCTATTACACGGAGAGAGGCCCTTTGAAGATTAGGGCCGACAAGACCATACCGACCACCCTAATTGTGAATTATCGATCGGACCACGGTGTGGGGATAGTCACCTGTTCCGACCGTGGCCCATGTTAGGTTTCCACAATATCCTCGTTGTCGCTAACAACATCTGCGCAATATCATGGTAATTAGCAAATATAAGTGTCGTGGCACGCAGTCAGATAACAGCTGACGCTGTACGGAACGTTGGAAAAGAACGTTTTAGAATTTAAGGATGCATAATACTCGTCTAAACTATCTTTCATCTTTGAGAAGAAGTTTTACGGACACGCTAGCTTGCATGAATAAAAAGAAAATGCCTTTGCTTCTGTTTTTCAAAAAATGTGTTTCGCAAAATATGAAGAAAGATATTAGAGATTTTATTTGCTTATGGTGAAAATTAAAATATTCATTTCAATATAAATAAAAAATCGCAATAAAGGCTATATAATTTGTAAACCGAGAAAGTAATTTGTTATCTGTAAAAGTATATTATATTTTTACGGATACGATTAAAAGCTTAGTTAGATTTTATTTGATCCTTTGATATTATAGTGTATATTATTTTATTTTGTATGAATGACAAAATTATACAATAAGATTATCACCAATTATAATGTTGAGATATAATGCTAATCGTAATAAAATCTTCAAAAGACATCTTCCATTTTTCAACGTCCAAAATATAAAACATTTACATTTATAATTTCTTATATACAAACTTTTAAACTCTTCTTTTCAATCTTGCGCACGTAAATGACAAAAATATAGGTCATGTGTTTTAATTTAGATTATTATGTTTATTATTATAATTTATATGATTAACATTAATATTAATTGTACCTACTATCAATTTATGTATGAAGCTTATCTATTCTGCTATATTCTACACGTGAATAGAAATGTCTCGGGTGTGCCCATAGCGTTTCCAAAGTGGATCTTAAATTTTCATTAGCAAATGAAGCCTCGGGCGGCCATTTAAATGTTTAACACGGTCTATTCCGCCGGGCGGCGGGCACGAAGAAATTGATCGCGAAAATTGCGTTTAATAATAAAGCTGCATCATCACTCTTTCTTCCGATCGACAAGCCATCGTTCGTTACTTATAGAAATATTTTCACTTGTTGCATTAGGGCTTGAAATGGCGAGCCCCTCGAGCCAATAATCTCATCAATCCCATTACGTGATCTTTCACGCACATCGACGTCGAATCAATTTCCCCGCGACGTCGCCGGTATCTTTTCCTAATTGAAAAACGACTTCTGCGAGTGAGCGAGACACCATTCATGCCGTGGAAAAAGCGGTAACTGCAAATTCCCGCTTCCATCTTCGCGCGAAAGAGGATCAGCCGGGAATGATCGATGTTCGTTGTATACGAGATGTCCCAAAACTCGATCTCACTTCTAAGGCTTTCTTCGACCTTTTAAAGATTCTTCATGGATAAGAACTGAATTGATCACTATTCAGTTTTTCATGAACTGTTAATTTTTATTTTTGACATTGTAAATTTTTGATATTAGATATATCTTGATATATCTATGTCCGTTAAAGTAAAAACCAACTGGAATTGTATAAATATACTAAACTTTTGCCATTTATTGTGTAATTTGCGAGACTCGCTGTTCCTAATTGCTCGCGATTCAAAAGATACGAAAATAAAAAGTCCACAGGCCGAATAAATGTCACGATGATTTTAAAACACCCTGTACAAAGAACTTGTACGTCTTACGAATTCGGGGGGGGGGGGAGTACGACTCTTACGTCCGCTTTAAGCGGCTTTTAAATTGTAGATCTATTTCGAGAGGTGTCTCCGACTGTCTGACTACTCGACGAGACGTATAGATTACAATCTCATTGCTACACCTTGCGAAAGTGGATCTCATTCGCGATGCAAAAAGATGCAAACGGTCCCATCGGCGGAAGAGAGCATCTCACGTTTCACGAGTCTCCTCCAATCCCGTTCGAATGTATGCGTAAAAAACGAGTTACACGTTCGTCCTCTCGAACCTAGGAGCGCGCGTCTACCAAAGCGCGCAACGATGGATGTGCTTACAACGGGATGTTGACGGAGAACCACCAGGGTCCATCGACGGTAGATCCTGAATGAGCTAAATTACAAGAAGATGTGATTGCGTCTCCGCGCATAGGAAAAAAAAAAGAAAGAGGAGGATTGACTCAGAAATCTGGGATGTTAACGGGGCATACGAATGCAGTCTTTTGAATTATTCCGACTGTACGGCGAAATCTACTCTCCCGCTTTACAATTGAGATCTCCACACACAATCTCCATACACGAGGAGCCACAAAATTCGGCTATTGCCACGTCCCCCGGACGGATTGTCGCTTTATCTATTTGGAGATGCGCGCGGCGGAGAAAGAGACGGAGAGAGCCAGTCGTCTAGTCCGAGCACTCCGAGCCCGAGTAGACCGACGCGCGACGGCGACATTGTCCCCTCGACACGTCTTGCAGTCGGAAATTTCATATTTCCATTCATACAGGCGGCGGAGGCGCGAGAGTCGTCTTACATATGACTCGACCCGTGAATGCAGACGGCAGGAAACCCCGCGAGATCTATTGTTACACCCAGCAGTCTCGCTCCGCGCGGTGATATCGGATTTCGGTGGGATCGATGATAGCCGGGGATACAGTTTAACACCCCCCCCCCCCCGCGCGCCAAGTCTAGTCTATGTCCGTTTCTCGTGCCTCGTATCCGACGGACGGGGGATAAAGTGCGGTGTTTAATTGCAACGATAGCGCTCGCACACGTTTAATTGCCACCCCTCGCCACTTGTGTACCCCGATCGACCGCCGTCCGTGCTGGCGGAAGTCGCGCTAAAATTTTTACGGCGTCGACATACGCGGATACGGGCGCTTGCGACCCACCCGAAAAAGAACGTGTATGACAATCTTCCGGACGACCGTTCCGGTCGGCGCGCATTTCGACTTTTTACGACTCATTAAAGCGGCCGAAATCGAAATTACGGCGCCGCGATATATACCATGTTTTATTGACGATAAAGCCGGCGAGGAGTAATTAGGTTCGTATCAAGTTTGCAAACTGCTTCATTTTAAGACTTTCGGAACTCCGCACACCCGCGTACGCGCGCGAGTGCCATCGATGCTCGAGGAGTGGCGCCGTTAATTTGCATGAAAGTAATCCGCAAATGAATATTCACCCGGCATATCATTAAGACCGTGAAAGGGGACGCGCGGGCCAGCCAGAGTTAAGAGTTAATGTTCACGCGTCCGTAACGATCAAAACATGTTCATTCCGTATTTATATATGTAAACCGTCGCGGAACTCACAGTACAAAATAAACATGAGCCTTCCTGCCAATTTAACAAGCTTTCGATGTCGCCTTACTCCGGTCCCGAGCGAGGAGCTACCGATCTAAATAATCTAAATAATTAATAAACCATCATGAGAACGTATCGAATAACGCAAAAGCGAATGACACATTTTTAACGTTAAACGATCTGTGCAATTACGCGCCATTGCCTTTATACGTCTTACCCTGAAGTATAGTTATGGATTGGATATATAACGCTATAACTCTTTTAATCCAAGAGGAGACGTTGTAAAGTAGATTCTTGAGCCATCGCGCGCCGATCGGCCGCGTATAAACCGTCGATGGACGATTACAGGGCGGAAAATAAAATTTCTGCGGGAAAACGTACGTGCCGGTGTGATAAAGGCGACAACAAATTTCGCGGATGGCGGGAGTTACGCGATTACGTGACGCGTCGGCCGGGAAGGTTACGAGAAAGTTTCTGGAGTGTAAAGTGGGCTTAAGGCAGCCGGAGGATAAGAAGTCACCGAGGCGAGGCTTTATGAGGAAGAGAGGGTTATAGAAAGAGAGACGGCGTAGTCGTGAGAATGTACACGGCTAAGCAAAAAATTCCTCTAGAAAAGTGCTCGAAACGGCCCGGAAGTTTCACGGCACCCGGATCCCCTTGACATCCGGGTCACGTACACCGGCATCTTTTAATAAATAATGCATCGTCGATATTTGGTGCGAGATGCTGTAATTTCCCGCGACTACATTTTTGACATGCTTTTACGAGGGACAGAACGGAATTA
This sequence comes from Temnothorax longispinosus, assembly GCF_030848805.1. Taxonomy (NCBI): domain Eukaryota; kingdom Metazoa; phylum Arthropoda; class Insecta; order Hymenoptera; family Formicidae; genus Temnothorax; species Temnothorax longispinosus. Next base: position 15,304,320 of record NC_092364.1, read on the forward strand.
ATAAAAACGTGAAAATTATGACGACTTACAATACAGTCTGAAAACAAAAAACATTCTACAATATATTTTTCAACGACAAATATAATTAACAGTCATTTTTTAATTATTTAAATTTAAGCTACTTGTTAAATCAATATAATTTCTTCATGTTTCACTCAAGCTATCTATATTTATAAGTAAATATTTAGTTTTAAAAAAATTATATAAATAAATGGTTAATTAACTAAAGTTAATTAACTAATGGAGGTTAATTAACTCTCCATATTAAAATTATAGAAATTATATATTTCAAATTTAATTTATTGTTTTTTATGTCTTTCACGTATGGCGATCTGTTAATGTTAAAAATGAGTAATTGCAAAATAAAAAACCGTTTATTCATTGCAAATTGAATTGTTACATCCACTACGATACTACGATACCTGAATTTTAAGATTATGGAAGACCAACCGAGGAGAGAACGGCGAGACTGCGTAACACGATCTTGAGCAGAAGGAAATTTTTATTAGCTCCTTTTTCGCGCGCAAAAAACCTGAATCCTAAAAGCACGCACCCACCATGCAGGTAGATCCCTTCATAATCTCGACCTCTTTATCTCCTTGCCCGCCCTCTGTAGTATCGTCTTACCTAAATGGATTTTAAATCATGTGAAACACAGCATCGCACCGATTACTATTTCTGTCCGCGACAGGAATGAATTTTTAGTTAGCTATTACTGGCGTGCGTATCATTACGCGCGACCGCCGCAAATCGTCTCGAATGGTCTACGAACCGGTATTCTGCGTATTCTTTTTTATTTCACCGCCTTATTTATCGCATAACTTTCTGACGACGGTGTCGCTCGTAAATCGAGAACTTCGGTGTCGCACTTAAATTTCTTGCTTTTTGCTCGCGAGATCCTCGATAATACGTCACGCGCTTACTACGGCGTAAGCGCCACGCACCACGGCAATTATGCATGCAGAAGAACAATTATAAATTATAAGTCGAGATTAAAAATGGTATCAACGTATATATCAGACTTGCCGCCACTTCTTAATGAAAATTTAGTACAATATTATTTCTGAGTAAAAAGTAAAACCAACTTAGAACGCTCGATAATAAAACCAATACAGTGAGGTAATAAATGGGCTATGAGAGTACAATGCGGTTGTTGGTGCGTAAATTGATAGTAATTTCATCAAATTAATAGTAATTTATTTAAAATTAATAATAAGTAGTAACCAAATAAATAACATTTACTTTGCCAGTAAATAACTAAAACCAACAATAACTATCTAATAGTAATCCGATATTATTTTTCTTACATTCTACGATCACCAAATTTGTAACCAAGTCTCAAATTAAAATCTAAAGATTGAGATGAAAAATAAACTTTCGTCGCACGTATTTTCATCTCCGATGTTTAATTCGTAGAAAGTTCTTTCAAAATTACGTAAATATCTCCGAAAATACTCCAAATTACTTAAGAAATCTTAAAGAAATGTAGATATAAAAAATACCTTACATTCCATATAACCATTATGGCACAACAATTTAAATTTTTCCTAATGAGGAAAATCGCTTTCCATTCGCAACATATTATATCAGGTTTTGCACGCTTTTTTTCTTTTTTAAGCGGCACAATAACGCATATTATGTGTCATTCAATACGTTATACTGCACACAATATCCATGCATTTAATGCACGTGGCATTATATTCCTGGGCTTAATAATAAAATCGATTAAACTGTCATTGACGCAAGATGTTTAATACCTTCCACCGCAGGAAATTTCTGCACGCTCTTCTATTTGCTTTATTTATTCCCTTAAACAATACACCGCGCTCGACGAAAGAATCCATTAAATGGCCTTGAAGCACAGTAGATCCCACCTGGCCTCGATCTTTTGTGTGACCGAGCACAATCGGTCGGCAATTTCGAAATATTAATAGAGGAACTGATGCTGTGCGAATACGAGGTACACGGATCTCTTTATTGCGCGTCCCCTCCCAAAAAAAAGGACACCCACGCGCGGAAGAAAAACAAGATTGGTACTGCCAGCATTGTAGTATATCGTATCGCAATATTGCTAAGAGAATTAAAATGGAGAATCTCAATAGGAGCTTCTTTATGCCACGCTCTAAAGCAAACGCGCGTTCATAATATCGCCAATATATATTGCGAGCATAATAGGTATCGCGAGCGGCGGCCTGTGTCACAATCGAACAATACCGAGTCGAGATATGCGATCCCGTGTACGATCCGCGCCGGAACGACGGATTTTTCATTACGGAACGTTTCCCCCCGTTTTTTAATTAATACGATTCGAGGCAGGAATGCGACGGGGCGCGGCGCGACTTTGTCCACGCGAGCGCGAGCGCGCGATCTGCATAGAATTCCGCCCTTTAAAATCTGCATCGTTAATTTCCGTCAGAACATCTGACGCGTACAAAAATGTGCCACGTGCATATGACAAGCGTCTAACTCGATCCTTTATCCGGACCGGGAACCGGGATAACGAACCGGCGCGGCGCGGCGCGCGCGGATTTAACTTGTCGAGCTGACGGCGCGGCGCGAGCGCGAGCGGACGATCGGCGCGGCGCGGCGGAACGACGACGACGACGGCAAGAATTCCATCCGCTATTTGTTAACATCTTTTCGAGATTAAATTTTAATCCCACACGGCGAATTGGCTTAACTGAAATCTCCTTAGTGTGTAGCGCCGCTACGGAACTGGATTTAAATCGTTTCACGCTACGCTGCCAGATTAGGTTGCTCCCGAGAGCGCAGCTGGAATTGATATTTTCAGTACCGTGACCGTCGCCCGAGGGAAACTATTAAGTGCACGCTCGTTTCCTTTAAGTGTGTATGCAACGTAGATAAGTAGCTCGTCTATATATCCGCGTTCGTTTCCTTTCTCTTCGCCTTTCGTTTCTCTATTGTTTAAGACGCTGTCCCGAAAAATCAACAAAATATAATTAACACTTCCTGGAAAAATTACATTAGAAAATTAAGCGAGAAATAAGGAATTCTTCTCTTTACATCTCTATTTCCTTGAATACAGGATGCCCAACTTTTACCATTGAATCAACTGTTAATGACAGATTCGTTAAGAAACTTAGCCGTCAACTTCCCCGTCTTTGCAATTAGGCTTTTCCCATCAAATTTTCCGCGTTAATTAAACATCGAATTCAAATTTCCAATCAAGTCCAAGACTCCGATTCAAGGAATCAATCGTTAATTCTAAACTTGGCAGAATTAAACACAAGTGTCTTTTCCTTCAAAATTATTTTGTGACAAAAAACATATTAGGGAAATAAAAACAGATATCGCGTTGATAAGTTTGAAACACAATTGGAAAATACAAATGTAATTAACATAAATTTTAACGTAAATACAAGATGCTTTACTTCTAAATATAAATCATCTAGATAAAAAGAAGACTTTATATACTTTATATGGCATAACGCGAAAATTAATGGAAACATCCCACAAATTGGCTTCTAATTGCATAAATAATTAAAAACTAATTCTTTTAGCAAAATCGCATAGAACACAGCAATCAGATGGCAATCAACGCCCGTAATGTTCGCTACAATATTCACGAATACAAAGTGCACTTAGCAGAGCCAACGTAACCCTGTGACGCATTTACGAGCGGAGCGTGAGGTTCAAAGAGTCGAGTTACAGAAATGCATTTAACCAGAAACGTAAGGGGAGGGAGAAGGCACAAATCGTAACGTTTTACACGACAATTTCAGGATTAGGTAGCACCTTGGGGTTTTAGAGCCCGTCCGAATGGCGGCGGTTTCGCCTCGCAATGGTCTACGTCCGACCTCGTCGCGTCGCGACGATAAAAGAGGAGAAGGCCACCGTTTATTACGTCTCCCCCGTCAGTCATTATCCTCGCAACTCCTCCACGATATTGCGCCGGAACGGAACGACGCGACGGTGCCCGGACGGGGCGTAATCCGTGAATGCGGAGTAATCAGCGGCCGTTTGCGCGGCGGCATAATTGCCGGCCGCGTCTATTATGTGTCTCTGTACGCGCGGCCGACTGAAAACTTGCAGAATGCATTTCTGAATGAATGCGAAATTGTCCAGGTCCGGCGAGAGCCCGTCGACACGATTCCAGCGATTCTCCGCGGGAAATTTCGCGGACGCTGATGGCATTCGTCTCCGTCTCTCGTGTGTCTCGTCTCGCGAATAAATTCGCGACGAGCGCAAACGTCGGAAGAAACGCGCGAGACGTTTTCGCGCGCGCGAAAAGCTTTCTCTTATTTTTATTTACCGTGAAGATCATTTACGGGACCTCGAAGAATTCCAAGGAAACTGTGCGCGCGTCTTGCTAGCGGAAATATTGTCTGGCGGGTCACTCTGTGATCTGAAGTCCACCGTCCGGTCTTTGTGTCCGAGGGCGCTTCAAAGTGTAAAATTAAAGTGAATTCTTTGCTGTCTTCTCTAGCTTGGAACAAAGAAACAATTTTCGCACCCTGCCTCCGGCTTTCCTTTACGATGCTCAAGCGCCTCTCTCACGAGAGTCACCGTGTGTCGTCAGACGAGCTACTGAAATATTACGACACAATATCGATCACGTACGCTGTGCGCCACGATAAAGGAAAACCCATTTTTCGCGAATTTCACGTATAAACTGTGGCGTATCGTATCTAATAGTTGTATCAATTTGACTTGCGCTCTATTATTAAACTACTTCCTCTTAATGGTAATACTAATGGCGTAACAAAATAGGAAATGTGATTTTGTTAAGTACCAAAAAGTTTTTATTATTTATGCAACTCATACATTTAAATTTTTATATAGCATTTTTTAAGAAATCGCAGATGTACTATTAGCCTCGTCTTTTATTCCTTTCATTGTTAATAAAACTAATTTTATTATTACTAAAACATGAGTAGAGTTCATAAAATCTTCACGGATGCTGCTCTCGCGCGCGCGCGCGGCTATTATATCGCTTGAGCGATATTAATCCTCTTATTTTTAAACTCCTCCTATTAAAAGACACGAAAGTTCTTTCTGAATTTAAGGTCAATTCTTATCAGTCGGAAATAAGAAACCTACTTTTTTAATGAACCTGCCAGATAATACTTCTACGTTGTTACGTTATTACGTTATTAATCTTGTTCGAAACACGATGACGCGGTTCTTATAAAAATCTTATTTTACATTTTATGGTCGTCCAAAGTTGAAAGCGATTTTCTTCAACCTCTATCGGGAGCTGGTTAAGGATCAAAGCACGTCCCCAATATTGAGTTCATTTTCCGAGACTATAAAGGCAAGCAGCATATCGATCTCTAGACCCCGTGACACATGCTATTTATCAATTTTACATTTCCTTTTTTTACCCTTCGCTACATGGCATTCTATGTTCTTTTTCTCGTGAATGCAATTAAGTAACGCATATGTATATACGCAATATCATATGCATCGCATCTATGTACATAACTGAACATATATCATATACGGTAGTATTTTCATCGAACGTCATGACTATGTACCTCTCGGTCATTAATTAAACATGTTCTCTCTTCCGATTGCCGTTCATCTACTCTCTAAATTAATTTCGTCCGTCGATCTTTCGTAGACCCATCTGGGAAACTCGCTCTTGTTTGTACGGCACTTCTATCCGCCGCGATTCCATTCGTCCGTTATAAAACGTTGTTTACTTTGTACTCGACTCCGCTACAGAGCAAAGAAGCAATTCAGAAAGTAACATTTGAATACGGATTTTACGTGGGGGAATCCTGACTCTCTGTGCGGTGCGCGGTCGCGGGCGCATCGCGTCGGAGAGAAATCGTCGGAGAAATTGTTCGAACCATCGCGCGCATTTGACGCATATAATTACGAAATGCCGGGCGTGCATTTGCATAAGCTGCAAATTGGACATGGAAATTGCATGGTGTTTAGTCAACCGTTCATATATTCAATCGCGCCGGGGCCGGGGCCGGCCAGCGCCAGCGCCGGCATTCGTTTATAAGCCAACCAACGTCGGTCAACAATCATACCCGAAAGTTCAAACACATGTGTAATGCTTCCGATGAGCGTTTGTAAAATTTATTTTCCCCGGAACCCGCACGACGACGCCACGCCGTCGAACAGGCACCTCTCATTAAACGCAACCCACATGCCGTCGAATATGCATATGCGCCGCATCAGACACGCATCGCTGCGCCGCGCCGCGCGGTAATTAGAGAAAATTAAATCTACGTACAAGCTCCGCGAAACTCTTGTATAAACCACGTCTTTTTTGGGGGGGTTGAAAAACGTTGAAACCAATTTTCGCCACGCGCAGATTGCGCGTCTGCCGAGCGTCTGATGCGTTTCCGCCGTCGCGTCGCACGCCGCACGCGTGCTCCCCATTCTTTATTGGCCCCGGGGCTTCATGAAGCTTTAATATTTTTTTACACCCCGCGCGCGTTTGTGTCAAAGGATATTTCACTGTAGTCGCCGGCAAATATTTATTGCGTATCCGCTTTTGCGCGGGGATAATTTCATAATGCATTACTCGTTGGGGGCTGCCGTGAAGCTCTTTGATGCAAGGCCGAAAGTAGGAGGAAATCCACTTGAAAAACTTTATACTTGGCTCCGCCGGCATCCGAAACTTGAGAAATCCTTCAGACAGCTCGCGGAAAACTCGAGAGAGGCGGCGAGAGGAGAGAGAGAGAGGACCGGTGTTGCATCGCGATCGATATCGCGATTCAACGCGTTCCCGCAGAGAGAGAGAAGTCCAGGTTGACGCCTAACTTCGTTTGCACAGATGAAAACAGTCAAAGCATCCGTCTCGAGATAAGGCGGGGAAATGAAGTTTACTTCTTTCACGCCTGAAGCCTCTTTTAAGTGTCCGGACGCGATCGCAGAAAAATGATCTGTTTCGTTCTCGCGCTCCGTAATATCGAAGGCGGGAGCGTTATTAGAAACCAGGGAGGGGGAGGGGAGTCGCGATTAATCAGACGTCATTAAAAAACTCCCCTTGTTATATAAAGAGATCTAAAATCATATCCCGACGCGAAATAATAATACACAAGTATTCACTGGCATCGAAAGAGATAAAATTGCGTCGTTGGATAATCCCGTTAAAAGACTGTCTCGATCTCGTTACGGCATCTTCCTAATGAATTTTGCTTTAATTCCCGTGTTCCTTAATTCGCGTACAGGGATCACCATCTGATCTTAATAGCCTGCCGATCGAATTTTAGTAGTTACACAAACACGCGCGTCGCTCGCAAACGCTGTAATTTCTCTTCTGTTCCCTCTTACAAAGTCTTGCCCTCGCGAGAATGAAGAATACAGAATATATGATTGCTGTAAGACGTGTTTCACACAGCAGGCGGTCCTATTGACTAAGATCTTATTTACGGCGTCATCGAGCGATTTTTCAATCACGGATAAATGATTACAAGCGCGATAAAGGATGTAATAATTTTTATCGATTTCTATCCCGCTTGTTCCGATCTTGCGCATCAATTTAACATTTCTCAACATTGTTTATCGACATGCCAGATAAGTATAGGTATCTCTTTAAGATAAAGCCGCTGCTATTAATACTAATTTACGAAATATGAATGGAATTGGATATAAATGCGTTTATACACTATCTTGTCGGAAATCAATGTCTATTTTTTCTCTAATATATATATATATGTGCGTGTGCGTGTGCGTGTGTATAAAATCGCCACTTCGTCGGATTTAATTTGAGATTTTAGCTTTACTTATCTCCAGACTAACGGTCGAAATGCTATTTCCGAGTGAATCATCCGAAGAAATTAAGTCTTGTGAAAAGAAATTAACTTATCTAAATATAAAACATGACATTGACTACATCATAAATTGAAATTAAAGAAATATAAAAATGTCTTTTATATTCCTCTGATCTCCTCATTAATTGTGAGGTGGGTGTATAAGCAAAGGGCGCGTGGGAGAGAGAGATAAGATTAAAGAGATATATCGCTATTGTTTGACACATATTTGGCGCACTTGAAGCTGTAATTACACGATGTAATTACAGTGTATTGTATTTTGAATGCGGTTACAGACCGGAGCTCTCCGCAATCGCAATAACAGTCAATGCGAGGCGTATTTCATATTGCGTTCTCGACGTGCGGTGGCATACAACTAGCGGCCGCACCTTGTCTAAATGAATTTGCATAGACGGTTGAACAGTCTGCGCCAAATTTGCAACTCGCTCGCTTTGATATTCGTTAGCCGTGTAGCTTTTACGTTAGGACAAACGCCTCCAAAATTATGTCACGGAGAAAAATTTATATTAAATATTACTATGGTGTCGCACTATTATAGCTGCGGACCATCGAGAAATTATAAGTTAAAATACTATGTTTATGGTCAAAATTACGTTATTTAATTGTTTTTAAAACAATGATTATAGTATTTTAACTTGAAATTCCTCGATGGTCCGCATGGTCCGCAGCTAGTGCGACACTATAGTAATATATTTATTATAAAATTGTCTCCGTGACATTTCTAAAAAGAAAACCCACACAGATAGTGTTACCCCATTAGACGAAATATATAATTCTAAAACAACAGATCATCCCCATGCTTACTCGATACTCGCTCCTCGATCAAAATAACTTGGAACGCGACTGCTTTATTATGCAATTACAAGCTGCAACTGTATCGATCACAGTATATAACTATATATATCGTACACAATTAGCTTCAAATGACGTGCGCGCCGTAATTAGGTGTCACGTTTAAGATTATTGTGCACGATGAAGTTTCTAATTTATTAGCCTTAAATTGTTATTACGCAGTTGCACGCGGACGCGACGCGTTAACTATCTTCGTAGTTTTATTAACAGGGGAGGAGGACGGAGGAGGGAGTGTGGGCGGAAGCAAAGTCCTAGCCTAGTACCTAGTACTAACTCTCGCACCTCACGCGAAACTCACGCCCGGGTATTAAAGCGTGTGTACGGGCGACACAGGGATATCCGCGAACTTCGTCTAAATTAATTTTCATAGACGGCTGAACATCTCAATTTGTGCCGAATCTGCAAGTTGCCTCCCTTGATGTCGCTAGTTCGAATAGATCGCGTCCGCGCGCCCGGACGGAACCGTTCCGGGGCCCCTCAAGTTCGGCCCTTTAATAACTCACCGGCAATATTACGGCTCGTCGAGCTTCGCGACACGTCGCAGATAAATTGCATCGTTTAGCGGACACGCACCCGCACATAAACCCTTTAATCCCCGGTAAGCAATCAGGTCCGGCCGGTGCAGCCCGGCCGCTCAACGATATTACAACGGTTGATCTTGCCGGCCATCGAAATTCCGCAAAGGCCGGCTAATCCGGGCTTCAAAGCGACGTTATGTTTGATAGCGCGCTTTAATGGGTTCGCGATAAGAGATATGCACGACCGAGCATCGCCGCTAACGACGCCCGTCTTTTTTTCGATCTCTTATTTCCCGCCATAACGAAATGCGAAAGGATATTTACGGCTTTCATTATTGTCAAGCCGCTTAATAGTCAGATAAAAAATAGTCGGCACAATGTTGCACGATAAAAGTAGCAACTGTAAAACTATTGTCCCGATAAATGAAAACATTTCATGTTTTTTCCCCAAGGAAACCATTCATTACTAATAAAAAATAATTTTTTTTATATCCACACACAAAAGGATCATTTCATCAGTTTATAAAAACTAAAAGTGGAATTACACTTTCAAATTTTATTACAATCGACATTAAGTTCATATTATGAGAATGACATTATGTCAGATGTATTCTTGTGATAGCGGGTAATGAAATTTTTATCGTCGAAATCGAGCGGAAGATGAATAGGCCCCGCCGATGGAATTCCATATTAATTCGGGTCGATTTCTCTTGCGAGCTCGCTTGTACGCTCGCTTGTCACATATTCGCGCTGAGCCAATATCAGTACTTATTAATAAGCGTCGACTCCTCGCCTACTCGCGGTGACTCCTTTGTACTCGAAAATGAGTTTCGGGACGAACGTCACTTCGTTTCCAACAGTGCCGGGGAGCACTGCGCCGCTTCCTATCCGCCACGCGCGCGTTTCGGTATTCTCTGCCTGGTGAATAATTTAAACGAAGGCGCGGGGGACAATCACGTCGCACCGTTCTGCCTCCGCGCAGCAGCGCGGCGAATCCTGCAGCGGAGCTGAAGCCGTCGAGATCCCGATAGATCCTGCCGCGCGCGCGCGCGCGCGCGTTCGGGCTCTTTGACAAGATTAACCCTGTTTTCCGGCCAGGTTCAATCGTATCGGGGCACCAGCTGGTACGCGGCATCCCTTCATCGCCATTCTTTTCTAAATTTAAAGATGTTATCTGCATGCCGCTTCGCTCGATACGACACAAGCCGTCCTCGGAAACGGATGGAAAGCCATTTTATCGCATTACGAAACAAAAGTTACAGTCAGCCGGCGTAAGTTCCGCTTTTCCGGATAACTTTGACTCGCTTATGTGCATCGCGATAAGCTCACGTCTATCGGAACGTATGTCGAGTATTTTAAATTGGGAACGGTCGCGTGAGTGACACGTGCTTATACTTCTTTTTAATACGTTTTTCCGGCATTCTGTTTTCTCTTTTTCTTTTTAAGACACAAATGCTTGAAAATTAATTCATGTTTGAGCACGTCGACTGATACGTAGATAACGATAAAATTGTTAATACTAATCTGGGCGATTAAAGTTCAGTGCACATAAATTTACGAATAATCAAAAGATCGCTATGAATCAGCCTTTCAGTTTTTCTTATTACGAATAACGTTAGTACTTAGCGAATATTTTTCATAATTTTTAATGAAACTTTCTTGAGTATCGGTTTTCATGTCTCTAATAAAATATCTTCGACTTAAAATAGCTAAAGCCGGCGTAGCTCAGCCGGTCTTCTTTCCGGAGGAAAACCGTTTGATCATCCTCCGGAATGCCCTCCTCCTCGCGCATCGCATCATCGTTCAGACGTGCATTCAATGGCGTCGCGGAAATTCGTAGGTTTAGTGCCGAGACTTGCGGAAACTTGCGCACGACGTCTGAAACGGTCCCGTGATTCTCGTTATTTGACCTATGTCTGAGACGGCGTGTCTACGGTTTCTATTATAACGTCACGTTATACGGTCGATGTGGCAGGAACTTCGGGCAACCGTGCGCGTCTTTACGTTAATTACACGGAGTTTGTACGTGTATGTGTGTGTGTATGTGTGTGCGCAACGCGCCGCGGATCCACCGTGTTTTGGGGAAGTCGAATCTCCAAGGCGCCGTGAGATCCCTCCGCTCTCTCTCTCTCGCAGCAGGGGTGAGATACATAAATCAAATTACCTTTGATCGTCAGTATAACACGGCGCTTACCGTCGCCGCGTCTAATTTATTGCGCTAAACGGCCGCGGGCGGCAATAAAGTGCGAGAGAAAGAGCAGCGGCGGGAAAGAGAATGCACCTTTGCCACGGCACCCGCAGCAACGTGCACAGCACGTTTAGTATGCGCGCACGAACTGGATAACAGGAGGGTAAATTTTATCCGGACGTGCGTCGCGCTCGGTCGCTCCGCGCTCGTTCGCGCGTGTATGTGTGTGTGTGTGTGTTGTCGTTTTACTTTTCCGGTTTCTGAATTGGCTTTAACTTTCAGTTGGTACAGCTGCCCGGCGGTAACGCGTGAATATTCATCCGCGGAAGTATTTGATTGCGCGAGGGAAGTAACGTGTAGCAGCGCGGCTCGCGTAGGTACGCGCGGGCGCGTTTGCAGACCGCGGCGCTTCGCCGCGACGAACTAAGTCTCAGGTGTCGAACGAGTGTTCTCCAACTTCTCGGGCGCGTTCTCATCTCGTCCGGGAGCGGGAGGGGGGTAGGAGGGAGGACTTTATTTTTTGCCCATTTCGAGTCGCAATTAAGGGGGCCTCTTTGAAGTTCCGACAATTCCGAATTCTAAATTTAAAATGAGAAACAATTTCTTCTCTCGGCGCGGCGGCGATTCGTCTCGGGGAGGACGGCGAATCGCAATAAGAAACAAGTAGACCAATTTAATTCAATGCTCCTCGAGACGCGACGCGAATGGTCGTGATTGCGAGAATTAGAGTACCCGGCATTAATCAGCCGTTAAATGCCGCCGGCGCGGCGCGGCGTCCACGCTCGCTCCGCCGGCGATTAAAAAAATCGCGACGATTAATTAATTTCTTTCCCGTCAAATAGCCGCGATTGCGCCTGCGGCGCCTATCGTCATTTTGGTCTTCGGTTAATATTTTAACCTTCCGCCACGCGCGCGCGCGCGCGCACCCCCCGAGGATTAAAGCGACCAAGTGTTGCCTGATTAAATGTTTACAGTTGGTGTTAATGACCGCACCTGTTACCCCCCCTCGCTATCGCATTGGCTATTTTATCAGAAATTTTATTGTCCCGCGCGCGCCATGCTTGCCACCTGTATTCGCGGTTGAATACCGCGATAGTATCGTACAGATTACAGCGACGCTAAACAGGGCAATTTTCGCGAATTGCGTCCGACAGCTCATGGCACCAGTGTGGCTGTCCCAGGTCCCAGTCGCTATCGCGCGACGAATTTTAGACGCGTGATGGTTGCGCGCAATACGTTATCCCGGTGCAGCACAGGGGAGAAAAACGCCATCGCCATCTGCCACCGAACGATTATTATTTCCCAAATAAATTAGCAGCCGCGTAGTAGTAAATCGTGCGAGCAACGCGACGCGACGCGACACGACGCGGTGGCCGGTTAGAGATAAATTATGCTGCCGATACGAGCGTCGTAAGCGATAAACATTAACCACCGCGCCGCTACGACTTGGCTCCACTCATAAATTATCTTAATTAATTGCGCCGCCACGGCGCAGATCCACCGGCGCGTTATTTTGTAAGACGACGGTTCGACTGCCTGACTTGCCGGTTCCGCCTTTACACGTTTTCTCCGGTCTCCCCCCCCCCTTCTTATATCTGTCTTTTTCCTCCTCCGTTTACGCGACGTCTCTTTCAATACCGCCCGAGGAATTCTTCGAAAAATCCCGCCTTTAGAAACTCACATTGCAGGTAACGGTGTTTAAGACAAAGGAGGACATCGAATGTTCCCCGTAAAGTAAATTCCACGGATTTTATCGGCCGGTTCTCGGGACATTCCGAAACCGAGTAACTTCATTTCTCCAACTGCGCCTTCGATATCCTTCGATATTGAGCCGGGATTTACGAGCACGTATTAAATATCAAAAAAGTTCCGAAGTTTACGAAGACATGTGTATTTCGATTATTTATTGGAGGAATTTAGAAAGTTGACGCGCGCGCGCGCGCGCACGCATATTTTAACGGTTCCTGTAAACGGCGTTACACAAGCCGATTCGATTCGTTCTCTCGAATTTTGTATGAGCAACGGGCAGCAACATTCAAATTATCACGATTTTCGGATTCGGCGCAAATATTTATCGGAGTTATCTGTTATACGCGGTTTTAACCGGCCGCTATTCATAAATATTGTTACAACCGCCATTCTCCAACACACGAATTGCCACCATTAACGATTCAACGTCGGATTCTATTTATATACGGCGCTATATCGGCGCCATTACCGTCACGGGGCTTTAATCACGGTGCTCACCCCTGATTGCGGTTTATCGGGATTTCCGATAGCGCCGGTAAGCGCAACGCGGCGTAATTGCATGGATTTCTTCGTCGCAATCTGCGCGTATTTATTCTTCTCTGGCGCGACCGATCGGAACAGCCACCCCGGTAATGAGCCATGCCCCCGTGGAAAATATGCGACATAATGCAATCGAGAATATTTAATCTTTAACCAGAAATTGAAGTCGGTGTTATCTCAGTGAAATCCAATTTCGCTTTAAATAAAGAAAAATATATATCACGTCTCATAAATTTCCTGAAGAAAAGCGTATTAAAAATTCTTGAATATAAAAAGGTGTCAAATATATATGGAAATGAATATGAAATATGTGCCGTATATATATAAGTACGTATATTATAATGCGCAAATATTACAATTGTATGCTTCAAAATAACTTTGAGACAACTTCATATTATACAAGCAAATATATTAATTTTTAAAATCTTTTTTTGTCGACCATATCGAAGCTCAACTAATCGAGTTCAGTCTCATCTAATCGCAAGACATGTCGTAAATATAAGATAATAGTGATATGTATACTAACAATAAGTAATTTCGCTTCATGTTTGTTTATATGCATATTTGTTATATTCATATAATAGAAGTAAGAAACTTAAAAGCTTCATGCCGCGAGCCATTTCTTTTCTTAATGACGGCAGAAATTCTGCGGCATTCGTTACCATATTCAAGAAAAGAAGCTTGATACTGCCAGAATTAATTGAAGATCTCTCCGGAAAAAACATTGTGAAATGTTTTTGAGCTATTTTTCAATCTGTGTGCTAAAATGAAAAAAGGTTTTAACAAAAAACATCGCTTATTTGACGAAATATTTCATAAAATAATTATTATATTAAAAGAAGCTTCAATATATATAGTATAAATCACTGCTATATAGAAGCTATATATAGTATAAATCACTGCTATATAGAAGCTATATATAGTATAAACTACTGCTATATAAAAGCTATATATAGTATAAATCACTGCTATATAGAACGTCCCAGCTACACGCCACTACGTTCGATACTTCGCCACTAACGTTTCACATCTGATAATTCTGATGCTCGTAACATTTTTCCGGGGAAAATTCTCTTCCTCCTCAATTTCCGAAGACTTCAACCCACATCCGCAATTTTGCGAACGTATTATATTAATTCCGGTCGGAGCACTCCGCGGCCGCCATCGACGAATTAGATTAAAGAGGCGCACGCGGCTGCTATTTATCATCTCGCGCGATAACAGAATTATTATTATCCAATTAGGCCGCGCTATAGAGGAGCACCGCGGAGCCGCCTCATTGCTTTCACCGACGAAATTGTAAACAAACACGACTACAGGGGGGTGACTATCACAATTTATTCAGGCTAACAAGCCTGGAGGAAAATTCGGCGACGTCGAGCCCGCTCTCGTACAACGCTTTATCGTCGTTTCGGTTGCTATTAATGACCGTGGATGTATCTTATCTTGCGGCAAGCATGCAAGCGGGAAGAATGCCGCTCTTCGTCGACGGCAGCCGTGGGTAACGATAAAGCCGGATACACACCTGGCCTGTGTGTGAAAAAAAAACGTCGTGCCGTGCGGCCGATGCGGCGACAGAAATCAATTTTCCATCGCGCCGCGCTTCGCGCCGCGAAAAATGCGCCCGCAACGTTCGGATGCGCGAAGCTTTATTAAAAAGTTAATTGCGGTAGACGGGGAGATATATATCGCGATGTATTCCGCGCCGTTGGACACTTCGTAGAAATGCAGTCGATAAAACGCACCCGAGCGTATCGATTTTATGATACTCTGAAACTCGTGTTTGGGGAGCGCAACTCGGGGGATCTTCTGTCGAAAGGAAAGACGATGCTTGCGGAATTTTCACGCAAGTAAAGTATTTATTCTCCGACTTCGAAAGGTCCTCCGGCTAAGCTGCTCCCCCAAACGTCATGTTTATTTTTATCTCCTGCTTGAACAAGCAGATCTTTAATATACTTCCGTCCCTGCCCACGACGAAAATACAAGCGGGAATCTCTCCGGTTCGCCGGAGATACAACATATTTCTCGGTAGCAATATCGCCTTAGCATCCAGTAGTCGAAATAATAGAAAATGCAAATTGCTATCGAACTTATGAAGTTTAATCGGATTCCATGCCCGACTATTCGCATTTCTTTTTGCTTCCTTTTAATCCTCTCATAATCAAGAGGAGATCAAAGATCCCAGACAAATTGCATTTTTTATCTCAAATAAGTAATCTTCGTTATTATCACGTGCATTAATCTCGCATATACTAATATATTTCAATACGTGAAGCAGAAGTGAAAGCTTGTTTAACTTAAAATGAAAGTATAATACGATACTGGAATGACTTCGGGAGAATTTCATTCTCTTATGGCTACTCCCATCTTCTCATAATCGTGTTATTAATTGGTTCATCTTTTATCCCAGATTTCGGCCTGGCTTTTATCCGTTTCTCTCTTCGTTGTGAAAGCCGCGTAATGCGCGCGTGACGATCGGATCGACCCTTCGCGTGACCGCGTGGGAAGGACAGCCTAGCCGTCGTATTTTCAGGCCTCCAGGAGTGCAACCCCCTTCGTGCCGAGGCGTACGCTAAGTTATTCGACCGGCACGATATTAATTAGTCCTCCGTCTTGCGCGCGGAGGTACTACCCGACCCGGACGAATCTCGCGCTCGCGCGCGTGCTAGCTCGAAATTCAATCGCTCGCGCAGCGGCCGCTAGCGGGGGGTGGAATAATAATTATCACGGCAGTTAACCCCGTTTTCAGGAGTCTTCGATCATAGCAGACGCTCGTCGTCAGACCGGCTCTGGTAGCAATTCCCTTCTCGGCCCTGTAATTAATTCCGCGCCGCGCAGCGTCACAATACGCGACACGGCGAAAGTTAGAGGCGGATTTATTTTATCCAACTCGCACGAGAGCGAGCGAGCGAGCGAGCGAGCGAGAGAGAGAGAGAGAGAGAGAGAGAGAGAGAGAGAGAGAGAGAAGAGCATAATGATAAAGAGAGAGACACCGCGCTCTCTCAGTTGATACTCGCATGACCGGCCAACGGTGGATTCTAATTGTCCTTTAGCCCCCGTGTTCCGGACGCAATTTAACCCGCCTCCGGCTTTGACCCTGTTATTTCGATGAAATTATGCGTTTTGGACGCTGAGCGCATCCCGCTACCGTCCGGTAATTCTCGAGATAATCATATAGCAGTAGAACTTGAACTAAATGACCAGTGACGTAACTAAGCAAGGGGTGGCACAAGCGCGAGATTGGCAAAATTTACACGTTAATTTACATAACATTCATTAGCATCGTAGCCCTTTACTTAAACATTCTTACATTATCCGTACATTAAAATGATGGGAATGTATTTTGGGGAAAAATGCGGTTAGATACGCCGCGAGGGAAAGTTATGCTAACATCCTGAATAACCCTCGGTGCACACACGGCTAATTACGACTGTGCGAATGCCTGGATGAGTGTTATCCATCCGGGCGACGTCGACTACGTTAAAAACAGGTGGTGTTATTGAAAACGGTTTCTTCGTAGCCGCACACCCCCAATTTCGTCCTCATCATACCTGCTTATCTACCAAGCAATTGTTAGTAATTGCAAGTTATCTATTATAATCTGAGCATCTGACATTTGTCTGTGTCGTGTTGAAAGCATGAGGCACTGCATTATGGCTGATATAAAGCTACACAAAGGTGCATCACGATTTCTAATAAAACCGGATTCTACGAGAAATGCATGCGCACCGAATTATTTAATATTTTATATTTTATATTGGCAATTTATATTTCAGTCATAAAGATAGAACATTTTTTACACAGAAAAAATAAAAAGTGTGTTCATGCTCTTTTTATATAATTATTACTAATTAGAATTATTAACTAAAATTACAGCGTTAATTATTTTTATTATGAGCACAGGTACGCCTCATTTAGCGAATCGATAATCAAAAACCAGAATTATCATAACAAATGTAAAATAGGCGTGAAATGCAAATTCAATCGATTGTATTCAGTGCACGGACTGGTAATGATGCCAATTCACGTATATAAACTCCAATGGTTTATACGAAGAGCTTATTAAGTCAATACAGAATCCGCTTTGCTCATTACCGACTCATCAACTCTGACGTCATAGCGCGGAAATTATCTCCCTGTCTCCATGTGCGCTTTCAGTCCTAAGATATGGTCAATTTGAGGACATGTCGGAGGTGATTCCATTGACAAGATCCGTATTTTTAATATACGAGGTCGCTCCACCACGAGGGTACTTACGAGGTTCATAAAGTATGGTGCTTCAGCCTTGATATCAACCTTGGCTCGAGATCGTGCTCAGTAAACATATACCTTAATTGATCGTAAGTACGTTTTTTTATTCACAGAAACAAGACGGTGAACTCGTTTCCATCTGCTTATATCGAGATAGCATCATATTCACAAGGAAGTCCTGTGCAGACTGAATCGATACAATACTGCCGGAACGGACGAATCGTTATAAGTGCAGACTTGACCATATATTATATACCTATTATATATAATTATAAAATATATCTCTATCTTTCGTTCTCTCTAAATCTGAATCAGTGAATAGTCACTGATATCAGTGACTATTCACTGATTCAGATTTAGAGAGTTACCTTTCGATCCATAAATACAATTTTATATGATATTATTTCTATAATTTACTGTAAATATATAATTATTTTCTATTTTATTAACTAAAAAATATCCAAGAATACATTTTACTTGTAACTGGTTACATTTTAAGAAATTATATAAAATCTTTAAACATTTTATCCGTAATTCTTTTTCTTTATCTGATATGGAATTTTTAAAAATTTGTACAGGAAAATGTCAGCTTTGATGAATCTAAAATTTATTTTCCTCGGCGAAAATAGTCAGAGGATTTCCTGGCTACCAAGTTTTTGCAGATAGGAAAATTTTCATTACTTATTACATTCGATGGATTAACTAATATCATCATGCTTGCGAAAAAAGAGAAAAAAGAAAGTTAAGAGATGTAACACTTAACATTTCTAACATTTTGTTAAGCACACATAAATCTAAAAATTCATCAAAAAAATCTGTTTTAAAATTTAATTCAAATTATTTAGAATATCCTGCATAATTTCGAGCCTCTTTAATTTGGTTAAACTGAAAATTAACTTAATTAAGTCGAATCTTCTTTTAGCGATAAAATATATAACATTTATAATTTAAAATTGTAAAACGCAGAATCATTCAGCAATAATCTGTCATCTCAAGTCTGTTATCTCAAAATGTGCGCAATATACGTCGTAATAATTTCGTATGTATTAAATGTCACGATAGATTGTACATGTGCGTTAACATCTTAACGTCACGCGAATACATGCGCGTGGTTAAGTGGTTAAGTGCGGCAAATATATCCCATATTCGCTGTTGACATGCTCGGCGGTGTTCTGTCTTGCCCTGGCTTCGCGAAACGTAGACGTACACGAGTGTGTGCCCAAACAAAATGTCAGAATCAGACAGGGCCTCGTTACGCTAAACACGAGGCGCGAATTCCCGCCAAAGTCGTTAAGCCGGGGCGCGATGGGGGGAAATATGCCCTGTAGTTTCCGGATGTAGCGCGGATGTGGAGAAATATGACGCGCTCTATACACGCTCGTGCGGCTCGGCCGTGCCGCCGCTCGTTCGATGATCAATCATTCGTTCGAGCGGAGTGATTCGACCTGTTCCCTCGCGCGCGGCTGATTAGCGCCTACGGATATGTCGCTGCATCGCGCGGGTAATCAACGTAATTGCCTCCGGGCCGATATCTTGGGAATAGAAACACCGCTCTTAATAACATTACGCATGTATATATATGTGACGTGACGTGTACCGTGGCGTATCTCGCGTCTCTCTTTCTCCTTGTCCCCTTTCTTCAAATTCCGCGTAAAATCCAACTTCGCAGACGAGAGACGTGGAATCCTCCATTCATTGAATACCAATAAAATGGAGCATGCAAAAGATTCGGGTCGCTTCACTGGTTTATAAGAAAAGTCTGAAGGGCGTAACGCGGCGGCATTGACGAAGCGCGTCGAGAAAACGATTCCTTCCGTCTGAAAGTACTTTTTCCCGAACCACCGAACTTCGTTTGCGGCCGCGCGACACGAGAGGGATCTACCTTGACAGAAGGACGGAGACAGAGAGAGGCGGATTAAACCGACGTCGTGCCCGTTTTTCTCGTGATCGGAGAACCGACGATAAATGCGTGGCGACGCGAAAGTGTAAATGGCTGCTGCCGCGCGCTTTAGTTACGACGTGCAGGCACCCGCTCGCCCTGGTAATCGCGTCCGCTCGACAGCCATTTAAAAGCTCTCGGAATAAAGAGGAATAAAAAAGAGATGAGAACGAACACACGCCCCCGCGAATGCATTAAATCAGTCTATCGGAGGTGCCTCAAAGGTTTCCTTACGCCCGCGACTACGGAGGGGAGGTGTGTTACGAGCCTCTCCAAAGCTCTCGCGCAGAGAAACGGAGCTAGAAACGCACGGATGAAGTTTAGTCTTTCAAGAGGCGATATATACGTGTTCCCCGCTTGGAATGTCCCTCGGCATTACTGCGTCATCCGCGCGGATCGTCAAAGGGTAATTCATTGCACTTCAAATGCGGCACTCTTCTCGGTACGCGCATGCGACGACAATGCGGATCGCGTTCCCTCGGAACTTTAAAATCTCTTAACATTAAATAACACGAGCCCGAGCGAGGTTGCGTGGATGGCGAGCAAGAATCCCGGCTTGATATCGTCACGCAAAAACCACGACGACATAACACACGAACGAAACGTCGTTGCGTGTTCCGTGCCGCATAAACGTTGTTTCATACTTCCGCATATATCGGCGACGATCCTAATGCGGGAAATCCTCTTACGATCCGATGCATTCTGCTTTCGAAAACCCGGGGATCAATCCGCGAACCATCGATCACATTCGGTTTCCCGTCGCGTTCCAAGACGACGACGCTCCTGCGCTCGATTGTCGGGATTGATCCCTACGATATATGGCGGGCACCTGCCGCTACACACGGGCCGCACGCTTCAATCACCGCATCTCTCGCCCCCTCCCGCGGTGTCTTCTGCATGAAAATTTCGCCGCCAGCGTCGCTCTTTCAAGCTGCTGTACAACAAAACAGAGAGAGAGGGGAAGAGAAGTCTTCGTGCTTTTTGTTGATGATGAGAAGCGTTCCTGTCGCGAGTCGCGAATGGTCGCGAACCATCTGCTCCTCCGGTGGTGCATCGCGAACGCGCATGTTCCTGGCACGTCTCCCTGTTTCTCGTCGCATTGTCCAGCGTTTCCTTTTCTACGCTATATAATATCTACGTATACACTATTCTCCGCAGTCAAGACAACATAACCACGAGTTACGAGTACTGCGCCGCAAAGTTTTAATAAGAATCTCGAAACGACCGCCGGCTGCGAAGAAACACCGCGTTTCCATGCGCATGCGAAAAACGCTAAGGATTTAGGAACATTTTGTTTTCCCTCGGTGTCTATCTATTATCGGAGGGCTAACATCGCTTATTACTACATATGTGTGCATAAGATGTATATCAGTTTCTGGAAACAGATTATAACTTTTATTTAAACGAAAATAAAAAAACTTGGAAAGAAAATCTTGTATTCAGAAAGTTCCATGATCTTTCTATGATCCTACAATGTGTTTTTAAATAAAGATATAAATTTTCATTAGCATAAATCGATGCTTCTTTAATTAAAGATTATATAATTCTATACTTCTAATATGTAGATACGGTGTCCGGGAAGCGAGTAAAAAATACCAGATGATTTCGCAATCTCGTCCCTGGCGGAATTACGAAACCTTTATCGGAATTAAATGTTAACTTAATTTTCGTGAGGGGCCGTGAATACGTTGCGGGTATATCGGCGACGTAATATTGCCTCTCGCCGGAAACCAGTTTCCTCACCAAAGTCTCGCTACTTTGGCCGCTAGCCGATTTCTCGAACATCTCTCATGCAAATGCCCTGGCGCCCTCCGCGTCGTTTCCCTCCCCAAGTGGCGGCATATAAAAGGAGATATCGCGTTCTTACGACTAATTAGAAATGTGAATCTCCTTAGCGCGGTTATCTCTTGCGCACGTTAATTCCTTTAATGATTGCGGCCAGGCACGAATCGCGTTTTTCCTGCCCGGAATGTGGCTATCGTGACAAAAGTCGTGGAACTCGGATAGCGCCGCAATTACATCGCGACGGAGGATTTAACTTTTTAAACTATAACCATTATTATACGTAACATTTGATGTCGGAAGTGTGCTATTTTTCTCGGTGGCTACTTGGACGAAACGTGCGTCGAATTAATTAAGGACACTTGGGCAATTTTAAACGTCCCGCATATTCGAAATTCTCCGCGACTTACGCGGAGAGTTATTGCGAGTTTTCACGCTCGATTTACAACAAAATTTCATTTGCACGTAATATTAACGTATTCTTTGCATATTAATTGTCTAGTTGATGCTCCCCTGCCGGGCTAATATGAAAAATGATAATCACTGGTATAGCACACGCGATAATTAGCAAAGGCTCGTCGTTACGTGCTTATCAACCGTACGATCATCATCATCTCAATTAGCGGAGCTCGTTAAGTTGCACAAGCTATGTCGGCTAATTTAAACCACACACGAAGTAGGATATGTCATGTGACGTGACAACTAGATAATAACATATATTTGCGAACCCACGTTGCTAAGACATTATTCTCTTGCAGATATTATCTTTCACCATTAATTGAATGTATAGATATGATAATAAAAGATGAACAATACTACAAACGCTTGTTACTTAAAATCTCTCTAATTATACTTCCAAAACTTTAGTATATTCAAAAGATAAAGTAAAAAAATTATTCAAATTTATTTATATCTTATCTATCATATCTATCTTAAGCTAAAATTAATATTTATATTTATTTACAGCCATAATTTTCATAAGTCTCTCGTTAACGAAATATTAATATTGCGATTGTTTAAGAGCCGTTTTACATGCACGAGGCTATCGCGTTGAATGCTCGCCGAAACAACCAACGCCGCGTTACACATCTGCGTGACTGCGTAACGCGATTCGCCTGCGGCGGGAATTTCACGCGCGACGCCTCCTCTTTTCGCCCCGAAGAGCGACGACTACCGGAACAATTATTCAAACTATTACATTATCAAAGGCGACTACCCGCGTATTTTCCATTTTTCGAATTACGCTTTAAACGGGTGCTCCTCCCGTTTCCTAGCGCCGCGGCGCGGCGCAATAAATGCACCGAGAACAGTCTCATTCCGGCATGAATGCTAAAAGGGCATAAGGATAAAGGGAAGATCATAGAGAGTGAGGGGAGAGCAGGAGCGGCGGTGGGACCAAAGTGAATGAATTTATTCATACGAGACGTTGTAACACCGCTCCGTGGGCGGAATCCAATTTTGTTAGCCGTCCCCGCAGACAGAACGGGGAACGGCTAATGCCCGTCACGAAGGGCATTTGCCGCGTTTTAAACGCGGATAGTTACGGCATTTAGCGACGACTCCAAGTTTTTCGTCAGTTCCTTTCCGCGCGCACCTCACAAACTCGCGACAGCTCGCCTCTTCCAACGTCAATTCCACCACCTCTTTTCCTCCGCCCGTTAAGGGGCTAAGTCGAGTTTGATAGCGGCAGCGCGTTCCTTCGCGGTAGTTTACCGCGAATCCCAAAAGCTGCAAACGACGGTCCTCTCTCGTCCTGGGCGAAATTTGTTTGGAAACTTTATTCATTCGTAGCAAACGGTCACTTCGCCCTTCCTTCCCACCCCGCCCGTATCCTATAGCGGCCCCGGTCTTCCAATGAATGATTTCGACGTAACTCCCGTCTTTCCGGGATTCAACCTTCAGTTTGCGAATTACCGGCCAGGTGAGGTTCCGAACTTTGAGAAACTGGACGAACTGCTCTACGGAAACTTGTCCATTGCACGTAGTCGCTCTCGTATTTTTAAGCCCCCTTTTCTCCCTCCGGGAGAAATAACTCCGCCAACAATCGCCGGACGATTTTAATCCAAGCTATTAGTGACCATTAAACGTAATTTAATAATTGTATGGCCCGGAAGGGGTTACGAAGCGTATGCGAAACGCTGAGTGCTTCTAATGCGCCATTAAAGAGTCCTACCCGCCGACAATCCTGTCCCGTATTGCCATGAGACGCATACAAGCGTAGCACTTACCACCGTCACGTATTCGCGGTATGTTCGCGAAAATCCAATCGTCTATACATGTGTATATCCCGAACTGTCGAAATCTCTTAATACATTGCTTAACCCATTTCTCACACCGCTCGCTAATCGATAAAGTTAAAGAAGATAAGCCGAACAGCCACAGAAATCCATAATGGACTTTGGAGTGTATATTGCCGCGTTTCCTATTTCGCGTGTGATTTGACTTAACCATTTCCTCGCAAATAACACAATCTAAAGTTTAATCGACAGGACATATACAATTCCTGGCTGAAACGTATTATCGCCTAATCTAGATTTATTACATAATAATGAGATTACCCGCGTATTACACAAAAACACAGTAGATCGATATCCATATAAATGTATGCACCTGATAAACAATTCTGCTCGATAACTAAAAGCAAAAATCATGGAAAATAATACGTATTTTGAAAAGGTCTCTTTTAGCACTATACGCATTTAAATGAGACAAATATCTTATGACGTTTTTGAAACGAGAAACGCAATTTCGGAAAAACTTGTTGAGCAATAAGTGACTTTCGAAATGTTCATTGCGACTTTATCTCTTATTTTTTTTGATAAAAGTTTTCCCTCCTCGGATTATTTTCGCTCGAGAGAAATACTAGATATACCCTTGTTTTCCCGCGTCGCACTGCGCTTCCACGCGCTAGATCCGCCACTAAAGCTGCGAGAGAATTTCTGATCCGCGTAAAAGAACCGCAGTGGCGCCCAAGCCGCGACCAGGATTTGCGTCGGCGATAATAAACTTGGTAGATATCCCCGCTGCGGCGGTAGACCGCTGTCAACGCGTGACAGTTTAAAGCGACATGAGCTAGTCCCTACAGCCGAAATCACACCACCGCCTGCTGTTACCTCCGGCATCGGCGTAGGCGCCAGCCAACCAGCCAAGCCAGCAAGCGAACTTTATAGTCAGCGGAAGCCGGTGGCCCTGGTACCCATTAGTTCCTTGAACCCCCGGATACACCGCTTAATCCAATTTGCCAACTCTCGAGCGAAGGCGTAACATACCCACCGAGCGTGACATTTATGCAGCCGGCGGAAAAGCTACACGCGCGAAATTATTGCGCAAATAGGACAACGAAGTCGGCAAATCCTGGACGTTATGTGCCTTTGACTCCTCTCTCTCACCCTATCCCCGGGGAAAGGGTAGCGAGTCTCACCGACGGCGTTTAATTATCGACTTTGAGACTTTCGTTTCGCACGCAATTACGGAATGCAGAGTATCGAGCCGAGGGTAAAGTGGAGGGTGCAGCGCTCGTTGCGAATAAAAAGAAGAACGGAAAAAAAACGAAAGGGCGAAAGAACGCTTGCGCAGAAAACTGTTCTTCATTTCGAAACACCGTCCTAAAATAGGTAAACGCGGGCAATCTCCTTCCACAGTTCATTATAGGACTCTTCTAAGAGACTTCTGAAAGGGCTTTCATTTTTGTGAATGCCGGGCACGAGCTTCTGGCAACGAGTCCACGAATTGCAGCGCGCGAGTTTGCA
Source organism: Temnothorax longispinosus (assembly GCF_030848805.1). Taxonomy (NCBI): domain Eukaryota; kingdom Metazoa; phylum Arthropoda; class Insecta; order Hymenoptera; family Formicidae; genus Temnothorax; species Temnothorax longispinosus. The sequence continues at coordinate 15,329,645 of NC_092364.1, forward strand.
AGTCGGTGCATAATGCAGGTGGGGAGTAGTGAAGTTTACGTAATACAGGACAATAGCGAGCCAGCTGCGCGAGCTTATTTCACCATGATTATGGAGGCCTTCAGCCGACCTAGCTCACACATATTGCGAATTGCCATATAGAAGGCGTGTAACGCGTAGCGATATATTTAAATTAGACAAAGAGAATCATGGTGGAGAAAAAGCCACAAAAGAAAAGCAGATGAATTCCAAACTGCGCAATCATTTTTTCAGCAGTGTTTTAAATAAAAAAATTTATAAAATTTTATATCGCAAGTCGCGTAAGCCAATTATTCCTCACGAAAATAGTTTTTGTAATAACTGAATCAATTATAAGTAAAATAAAGATAATAAATCCTAGTTAAGAGCAATAAATCATACTTATTAATTTGGCATATAAACTTGTAAGCAAATTGTATGTGAAAAAACTAAAGATAATTAAAAAATTAAAACTAATAAATTTATAATTTTTATATCATTATAAATTAATAGATTAGAAAAAATCTTAAGTTCTTTTTTCACCACTTGCTAGTAGTAAAAATACAAATTAAGTATACAAAAATAAATAAATATATTCAAGATATTAAACAAATAAAACAAAAAAATAAATCACAAGTTTCTTGACATAAGACGTCTAAGTAAGATTTGACTTATCATAATAATTAAAAATTTGAAAGCAAATAGTTACAAACTTGTAGTATTGTACAATACTTCAACCGTGATTCCGTCAATTTAAAGTATCTTAGACGCGCGTATGTAAATATAAAGTTTTCGGGCAACGTTTGGATTAAGGGACACAACAAAACGGTAAAACTAATTATTCGTTCCAAAAGGATGCCCAGCCTCAAGAGGGAGCGACGGAGTCTCTCGCGTTTACGCTAGGGCGTTTACGGAACTGGTTCTCAGACCATCTCCGGGAAGCAGACAGCGACGACCTAAATGGAACTCTGCAATTGAACGAAACGAAAGAGAGGGAGAGACCGAGGTACGTCGAGTAGAAACGTCTCTCTCGCGGAAGACGGACGTGTAAGCATCCTCGCATCGCTAATGCTGAGATCTAGACCAGTTCGGTTCGTCGCACCCGGCCCTTTCATTCGTGCCTCGCGCGAAGAAATATTAGCGCGACGAGGGTTCTAAATAGCGGCAACCCTTCCAGAATAAATAGCCCATGCGAAAAGAGATTAATAGAGCGACCCGAAAAAATTCTTTCGAATTCTTTCGTGTATATCTTTTGACGTTATTGCGAGCTCGACAAAACGCTCGCAAATAATATCACCCTTTCGTTTACGGTTGTATGAAACGTCCATCGAGAATTCTATGGAACATGTTTTGACATCAACAGTCCCAAGACATCGAAAGAAAATGTATAATATCATTATTATATCGTTTACATAAGTCGAAGTTGAAAAGCTATGATCAAACTTACGGAATAATCTAGATGGGCGCATATAAATAAAATAAAAGTGAAAGTGAGAGTAAAAAGTATTTTGTAGGATAGCTGAGTTTGTAAGAAGTCTAGAATCAATAGAAAACATATATAGATATTAAATATAATATTTAAGTCAATTGATTTGCATAAGATGCATTTTGCGAGTTTGCTTTATGGTTGAGTGCATCATTATTCCTATCGGTTATCGTGCGAAGTTATTTAAAAAGTGCGGACAGATGACAGATTCATAAAAAATATGTCGACGCAAGGAGAAAGTAGAGTGAACGCGAAACCGGATGAGAACGTTCGCGAAGATAAATAAGCACTCTTATTTCGTTCAGACGGAAAATTAAACAGCGGAAGAAGAGTCATCGCGACTCTTTAATCATATAATAACGCGTTTTATTATGACGCATGTAATTGGAGAGAATGGAGTCTCGCCTGCGTAATACGTAGACTATTTAATTGCGAATGTACATAGATATGCGTTTAGATAACGTAAACGTGCATTTTCTTCATGCGGCAAAGCGGATATTTCAAGCGTCCGACAAGCTTAATAATCGCTATGAATATATACTAGTGCAGCAAAGTTAAATATCATGTATACCATCGCGAATATATTAATTGATATAACGGATAAAAATATAAATCATAAATTTTATTTACGAGCACACGTGCAAACGAACGAGGCGCACAGGCAATATAATAACGAACAACAATTAATTCCTATTAGATCAATTGAACCAAGATGCACCCGCAATGCTTGTTGATCATAAAGAAAGGTAGTCTTAACGAGAAATAATAGACAGTCACGTGTTACAATAATGCAACGACGATCTTAATCGACCTTTATTACTCGTAAATGTATCATTTAAGAGGAGTTTGAAGATATTGGCACGAAATATTATCGGTAAAACATGAAGCATAATGTTGTTCGGCGTTATACTCTGTATATCTCCTCCTTTCGAAATGGATATATAATGTACCGTAATGGTAGTAGAGCATCACAGAGAATAAAAAATATTTCCGCGGAATGCCCACAGACTTTCTTTTATCTTGAAATAATTTGCCTGCTAAAAGGCTAAAAGGCTTGGCGAATTCCTACCGCGACGCCGAAGACCACACTCAGGTCGGAGTAAAAAAGAAAAATGTGTACAAAGCAATTCTAGTAGAAACAGAGACACGCATAAAACACCGACACGCTTTATAAATATTCGGACCTTTTTAACGTCTCGTTTAATTCCACGTTGTGTAGGCAGAGGTACTGCAGACAGAACGCACAACGAAACGCCTCTATTTTTTTCCTTTATTTTCCATAATTCCATTAATATAATCTTGATATGAACTGTCATATTACAGAACGTGTTATTTAATTTATTGCGTAGATATGGCGAAGTACGAGCTTAATAGACATGCGTGCGGTTACTGCGGTTTAAATATTAATGATACCCCATTACATCTATCGAGACGAACCCGACTCCAAATTGGTTAAAATATTCGTAGGTGCGTATATTTCCCATTTTCGCGTCGTAAGTATATTTATGATTCTCGGCTGAATTTTCTCCTCAAATTTTCGCGCGAGCCAGATACGTTTCTAAAAATCTGTCGAATATTGCGAAGCACATCCAAATGTGTGATGTGTCGCACTGACAAATCTCGCCACACCGTCGCACGGCATTATTGTCACTGCGACATGCCTTACCGTACCCGCGCAACGCGACATATATATACTCGTATCGACTCGGTAAATATTTGTAAAGTCAATGCACCATTCGCAACCGTCTTAAGTAAGAACGTTTACGACAACGAGAAAATATCACTGCTGTAATAACATCCCTCTTTTTGTCCCTCCTCGGAAGAAAAGACCCGAAAAAAATTACCGGTCATTTTTAACATCACCGCGATGCGGGGCGTGGAACTGGAACATGTACCAAAACGCTGATTGTGACAGTCGCCACACGATTTTTATGTTATTTGTGGTGACTCCGTGTCCTCGACTTTTTTCTATCAAACGTGGCCAAAAAATCTTCGCGGCTTGTATGGCGATCGCTCTACGCAAGGCTAACGACGTTAAGATTTGAAATAAAAATAACGCGGTCGGAGATTACGAGACAAAAAGTAGTAACAACCTCATCGTCTCGGCACGCTGATGTTCGGTTCGGCTCGTAAATCTTGCCCGGGCGCTTCGTCGCGCCGCGACGCGCCGCACCGTGCGACGGGGCATCGCGGGCATACGTCGCGAGGCATTTAAAACGGAGCAATTAGCCGATGAGTGCGGAGGGTGCCGGTTACTTTATAATCATTAACGTCAAATATTCCCGGTCGAGCCGGGGCGCGCGCAGCGCCAGCTGAAGCGACAAGAAACGGGGTCGGGGTCGGGGCAACGTATATGCGAGATTAACGCGCGGAAAGTTCCGACCTCGCAACCCGCTCTCGGAACGCGTACGCGTTCCCCTTCTTAATATTGCTCGTCCGCGACTTCGGAGAGTGGTCCGTGTATGTACGCAGCATGCGAGAGGCGCATCGCGCCGCGACGCTGATGGATTTATCGCGGAAAAAATACGGGAACAGCCGCGACGCGACCGTGTTCTCTCGTGTATCGCGCGTCGCAGAAACGCGTTGTTGCTTTTGTTACTCCTCGGCGCGGCGCGGCGGCAGCCAGCAGCGTATAGCTCGGAGATGAGTGGTGAAAGCTTTATTTGGAAATATATTTGGGGGTTGCCAAGAGAGTGCAGAGTCATAAAAATCGCGGAAATTCCGTTTTTCAAATGTCACTTCGCTCGCAGCGACAGCAAATACTTTAATGGTTCGACACACCAATCTTCGATACATTGAATGCGGCTTCTCCACGAGCGCAAAATGTTAATGGATATTTGTGCCGAACGCGTGCTGGGTATATACGTTAGGTAAATATCACAAACTTTATCGTAATGGCGCTGTTAATACTATAAGTTGTCTATTACAACTATGTTTAAAGCGTAATTATGTACTTCTTAAACTATTAATATAAAACAAGATCGAAAAGTTAATTCGCGTAAAAAGATCACATTTACAATAACATAAAAGCAAATTTTATAATATTTGTTTTTTAACACTATTTTTTCCACATTAACAATCTGTTAACATTTCGCGACAGTTTTCACGCAAGTTGCTCGCAAATATATTTAAATTAATTGATATTGCTAAATCAGCTTAAATGCTAAATAAAAGACTATATTTGCAAGTCACGACGATTGACTCGCATGATTTTATTTGAAAGTAGACACACACAAGCGTATCCGTGCATTGTTTGAATCTTATCTTTTGTCGGCGTATCGTCCCTACCTCGAATTGTATTATCCAATATCTCCAGAATGGTATCGGAGGAGGCAAAATGTGCAGTGAAATGCGCTCGATACCAACATAAATAGATATTAATCTTCAAACCAGGCGATGACGAGAGAGAGAGAGGCGAGGGCGAGATCGCCGCAGCACGTCGCGCACAGCACCACCATTGGCCGAGAATTTAAAGGAGCTCGCTGTGTGCGTTAGATAAATGGTTTAATAACCCGAAAACGATAACTACCGCGCAAATGTCTCCCATAATTCGTGCCCCCGGAACGTAGTAGCACAACGACCGGGCCCGAAGCCCCGTAACGCCACGTTTATGTGCTCCGCCGCGACTCTGCACGTGTATATGCATTTCCTTCGTCCCGCGCGCGGGCACGTCCGCTCTTCTCGCGCTCTAGCCTCGTTTGTATTGCCGCGTTACAATGATTGCAACGGTAGCAATTATGTGGCGAGCGCGGGAAATGGTCGCTCCCCTACGATCATTAACGTCGAATTCTCTTAGCCCGTAAGTCCTCGACGGCAACATCCCGCGGGATCTGTCCCGCCGCCAACGTTGCTCGCGGTATAGGCGCGGCGCGGCGAAACCGCGAGGAACAACAACCCCGGCAAACCGAGTCTGAAGTTACTAACAACAAGCTCGTAAGTTCTCGACCCCGCGAGCGCATTTACTTTAAGGATTCTCCAACCTTCCGTTAGTTCCGAGTGCATGCGCGCCATTTAGGTTTACGCTATGTACACGCGCGAATATTGTCTTTAAATAAGTGTACTTTGCCGCTATAACGATGTCTATCCAAGAGCGCAGTTAAAAATAATATGGTTTGCTTTATGCGTCGTTTTTATCAAAAGTGGAACAGGATAAAGGGAAAGGTACATTTGTTATATACATACCGAGGAGCCCGCGGAGTGTTTTAAGAGCCTTCGCGAGAGAAATGCATAAAGTAATAAAAATGGAGATTAGAGCACCGAGGTAAATGGCGTATAAAAGCTAATGTTGATGAAAGTACAGGGGAAATATCCGACATCCATCGCAATGCGGTAGCCGGTTTGGGACATTTCGATTCTCAATTTGTGACTTTGCATCATCCTTAAGCCAGATAATGAGGAAACTATAATTATTCTCATAATACATAAACCCTGGTTTCTCATAATATACATCAATTTCGCGTGCATATAGAATCAAGTTGCATTATTGTAATATTTATTATAACGCTGTAAAAGGGAATACATAAAATTTTATGTTATGGCAACGTACTAGTATTCCATTTAACGGCCCGTGTAATTTATTACCTCTCTGCATAAAGAGCGACGTGCAGCGAAGATAGTAGCGTTATAACCGGGATGTTTTCGTTCCATACGTACGCGCGCATAACAAATATCCCGTTGCGATATAGCGAACAACCTCCTACGCTTGGGGATCAGTTAACGTGAGACATATAACACGGCGCTTTCAGCAACAGACCCCTGGACGCCCAGATTTACGAAGTCCCGGGAGGAAGGACACATCGCGCGGAGAAGCATCGCGGCAATGATCTTCTTGCCCGCGCCTTATTGTACAACGTCATACAACGGCGTACGTGTGTACACGTAAACACAGGAGAGTCATATGACTACGTCCATTTGTGCCTATCGCGCTTAACGTGTCGTTTAATCTGCACGTATCCTCGCGCTCCCCTGCGCGAACGGACGCAGCGCTTGCACGAAGTGACAAAACCTGTTTTCATGCCGCCATCGAGAGGAGAACGCGGATGTGAAGGAGCAGGGGGTAGCTGCGCGCGAGGCCGAGAAACCAGAAGAAAGATCGCATGTACGAGGGGGAGGGAAAGAAAGGGAGGGCGATCATGAAAGGGCCGGTTGGCGCGGCCGAAGTATTATATCTCACGAATATTCGCCTCACGAAACACGCGCTGCTCCGAATTAAAATCGCGGATACGCATGTATAATAAGCATATATTTAAGCTCTAATATATTCGGCAGTCAAATCGGTTAGTTCTCTCAATCTTATATGCTTATCAAAATCATTAGGTCGCGTTACCAAGTAATTTTTTACATTTGCTTTCAAATAATAATGCATAAAAAGGTGTAAAGCAATTCCGTTTCTAGCAATTCCGGAAATTCGTGTTATGAGAAAAATACGGGAAACTGGGTCACAACGGATTGCTAACGTGTCAAATGTGTTGGAATTCGTAATGGAACATCGAAAACCGATAATAGTGGGACAATTTGTGACATCACATTGATCTGTTGCTTGGATTAAAATGCTGACCATCCGAAACGTGCGAGACGGAGCGAGGATGACGTATATGCACACCCGCGCCTGCTGGGAGAATGTCTCTCATTACCGAGAGTGCTTGCCGATGAAAGAAACTGAAATAATTATCGCGCTCTCGCGCGTTTCCGAGCTTATTCGAGAAAGCGCCCGCGGCGACCAACCGCGCCCTTGTGCAAACGACTGTTGGAATAAGCCTAATTATGGAAAGTCGATCCCCGAACTTGATCCGCGCGAAGGGATTTCCAATTTTCCAACCGCGGGATGATATAATACACGAGAATTATCCCGCAGATAGGCAAGATTCGCCGACCAGACCCGATCAAATATTTGCTTATGTGCGAAAGTCATATTGAATATCAGAGATCGGTGCGGAGTGATTAAAAGCTGGAGGGAAAAAAAAAGGGAAAACTTCGACGGTGAGCGTGTGCGCGAATCGCAAGTTTGGGAAAACTGTACGAAATCGCATGATGGGATGAGAAAAATCGTTGAGCCACGAAAAAAGATAGGGCTAATACGATATTGATACCATATTCGTTGAATAAACGTAGTGCACTTCGATAAACTGTATATAAGCAAAATCGACGAAAGATAAATTCTGGCAAAAAAAAAGGTAAAATTAAAGATGATATTGAGAGACGTTTATCGATATAATAATATTTTATTGACACACAAATGCAAAATTGTTTATAAAAATATAGTTACGTTTATCACTGTAAATATTTATGTTTTCAATATTAATAAAAGAAATATTGAAAACTGTGCTAAACTAACTTTTTTAACTACATTTTTATAAACAATTTTGCATGTATATGTTCTGCATGTATCAATAAAATAAAAGCGATAGAAATTGAAACTTATATTAAGAGATATACGTAATTATTAAGTACAAATATTTTACCAAATAAATAATATTTTTTTATTTATTACTTGCTCGAATTACTGCAAAAAAAGCGCTTGGTTCCCGTTTTCTCAAGGATCTCTTCAATTTTACTTTCTCAGAAGATATTCATCTTCCCCGAAATTTTTCACCGTACCTCTTCCGCGGCGAGGGCGCGTAAAAGTCAATTAAACTTAACTTCAATATACAACACTTAATAAATGAGGAACAGCGAGGATGTTGAAAGGGGTATAAATCAAAGTTGGTAATTAGATATCGGCAATATTGCACGAGTCAGAAATAAGCGAGAGAACCATTTCTTCTCGCGCGCTTCCTACAGTTAACGGATGACGCAGCAGAACAAAGGAATTCAATCGACTCGTTCGTGACATTTTCGCTTGATTACAGCGTAAATACACCATTGACGAGTTCATATATTCACGGCAAGAGCGCTGACGTCGTAAATATTACGGATTCATGTCGTCGTCGTCGTCGTCGTCGTCGTTGCAAGAACTCCCGGACGTCTGGGTGATCCCCCGAGGATTTTCCTATGGCGATTTTTCACTCGGCTCGAGAAAGGACGTCTTCCGAGGCCGGGAGAATGGAGCCCCGGCGTCACCTGCACGTTGGCGAAAACAGATTTTTCAAATCCGTCGCTTTGGCGCCTCCTTCCCTCCCCTCCTCCCTCTCCCCCGCCCCCCCCCCTCCCCCGCCAGCGGGAGAATTGTAAGAATTTCCGTTCGACCCCGACTTCGTCTCGCGCGACGGATGAATTTCGCGAATTGAATTTCCTGATGCTGACAGTAGGACATGCAAAAAGCGCTTGGGGCGCTCTCGCTCGATATCTACATCGGTTCTCGCGATTCGACATTTTCACGATGCATCGGGTATATTGACTCCAACATTACCGTGGAATATTGGCAACGTGAGTGTGAAAGAGAGCCACAACTCTTGTGCCTATACGTACATTAGTAACGTCAAAAAATTCGCTACCTTATTTATAAAAACAAAAATGTAATCTCATTTTCTTTTATGTGTCATGATCTTTTCGTCAGATAGAAAGATAATTAATCGATAATTTCCGTCCTGTTATCGGAGCATAACAATGTTTCATATAAATTATTTATAAATAAAAAATTATCTAATCAGTATATCAGCAGACACTGTGTTGCGAATGTAAAATCCGCGCGTTGAAATTTATAATTATAAATACCGGCTCGGTATTACAGAATTAATTCTGAATAAGTAAACGTTAAACCTCTCGGAAATTTAATCTCAAACCATAATTTCTCCCATGAAATAAATAACATTATAATCCCAAAAGTAGCCGAAGAACGAGCTTCTTGTCTTCCATTTATATGAAGCTTAATTTGCTAAGTTATAAAACGTAACTTTCCCCACAATTTCTTTAAGCAATTTCGTAATTAGATTCATTAAATTTTAATCAAACACATATTTATCTCAAATTTATCAAAGAGCGTAATGTTAAATAACAACTCGTTTGTCTTTTTATTCTGCCATTAAGATATGTTTCTTGCAGAGAAATCTCCTGCCCAAAAATAGTTACGAAAAAAATATATTCGTCATTCGAAAAACGTATACTGTGTATTTTTAATGCATATTTATAATGCATATTTATAATCCATATTTTTAATGCGTATTTTTAACGTGTATTTTTAATGCGTATTTTTAGTCCGTATTTACGCTGCGAATTCTTCCGGATTGAAACTGCGGTTCTCCTCTGCGCGCTAATCTTAGATTTGGAGACAGAGAAACATCGTGCCGCGCGTTAATTTTGTTGCCGCGATCGTGTTGCTCTTGCCGAGCGGCAGTGTTTCCCCTTCAAAAGTTATTTCGCGCTCACGTCGTATCGGAGAAAATACAGGGTCGTCATCACGCGCGACATTTCTCATTTCGCTAGGCGCGAACCTTCGCGACACTCTCTAAAAGAGAGAGAGAGAGAGAGAGAGAGAGAGAGAGGAGAAGCGAGATCCGACGACGTGACCGTAATCTACAAAAAATCTCGGCCGACTAGATGCACAAAAAACTCACGCTCCGAAATCTCCGCGCCGCGTCGCCTCGCGAGAACATATTTCTTCGCGAGACAGCGGGATGCTGCAGAGTCGATAAGCGGCCTCCGGTTTTTCTTCGCTCGTCTATGCTTCTTTCTTTAATTGTATAGGAACCTCGGGGCAAGATTCGATTAAGTTCACGATTTACATAAAATTTTGTAATAAATATGAAATTTAAAGTAATAGAATTTACAAACAATGACGGACTTAAGTCTCGCGTCATGGACCTATGTTAGAGAGTATATTTCAACTTTTACATATCCAGCGTCGATATATTTTCCCTAACTAACGACAAGAAAAAGATCGCGCATATGCCTGCCGCCTTGTTTTGCGCGCTATATGAGAAATGAGGCTACTAAAAAGTGTCACAAGTCACAAAGATTAAATATATCGGATGGAGATTTTCGTGCAGATGGTTAAAGTGCCGATGTTAGGGAGTCCATAAGTATACGGTCGCAGACTGTTTCCTCCTTTTCTTTTCCCTATCGTTCGCATGATGTAATCCGAAAAAGTTTTCGATCGCGCCACCTCGCATTGCGTCGCATCGCCTCGCCTCGCTTTTCCCCTCGTCGCGTCGTCGTGAACTCGTCGTCTCGCGTCGCATGCAGATAGATGCACCGGGTTCGGCGAGAAAGCCGGCTATATATCCATTCAATCCCAGCTCTTTTTCCGAACTGCCGCCATGCCGGAGAGACAAATCGCGCGCCAGTCGCAGATATTGCGCATATCTAAGCGGCCCGCATTTAGAACGTAAAGCGTATCTCCGTCGTCGGCATGCCCGCCCGAAAGGTAGGGAGGAAAGGAGGAGGGAGGGAATAGACGTTTATCTATTATATTCGGACCGAGCGGCAAGGGCCCCCTCGCCCTCAGTGTGGAAAGCGTCTCCGTAAATGAAGTAGGTATATTTGGGTATTGGCCAGGGCAGCGGGCCAATGGAGAAAGTTTCGGGCTGCCGTGCGGATTTGTCACTTTTATAGGGGCAATTAGAGTAAAAAGTACACGGTCTTCGTTAGAACGTTCGCGGGACATTTGCCGAATACGGCGAAGGCACAGCGCGTATATGAGTTTTAACGTCATAAACAGATGCCTCGCGTGTCCGCTCATTAGCAAACTCGGCCTAATTGAGACCACATTTTTGAGAAAAATATTGTACTACAAGACTTGCTTCGTCGAACAAGTTATAATTAAATTGAGGTTAGAAATGAGATGACGTGGTGTAATATATCTCTAATATGTATTATAAAATAAATAAAAAACTTGCCAGGAAATATCTTTTACTGCAAGATCTAGCAAATGTGTACAAATTATACCGTAGTTCTGCTAGAGTCCAGAATGAAATTGGACAATATAATATGCAAAAAAAGTACACATTACTCCTAAACTCATGCTATCGAATCTAAAATGTTCTATTGTCTTTTGGAAGGTATGGATTATAAATCCTGATCTGAAAACTACAATTCTCAAATATTATCGATTTATCAGTTGCACAAAAAACATCGTTACATCACTCGTAGAAATATTTAGATAACACACATTTAATACACATGTAATATAATTTTAAATATGATATACATACCATAACGTGCAATATATATTCAATATTATCGCTTTTATCTCGTGAATTTTTTGTTCTTTCTTTAATTGAGCGCTATACTTTTCTGTGCATAATTTTGTTATTTATAACAACGGTTGCAAAGTTAAGAATATCTTGCGCCTTCACTCGAAGTGCCTCCATTTAAAGGTTAAACTTGCAGCAATGATGTGCTATTTTCTGGTATGAATGGCGCAGCCGGTATAGTATCGTACTCCGTAGCTATTCATAGAAAACCGAAACGGTAGTCTCGCATTACTTCGAGAAATTCTTCATGATAACCTCTATTAACCCCATAAATAGGAGGAATAATACCGCAGAATGTGTCTGCTAGAATCTCCAGAATGAAATTGGAATATGAAACAAAATGCACATATATGCACATATATTCCTAAACTCGTACCATCTAATCTAAAATTTTCTGTCGTCTTCCGGAAATGGACTACAAAATCTGATCTGAAAATTACAGTGCTCGAATACGATTAATCAGATGCAAAACACTGTTACGTTACTCACAGAAATATTTAGATAACACTTAATACATGTCGTATAGTTTTAAATATTATACACATATCATAACGCGTAATATATATTTAACGTTATCGTTTTATCTTGTGAATTTTTTGTCTCTTCTTTAATTGAGCGTTATATTTTTCTTTGTACAATTTTCTAATTAAATAATATTAAATATCTCGACAAATTAAACTTCAAAATAACGTTCTATTAAATTACAATTAATTAACTGAAGAATAAGGCTTTGTTATTGAGCTGTAGAATTCGTCAAAGAAATCATCTCAGGCTTTTGTTAAAATCAGCTTCATTGATCAAAGAACAGATAGATGGGAAGAAGTTGTATAGTTCCCGAATACGAAAGTTGGCAAACTCCTTCTGGCTTTTATTATCGATCGTATGTAATCCTCTATTTACTATATACCTATTTTATATCCCTCTCTCTCTCTCTCTCTCTCATCCCTCTCTTGTATATATCTCACACGTAGGTTTTCCACGATAGGATATTTTTTCTCGTTATAAAGCATGCAATAAATATAATGGACTCTTTGGATTTATGTCAGATTACGGCAACAGAATGTCTACAAGCAATAAGTACAATTCGCGGCACGATCCTGCTTTTATTCCTCATTGTATAATCCTTTATTTACTGCATCTTCGCTCTGCACTTCCTCCGCGCGATATATTCTCTTACGCGATACTTTTTCATCTCGAAAGACACGCGATAAATGTAATCCACTCTAATCTCGTCGAACTAAAGGCGAGAGCGGGAAACGTACGAGTAATAAGTATTACGGCGTCTGAAATACTTTGCGGTCAGCAACCAGAAATTGATAGCACGACGCGCGCGGTACCACGGGGCACACTATCGCGAATTCCCATCCTAGAGAGACGCGGAGAGAGTCTTCGGTTCTGCGGGGAGATCTCACCGGGCTATCGTTCATGCGGCCCGCTTTACGATATCCATCGCTCGCTTCCGCCGCCGGTATTCCGTAGGAATCCCTTGCGCTGGACGATTTAACGTTATCGGGAAACACATCGCCGGATCGCAGTCGACGATTTCATCCGCTCTGGCGATCCCGCTGGCACAGCCCGAAGGGGCGCGCCCATTCCAAACGTCGAAGTACGTCGAGAGAGCACCGCGACATGGAATAGAAGCGATGCGCGCGGGCGCGCGGACGCGCGTCCGGGGTCGAAGGGACACCAACACCACGACGGGGGATGGAGCGTGGGTGAAAACGCCACTGCATACGATTCCTCCGTGTGTCCGTAGCCGGCGCATTCACGGATACTTACCCCCCGACCTCGCGTCCTCGCCACCGCCGCCTTCCGCGCTTTCCGAGAGATGCGACGTAGGAACAGCTATTACCAAGCGGAACATCCGCGACCACCCCTGGATACACTTATTTTCATAATAAACGCATCTTGGGTCTTAGATGCACCGAGGAGTGCGTTGGCGCAGACAGGCAGGAGATACGAGCGACATTCGGAAGTCATCGTCCGTCTCCAGTGAGCGAGAATATTACACGCCAGCGTCTCTTATCAACACCGCGAATAATAAGGAACAATGCGGCCGTGACATCGTCGCCACGCATACAGCGGATCAAATTAATTCCAGACAATAATACTACAATAGTTACGTAACGCTAGCAGACCGGCAACTGGTCGCGGAATTTATCTCTCTCTTATCCGACTTACCCGACCATAAGACAGGGCAGAATAATATGATGATTTTCTTTATTATACATTTTATAATTATAGTTCGAAAATGTGAAGCGAGTAACAATTTCGTTAAATAAAAATTCTATTTAATTCAAGCACATGATAAATCGTGAATTCGTAAAAGTAACGTATCGTGCATTAAAAAAGTCAGAAAGAAAGTACGCACTTTGTATCGAATGTCGCGACTAACAATAAGACACTGCGTAATATTGTCTTCACGTGACGTAATGATCAAGCAATAGGCTAAGCTAAAATAAAGCATGCAAGAAATATCAATCTCGCCGGCATCATATTCCTCGGCATATCGCGGAGACCCAGTTTCCCGAGCTTAGTTCCCAGGTTTCCTCTCTCTATTCGCGCGTCATTTTATGAGCGGCGGCGGGCGCGCGTCGAGATGGGGATCGAGGTAAAATCGATGTCTAGCAACCACCTTCGCGCGAACGGGCGGGAATAAATGGAGAGCCGTGCGGAATATAAAATACGCGGAGATACGTTTCACGCTTAAGCGAGCTCTCTCTCCGCGGGAGAACAGGAAAACGTCGATTTACCGTCGCCGTGGTTGTGTTTTATAATTTTTTGCCGTTTCCATCTCCTCGCGGGCGAACATCCGAGCGTGGAGAAAGGGAGAAAGAGAGGCGGGAACGAAAGAGACAGGCATTATATCCCGGCATACTTTGATATCGCGGCCGGAGATCAGAGGGATCTGTTCGCCCTTAGGCCGCGATTCACAATCGAGCCTGGGAACAGAGGTGGAGAAGATAGGGAAGCTCCGACTATTAGTGAGATGAGTATTCCGGTATCAGAGACGCGGTGCCGGTTGCGGTAACGGGCGCACCCCCTTAGCCGCACTCCGATTGTGCTCGAATTGTAAGGGAATAACGATGAATATATAGGAACGGCCGATCGGTGGTGTATCCAGAGCTATGGGAGCTATGGTATTGAAGTTCGAAATTTGAATACACTTGACTCTCGAGATCCGCAGTCTTTGGGGTGTAGACTGTTTATCCGTCTATCGCGCAAAGCGAACGCCAACTTAAGTAACCGTCGCGTTAAGCTATTGCAAAACGTGCGTATCGATCGGCGAATGCGCGTAAAAGCTCTGACTGGCTGGCGTAAAAGCTGATGACTCGCGTGTGTAAACGTGTTCGCGTTTAGGAATCCGCGGAATACGTATAGGAAGCGTTTTCGCAACAAAAGATTTTTCCTTTTCTTGTAATTACGTCTGAGCCACGGCCTCTTTATATCGTTGCCAAGACGCTCCCGTCCAAATTAGTCACTCTCTATTAATGAAAGGGCAGGCACGTGTCCCTTCTAACACAATACGTTCTGAACTGCGCTAGCCAAGTCGAGCGACGACGAGACGGACCATTAACTTTCTATTATCCCTGGAGAGCTTAGGATGCACACGCTTCGGAATTTAGAGCCGGGCTTCAGCGACACTGCTACGTGCGCAACACAGAGAGCCCTAAGGTCGTTGCTACCAACACGACATCAGCAATGCTATTACGAGCTGAGCTCAAAAAATGGAACGCGCGCTTCTTTTAAGGGTCTGCGATACCTACATAAGCCGTCTTGAATTATGTTACTAGTGTCTTTTAATGCACCGTAAAATGCCAGATACACCGATACATTACGCACTTTCATTACAACAAAATAATTTCCTGCAAAGGTGTAAGATGTAAGAATATATTCTTGTTATTTTTCAAATATGACTCTTTAAATAATTTATAAATATTATAAATATTTACATTATAAATAAAATCTTTTAAATATTTAAACTCGGGGTCACACACACACACACACACACACACACACACACACACACACACACACACACACAATCGTACATAATTACGTAATGTAATATCATAATGACGTGAAATGTATGTCGGAAAATTTAGTGCATTCAATCTATCACATACTTGCTAAAAAAAAAGTTCCCCATTACATAAATACTCATTACGTAATTAGGGAAAGGAAAATGCTGAAACGGAAAGATCAAGGGTTACTAATGACGCTCGGTTCGCTCTCCCGTTCCATCGCGCGCGACGCAATTCGGAATATGAGATACGCCAGTTCCGAAAGTCCCACGAGACCCTCGAGGCGCGGGGCGCGACGAAACAGCCGGCAGTAATCTCCCGTTTGTTATATTTTCCCGCGACTGCACATTGCGCGGCAACGCGCGTGCATCGCCGGCAAGATGTCGTCCGCCGCGGCGCATGTAATTACGCGATCTGAATTGCAATGAGTTTGGCCGCTACGGCGGCGGCGGCAGCGGCAGCGGCGACGGCGGCGATGTACGCCGCAAAACGAGAAATATTCCGGACGGGCGAATAACCCTCCCTATGGATTCTGAGCAACGGCAACGGCAACGGCGCGGCGGCGGGAGCGGCGGCGGCGGCAGCGACGACGACGGCGTCGCTTCCTGGCATTACGATGCACTGGCGAATGCACAACGACGCGCCGCGCCGCCTTTTTTGGACAGTAAAGTATCTGGATCTCTTTACGTTACTTGCAGCTCACCCTCCCCCTTTCTCTCTCGTGCGATATTAACGACCGCCAACTCAGCCAAGTTCGTGATCCGCGACTTGCGACTTTTAAGGTGCTTCGTTCTCCACCAACAGAGCGATTTATTAACCGCCATACACGGTGAATTACAAATGTCCGGCCATCAGCGTCGCATTCTTCATTCCTAATCATATTCGTACTAATAACGACGAATATAAAATCGAGTTAGCTCACGAAGATACGTTACAAACGATACCTTTCGCCATTAATCCTTCATGACTCGCCGCCTGAACAATATATTTGTTCCTGACGTTCAGCCTTTACCTTCGTCTCGTAATTGTCAATGAGAAGAGAGATGTTCGGAAGTCATCGTCCGTCTAAATGTCAAACGTTAACGACCGTACACAATAAGGTATCTTAATTTTCGTGATTCTACGTCTCAGGATCACTTCGACCAAACTCTGATTAACATAATCGTTGATTATAAATAGCTGCCAACATGAGAAAATAATTAGTGCGACCAATTGTATTTCTGGCGATATAATCGTCCTAATTCCCAATCTTTCGTTACATATCTTTTTGTTTATTTTAGAAAAGAAAGATATGTAACGAAAGATTGGGCTAGGTCGGCTAAGACAATTATATCGCCAGAAATACAAATGGTCACACTAATTACTTTGTCATGTTGGCAACCCTTTAATCAACAATTAAGTTAATTGGAGTTTGGTCGAAGTGGTCCTTAGAGTTTTTTCATATTTATTTAGAACATTTCTTCCACACAAATCTCTAAATTCTAACTAAAGATTCTGAATAGTGTCAACGTGATTAACATATTTACATGATATGTTGTAAATCACAAATATACGCTTTAACGCAATAGAGAGCTTTCTTTGATACACAAAAAAACATATGAATTAGAAACAGCTTTGCATAATAAAGGGAGCAGAATTCTTTCAGTGTAAGCAATATCGTCAGGATAATCGATTCGTAAAAAAAAAAAGTGATAAATCAGCCGCCCGCCGCCGGCTTCATCTTCACGGAGATAAATCTCGGTACGTAAATTTGGATCATAGTTGCGCGAATTGAAAAGATGCCGCGTATATACGTATGCACGATGGACTAAGCATTACTGCAACAGCAGGGCTATTTATCACGGGACTCGAAGCAAACAGGCGATGCAAATGTCGTGATATACCAGAGCCAACATGTAAATCACGTTTCACCTTTGTTTCGCGGGAACCGACTTTCTTATGCGCGCAACGATGGTAATCTCTGGACCCCTTAGATTGCGGGGAAGGAAGAGGGGAGGGGAGGGGAGGCATGGGTTTACGTAAACTTAGAGCCTTCCCTCGGTACACGGGGGTCATCGCTCAGGCTGTGCATAATGTACCGGCATATATTCCAAAAACGCGCGCGCCGTATTTCGTATTCCGCGGCGTAAGACGGCATAAACAGTCTACGGCTGGCCGTACACGCATGTCAATCATTTCGCGCCCGCACGTAAATCCGTGCTGCCGCATAAGACACCCGTTACGACGCGCACTTTATGATCCTCTCTAAGAGGATCGGGAATTTATTTTTGGAATAAATTACGCCGTCCAGTATGCGCAGTCAGCTGCGATGTTACGAGGCGAAAACCGATCTCTCAACACGCGCTATATCTGCAAAACGCTTCAGTAAAATTACCGTCTCTTTTAATGCACGTTCACACGCATGACGAAAACCCTGAGCCGAGATTAGCGAGAAAGCGAGTACTAAATATATAATGCATTCGTATATGTAAGAAGATTACGGTTCTCGTAGCGCATTGAATGCCCCATAGAGTCCTCTCGGTGTCCGAGTTTCGTCTGCCCGGTATAAAACTCCGATGGGGCCAAGCATTCATTAGTATATGTGCATAAAGCTAGAGGACGGCGAATTTGTAAGCAGATGAAACAACAAACCGCTCGCGATGTACAATGCATCTTCTTGCCCGAGCTTGTCCGTGATCCTAAAACGGGAGGCATTAAAAGCTTTTTCAAGTCGTTCCTCCTTCGCGACGAGATAATGCGGCAATTAATGTGCACACGCATCAATCAACGCGCAAGTAAGTGCTATCAGATCTGTATGTAAAACAGCCGGGGCCGCGTTTTATCGGGCGGTCTGATCCTGACTCAGCGTTACATGTCCAAGAAGGAATTGTTTCCAAGACACCTCGCACCTCGCACGTCGTTGGAAAGGCAGATGGAAAGGCCGTTCGTATATAGCGAACTTCTTCGCCTCGCCGAAGTTGGATCGCGGAGGTGTTTATTTGCGCTCGCTATTTCGCTGTGTCGGATCGAAATGGCTTAAGCGCACGCTCGGAAAAGTGTTAATTGACTGAATCTACGAGCCGTGTCAAAACATCGTTTCGCTGCAGTTCCTGTTGCAAATACCCTACGACGCCTTCTGCTTCTCAGACACGCTCGATAAAACCCCGCGTGCTTGGCGGACCACGCGAAATGGATATGTAGGCATAAGTGAAACCGCTCTTGCAAATGGTGCACTCCCACGTGATTGAAATCGAAATAACAACGGTCATTAGTTGTAACAAAACGTCCAAGCCAACTGTGATTTATAGTTATCGTTGATATATACATGATGTATATATCGACGTATATAAATCATCCATCATGTATACGATAACGGCGCGGCGTAAGTGTGTCACGAGTAAAATTTCTGCATATACCGTTTCTCATGGATTGTTGATGTTTTGACGCAAAATTTTAGAATTTATTCTTTTTACGGACTCGTGTAAAAATACCGCGGAAAGTTATCAAGTTATCTTACAAATTGTCTTACATGAAGTATGTTATACGCAAATCGTATTAGTCTCTATCATCATCTTGGATTTTCTCAGAGCGATCAATCATATTAAAAAATGACGTGATAAGCATATGGATACCATTAAGAGTATATTGCAAGTGCTGATTTTGCTTTAACGTATAATTTCTGAAGAAATAACTTTTCTTTATCGAGCTATTCTCCTCACGCTCAAGTGAACCATTGCAAACTGCGGTCTGAATAGAAAAACGAACATGAATATCTATCTCCGCGGAACACTAAAATTGCTGCGACAGTTTAATCCTCTTGCCTTAACTCGAAAAATAAAAACGTACCACCGCGCACGCATCAAGGACAAACGAAGAAAAACGAGAGTAAGATTGTCAACGACGAGAGATTACACGATAATTATGATACGGCAAGTGTATCATAATTACAATGCTATTACTTCATTTCTTTAAATCAAAGAATCGCAACGGGGCAAATTAATGCGTGCGATAATTACATGCATAAATCAATTAATTAAATTAATTGAGAGAATTAACGGCGTTGCGCCACCTCGTTTATATGCAATCAACCCGAATACAGCCCGGATTTTCTATACGGCTACTTGTTACGACGATCAAATAGCAGATCTGCTCACTCAAGCAAGACGTTCAAGTCTCTATTACCATACATACGCCTTAATTGCGTGTATGATAGTCGTGTATTGACGTGAGATTGCGGCTTTACATATGAATGAGAGTCATTAAACGACCGTTGCGTCTTCTTCGTTACGCGATGCGTTTTTCCGATTCGAGGAACGAATTGGGATTATCGGCCTCCCACGTTCGTTGTGGATAACAATAGCTACATAGCGTGTAGCGGCTGCCGATACCGGGCGTAAAGTAAACCGGCTATAAACAGCGAAAACCAAGCGATAGCTTGAGAGAGAGAGAGAGACTCGCGATGCGTGCAATTGCTCGTAATTAGAGCGGACGATTTATGCGATAGAAAGGGCTGACTCGTGACACGTTGCTCGACCGTGTAATTAGCCCGGCTCAGGCAGCATTGTGACGTTTCCGGACGCGGTAATCACGACGGCAGAATCGATTAAGCGTTACCGTAAGACTTCGCGACTCCATAAATCGTGGAATAAATACACCCGGGTCTTTTATTCGTGTCAAATCGGGTCGTTCGGTTAATCGCGGATATACTCTATTAAGATGATTAATTAAGGAACTAATCCTTGCTGCCAAAGACAGTTCTGTCATTTCGCTACATATAGAGCATCTTAATTAAATGTTATACCAATATATAATTAATAGTAAAATTTAGATCTCTAGAGAGTATATCATGACAAAATATCAGAATTTATTTTTGTTTTAACGAGAATTATAATTTGATTAATTCCTTGCGTTATGATTGTGTTGAGCATACGGTTCATATTTCACATAAAGATTTATGACAAATAAGAAAACTGACATATGATTGTTATAGAGAGAGAGAGAGAGAGAAAAAAGTATGATAATAATATAAGATATTTTAAGAATTTATATCCTTTTTAATGTTCGATTTACAATAACAACTTTTTAAAAGTACTACATTATACTTTTTACGCAAGTGGAGAACTAATTATTCCATTATGAGCTACGTTTACTTTTATTCCAACTTCGATCTGAGGAATAGATATCGCTTCGCTGAAATTGCTCAGTCTCCTTTATTTCGCTTATCATCTGCATTAGAGACGAAATAATTACTATAATTCCACGGCGCGCTAGCACGTACTCGATCAATTTACCCATAATGCCCACGGCGCACTGTCTGCAATAATTGTGACGTCTATCCAGACTGGTTTTCACGGGCACTTGATTAGCGTTTACTAAAGGGAGAAGAGCAAAGGGAACGAATAATTAAGCGCCACGATATCATTCCGCGCCCCTATACACAGCGCCGGCGAAATTTATGCAGCAGCGCGCTACCTCCGTATAGAAACTCGTCTTTGCGCCGATGCGATTGCTTGCATATAAAGGCGCGGTAATTGCCACTGTAAGAAGCCGCATAAATTTATCGCTACCGCTATCAATTTAAATAGTGTACAATTAAATAGGCCGGAGGCGTGCATTAAAATTTGCGGTGCAAGTAAATGCATCTTTCCAGCGTTTAATCATAAGTAATAAAATTAACGTTAGAAAATACGCGACGAAACGAACGAACATACGTGACAAAACTCGGATATAAGCGGCGAAGCGCTCTTTGACGCTTGTCTTTTGCCCTAGATATAAATCGAAATCTATATGTCGCTATATTGCGAAACAGATTTAATTTCCGTACGTATCTCGCGCGCAAATTCTCGCAAGCAGCTTGAAAGCTTTTCCCGATCCCACTGAAGTTCACGCTCGGTCGGTGGTACAACCTCAATCGTCGCCCATATATATACACACACACGGGTCTACATGTCGCCACAGCGAAACCAACGCACCACACAACGTTTTCGTCATTAGGGAGTCTTTGCGATATCGTGTTTCGGTTACGGTAAACAGTACAGTAGTACCACGTGTAGTACAAAATCAACTGTAAATTGCCGCGACAGTTCCGTCCGGATTTGTATCAACATTGAACATGCACACAAACTCCGTGTTTACCGTATCCGAGGTACGGTATATCCGCGAAAAGTCCGCATTTCCTGCGAGCGTACGCACGAGTCGGCGACGGCGACGACGCGCGGACGAAACGTGCGCGGCCCGATGCTGCATCTCCTTGGGTCCCACGCGACTTCCCGAGAGCGGGAGAGAGAGAGAGAGAAACTCTTATTTACGCTCGCTGCGCTGCGACGTTGAAAACGAAATCCCGTTGATATAACATTCGAGCTCCCTCCGTAAGCCGTAAGCCGTGGGAGTACGGTAAGGTGTTCGTCGTGCCCTTCTAAGCTGCCTTAAAAGCACCGCGGCATTACGCCTTCCTTCCGTTCTCCGGGGGCTCGGGGCAAATGTATCGGTCCCGCGTGAAAAGAGGCCACGTTCTCTCTCCTACTCTCTCGCCTATCTCTCGATTCTTCCCTCTCGCTATCTGTCTCTATCTCCACTTCTTTATCTCTCTTTCTCTCTTTACCGCTTTCCCTCTACCGCGAGAGACGCGAAATTTAATATCGTAGGCGTCGGGGAGAGCGTTGACAAGGCGGCGATGAAGGTCCGAAAGTCAGCGCCGCGATATCGAGCGGCTGCTGTTCCAAGCCAAAGCGGCTATAGAGAGAAGAGGTGGCCTTAAAAGCCGCGCGCATCGTCGGGCACAAGCCGGGGAATATTTCGCTTACGCCAGTCAAACGGCACGACGCCTCTGAAATAACTTCTACGAGGCTAATTACCGTGTCGGCTGAAACGCGCCGTCATAAACAAATTTTTGTAATGTCCGCGCGCGCGCGCTTTTCATCCTCCTTAGCCCTTTTTCTGCCGCTCGCTCGCGCTCGATGGTTCAGGCAATCTCGTGTCTGGCGCGCGGATAAAGGACGAATCTGCTTTGCACACGGCGCATAGAGCAAATTTACTTTGCGCGCGACCGGCTCGAGGAAATTTGAGAAGCACCTTGGATGCCGGATAACGGGCGTGAGAGAGAAGGAAGGCGATAGACATATATATATGTATACATGTACATAGGTATAGCAAGGAGGTAGCTCGATTTTTGCGGAAAATACACAGCGCTCCTGTTATGCTAACCATGGGCGTCGCTTCCGTGAATCGCCGACAGACTGCCGGCGGTCTATTTAGAAAAATAAAGACAAAATAGCGCGGGAACAGAAAGAATGAAAAATATGATAGATATAGGCAAGTAGATAGATAGACAGATAGATAGATAGATAGGTAGGGAAGAAAGGAGGAAAGAGGAGAAAGAAGAAAGAAAGAGAGAGAGAGAGAGAGAGAGAGAGAGAGAGAACGCTTGAACGTGTACCATCCTTTAAAATTTGTAAAAAATATCAAATTCTAAGTACAGCGTACCTACGTGAACAATTCTTTCGTTATTTTGCTAAAATGTCCGATCGTTCTTTATCACAGATATGCCACTATTTCCTCGTGTTACCTACAGATTAAAATAGCGAATCCTCTCCGTAAACTGCGATCTGTTTCGTCTCGAGGTGCAAATATTTATCCACCAATTCCGAATGAAATTCACGCGCGGTTAACTTTATTCCCGGGCATGCAGAAATCTCTCGCATGAATCTCGCGCATCCGCAAGTTTTCGTTAAGCTCAAGAGGCACGTCCGGGGAAGCAATCATTACCGTTGGATTTCTCTCTGCGCAAATTATGATGAGTTCCCTTCATATCGGCAACTGTAATTTGTGGCCGTGATTTCACGATCTTCCTTTTACTCTCGTTTTTTCGATGCCTCTTCTTCGTCCGCCGGCAAATTGTGCTTCCGTCTTTCTCTCTCCCTCCAAGGGAAAGGAGATAGGAACCCCTCAAAGCCGCTTTGCGCGTCGCATTTCGGCACGTAATAACTCAACGAAATCTCGTGGCCGGGTTCTCTCTCGCGTTCCTTACACTAGCATTATAGCCCGGTCGACCGCGCGCCGCGCCGCGACTTTTGAATTAGCGACGCGCGGAGGGGCCCCCTCATGCTCGCACGCAATCGACTCGCCATGCAAATCGCTGATTTTGAATCATGCAAGCGTGATTTACGATCACAGCCGGTTGTTACACCGGCCGCAACGTGTCCCGCCGAAACGTGTTCGTAACAGATGTTACATGCGGCCATAAGTAAAACGCAAGGACCCCGTACCGTTAAATAAAGGATAAATATGCGATAATAGATACGAAAAGTGGGAATAAGCGCAGTAGTGATAAAAATTGTAACTTGAAATCTCTCCTGTACGATTGCGCGCTCGTATTTGGCACGTAGACTTCTTTTTGAACAAGCGAACCCTAAAGAAACATTTCAGCGACTTCTTCGTGACGAACAAGAATCCTAAACGGATTTCAGAGACAAGTTAAAGCGTCTTAACCGCAAACCGGTCTGACCCTAACGTAAGCCGCAAAGAAAGATCACGAAATAGATTCGCCAGACATTTTAATATGGCAATTTTACGGCCGTTCGAAATAATTGTTGCTGAGATATCCTCCTTGATTGAAATTCAGAAGTGGTTCTTTCTTCTTTTAACTCATGGGTCGATGAAGATGATTTTCTGGTAACTCTCTTCTCCATCAAAAAGAAACTTGGACTGTATTTATGATACAGCTATTGTAAGTGTAAAAATATGATACGATCGTCGTGAAAACTTGTTAAAAACTGTACTTTCAGCACACATGCGTGACAACTCGCTTTCATCCGCTTTTCCTGTAAGCGAACGCTTATCGATTTTGCGCAGGATCGCATTGCCGAAAGCCAGGAGCGACACGAAGCTCCTAAAATTAGCCATGAGCGGCCGATTCATCCTGGCCTCGGCCTCGATTCGCCATATAGATGCCTCGTTAAAAGTCATCGGGGGGCGCTTTTACGTCGACGGACGGGCGGACGAGCGGACGCAGGAGGAGTATAACGCGAAGAGATATCGCGTGCGAGGAAACGCGCGAGCCTCATGAGAATAAAGTCGAGCGGTGGCGGGCGGACTATTAAGCCGCGCGCCGACCGAAATGCAAAACGGGCATGACGACGGACGCGCGCGGTGGACAACGAGGCCGATAGCACGTCCATTGCGGAGCCGATCGAACCGCATGCGACTATGTTCCCACGAGCTCACCCCTGTGAGCTCTCGTTCCCCGATCCGCGTGTGCAATGTGCATACGCGGTTGCGGTCGCGTCGCACCGCATCGCGCCGCGCTAACGTTACGCCACACGTGTCGCGAATCCCTCGATAATAAGGAAATCGGTAGGCGGGCGGATGGACGGATGGGCGGACGGGCGGACAGGCCGGGACCAGAAGCCTCTCTGGTTGGAATTTCGGACGCGTATTCCGATGCCGTCGCCACGAGGGACTCTTATCGGCCGGGGGGATTCACCTCTCTCTGTATGTGGATCGAGGGACGCGCGACGCGACGTGCTGATCCTCGCTTCCGCAGTGAAACGGACGAGACGCCCGCGCCGCACCGTCGGCCGCGTCTCGATAGGCAGGGAAACGCTTGATATTTTTCGTCAATATTTGCCGTCTTCCACCGGCGAGGCGGAAATCTTGGGAATTTGAATAATTGGCGGGACGCGACGTAGGCAACATCGCGGTCCGCTGATTCGGAAGTCGGACGAAGCCTGCGGCATCAGCTGAATAGCGACGACGGAAGGCTACGGTGCTACGTCGGGAGACTGCATTGGTAAAACTCCGGCGCGCCACGAAGAAACGTGGAAATCAAAACAATTGGCGTGTCACGTCGCCAGTATTTCAATAGCGATTTCTATGGGCAAACTTGACCGTACTTCGCTTGTTTAGTTCGCCTCGGTCAAGCTGAATTATTATCAGGACGAGTGCCATAAAACGAATGCTGAAACTGCAATAAATACCAATTTTAAAAAGGGACGCATTATTCGATTAATTATTAGCGGAATTGTTAGAGAAAATATGTTGTCATTTAGATTCTTGTCATTAATGATATATGTATATTATTAAATTATGTTAAACTACAAAATTATATATTTTTTATAAAAACTGAGTTACTGTATGAGTATAAATACACATAGGTATATAGATATGAAGTTACTCGGACTTATATCAGCATGGCACCTGATAATTTCTTTATACAATTTCTGCGATGTAATTAATCAGTAACAATGAAACAAATATTATATCTGGTATAATTGATACTTATAGAAGAAATTTATAACATTTTGTATAATAAATTTTGTGCATCAATGCAGGCGCATTGAAAACTGAAAATTTTACACTAAAATTATGCATCCAATAAAATTTGTTATTAAATCAGTTGATGCTTTGTTTTTTCCTAAGTTTATAAAAAACTTCTATTTAAAATTCGTCGTTGTGATTAGTGTTTCTAAAATTAATGTGTTCATTATTTAATTAAAGACGTGGTACGTGAAAATACGCTACCACCGTCGATTTCGAATAAAATAACTGCCGTCTGTGTTTAACGCTGCTAACTGTACGTTAATCTATATATATCGCCGCAGATAATGCAATTAGTTGGAATGGACTTCGCCCGCTGTTGAAGTACTTAACGCGCAATGCGTTTCAAGCAGACCCCTGTAAATGTTTGAAACAAAAATCGGCTAAAAACAAATTCGATTTATTCGCGACAGAACCGAAAAATATTACATCTATCTACACACGGAGAAACAATCAGTTTGAAATGTACTTCTCAAACTGATAACTGCCGTGATTAATCCATCCTCGGTCTCGGCCCTGTAAATTCTTGTCGAGCAATCGCAACGATAATATATTGATCGGCGATCTAACCGGGTGCTGGCTTTCGTGGAATAGAATTAAGATGCCTGCCGATTAAATCCGTGCCCAGCCTCCGTGCGCGGCACAGGCGACTAAACCGGTTTATTACAATATCCACTTTAATGGACACGCCGGAGAGAAAGCGCGGCTCCCGTATCACGTTACATTCACAGCATTCGCTGCGTTTTATCGAAAGGGGAAGACAATGACGCGCGGGACAAAAAGCGCGTGCCACGAAGGTCCAAAACTCCAAAACATCGGCAAATGAAACGACGACGACGACGATGAAACGGCCTTCGCAAGCTTCTTCAACCGTAATGTCGACGGCATAAATTCAGATGTTTGCAGATTATATGGCCCCCGACTTACGGGGCTGCCCTGTCGCTCCCTGTCTCTCCCTCTAGCCGTACGAAAGGAGGGAAGGGGATACGCCTATTATCTGTACAAGCGGGCTATTTATATACCTCGTCTGCGAAAAAAAGATGGCAATAATGGAGATAATGGCCTGACTTACGATCGGCGGGGCTATGAAGTTGTCGTACTTTGATACACGAGCGAGAGGACCGTCTTATCGGTGCGCGCCACATCCCCGCGCGTTTCGCCGTTCGCGAATCGGTCTCGAATGCCTCGCACGCGGCGCGCCGTCATGGCCATGGCCTCGAATCGCGATAGCGTATACACACGCCCGCGCCGCTGATTTCTTCGGCTAGTTTCGGGGAAAGAAGAAGGTGAAAAATGGCCGCGCGCGTGGAAGAGCGCGCGCCACGGAATCGCACCGGTCTCGCGTCGGCTCGTATCGCGTCGCTTCTTACCGTCGTCCATGTCGGAGAGTAGCTTAAAGTGCACCAAGCGCGCCGGAATTCGTGCTTTTTCTTGTATCCGGATTCCCTGTGACGCGAGCGCGAAGAATTATTGTTACGAGCAAGAAACGGGAATGAACATAGAGACGTTACTTCGACTTTTAACTTCCGCAGACACCGGGCGTAGAGAAAATAGAGTACAACTACAATTGTGTGTTGTTTTCATTTTTCAGGATAATTTGTTCTGCTCGTCGCTGCTTTAGAAACAATATATTGCGTAAGGGGTAAAAATAGCCTCACGGCAATGCAAAATTAAAATTATTCCCCATCTCAAAAAAATGTAAAATAAATGTAGTATAAACTGTAGCTGCAAAATTACTTGTTTTTTTATTGATATGTAAGCAATACCGATGCTTGTACCAATACCTATGTGAGTTGCGTTAAAATAATGTTTCACAAGTGATAACTATATAATACGAGACATTGCGTCTAACTTTAACAACTCCATAATAAGATATTAACATTATATATTCCAATTTCCATATCGCTGTTTGATTCAGATATTGCTTCTGTATGACTTGCAAATAAATAATGGCGAATTGCAAAATCACTGAATATGCATATTAATCAAATAATCTCTCTGATGTATCATTCGCGGCGATTTCAAGTCACCTTGTGATTATAAGCCTTATTGCGCATGCATAGCGTATAACTATGCGAGGCTTTGCGAGGGCAAACACCGCGACAGATCTGCGCGCGAGAGACGGAATATTATCATTAACCCGCATGGACAGTGTGAATGATTGAACCACGTACGCTGGCAGAACTTGATGATGAGTTCCTGACGCGGCGAGTGGCGTCGAGTATGATGAATATTCTTCCCGGATGATAGCTCGATGGGAAATGAAACGGATCGGTGACACGCGAGCGTGAAATTATAGATGTGCGCGCATCAAGTATTCCAGCGACCAAAGGTGCATTTATACTATACCGAACACGGGCGATCGGGCACGAGCAAACGAATGCCAGTCGCTGTAATGGGAACGGTCATCAAGAGCGAACGAACTCGACCATTCATGCCCGAAATCGGCATTTTGAAACTGTGTATTCGAGGGCCGAATGAATCTCTCCGAACATAAATCTACACGTCGAATTTCAATGAGGATTGAATGGCGCTCCCAACTATAGCTTTCAACGCATATAGGTACTTAATTATAATTACTGCAATTACTAGATTGTTATTACATGAAATGTTATTATCGTTATTACTATAATTGCTTTCTTTTAACAGCATCGGTAAATTTTTGCGCTTACTTATTATACCAATATAAAACGTGCAAAATTTACGTTACGGTATTCTACTTTTTCAAGAAAGTTATAAAGATTGTAAGAAATAGCACGTAAAAAATTTTTAAACCGCAATACGCGAGATGAAAGAATAAAATAAAATAAATTGCGACAGGTGCATCGTGGACCTGCGTCATCTGCATGGTGTATACGCGCTTACAGTGCAAGTGGCATAAACAAAACACAAATAAAGCACGATACTCGCGTAGTGTGAACGAATCGTAACGACTACAATCGAAACATCGTCTCGCATTTACGATCGGCATACCGATCGGTCGCCGCATAGTCTCATGGAGGGACGAAGGTAGCACGCAGAGTTTGCGGCTGTAGAAAAACAAAGGTGGGGCCGGCAAGATATTCTGGTCACTCGACGAAGCAGGGGACTACCACAACGAATTTGAAGCATCGTGGAGCGCGCGCGCTCGCGTTTGTGAGAGAAACGCTTTTTGAGATAACCTACAGATTTGTTTCATCCAAGCCCGACGAAACTATAGATAATATAGAGCGAGTTCCCAGTCGTCGCGAGCCCGTGAATTCTTCATTTTTTTATTCATTGCGGGTACATAACTAAATAAAAGCTACCGCCATCCAAAAGACATTGATGGATGTTAATGCACATTTGCGAAATCAAATCCTCTCTGAATTATGTATATTCCAATGTTACCTGCGAATCAAGAGTATTTACATTTGAAAAACACGACGGCAAATTACGAAGAATTAAATTAGCCCTATTAAAAGATAAAACAAATTGCATCAGGTGCAATAACTGCAAATTGTAAAAAAAAAACATTTTTTAGGTAATAAATGTTTTTGGTAATAGCAAAAAGTTCTTTAACTAGTCTGAAACTTAATTGAAACCTATTCTCCTAATTAAAACGTCGAGGCATAATTAATTAGGTTTTGAGTTAAAAATGAAGGGCTCTCCATGAACTACATAAATTCTCCCTATTCCTTCTAAACTGTGACTACACAACAATATTTTACATCGTTCACTTAAAGTTCAAATAAAAAATATTCAAGTAGATTACTTTTCTTAAGAGAGAGAGAGAGAATTTTAACTAAATTTTTAATAAATTTAAAACTCAAGCCAAAACACGTTTATTTGCTTTCTCCTCATGTATCAAAGTCGTATTTTTGTCCATTTATTTCGTCTCGTTTATTTGCCTCTGTCTAGTTGAAGACAAAAATATCCATCTATTTAAAGAAAAAAGTTTCCCAATAGTAGATCAATATGAGACCACCATTCAACTTCGCGAGCTTAGCACGCTTTTACTTGTTGCGATAATATCAAAGCAAAATAATAAATAGCATAGACATGGAATTGGAAATACAAAATTATAAATAAAAAGATATCGGATTAGATTAATTTTTTCCATTATTGACTAAAAATAGGAAAATAAATATCAGAGTTATATAATATAATAATAAAGTACATATCTTTGAAATATATAAATATAACTCAGATATTTGCCATATTCTGCTAAATGCTGCAATTTTCCCACAGCACTGTCTCTCAGACCTGTATCTGTTCATCTCTTTCTCTCGCAGGTGCTTAAAAATAACAATGCTCTCAAGATGCAATGTCTCGAGACGTAGAAACAACAGCGGGCGAGTTCTCTGGTCCGATGTTCGCGAACGCCCGTGGAATATACGAACGGACCCGGCACGATCACGGCCGAGACCTTTTGTTTGTATCGGCAAAGGATAAATATATCCCTCGGGATAGCACAGGCGGATACATACACTTACTCAGGTCGAAAATGGCTGGATCCGCGTGCCATTGCCAACGATCTGTTCCACGAGAGTTCTGCGATATCACGCGTGCAACGTGCGTCCAATCGTACCGTCGCGGATTCGATATACACGCCCGAGAAGAACACGCTACTCTACCTCGATCGAACCTCTGTAAATTAACCGCAAACGTCGGACGGTCGTAAATAAAGCAGCAGCGGTCGCCGAAAAAACCGGTCCCTACTTTCGACGGCCAATTCGCGGAATCATAAATAAAGATAATCTTAGATTTTATTTTTGCTCTCTTCCGGAGTGCAATTATATTTAAGATATACTACAATGGCAAGAATGGAAATTGGCACACTTTGCATAAATCGTATCGCTGAGAAAGTCGTTAATTCTAATAGAAATTCTATCAAATTTTTAATTTTCAATATTAAAAACAAATATTTCGACTAATAAAAATGTCTTTCTCTTTTTCAACACATCATCTTTCAATGATTAAAATTAACATTTCCTTATATATTAATCTCGATATTAATCATATCTTTTCCATTATAAAATTTTTTATATAACTCAATAAAATCTTTGTCCTTATTCATTAATCTCCGTATTATAATATAATATCTGTTTATATAATTGTCATTAGTCATAAAATATAACTTTACAGTCATATACACGTAAAGTGATTAGCATTGATATTTCCGGTTATTGGAAATATCCTGTTATCGCTCGAGTTAACACGAAGAATGCTTTCAGGCCAGACTGATGGAGAAACGCAGCAGCATAATGAAGTAAAGGAGTACAGGTATAGATATAGAGCACAACGCATTGCATATTTAATGACTATCGTAGTACTAACAAGTACAAGAAGCCTTAGATATGCAAATTCAAAAGTCCCGAATGGATTTCCTATATCATCATCAAGAGCGTTAACATGACGGCGGAACTTCATGTATCACGGGGACAAATTATGGGAAATGGGAAATGGGAAAATAGATATCAAGATTGTAATTCGTTCGCGTAAATATCACCGGATCACCGGCTATAACCTGACTTAAAATATATCTATGCAATTTCTGCGCTGCAGCGCGCGACCTCTCCGTCGCGTCGGAACGAATTCCGCAGAGAGGGACCGACGCGGACAATACCCAACTATTGGTCCTATTCCGCGGAAGTAGATCCAATTTTTGCCCGCAATTTCGGAATCGGATAAAACACCGATATTCGAGGCACGCCGCATTATTGTCTATCCCGTTCCGGACTCTCCTCCTCATCGACATCCAAGAGGCGCATTTGGCAAGCGCCGTTGTAGAAAACGAGTCTCGCGCGCGCGACTAAAAATCCCCGTTGACGCCAGTCCGCGTCCGCGTCCGCCAGGTAACGCGTATCCGCGCACGATTATTCCAATCCCTCATGAATAATACAGGCCCCGCGAGCGCGCCAATCGTATCTGCAATTACTATCGAACGAATCGATTAACGTCCCCACCGGTGATGCATCGCGGAATGGCCGTTGATTACGGCCTTTTACGGCGTGTTTACGAACTGTACTTGACTCAGCCGGGTGGAATATGGTCGCGTGATCGCCCGATACGTACTACGACGTACAACGTAACACACGATGACTCGCCGGTTCCCCGACCGTCCACCTAGACCGGTGATCAGCGCGACGATGTCGTCGCGGGTAGACGCCCCTGGAATATATACGTGGAGGGCGTCGTTACGCCGCCACGGCGAAATTGCGGTCGAGAACGGTCGGGGTGAACGGTCGCGATAGAGCTCTCCTTAAAAGCGTGCCACGGCATCCGGTTATCCAAAGCGTTCTTGAGATATTCGCTTCAAGCACCTATGTATATTGTAACTTAATTATTACAACGATGGGAAATACACAAGATCAGAACGTTATACCAAAGATATAATAATTAAAAATGAAGCAATAATAAAAAAAATTGAGAAATTTTATAATTCGGCACTCGCTAATTCTCATAATGCTTATATATTACTTTATATTATTCCCAGCATTTTAGATACAAGATATGCATTTCTCTCCATTGAAAAGCTCCGTATATTATCGTAAATCTGTACGTAGATATTGTCTGATATAATGATCATAATGATGAAGCAATCTATTCATCGATTATTCTATCTAAGTACGTAATATCCTTTAAAAAGCCGACTATCTTCATCGAGGAGCCTCGTAAATGTTCAACCACGTTACCGAAGCGGAAATATAAAAGAGAATTAATCGAGTCGGGCGGCGCCACTAATAGTTGTTTATGAAGCGGAGGCCGCCTTCAATTTAAGTTTCAAGAAAGTTCCCCTCTTGCGCGCGTATCAAGGTCGCTACAATTCTTAAAGGCAGTTACTTCGGAAGGAGATAGATGGATGTTTCCAATGGCTCTCCCTGCATCCTCCGATACTTATAAAATCAATACGTTTACACTAGAGTTGCAACGAATATTAGGCAACTATTCGGTATTCTGTCTATTCGGCAACATTTTTACTATTCGGCCGAACACCGAATATTAGTCTACTATTCGGCCGAATACCAATTAATGTAAAATTGGCAGGAAATAGCTAATAGACTGTTGCCAATTCAGCCGCGGTTGCGTTTTAACATGCATGAGTATCTAATTTATTTATTTATATATCTAATAAATAAAATTACATTAAACACATTTACATAATGTATTTATTTAGTACACGCTAATAGTGTGTTTTAATCATTGTAATTAAAATTAAGAAGCGGCAAATTGTGATGCAAAAAAAGTTTTTCTGCATTGGAAGGAAGCAGAGTCTATTTCTTTTTTCTTCATACATATTACCTGCTTCTGAGAAAAATCGTTCTGAATAAACACTGCTCCCGGGGGCAGAGAAATAAATCGCAGCAAAACTTTGCTAAATAACGGAATAGATTTTTATTTACTATCTACCATATGTATATTTAAACTAATAAACTCCGATCAAGTTTATACCAACAGACTACTTTTACAAGACTTGTATAAGATAATAAAACACCTAATTATTGATAATACAAAAACGCGAAGGAGATTTAAACTTGTAACTTTCGCAGCCTTGAATACTTCTCACGTAAATTGAACATTTTTAAATTTTTACCGCAAATAATATAACTTTATATAACTTCCCTCTACAAAGCCGATACTCCATCAAAGTGTACATAATTTCTATATAAAGGGTGCAAGTCTTCCTGCATAGCAAGCAACAAATTTCCGATGTATGCCGTCGTAAAAATGCAAAGTAGCGCGGTTATATTTACTCGTTTACAAAGATGTTCGTTTCTCGGCAAAATCGGAAGGATTAAATTACATTAAATGCTCTTCAGGTGGTCGAAGCCAACGCATGAAATTCGATCGACTATCATACTTCTGGTTCGAGCGGTTCTTGCCGTAGATATAGATAGGTAATCGTCCACGTCAGGTCGACCCACGGTAAGACGCAACACCCTAAAATTACCCCGCGAGCAACACGACCTGCCCCATGCCGGATGCTGTCATTCGATCGGCCGCTTCGACGGATAATGCCCCGATGGATTTAACCGCTCGTGTTCCTAGCAGGTCTTTCGCAGCGGTGCGCAACATAAGGCCCGCGGCCCCCGATGGGGCCGTAAGGACCCATCGATATTTCACCTGATAACATGCGCCCGCCTTCTAATTTTCGTCTTAATTTAAATTTGCGATTGCAAAATTATATGCAGTTGGTCACTTCAATATATACCTATATATTATAATATATTTTAATACAGTATATTTATATATATATATATATATATATATATATATATGTATATAAGCATTAATTTTATATAATAAAAATATGTGTGATATCCACCAAAAAATAGAACATTTTATATTTGCTCTACTTTCTACTATTATTTACGTTCTGTTGTTATTTTTTTTTTTAACATTACCAGAATTAAATAAAGAATCCTAATACTTTTCTCAAATCTTTCTAAAGATTTTTATTAATTTTAGACTATCCAAAAGCCATAGAATCATACGTCGTAAATAATCAGCTTGTCGCGAAACTGTTGCAGAACAAAGATGATATTGCGAGTAATACGATTAAATTGAATTTAAACTGAATATGGCCTACTCCAATATTTGAGTTGTGCACCTCTGAGCTAGCCCAAAGCTCGCCTCGCGAGATCACGAGAGTGAATCGACGGCGAGGCCGACGAGGAAGCTGGCCGCGATGTAAATCCACTAAGTGCAGCGCCGCTGGCCATGTCACACTCGCTTAACTCCGACAGAACGAGCACGCTCGTTAAAGCCCAGCTTTACTAAAGAGCCCTCCTTCGCATGATCGATATTTACCATCAATACCGTGATATACAATATTGGATATGCATAGATCTACACTGGATTATTAAAAATAAATAAAATAAAATAAAAACTGTAAAGAAGTAAAGACCTGATATTTTTCGACTTTACTAAGTTTTTTTTTAGTATAAAAATAAAAGATTTTTTGTATGTATTTTGATTTAACATTAGAGAGGAACCTTCAACTAATCGATATTTACTATCAATGCTATATTAATTATATGCAATATCATTGACTTTAAAATAATATATATATTAAAAAGGTTATTAATAGAAAGATTATTCCGCAAGAAAACAACAGTGCGAGAAAATATTACCACTAAACAAACCATCAGGGGACACACAGTAACTCAAAATCGTGTAACTTGAAAATTACTGTTTTAGTTGCATCAAGTCATCGAAATATCGATACCAAAGAGTGCATTAACGCTGAGTCGGAGAATTGTTTTCGCCGGTTGCGGCAGCAAATCATTTCGTGGCGACAGTTATCGAAAAGAAATGCGCCATTTTTCTCACGGAAACCGGAATAAGGGCGCCAATTTAGACGTAAGTCGTCGACATCGATGTCCGCGTCGAGGTGGTCGCGCTTGATAAAAATTAATGGGCCCGCAACTCCACAAAACTCAGGGCCTGCGGAGAGTGCCGCTCGTATAAGCTGCAGCAACAACGCAGAACAAACGCGATTCTCAACACACATAATGGCGTATAAAATTCAAAAGCGCGCCAAGAGAGGCAAACAGGCCGGGACGAGAAGAGAGGCACCCTATAGAATTTATAGAAGTCATCGTTGTGCGCGGATCTTTAGAACGACGCCCTTCCCCCTCCCCTATTTCTCTTTTCGCGATTCCCTCTTCTTTTTTCTTTTCCTGTCTTACACCCCTTACCCGCTCGCGGCATCTCGAGAATTCATATAAATCTGAGAAGTTCTTCTCGAGAGTCTCTCGGCGGGGAGAAGCAACGATGCATGAATAATGCAGGTGGCGTACGTGTTACCACTGTATTTTATTACCGGCCTGGCCAACGGCTATTTCTCAATTAGCGAGAATCGCTCGAGCCTCGTCCTATGCCAATTACAGCGAAAGCCAAAGGAGCTTCGGAGCCGCGCAGCTGTATAGGTACTCTTTAATTGAAGCAACGATTCAATTGGCGATTTCGCGGTTCGTTCTCATACCGCGAAAAATGAGGCGATGCGTCTCAATGCGGTGCGTTGCGGTGCGATGCAATGCGATGCGATGCGGTGCGATGCAATGCGATGCGATGCGATGCGATGCGATGCGATGCGATGCGATGCGATGCGATGCGATGCGATGCGATGCGATGCGACGCATACGATGGCTCTGATCAAACGATGCCGTCGAGCGAAAAATTTGCGGGCGAAAGACTTCAAAGCGAGGTTTGGCCGACGCAGTCAAATCATTCCGGGCGGTGCAAGGCGCGCGCGCGCGAGGGGGGAAACGTCAAACGTCCAAATTTCACATGGCGCCACGTTTGTGTTACGTCCTTTCATTTGACCCCAGAACCTATTCGTTAACACACCGACCTGCCCCGTGTACACCCTATGCACGCGAAATTTTTGTTAGATTTATTGGCGCCGCGTGTTCGATTAGAATCTCTTTCAAAAGCCGCCATTTCGTCCGGCCGCTTCGTTCGAACGTGTCGGTCTCAAGCCTATGATCGAACTTTTTTAAAGTTAGGGACAATTGAAGAAATAAAATATCAAAAGAACTAAATACCCCTTACTTCCAAATATATAATAGTACCTAAATTGTAGAATGAAGAATTATGAAAAGCTGAATATTTCACAAATCTGAAAATTTTGAGCTTTTTGTGTAATTAACGGTGTATTAAAATCTTCGTTATTTCGTCAGTTTTGCATAAATGTAATTATACTCTCTATAATATATATTATCATCCAAAAATAGAAAGAAGAAAAGCATAATTCTTTTTATTAAAAAAATACTGAATGGATCGAGAATACATGTATTCTCCATTTTGCGCTCGTCCAATTTGTATCTGTGTAGTGTATAGAATTGATCCTACAAAAGGACTACGAGTGCTCTTTCACGATTCTGTTAGTAATTATTTAATCAATTATGATACTCTGACATCCTAAACAAATTATGTATAATTACCGTTTAAAATAATTTAGAATTTTATTTATAACTAACTCGAATTACGATATATATAAATTCAGTTATATTTCTAGCCACGCATATCAGGAACATTGTACTGTTTTATTTGTAAAGGATTTCGCTGAAATAACCGCATTCAATTACAAAAATAATAATTGCGGCGCGCATTTGTACTTCGCCCGCTAATTTCCAGGGATCAAGTATCCTCGCCTGCTTAATCTTGAATTAATTACCTCGAACGGGCATTCATCGTTAGCGTACTATCGCCCACCGGCCGGCGTGCAAATAAATTTGACTTCCGACATTAAATGCGTATTGTCTGGTGCGAGCGCGGCAGGACGGTGGATATATCTGCATTTAAAACTGGAACGATCTCGAGATTGCCATGACGACGGAAGCACACCACCGGGAAGCCTTTCAACGGTGAATGTTTTGCAAGCACTTGAGAAACCAATCAGCTACCGCCGCCGCTGCCGCCGCCGCCGCCGCCGCCGCCGCCGCCGCCGCCGCCGTTGCTGCCGCCGCCGTCGGTCTCCCCTCTGCTTCGCCGTTCTGGACGGGCACCAATCTTCTGATCTCGGTTAGCAAATTTACGACACAGCCGAGTTGGTGCGTTCCTCGTTGAGCGCTGGTTTCTGCTCGCGCTAAAGTGAGCCGTACTTAATTAATCCAACATGCGCCCAGCTTCTCCAACTCTCCACCCGTTCCTTGCCCCTCCCTCTTCCGCTCTCTTCCTACCCCCGTTGTTGAACCTTCATTACAAAATTATTCATTGATTTAGGATAGTTGAGAGCAGGTACGCAGCGTTAAGAGGAACGCTGACATAAGTCAATAAAGATAATATCTTAATGTAATATTAGAGTGTTATGCTTTTCTTAATAACTCTAAAACATTCAAAAAGAATTTGATTACTAATTCATTATATCTACTAACTTTAAACTATCCTATTACACTCGAATAATATCATTATTTATTTACTGCATATCTAATAAATGTTTGTGATCGGTGTCAATAAAAAAGCTTACAATGAGCGAGGAAATGAATTTTTCTGTCGTCGCGTTCACATTGTCAACTATTTTGTTCTTTTTTTTATTTGTACATATACACATACTCGCCCGCTTACTTCATTTCTCAAAATCTTGCGATTGCCTCTCTTGTTTACTTAATATATCAAACTATTGTTTATTCATTACAGCAGTATGCGAAAGCATTCGGGCAATTGATTCGCGTGCTATGGACTCGTAAGCTCGCCATTAAAAAATAAATACATTCGATACACAAGAGACCAAATCTCATGAAACATGCACATTCACCAGGTGCATTTCTATTTTCCTACGTATCGACACGTGAAATAAAGATAAAGCACGTTCTCACGTTCAAGATACTTTTTTCACTCTTTTCAGTGCTCCAGAGAATGAGCAAACAGTTGCGAAACTATTTGAAACCGAGGCACAATTAACTATAAGAATATATAATAATAATACAATGAGGTAAAAAAAAACACTACTAAATAATGTATAAATATACAATTCGCATATTTAAAAAATCGCTGCGAGAAAAAGATAAAATCTATATGATAGAGTCAGAAGCTTAAGCAGCTCAAACAGTTTATTGTTAGAAGTTCGAAAATCCCACAGTTTAGAAAATTTATAAATAATTTATATTCAACTTAGATCTTCCAAATATTTTATTATTTAGTAAGACGAGAGGTAAAGAAAGAATATTATTTATATTATAGTAGGCCACAGCAATTTAAATCTGTCACCGGGATATTTTATAAAACTGATAAATGTAGAATTCACAAAACCCACCACGAAATTCTACTTGTGTTATATTTTATTTCTCAACGCTTATATATCTTGCTTTAATATCTCATTGCATTTCGCTTCTCTTAACGCATTTGCCCTCGATCCACAGGCATTCGTTGAACCGGTAATCGCGCAGATTGGCGTTGATTCAATCAAAGACACGTATATATGCGGAACAATGCTTACCAGTCGAATCATACTTGCCGGAGTTGAATCTAGATTTCCGTAATTCGATTAACCAATCAGAGAGAGCCGATTGTAATAGAAGCACCACGGTGCGATAATGTTTACGAACCGCGTTTCACGCTGAAGAGAAGCGGCCCTATCGATTTCCGCAGACTCGTTCCCTTCTTATTAAGTAAGTATTCGCGATAAGCTATCGCGCTCGGCAAAATGGTTCACGGTCGCGCGCAGATTGACCTACCGATTCGCCGATCTAGCACAGCCGGCGGAAAATTGACAATATAAATTCAATTATCGTCATAACGGACTCTAAGTTGAGTAAATCGATAAGCCGGCAGCCAGGCGGCCGCGCGGGGGACGTTCGCGCGGAAAATCTTTTTATTTTCACGGTTTTATATCCGGTGCGCGCCCACGATGACGTAACCGAGGCCGTAACGATCGTTCCCTATTTCTATCCCTGTTTCTACCCCGTCGAGTCTTGCGCTGGCTTTTTGAAAAAGAGTTATAACTCGAAACATTCAGATCGTGCATCAATAGCTTTTCAGCTATACGGGCAAAAAGAGGATTACAATGCAATTTATTTTCCACGTACATTCAACAAAATGCAAATGCGCCGCATTCATGCAAATTTTATTATCGTATTATATGTGACTTTCGTGTACGGTTAAAACATTACGTGTACTTTATCTAATCAAAAAGTTGTCAAATAAAGCGTTGAATAAAATTATTCAAAATTCGTTTTTTAGCTAGGACGTAATGACAACTCAAAAATCATTCTTTT